>NW_019212885.1:65977-766455 GCF_000938715.1 Lachancea lanzarotensis
CCCCCCCCCCCCCCCCAATTGCTTGACGGATTCAACGAATGTTCTGTACTTTTGCCCATCTTCGAATTTCTTATCGTTTTATCTATTTACTGTCGTCCGGGATGTCATTTGAAATTAGCATTTCAAGATCCACCATCGCATCTAAACATCACACACACACACACACACACAAACAAAATGTTCAAAGACATCGTTGTTCAAATTTGCTGCTGAAGGATCTTAATTTGCAATCACACAATGCTTGCTGACCGGCATGTCAAGCTTTTATCGCGACAAAGAGGCAGTGCGCTGCGAAAAATCGATCAAGATGTGGTAATATCTCAAATCAAAAGACCCAAACTTGACCGACCGTCCCTTTCGGTTTCGCCCTCCAAGAACACCCTATACGAGCCAGAACGAGAACCCTCGTTTGATCTTCCACAACCGCCATCTGAAAGCCACTTTCTTGCAGGGAACTCGAACGACCCTGCAAGCACACCCCCGCACAGTCCGGTTTTAAATGGCGGTCTACTAACGTCTCCAGAACTTCCACTCGTGTCTCCAACTCGTGACCAGGCTTCTGCTGGTCAGAAATCGCCTGATCACTTCTTGGAAATGGCAGAGACACCCCCTTTGACAACACAAAACTCCCCGATCTTTTCGCCAGCACCAGAATTTGATTTTTCAGATCTTCCTATTTCACAACTACGAACAAACTCTTTTTCCCTAGCCCGCATTGAGGTGATATGGTCTTTACTAAACAATCTGTTTGAGGAGCATCTTATACCTCAAGCCTTCGCAGATTACGACACGGCCAGCGACCCAGCCGAACAACTTTCGCACAAGTTGGACATCAAGCTACTGTCAACGTTTATGCACGGCACCTTGTCCGATTTGCAAGATACGCAAGACATCAATGCATCTAATAATGAGCTGTGCTCTCAGCTAAAGGATTGCGCGAGACAGAAAGTGATACTCACGGAACGCTTAGTAGATCTACGGCAACAGATTACGGATTGGGAGAATAAAGAGGACAATGACGAACAGCTACAAGAAATGCAGCTAAAAAGTGTTCTGAACGACAAGCTACAAGGCTTGGCGATCGACGTTTCGACTAAAACAGACGAAAATAATGCAAACATTGCCACTCAACCATTGGAATCGATTGCAGACGACTTGGTACCTTTATTGGACCCACAAGATGGAATTCTTGGAACACTAAAGACTTTTAATACATCTCTAGAAAAGCTCTTGGATTAATTAAAATTTTATATTACTGGTGGGTAAGATCCGTTCTTCTTATATGCATATAACCAGTAAAAAAACAAACCCATAGACCGACAGAAGAAGCACGTAATAGTTATTCCTGCGACTCCCCACAGGAAAACGATCTATCGAGTATTCAGTTTTCGAACGTCGCCCATAGACAGAGCAAGGTGCCTTGTGTTTAGCGTGTTCGAGGCTGTTTTAAGGTCCTCTCAGCTCTGAATCCCAATTTAGTCCCCTTCTGCAATCAAAGCCATAATCATTCTGTATAGATAGAAGAAGAACATCAATAGATAAAAGCCAAGTTTCAGGAAACTTTCTTTCTTGTGTTTTCCTAGTGTTCTGAAAATTTCAGTTGCATCTAACAGCTGTAGCTTCAAATAGTGTTTGTTGGCATTGAAAGCGAGTAACGGCAAGTTGATCAAGAACACAAACCAGTGGCCGGTCAACAAAAACGACAGCGAAATTGCACCATGCAAAATTGCTTCTGGGGTAATCAATTTGTTGACTTTCGAGCATAGTTCGATAGGGTTGATGTAATCGGCTTCAAGGTCCGCATACAAAATTGTGAAGTGAACTTGGGCGAATAAGTTCACACAGTTGAGCACCACTGCCATAACAAAGATCCACACACTCATGGCTTCTGATTCACTGGTAATATCCGTGTAACTAACGACTTAACTCAAGTAAGTCAAACGTTTCTTTGGTTATAGCTCTGAGATTTGATCAACATTTTCAGCATTATTCGCATTTAATCCCCTGTCAAATTTTTTCTTAATGAGACAATGATAGAAAAATGTCTCGTTCGTAGCGATTGGTTATTTTGTCGGTTCTTTAAAAACGTCACTAAAATACCAGTACTGGAGATAACGGGTCAAGTGAAAGTTGACTATCGACCAATAAGTCTCTCCACGACATTCGATTCCTTCTGGCTAGATTTACCGGAAATCGCGTCGCGATCAGCAACATCAAAAAAAAAATTTGAAAAAATCAAAAACATAAGCTCCGATACGGGGAGTCGAACCCCGGTCTCCACGGTGAAAGCGTGATGTGATAGCCGTTACACTATATCGGATGGAGCTTGAGGATTAAGAACTTATGCAAGTATATACCAGCTTTTAAAAGTTATGTGACTGAAGAGACTCTAGTGAAGTGCGGATGAGTAGTGGGACATATCAAGATTCAAAGACCCGTTGTCGTTCAGTTTTATCTTCTAGCTCTATATATGTGTACTCAGTCTATGAAATTCTAAATATTGGACTCAACGACTTTCCAAGTGAGTGCGCTACTACCCTCGATTGCAGCGTGCAGCGGTGCGACAAAGGATTGAGGGAACTTATCGAAGTCGGAGCCGTAATTTAGTAGTGTCTTCCATGAGCCATCTTGTTGCTCAACAGCTCTCAAGAAGTTTATGCCTTTAATGGTGTTTTCTGATTTCTTGAAAAGAATACCCTGGACCCATCTTCCCACGGTAATCACCAGGCCTCTAAAGTCAGTAGAGTCAACAGTCAGAACAACAGA
Organism: Lachancea lanzarotensis; assembly: GCF_000938715.1. NCBI lineage: Eukaryota > Fungi > Ascomycota > Saccharomycetes > Saccharomycetales > Saccharomycetaceae > Lachancea > Lachancea lanzarotensis. The sequence goes on from NW_019212885.1 coordinate 68,744, forward strand.
GCGAGCTGTTTCCTGATTGGCACTGTTTTCATCCAATGCCACATAATCAGGGCGTGTAGAATCTAGTGGTTGCCAGAGTTCAAAAAACTCAATCCCTGCTTTATCAGCTCCAAATGGGAAAACTTGTCCTCTTTCCTCAATTAGACCGCTTTCCCACGTCTTCCAGAAAGTGTTGATGACGCCTCTGTGAGTGTTTTCCAATTTCAAGTGAACATTAGTATCGAACTCGAAGTTAAAATCAATGGTATCAGTCTCAGAATCCTTTTTCCCCACTTTCGCGCTAGCTGGTGGACCAGCAAACCCCCATTCGAAAGGAAATTCATTTTCCGATGCGTTGGGATGAACGAAGGGCCTCAATGAGATCAAATAGCCTTCGTTTGATCCGGACGATAACGTTAGAGTTCTTTCGTTGGCAAGTGCATCGCCAACCTGGAATGTATATCTTCTATTGAGAGAGACCATTACGTTAAGTATGTAAATCCTGACTTTTATTTGCTCTTTAGATCCAAACCGTCTTTTCGACGGTGTACACTAGCTTAGTCAAATATACCCTTGGTATGTGCTTACCTAGAGCTCGAGTGATGCCACATGCGTACCTAATGATGAATGCTGCTCTGCCTCGCCTGGTAACACGCGAGCGACAATAGACATGCAAGGCAGGCGAGATCAAACATTGCCAATCCGCGATTTAAATAGCAAGAGCAGAGTTTTAGGAAACAGCGCTGACTTTGCTCACTCAAGCGTGTTGAGTCCGAACAAAAATCCAAGCTCGCGACGTCCTAAACTGTTCACTTCCTGGATTTTGTCGGGACTCATTGCGCTTTCTACTAGTTCTCTCTTTTTCCTCTGTAGTTCTAAGATTCTATCCTCGACTGAATTTTTAACCAGAAGCTTGTGAACCTGCACTTCTCTGGTTTGACTTATTCTATAGCATCGATCCATTGCTTGCTCTTCGACGAAGGGGTTCCAGAACGGATCGACCAATATAACATGGTTTGCGCAAGTTAAAGTCAATCCCGAATTACCTGCTTTCATCGATATCAGCAAGATTCTTCTGTTGGGGTTTTTGTAGAATTCTTCGATGACAGCAGCACGTTGTTGAGCGTTCATCGACCCATCATACCTTAAAAAGTGAATTCCAAGTTCCTTCCGAATGAAATGTTGAAGTAGATCGAAAAACGTTGTGAATTGAGAGAAGACTATGACTTTTTCTTGTTCAGAAGTACCCAGCACATTCCGAACAATATCCAAACATTGCAAAATTTTGACCGACGGCTCGACGGTTTCAAAATTTATTTTATAGCCCTGTCTCAGCCGACTCTTCTGATTTGTCATTTCCACGTCATACTCCTCCTTCAGACCTTGAACGGAAAGATTCTGATTCACTGCGTGGTCATACAGTTTATAAGTGACCAATTCGTTATCATCAACGATTCTATTGCATACCAAGCAAGGTACTGCGTAGCCACTGTTTATTATCTTTCTCACATTTCCCTGAATACGAATCTCTTCAAAATACTGATCTGCACAACCATCGCAGAGCATATGACCACATGGAGTGATTACGACTGCAGAATCTAACTCCATTTGTTCCATGCAGTACGGACAAGTCATTTTTTCAAGGCCTTCGATCACCGTACTTTTACCAATACCAGGCATTCTTCGAGCTAGCTCGAATAAACGCAGCCAATCATTTTCAAAATTCTTACCATTGGCCACCTTGGAAGTTTCACTCTTGTATTCTCCCATGAGTACAAGTTCCGAATGACAACAAGCTTGACGCAGTCTCAATAACAAGGTTAAAATACTGGAATAGTTTCCCTTAGCTCTGTTTTTCATCAGTTTTTCAGCTTTCTTCTGATTTTTCTGCTCTAAATCAGTGTAGAAAGCTAGCTCTGCACCTTCGAGCGTTTGTTCCTCGTCCTTGATGAATTTTTCCGGGAGCTCAAGAATGGGTTTCCCGTCAATTTGGGAATCTTTGGTTCTCCGTAACATAACCGCTCGTAAAAGCACTTGTACCTTTTTGGTAGCTTGTTTGAGGTCGTAGCTATCGTAATTGTTAGTAACACGTCCAAGAGGGTTCCCTATGTCCATTCTGAATCGTTGTTCCCTATTGTACGGTGGAATTCTTAAGAATCTTATCAACGAATAGAGTTCCATGATGTTGTTCTGCACAGGTGTTCCCGACAACGCCCATCGATACGTTGAGTATAATGCACAGCAGGCTTTTGAAGATTGTGTCTTTTTATTTTTTATATTCTGGGCTTCATCCAGAATAATTCTGTAGAATTTGGACTGATCACAGAAAAACGGTGACCAATATTCGTTTCGCTCCTTGAGCGAATTAATCGCCTTGACGTCGGGAACGTCTGCAAGGGTTGGCTCTTCGGATTCTGATGTGAGTCTTGCAGGCCAGTGTTTCTTCAACTCGCTTGCTAGAGTTTGATATGAGACCAACACAACGTCGTGTCTCAGTAAGCTGCGATAGGTCTGAACCTTAGCGCCACCGCTTCCTCCGTAGATGAGAACCTTTAGTCTAGTATTCTTGTGGACTTTGGTTCTAACTTCTGCCTCCCACACTCTAAGAACTGCGACAGGCGCGACAATCAAGTTAGTTTTACAACTCTCATCGCCCGACTTGTTAGCGACTATCAGGGCGAGCGCCTGAACAGTCTTTCCGAGACCCATATCATCAGCTAAAAGGCCGCCCTTCTTGCTGGATTTTTCAACCTGTAGCAACCAGTGAAGCCCTTGCCGTTGATGTTTCATCAAGTTAACGGTCAATTCAGGCGGAGTTAGTTCCTCGCCCTCGATTTCTGCTTCTGAAGTTTTGAGCCCTTCCAGTAACTTTTGCAAGCTATCATTGTCTTGGTTGTTGTAAATACTTGAGAGTTGAAAAGAATTTGAGTTGCGCTGCTCGTCCTGGTGCTTTACGAGTTCCAATATATCGTTGTCGCCATCCTGTTTGTTCTTCACCGGAAGGAAGTCATCGTTTCTTTGGGTGTTGCCATTCGAAGAGTATGTCCTCTGGAACTCTTCTGGCGTCACTATAAAATTCATTTTCTTCAGGTAGTCAACAACAGCAGGCATCTTGACTCCGTGTTTCATTAATTCTGTTATTGCGCGCTCAACCCGATACTTTGTCTCTGCAGTGAATCGCTCCCCTCTATCGCAATCTCTTTTAAATCGTGCTACCACATTCAGGTAGTAAGTCATCAAATTTTTGTTCTCCAGAGATCTCACTGTATTCTTCTGTATCAAGTCAAGAGCGATATCAATAGATCTGAAATAAATGTCTGAGGACTGCGCACTCGCTACTGCTTCGGGAGCTGCATGACTAGACTGTAGTTCGTTGAGCATTTTATCAATTGCCGCCTTTTTTCGAATCATGGTATGCAAATTTATATCACCACTAAGGAAAAGATGTTCGATATCTGATCGTTCTTCCATGAGCTTGGCCCGCTTTTCTACCATGTTTGAATGTATTCGGTTGCTCAAGGCGTTCTGGAGATCCAGTTGCGATTGTCGAAGCTTCGACCCGTGTCCATTCAGGAATTTGTTGTGTTGCTCTGTAGCATGAGTTTCCTTATGATCGAGTTGATTGAGCTTCATTAACGTCTGCATTCTCCGTCCTTCCATATAACGCAAATCCCTCTCGACCTTGGCAGCTTCCTCAGTGGATGTCACCAATGGCAGGGAGTTTTTGGCCTCTAATATAAGTCTCTCCCGCTTTTGAAGCTTTCGCTGCAATATAATTCTTGTATCGCGGCATGTAGTCTTGAGCCGAGCAAATTCTTCGTCACTCTGAGCTTTCAGTCTGAGATTTGTGTCATGTATAGCTCTCAAGTCACTGACATTCTCATTGGAAGCTGTCACACCGTTCGAGGAAACTGGGGAATGGATTCTTCCTTGTCTACTCTTCTGGCTTACCAACAATGTTTGATCTTCTTCGTCGCTGAGCACTATTATGGGCTCACGAGCATCATTGCTGGCGGTATCAGTAATGAATGGTGGTAGCGAATTTTGTTCCAACTTGCTTCTATCCACATCTGAAGACACTATTTTTGGCAGGTGATCATCACTGCCCAGCCCACTTTGCTGTGCAAACACCTCACCTTTTGGGGACTCTCCTCCATTGGTACGATGTACACTGCTAGGCCCTGTAGTGCGAAGCACATCTTTAGGACTGCTCTCGCGAGATGTGAGACTGAGGGGCGATACATAGCCCAATTTCTCGATCGCCAAGCTGTCTTCTCTTGGACTTTGTGGTCTTATTTGTGACTCGTTAACCTCAAATTTTTGACGCTTGAAAAGTGATTCGTCAGAGCTGCTACTTCGCAAACCGGACACTTGTGGGCCTTGTTCGGGCTCAGAGTTCTGATCCTGGTATCTCATTGTCCGAACTAGCGGTACAATCTGTTCATTCGGTTGTGGCTGGTCTTCGTTGATCGGTAACCTCTTTTTCGTCCCTTCTACACGTGGAGTATCCAGAGGTATCGCGTCGTTCGGACTATCTTGTGGGCCATCATAAATCCCTGGTTGATCTTTTTCATGCTTCGAAAAAACCGTATCCGCTGGTTGTGCCGAGTAAACACCTGCTCTCTCGTTTTTGTCATTTGAATCCGTTGAATCGTTTTTCCCGAGTAATCCTCTCATATCGTCATCAGAGTCCTCTTGCGTCAAATCGATCGCCGACACACTAGACATTCTACCGCTGGTGAAGCTTCCTTTGTCAAGAAGCACTTCTTGTGTGCGATTGAAATGATCCAGACGAATCCTTGACAAGCACTGGGTTTGTTGTTGTGTTATTGTTGGTGATGAGCATCACCACGACGGTACGTTGTCAGTTGACTTTAGGTGTCATTTAATTATTTATATGATTTGGTGATGGAAGCGAGTACGCGAGTACTAGTTTTGGGAATCGTACGATAATGATGGGCAACGAGAACGCCAGCTCGAGACAAGCACCCAGTAGTTGTTGTTTGACTAAAGGGCAATCGTTTTTCCTCTCCCGATGCTGCGGTAGTTGGCCTTTTACGGCTGGAATCTCTTCCTGCTGTATTTCACTTTTAGAATTTATATGAACTATAGACCGTTGGCCTGGCCTTGACAGACATATACAAAGCGCTTGTGGCGACAAGGTTGTCAAGATAAGGATGGGCAGTCGCACTCAGGATGTAAGTTCAATTTTGGCCTTACCATCAAGAACTTAAAAACAAGAACCATTAACGTGCTTGTATGGAAGAGTAATAAGAATGATACTCTTGGTTCAAAAAAAATATAAAAAAAAGGAGGGAAGGATGACCTGATTTTTCAGGCTCTAGCATTTTGCATCATGATCTCAAATTTTTTAGAACCCACATTGGTTAGGGAACTGTCTATCAGTGACGGGCTGGGGGAACAGACCGTTGTACATGAGGCGCTGCAAATCCCATTCTAGCGAGTTTTCGGTCTTGTAAGTCCAGATGACCCATCCGCTTCTTAGCTCGTAAGCGTCCAATTGGGCTTCGACGTATTTACGGGTGTTGGTCTTTCTTTCGTCGGACCATGAGGTGATGTCTTCGTTGTTTTGGCAAGAGCCAATGTAGCTGGAAGTGTCAGAGCCTTTCTGGAAAGTACCATCGTAACGAGCACCGTAACCGACACCGTTGAGCCATTTGGTGCAGTCGGTGAGGGCAGCGGCCCATTCACCGCAAACGGTCCAGTGAGCTTCGGTTAAAGTGCCGGAACCCCATTCGCACGCAACGGCGATTTTATCGTCGAAAGAACGCTGCAGTTCCCCGTTGGAAAAGACTTGGTAATGGTGATGGTCCAGAACAACACCCCAGGCGTTGTTGTCAGAAAGAGTCAACGTGGAATCCCAGTAATGGTAAGGTTGGAAAGCATCGTGGATGACAACGATCTGGTCGCTTCCTAGTTCGTTTCTGAGGTAATTGTATGCAGACTCGTAGTACTGCTTTAGTCCATCCATGTCTAAGACAGGGCCAAGAGGCTCGTTAATGAGCTCAATACCAATAACGGTGTCGAGGTATTCGGACTGGGAGTATTTTTGGAGCAAGTACTGTAGCACGCTTGTGGTGACGGCAAGGTTGCTGGGTTCCAAAAAGGCGTACGAGTCTCTGAGACCTGAATTGTCAAACCCGTTTTGGGAGCCGGCCGCACCGTGCAAGTCGACCCACACTTTGAGGTTGTTGTTACGAGCCCATTGGATGGCTTGGTCCAAATAGTACTCCTGGGAACCCTTGACGTAAGGGTCCGAGTCGAGTTTTTGGAAAGCCCAGTAACCAATTGGGATACGCACAAAGTTGAGGCCCGCGTCTGCGATGTTAGCGAAATCTTTCTCGGTGAACCACGACGACCAGTGCTGTTCTAGACGAGAACTGGCGACATCTTGGCCCAAAGCCTGCGTGTAATGGTACTCGTCAGCCGGGATGCCTTCGTCGCTGTTTTCCTGGGTGCGGAACGTCTCAAACAGAGAGGGCGTGATGAAAGGCTCGAGCACGAACCAGCCACCGATGTTGACACCTCTGAGGACTGCGTTTTGGTAATCGTAGAATCTTTTTTTGTTCTGCTCATGCAAGAACTGGACGCTGTGTGGCGATTTGGGAGGCACTGGCTGGCCAACCACCGTGGCGATCGCCATGCACAGACTTGAGATCCATGCGATGGGCAACATTTAGGTGGGATACGAGTGGTTGCGGGAGGAAGGTTTTGATCCTTTTGTGGAATACAAATAAGATATGGCCAACTTGTTCAAACGTCTGGAACGCTTGGGTTTTATCTACTCCGGATCTTGAAACTTTTTTCTTGGTTTTCTTTGAGAGAAAAGTACAATGACAGACAGAGATCCAAAGCACAAATAAACAGTGGGAAATGAAGCGCTTCTGACGCACGCGACAGATGCAAACGAACGAGCGAACGGACTTTCTACAACGGTGTGCGTAGTAGAGACCCTTAGAAATCGCGAAGATCTTGATCCAAAACTTTTTTTTTTGTTCAGGAGCTTGACGAGAAGGGTTAATTCCAAGAAGAAACCGATTTCGTGGTTTCGTAGGGCTTTAAATTAAATCAATGTATGTGAGATGTACGTATCAGCTGCCGGACCTTCTTTCCCCAACCATCAGGTTTTTATAGTCTCAAGGTGAGCCCGCCGTTGCTGGGTAAATGTCCTCGAATATTAATATTGTGCGTCATAATTATGCCCAGCACTAAGAGCCGACTGTAGAAAGCAAGTACGAAGAGTGCATTTCCCGCTGCCGTGCAACTACGCACGGCGTCACTTGGTTGCAGTTTCAAGGACTGTACCAGGTGGTTGGCACTCGAAGCGTGGGCTGGCCCCTATCTTGTTTTAATTCCCACAGTTGAGATGCGCCTGCTTTACTGCGCGACGCGAAAAATTTCGCGTGGCTGGTGATTTAGAAGTTCTCGAGGAACGAAAAAGAAACTGGACGATGAGGTGAGTTACAGGGTACGAAGAGCTATGAATAGGTCGGCCGACCACACACACCGGGACGGTGCTATGAATAGGACAGGACGGCCGAACGCACAGATCCAGTGTGGATTTATGAACGAAGGACAGAGATCGTGCATGGGCCTGATGTGGAAGCTCGGTTTTGCAATATGGAAAGTGGAGATCTCTGCCAGAGATGCTGAACCTAAGGGAATGGCTCTAGCTATACAACGCGATAATCATCAAATCAGAACTACTATTGGAACTAAGATCTAACTAACTAGTGTATAGACGGGCACAGGGACGAAAACATACAAAAAACGTGGTTGAAATTGGTTGGGAGGAAGATCGCATATGGGATCGGGTTTTTTGGGTGTATCTTTTTTCTACCTGTCACGTACTTGGTATGCTGTCAGAGAGAAGCATTCGAGAGAACAAAGAGAGGAACTGTCTGCGGCTTGTAGATTCTTCTAAACGCACAATGCACTGTCAAACGAGGTGTCGTACACTCTGGGATATTAATATTGATATAAATTGTAGATCACGTGGTGCGTGGAGATTTATGTAAGGTCCCTGCACCCATCGATGAAAGTACTTCCTGTACGGCGTTCAAGTCGTCCATGGAAAAATGAGAAGTGGTACCCCGTTGCGCTGGGAACCTATATCCACTATTTCTTCAAAGGCCATGCAAGTATCGGCCTCGGATTGCGCATCGTTCTCACGCCTCCTCATCTGCCTCCGTAGGATCCGCAGCTTTTTCTCCACCAGCAGCGGTTCCTGCATCTTCCTTCTCCTCTACCTTCTCGTCGTTCTCAGACTCGATTCCATTTGCGGGTTCTTCGTGGGCATTGCCATTTTTTTCAGGAGAATTGTGTTCTGATTTGACCTTGTTAGATTCTTCTTCCTCTACTTCCTCTTCTTCTTGTTCTTGTTCTTCTTGTTCCTGCTGCAATCTTTGTTTTTTGGCTTGCTCTTCCTCACGAAGCTGCGTTTCCTGCTCTAGTCTCTTCTTAAGCTGATCTTTTCTTGACCATCCGGTCAAACGTATCTTGTAGTTGGTAAAGCTTTCAACTGGGATGCTCGAATCGACTTGTTGCCATTCTAAAGTAGGAAATGACTCAGCGACACTTTTGCTGGGCTTTGCAGCTTCTGCTGATGCTTCAGCAGAACCTTTGGAGCTAGGAGCCGGTTCTGCATCAGGATGATCTTGAGACATTGGCCGTCCAAGTGCAAATAGAAGATCTGTCTTGTTCATCGATGCTCAAACTTCACGTCGATGGAAATTGAAGAGTCAGGTGGCCCTACAAAATGGTAGGGTGCTCAGATTTTCACCTCTAACAAGGATTTATCCGATATAGTGTAACGGCTATCACATCACGCTTTCACCGTGGAGACCGGGGTTCGACTCCCCGTATCGGAGTCGTTTTTTTGAACTTTTTCACCGTACTTTCTCTATCAACTTGAATTAATCATTGCTAGAATGCATAATAGTGTCGAAATCATGTCTTGACAAGGAAAGGTGACATTTGAAGATAGATCATCGAAATGTGCGGTCCATTATCGTATTTTAATTATGTAAAGTCCGCCTCTTGCACAAACCAGGGACTCCTTAGAACCCGCTTGTTTGATTCTAGTTACAGTTTTGTTGAACGGTAGAGATTTAGAACATAGAAACTTGAATTGTACCTTTCCAGAATCTGCTGGCGTAATGACAGATGCAGTCAGATTCCTTCCGTGGACTTTGATGAGATACAATTCCGTCTCGGCTTGTTTAACAGGGTCTAGTAGAAGCTCAACGTCTCTTTCTTCGTTAAAGGAAGTGTCCTCGAACAGTGTTGCGAAGTCATGATTGTCAGCGTGAAAGCTGGGAGCGCTTGAAGCTATGCAAATAGCTGACTTGAGTTCGTATACTCGCACACCTTTTGTTGCACACAGTACTGTCATTTGCTCATCATTGTACGCACTGCAGACCAAAGAAAGAGGGCCTGAACCATGAATAGGTTTTTCGATTGCACATAAATTCCACCGACCGCCTCTTTTCTGTAGCTTTAATACTTCGATGTTACGTCCGGCATGAATTATCATTGCATCCCGCTGCGTCAGTGCGCTAGATGTACCTTCGATCATCTTCTCGGCCACACACACGAATTTGTTGTTCTTGACTGAAAGCACCAGTAGGGAGTCATGAATCGCTGATTTACCCATGAATGAGACTAAGATCTTGTGGTCGTAAGGTTTTTGAAGCTTCAACAGACCACGTACTATACCGCGCTCGGGAAAAGTATATTCGTCCAATATTTGAAGAGCGGCAGTGTCTAAGAGAGCCATCTTGCAAAAATTCTTGTCATTTTGAGAAGCGACGGCCACGAACCTAGGGTTTTCAAGCCCTATAATGTGAGTCGGGACGCTGTTGGTTGCCAATGCTTGCCCTCGAGTCCAAACCGGCTGCATCGTGGGTTTAAATCGGAGTGTAACAAATAGGTCATTGGTGGTCAAAACAATATACCGATCACTTCCCAAAAATCTCATGCGCTTGATTCCATAGTTCAAAATGCATTCGTTAAAATTTGCATTAGCAAGATTCAAAATCCAGACCTTATGCCTGTTGTAAACAAATACAAGCGGGATGGTGTCACCATGATTCTTAATGTCGCACAACTGCAGCGGCACACCTTCGTCGAAATTTATGGTTTTCGTAACAAGAAATGTTTTCTCTCTGTGTAGATATGATATAAGCAGAAGGACCCCAGTATCACAGCTTACCACAATTGTTAGGGTGTTTTCAAAAAGTCGGTCCACAAAAATCTCATCTATGTTGAAACAATCTACCTGGAAGGACGCTTGCAACAGACCGCTTGAAAGGACAGAGATGATGTTCCCCTTTGAGAGTACTATGAATGAAGGTAACCCGTCTGCGTCTGTCTTGTGGGATGCAGAAATTGACCATGTCCCATGATTGGAAAGCTGGGCAATAAAACAGATGGCAATTTTCGCTGCCTCTTTTGCAAAGTACAGTTGGCCAGCCACATCGAGATAAAGCAAATCGGAAGTATCATTTCCCAGCTGAGTAGCACAACATACGTTGGCTTGTCGCAGCTTTGTGCCGCTTTTAGAAACATAACATAGCTCATTCTCTTCGTCCAGAAGTAATGTGCTAGCGACGATTCCGTTATCCGTCAACCAGAAGTCCGTGAGCCCATTATTTTCGAACGAAGGATTAACCTTGAGTATCCTCAAAGTATCGGCATGTAAAGCCATTCGAAAACATTCGACAAAACCGCTGTATGGCGAATTCCCTCCACAGGCGATAACTCGAAGCGGTAGACCATTAGCGCTTCGCTCAGCAACTATGGCATCAACATACGTTTTCTGTTCGCATGACAATAGAAAGCTTGTCTTTTTCGATGTTGAATCATATACCCAAAATCCAGTGTCACTGATAAAGGCGTATTCGGTGGAACTTAGTGCCCTACACACAAATTTATAGCCCGTCATTTCTCGAGGGTGGTCAACGCGCAACAAACTCCATTTTATTGGGCTGGCTGCTCTTCGAGTGTCAATTTTAGAGGTATACACATTTCCTGAAAAGTTTTGTATCGACAAGATCAAAGATGAGTCCTTGTGGAGTGCATGCAAATTCTTGAACTCCGGGCGGCCGTTCATTTCAGTATTCTCGAACGCCTCAAGAGTGTCTCCAGCCAGGAAGACCCGTTGTGATGTCACGACGACAACCAAGTGGCGACTGCTCAAAGGAAAAAACCCTCGTATTTTTTCCCTGCCATTTTTTTGAGCAATCAGCTCAATCATGCGTGTTGCGGAGGACGTACAGTGCTTATTGACTCCAGGCATTTGAGGATCCATAACGAACGGCGATAGAACCTCCAAGGTTAGTGACCCCGTAATGACATCTTTTTTTAACAACAGATAGTTTCTTCGGTGCGTACAGACACACACCGCCCCTACAATTTCTGCATTGGAATGGTAAAACTGAAGACAGGGGACACTGAGGTTTCCACTTAGTAATTTGGAAGCCTCCACGCAAAACATAGAGTGCCCGTCTACGCATATATTTAGATTCTGGTGAGCATCATCGAAAAACATAAGGGCGCGGCGTACCTCTGAATAATGGGCAAGCTCGAGTCGTAGTTTTTGAGCTATCTCGAAATTAGAAACATCGAGCATTAATAGCTCACAGTCTCTTTTTAGCACAACCAAAAACTTTGAAGAAGAAGCTCCCAGTCCGCACTGAGTAACAGCCACCGTCCCATTCAAATTCGTGGTCTTACGAATCGTGATTTTCTTCCGAATTATATCGTAGAGGTGCACACCGTCATCTTTAAATATGAAGACGTTGCGAATATTGTCATCGTCTTTCAAACAGCAAATAAGTCCAGCTTCATTGACTATTGTCTCGTCTTGACTCACCGATTCGACATTGATCATCAAAGAAACAGACAGTGATCATAGTTTGTTGATCTATATAGGCTGTTCTGTTCAATGAGTTAATCGAAGTTATAGTAAAAGACGAGTACGTTCGGGAGTACATCCGCGAGTCCACGAGTACATCATCATCTCGTTAATCGATATAAAAGTTGGAATCAAGAAAACAAGACTCTTCTTCGAACTGATACCATTGAAGAAAAGAGTACTCAAATATTTGACACACTGTCTAACTGTTCTGCCCAGAAAGGTTTCGTTTTTACAGGAGGGTTTTTGATTTCCTTATCAAAGTGCCTACCCGTTTCGTATGTGCCATAACTCGGAGGCGATCGACCTCGGCGGCTATGTTTAGGGTTTGCATGCCGGGACTTGAGCAAAAATTCAAATAAGATCATTTGGATTTTCTGATATAACGTGCTTTCCTAGAGTTTTGAATGTTGTGAGACGGCAATGCTTGAGTCTCCAGCTGTATTGAGTTGAATTACGAATTCAACTGTTCGTGGTCAGGTTTCTGAGCAAAAATTGCTGTATGACTTCATGGGGTTCCAACAACACAGGTTTGAACATTGGAGAATTAGAAAAGGACATTCAGTGCACTCATTTGTTGTGACACATTCGGCGTATGACCTAAACCCAACAGAGCACCGGGGAATTTGTGATGCGTTGTACTTATAGGTACAAAACTGTCTCTACAAGCTATTTAGTACCCTCGTAGGCACCTCTGTTTCCACTCGCTGTTGAAAAGTTCCAAAAAGCTGCCCAAAGCTTTCTCAAACGCTCTCAAATCCCAAACGCTCCATTCTTGATGGTATCATGCAGTCGTTTGCGATCCTCTCTCTTGCGAGTGTACCCACCATGCAGTTTGGGACCTCCAGGGACCCCAGGATTTTGACCATTTGGATAAGGTGCATGCATAGGAGCGTAGAACGCTCCTTGATTCTGACCAGGTGAATTTAATGGAGGCCCATAACCACCTGGTGGATATTGTGGACCAGTAGGAGGGTATTGTGGACCAGTAGGAGGGTATTGTGGACCAGTAGGTGGGTATTGTGGACCAGCAGGTGGGTATTGTGGACCAGCAGGTGGGTATCCCGCACTAGTTGGCGGGTAATGTCCGACCATACCAGCATGACTTGGACCTGTAGGCGCAGGAGCCTGTCGTGCTTGCAAATAGTTCGGTTGATATGGTTTTGGCGACATCGGGAGGGAACCCGGGTGTGCCTTATGCATATTTGCGTAACCATGTGGAGGGATATGAGTCTGCGAAGGATTCGCTGTATACATATTTTTTGTAGGATGATATTGGCGATGTCCTTGGGGTGGAGTTGGCAAATGCAATGGTGCAGGTGGCGGCGATTTCATCGTCTTTTGAGGTCCATTCGGGGCTATTTGCTGAGGTGGCACATTCGTAAAAGAAGCATGAGCCGCATACTGTGCCGATTGATAAGTTCTCGAATCCGGTGGGAGAAACTGAGGTTGAGGATTGCGATGACCGCTTCTATTCACTTTTTCAGCAGAAGGAACATCTCGCTGCTGACCAGCATGTCCCAATGGGGGAGCGGAACCAGTCATGAGATGCGCCACTCCATTTGAACGCTCTCGCACCCCTGGAAGGTCATAGCGGTCATCAAGCGAAACTGCGGCTTGAGGTACTCTGGTGTTAGCTTGTTGTGCAGCCGAAAGTTCCTGATCGCTTGCTCTCATGTTTTGATATCGTTCTTGAGGAAGTGTCTCTGTTGTTGCGTAAACTTTTCTTTCAGATTGTGCCGCAGCAGGGGATGGAGACCTATGATATCCTTGCTTTTGGACTGCTTGTTCAGCTTCCTGAGAAATTGCTTGCTCCACAGGTATGGAGAGCATTTCTTCCTGTATATGTGAAACCCCAGCATTCTGAAGTAAAGCGCTTGTTCGTTCGCGTTGATCGTGCGGCGAAGGGCTTTTGGGAAGATGAGAAGTGTGGACCGTGTGATTTGTGGGTATATGAGTACGACTACCTGTGGGCGATGCAATTGGAGTCGTGTAAGTCGAAATAGTATGCTTGTCCTGGTCATGAATGAGTTTTTTATAAACAGGAAGGCCTCCTGCCTGTTTACTCACTGTAAGCTCGTCACTGCTTCTATCGATCGGAAATACAATCGGCGAGGTACCGCTGGAATGCTTGGGAGACTCATTTCGAGGGCTATGGAGCGTATATTCACCATCCTGAATTTGATGTGCTAGGTCCGCCTCATCACTAGCCAGTACAAGGGGAGGAACGACGCTAGAATTTGTGCTCTCGGCTAGGGTATCCACTGAGTCTTTTGGATGTTCCCTGTACCTGTCAAACATGGTCAATGATTCAAATGTTTCTGCATCAGTAGCTAAATTAGTAGTAGATTGAGCAAGCGTCGGGGTGGACTTGGAAACTTGATCATTCAGCTTGTCGACCATTTCGTGCAAATCGTCTAAACACCCCTTTGTTTGCAATATGCGTTCATCTTTCTTTGGCGTAGGCGGCGATGGTGACTGGTGCTCACTTTGTTCTGCCTCAAAGTGCCCATCTAGCTCTGGCATGTCCACCCTGAAGTCCTCATGCTCTACCGTCGGGAGCTGATAATTTTCAGGGTTTAGCATGCTGAATTGACTCAAAATCCTTGACTGTTGTCTCTTGGTGGGAGTTTCCCGAGACCTGGGTACATTCGAATGTACAGTGGACGGAACCTTTACCTTCTCCGGCAGGGGGCGACGTTCCCCGGTTGAAGTAGAGTTGGTGGAAGAAGATGAGCTCGTTGAATTGCTGATTTTGCGGATTGTCTTCAGAGGATTCCATAAAGACGATTTTTCCGCAACTGGAACACTGGGGCTACTCATGTCCTTCAGAGGTAGATGTGGCCTAGAGTCGCCTATAGGTGGTAGGGGCAGGACCTTATGATTACGATCTTTCAAAGATACGATGGGTTTGTCATCAGCGGCGTTTTTCTGAAACTTTTCATATGCAGGAGTCGCATTATGAGATAATGCCACCGGTGACGTGTGTGAAACTGGAGCCTTGGCTATATTGAAGCCATCTAAAGAGTCTAATGACCTGAGTATCTTGAGTTCCAAGTTGATATCACTTTCTTCAAACACAATCCATTTTTTAAATCCATCGAACTCAAATTCAACGATAATCGACCTCCCAAATAGTTTCCGCTTCTCTGAAGTTTCTTCGTGAGATAAAGAGGACAACCAAGCCCAGATGAAATAGTCATTGATATCCACCCTCTTGACCTGCAAATGGTCTTTCACAGTCTTTGTGACGGGATCTTGCTGGATGCATTTCTGCGAAGCCCATCCAGCTTGGAATGTGGAGTGTTTAGTGGACATTTCCTTCATTAGTCTACGAGATTCATTTGACATCTTATGACTTATACCTTCAATGTTATGCTTTTTTTTGAAAAGAGACTTTAAAAGAGCATAGTCTTCTCTGGCCTCGAATGCATCATGGTCGTTAAAGTCAAACAGTTCGTTACACCTTTCGATCAATTGCCAAGGTTTTTTGGAAAACTTGTTGGTCTTTAAGCTAACTATCGGAACGGTCAAAGGAGTCTCCGAGCCATTAGCGAAGGAAGCCTTGGGTGGATAGTTGTTGTTAAACAATATGGTCTTCAAGGTCATGGGTATGCTAGCGTCTTTCAAGTCGTTTGGAACGAAACTTCTTATGAACGCCAAAAGCAGATGGAACATGGCGTCCGCAGCAGGTAGCCAAACTTCGAGACCTTCTTTAAATGAGGTAATTCCTTCTATTTTCGGCGTTCGGGAATGATTAAGATCATATCCCTCAGTCGAGTTTTTCTCAGTTTCTTTGCCAAATGCCCAGATAGCGAACATTTTGGAGATCTTTCGCGCACTCATTTTGTTTCTTTTAGAATTTGAAGCCATCGCGACTATCAAATCAAAAAAGTCGTAAACAATGGATGCATGATCCGGCGATGCCAGACATTGGGGCATCAAATCCAAGAACGACTTTGGCGAAAACCCATCGGCCTCTTCTCTCTCTTGAAAGACATGATACGCCTTCCAGGTGACAACTTGCCCCTTGGGCAGACGACACCAGATGTATTTTAATGCCTGAAAAAGTGTCCAGGGGTCTGTAGAACGCGCCAACCGATCGAGCTTGGCATCCTCGACGGCCACACCATTACCAAGCGGGAAAGCGCGATTCAAGAATTTCAGAAGCTTCTCGTTTGATTGTTCCGGACGAAAAGGCAAAAACAGATACTCGATATCCAAAGCATTGCGCTTGAGCTCTTGTGAAACGCAGTGGATCAAGCTCTTGACATTACTTCGCGAAAACTCGTGGTGAAACTCGAATTCCTCTACCTCCTCTTGCTCCGCAGTAGCGGAATGTCGTTTATGATTTTTTCCTGGAGAACCGCCTACTTCCGAACTCTTGGGAGGACTCGGCAGCGGCTTTGGAGACTCCATCTTTCCACTGGCGGTTGATTTCAAAATGCTTGAGTGGTAAACATTTCGCTGTTTTATGATTTATTCCTGGAATATACCATAACTATGATATATTTATCACAAAGTATCACCCAGTACGATTGTGACACTTGAGTTCGGCTGGCGCCAGCGACAGTGATCAAGTAAATGGACAGTAGGGCAACATATAATAATTGCCATGAATAATGAGAGTACTTAACTAATACGCTACCGAAATGCCTCTCTTACGCCAAAAATCACTTACAGCATGCCATTCTCCGATGTCACGTTTGATGGCATTTACGACACTCTTGGGAGGTTGTTCAATCACCTTATGACCCATATCGCGCAGCGACTGAATAGTGCTCTTTCCGAGCAGTTTGAAACTCTCAACTTCGAGTTGGTCTGGCAGCAATTGATGATGGACCCTAGGATATGCTATGGACTCCAGAAGAGGCATGTCATACCAATATAATCTGGCCATTATGTGAAAGATGCTCGGAGTGATCCGAGATCCTCCAGACGCACCAATGACCAGATCGGGCTTGCCCAGCTCGTTCAATACCACAACAGGCGACGAAGACGACAACGGTCTTTTTCCGGGCTCAGCAAAATTGTACAACGATGGCGCGAGACCAAATGCATTGGACCTATAAGGTTGTGAAAAATCGTCCATCTGGTTGTTGAGCAAAATACCGGTGGCGGGGTCGTGCACTAGAGACCCGAAAAGTAAGTTGATCGTGGAAGTGAGCGATACTGCGTTGTTAAATTTGTCAACCACGCTGAAATGAGTCGTGCCATGCGGTTCTGTCAACTCATAAAGCGGGTCGTAATCGGTCCAGTTGGCCATCGTTCTGAGATTTTTAAAGTTGGCCTGGATGTTCGCAACAGCTGCTTCGGTCCAATTAGTTTCCAAAACCCTAGTAATGCGTTCTGGTATCTTACCCTGAGACGAATAATCTCCCAAGCGACTTCTAGCACTGGACATGTACTTCATGCATTCTACCAAGATGTACGCTTGCTCTGTATTGTAGTCCCCACCTTTTAGGCTGGGAAAATGGTCCAAAATTTTGAGCGCAGACAGTAAAGCGGCACCAGAGCTTGACCCACCACTTGTGAAGACTTCAAGGTCATTGTTGGGAATGTTAGACCATCCGGCACGAATCTTGCTCGATAAGGGTCTAGAAACATTGATATGGTAATTGGTTAGGTCCTGATCCGCTAGAATTCCACCCTCCTCTTGCACCTTTGCGACAATTGATTTTGCGATCCAGTGATTAGTGTCGTAAAATGGAGCAGCAGATCCATTATTAGCGAGTTCCTGCAAAGTATGAGCGAAAGCAGTTCTTTTGATGGTTTCACCGTAACGCAATGTCCTATTTTTCGCCGGGTTCAAAACAAAACTCCAGTCGCTTTTATGTTCAATGAAGTAAGGCTCGTACATCTCTAGGACAGCTTCCAGGATCTCATTTACGGGCCAGCCTTTAAGCCCAATTTCAACAACCGGTTCTATCAAATCCTTCCATTCGACACTACCACTGCCTCGCTGTACATACAGTTCATACAGCCCTTGCAGCTCACCAGGAACTGCAACAGCCAGGCCTCCGACTTGTGAAGCATTTGGATTGTGTTCAAACATGTCTTTGTGGGCCAATTGTGGAGCCTGCTCTCGAAAATCGAAAAAGAGAGGACTCGAATCTATTTCCGTCTCTTTGTTGTTTCCGCCGACAAAAACAGCGTAACCTCCACCGCCCGCTCCGCTAGAGAAGAAATTCGTCATTCCGAGACACAGTGCCACTGTCACTGCAGCGTCTGCGGCGTTGGCGTCCTCAAATTTTTGCAGAACCTGTTCGACTGCCATCTGATTACATGTTTCTGAGTCTGAGCTAATTGCACCAGACTTACCGATTCTCAAGACCTCGGAGGAGTTGGGATTAAGCGTGGGATTCCTGGGAAGTGGCTTAATGTCTATATTATGATCGGATTCGGAGATGAAACAATGCTGCATTGCAGAAGTAAAACCTCCAAGCAGTAAAGTCCACCATATTGGTAACAGAATTACCATCTTGATGTTGTTGAGCTATCGTTCTCTGTCGTTGTAAGGGAAGAAGTTCTTTGAATCTTCTTGGTTGATGACATTTGAACTGATAGTGGCTTCCTTTCGAGACTGATAAAGATGAAGTACTCGAGTACTGAATATTTTGACAGATAAACGTATCAGTTGTCTACCGTGTGTCTTCAGATGTCAGTCAAATGTTTTTCGATGGTTAAAGTTTGGTCAAATCGATGGGTTAGTCGAAGAAATGGCGATCCGCTTTCTTAAAAATTGTCATTTCAACGCTTGCTTTCTTTCAATGTCGGAAAATTCCGATTGTTCGTTGCTATGTACATGGATCGTATATGTTTAGAATATGTGATGAGAAATCGAATCACAGCAGTGTTTACTCAATGATACGAGTGACAAGACCAGTACCAACAGTCTTACCACCTTCTCTGATGTTGAAACGCTGGCCGGCCTCGAGTGGTGTTGGGTGCACCAATTCACACTCCATTTCGATGTTGTCGCCAGGCATGACCTGCATGGAATGGTCCTCGACGGCCTCTGGGAACTTCAAAACAACGGTAACGTCGGCAGTACGCACGAACATCTGGGGTCTGTAGTTTTCGCCGAAACCCGAGTGACGGCCACCTTCTTCCTTAGACAAAATGTACAAGGAGGCTAGGAACTTTGTGTGAGCCTTGACGGTGCCTGGCTTGGCCAAAACCATACCTCTTTTCAACTGGTCTCTTCTGACACCACGTAGCAAGATACCGGCGTTGTCACCGGCCATGGCCTTGTCCAGCTCTTTTCTGAACATTTCAATACCGGTAACAGTGGTTTTCAAAGGCTGGGAGTTGTGGCCAACGATTTCCACTTCCTCACCCTTCTTGAAATTACCTCTCTCGACTCTACCGGTGACGACAGTACCTCTACCAGAAATGGAGAAAATGTCTTCGACAGGCATCAAAAATGGCTTTTCCAGGTCTCTTTGTGGGGTAGGAATGTGTTCGTCAACGGCGTCCAATAGCTTCATAACAGCTTGTTCACCGATTTCGGGCTTTTTGCCCTCCAAGGCGCATAGGGCAGATCCCATGATAACTGGGGTGTTGTCACCGTCAAAACCGTATTGAGTCAAAAGCTCTCTCATTTCCATTTCCACCAATTCCAACATTTCTGGGTCGTCCACAGTATCGACCTTGTTAACGAAAACCACGATATCCTGAACACCAACCTGTCTGGCCAAAAGCAGATGTTCTCTGGTTTGAGGCATCTGACCGTCAGTGGCAGCGACCACAATGATGGCACCGTCCATTTGGGCGGCACCAGTAATCATATTTTTGATGTAATCGGCGTGGCCCGGACAGTCCACATGCGAATAATGTCTTTTTTCGGTTTCGTACTCAACATGAGCAGTGGAGATCGTAATACCACGGGCTCTCTCTTCTGGGGCTTTGTCAATTGCAGCATAGTCCAAAAAGTTTGCACCACCTTTCACGGCAAGCGTCTTGGTGATCGCAGCGGTCAAAGTTGTTTTACCATGATCGACGTGGCCAATGGTACCGATGTTCAAATGTGGTTTGGAACGGTCGAAAGCGGCCGCATAAGAGCGGACCGCAGACCGGGCAAATCCTCTGGAAGCCGGCCGGGCTACCAGGCTAAATACACGGGGTACTAGAAACATAGTTTGAAGAACTCTGGCGTGTTTAGAGTAGTATAATACCGATGGGTTTTTAGAAACGGTCGTTGGACCATTGGATTGATGGTAGTTTTTATATATGGCCAGAAAAATTTTAGCGACGTGTTCGTATAGCATGATTTGGAGACCAATTAAAAAAGTCTAGTCGAGTTTAGAGTCGATAATCTATGCGAGCATCTAGTCGAGTAACGTAGCTAGTGATGTTGGTTGAAATATAGATCTCTCCTTCACACATCATTAGCATTCTTATTGGCAACCTAGCTCATCGCACGCTGAATATTCACAGTTACATCTGATCTAGATCAGTTTCTCTCGTTTCTCTACCATGCCGCGTTTCTTCTGTGATTACTGCCACTCGTACCTTACACATGACACTCCGAGCGTTCGGAAAAGCCATCTGCTGGGCAAGAACCATGTTCGACTCGCAGGTGACTACTACTGCAACAAGGCTCGACAGTTGGAACAAGACTGGCTGCCGCGAACCCGAACTCCCGGACGAGAAAGAAGACGCGGGCCAAAAGTCGACAGATCGCCAAAGGACCCTCAAAAGGCACCCCAGTCTAGAAAGTTCACACTCCATTGTGGCACCAATCGCCAGAACAGGGCTGCTCATCAATCCAGGGCCTTCCAAGCAGAAGAGCTCGAAGCTGGGGCCCAGGTATTGGAAAAATTGTATGCGAAATCGCCAGGATACGCCAAAGTCTTCAAACCAGAGTGTCGTCTCGATACAGGCGAGTCCGTACAAATGGATAAACTGCCCCAGAGAGCCAATCGTCGGGCATTCAACGGTGCTAGCGATGTTGGTACTGGCACCAATGGGACCGGTAGCAAGACATCTGCCCACACCCTTCGCTCTCGCATTTTCACACCCGATTACACCTCGTCACGAAGTCTGGCGTTGCTTCCACCACCACCGTCTTTGTCACAATGGCCTTCGTGTCCACCGTTGCTGTTGGCAAGCGACAGAGCCGTTACGACCACTTTGCGTGACGTGACCCGAAAACTTGAGCGTCGCTGAACATGAAATTCAAATTACGAGAGGTAGTATTAGTTATTATAAATGGTGGTGGTATTGGTGGTTGTGACGTAGTAGTTCGTTGCCTGGAGGTCTTTTGGCCTCACATCTGAGCATTTTTTTCCAGATCTGCGCCCCAAACATCTGCAGATGTCTTGGCAGATTTTTTGTCCCGAATTTCCGGTCGCAGGACGATCCCCACAGCCAACACTACAGTTCCCAGTATCAAAACACTCACAACGCTCACAACAAACCACACAATCACGAACCCGGTGATATCGTCTACATCGCTGCGTCCTGCAATTGTGTCCATCAAGGGTCCCAGAATCCCTCCTTTCTCAACACCGTGGTGTTCGTTGCACATCCTTTCCGTCAGTTGTAGCGTTACCATTTTCCTCGTCTCTTATAAGTATGTATGCCAAGTAATGGTGATGAGCTGCAACATGCGAAAACTGAATAATTTCGAGTTGATTTTTAACACGATGACAAAAGAATAGATAGTTTTTGTCAAGTAGCTTACCTCTGATGAAATTTTAGCATTCACAACCGGTTGTGAACGTCTTTGCCAGCTTGTTATTGTTCTGTTTAGCCCGTTCGCACTTTCTCTAGCTCCGTAGTCTAGCCCTATCACACCTTCAACACCCTTATATATACGCTTCTATAGTCTTGTTTGTAGTCGTCTCGGTCGTACAAGTATGTATCCCATCCGCTATACCGTGCCGAATCTGCGGTTATTATTTGTAATGGCGCTCGCTCCCTTGCCATTATGCTGCATCGAGTTCTTAATAATCCATTACGATTCCCTATTTGGGGCGTCTTTTTGGTGGTATCCAGGAAAAAACTGACGGCAGACATGCTGTCGCGCGGGTGGACGGTGGTCCATGGCGGACCCGTTTGTTTCCACACTTACCGGCGTAGAGAGAGTGCGTTTTTTTAGTTTTTTTTTCCCACACCTAGGCCCACACCATTTGCGATCATCGCCGTCACTGGACACATACTACTATAGTCCGTTAGGGAAATATACATACATGCAGACGTCCACTCACACACCACAGGGTTAAGAATCTAGAGACGGAAAGTGCGCGGAGGAATGCAGAAAGGGGAGAAAAAAGGGCTGGAATTAAAATGTCGCGTTGACAATTCGCGAGTAAAACGGAAATGGGCAGTGAAGTGTTGGAAGTGGTGGTGGTGAAAGGATAGCAGCTTTTTTGGCACACGTGAGAACCTTGTAGGGTGTGTGCAAATATGATTGTGGTAATGGTGCCGGATATGGGAGGCTATAATCGGACGAAATGCAATTATGTGGGTGCTGGTGCGGGTTTCAAACGATGGGTGTATCCAACACAGCCTGGGCGTTGAATAGTCCAAGCGAGACGTCAATGCATGGCGTTCTTCGGACTTACGAGCTCTTTTCTCGTTCCGACGCTTCTTTTGTCTCTCTTTCTCTCTCGGTCGCTTAGGACAACGCAAAAAGATTACGTAACCGCATTGTTTTCCAGGCGCGCGATTAAGATTTCAAATCGTTTTGAACTGATCACGCGACCCGCACAAAATGTACCACTGCAGTGCTGCTACTGGACATTTCGATCCACCATGAGCGTACAAGTGAGTTTGGATTTTCTGTGGCACATCGCAGCGCTCGTTTGTAGATATCCAGAAGAATTCCGTTCAGCGGTTTTTGGTACAAAAGGTTCACAGAATTGCACAGAGCTTCAAAATCCAACACCCCTGTGTTCAGTCGCATAGCGACCAGCACAGCGATCCTGGCAGACGCTTGTGTATAACAGAACTGCAACATCTGCAAATTCAGAATCCGGCCTTGAGCAAGAACTCGTGCAACGCCCATATCAGCTAACCTGGCAACGGCCTGCGCGAACACACGGCTGGCTTCTTCGTCTTCTTGTTGTTGTTCTTCTTCTTCCTTGCGTGAAATCTCACACTTTCCACGTAGTAAAGACCGCAAGACCTGCATTAGTGTGGGGTTTCGAAACGTATTGAGCATCGAGATTTCATTTTTCCGTTGGCAGATCAAATATTCTGTCAGCAAACGGCGGTAATCGCTCAGCGAAAAATCGCTTTTCTGAGAAACCAGTTCCACGACGGGATCTGCAAGTTGTCTTGCCTCTACTGGCGATGAATCTCTATCATTTGCACTTTCAACGACAACTTCATTTCCGCACCAATTTCCATCCGCGACCACACTATTGACATAATCGAGATCCATTGGCAACAGTAGCTCTTGTGTGGTGCCGCTCGGCCGATCCTCCCCACTTATCTGCATTTCACTCTTGTACGCCTCACGCTCAAGCCAATGCACGAAATTGTAGGTAGTGTTGGGACCCAAACCCTCATCTTGCGAAAGAAACGCTTCATTCAAGGCCTTCTCGTCTATCACCCAGGGTTCAGCTAAAACTTCTCGCCATTGCATCGCCATGCGCCAAAATCCCACCTCTTTCAGCACGCCCGTGCAAACCTCGATACTCTCCACGTCCAATTCTCGATACTTATTCATACTTCCATGCATTTTGAGTTGGCAGCCACTGAGATTTATGTTCGGCAACCCGTTTTGCAATATCAAGCTTTTCGAGCATTTACAAGGTAGTAAAGACGCTATGTCAGCCGCTTCCCGCGTACAATCGTCGATCTTAAATAAAGCGTAATCTATTTCACCGATGAACTTCCATTTCCAGGAAACGACGTATCCTTGCACAGTCAATTTTCGAATTGGATGGTTTCCTAGAAGCCAAAATGCGCTTCCATTAGGATAGTATCGTTGTATCTCTTTTTCCCATTTCTCGAGCCCGCGAGTGAGGTCGCCCACGAAACAGGGCACTTTCTGCTCGAATGTAGCAGAATACCTAAATAAAACTGGTATGTAATAGTCCACACCTTCTGTTTGATACGCTATGTGATCCCAACGGGGCATCTCTAGAGGGCCAGTTTTATGTTCTTCTTCCACCTCATCGGGCGTATCCGAGATGACATCAATATAGATAATACACCTACATGAAATGAATTGATTATCTATATAACTTCAAAACTTATCCCGATCGTTTGAGACTTTAACCTGAGGAGTATGCTCTACAACGGTCGAATCTCATCCTGACGTTGTCGATTTATACTGTAAGAGTTTGAACCGTAAACCAGAGGTTCTAGACTGTGTTTTTGAGCCTCTTTTTTCTTTTCGTGTTCGATTTTTGAGGGCATAACCGGACTTGATAAGACTACAGTTCGATATTTCAAACATGTCTAGACCTCCTGTGACATGCCATATTCTCGATACGACCACTGGAAAGCCAGCTGAAGGTGTTGTATGTTCGATCTACAAAATGGCGATCGACGATACTTCTGACGATACCCAAGTGTTATGCGAAAATGGCGATGCACCCTTTGCTTTAGCTAAAACCAACGCCGATGGAAGGATCGTCCAGTGGGTGTTTGCACCAGAGCCATCCAAAAGAACGCTCCTGAGAAGCATTGGAATCGTGGAACAGGAATCTAAAATGCTGGCCTGGAAGTCCTTGGTTCCTGGTTTTTACAAGATCCGGTTCCAGACATCGAAATACTACGCTCGCGAAGGCAAATCGTGTTTCTTCCCGTTTGTGGAAATCGCCTTCACAGTAAGCGATGCTAGGCACTACCATATCCCATTGCTTCTCAGTAACTACGGCTACACGACATATCGCGGCAGCTGAATGGAGGTCAAGAATCGCCTAGAACACAAGGATTATCCAGGACATGACACATATCGAAACAAACCTTACAGAAGTGAAAGGAGATGGTCTTAGCTTATCATCAGCGACCCGAGCGCTCTTTAACACAACATTTCATATTCGGTCACGAGACTCTGGAGATATGTCGCTCTCTATATGATCCGAAATCTATTCACCGTCGAATAGCATATTAAAGCCGTTATTGAATTTGATGTAATTGATGGTAAACTTTTTGATTTCAGTGTTAACAAAATTCTACTTAAAGACAAGATCAACGTTCTTTTAGACTCTTCTTTCATAGCTATCTAATTGTCGGACTTTTCACGCAATCACCTGAAATTTTCTTGGTCTTTTTATCTGGTGTGGTGGAAGAGTTGTAACACAATTTCACATCAAGCAACAGTTTTGTTCATTTTATCTCACCAAGGTCATCGTTTCGTCGACCTGAGATCTAGGAAGAGGCCCACAATTTATGGGAGGCTACTAGGAAGCTATTAAATTATGGGTTTATTATCCGTTGAACAGAAATATAGCATCATTTTGATGGCCGAGAGGCATCCAAAATGGACTCAGGCGGAGTTGGCGCGATGGGCTTACGAGGCTTACCAATTATCATCACGTCCTTCGCAAGGTACCATCTCGCGACTTTTGGCTCGCAAAAGCATCTTTATGAATTCCAAAGAGCACGAAAAGGGAGCCAACCGATTGCGAACTCCGAACAACCTTTTGGTGCGACGAATTTTGCAAGAATGGGTCTCTCAAAGCATCTGGAACGGGATTCCCATCACTCCACCTATCGTTCAAGATACCGCACAGTCCGTATGGCACCGCATTCCAGCCATACACCGTGAGGGCAACGGTTCCTTCAGTTACAAGTGGATCACGTATTTTTTATCGAAAATGGACCTGAACGTCACAAATCCAGATGAGGAATTGCCGAAGCCACCCAAAGTTTGGACTTTCGAGGAACGAGACGCTTTGAAAGATCTACTGGTCAAAGTCCCACCGAAAGATCTGTTTACACTGGACGAAACCTTTCTGGCCTACAACTTGCCCATGGACAACGCACAGTACGAAACAGGCCAGGTGCAAAGAAAAATAGAAGTTCTCACTGTGATGCTCTGCGCTAACTTAGACGGTTCAGAAAAAATGAATCCCCTGGTGATAGGAAAATACGAGAATTACCGAAGCTTTCGAAGTCATTTTGCCAATGATCCCTCCGACGGCTCCTCACCCACCTCGGTAGGCTCCAGAATGGCCAGAAAGTTTTCTTTGACGTACCATAGCAACCGGAAGTCTTGGCTTACCAGCAATCTGTTTCACGATTGGCTGGCATGGTGGGACAAACGACTCGTTGTGGACAATCGAACAATCTGCATAGTTCTCGATGACTCGTGCTCTCATCGGATAGTCAACTTACGGCTCAAAAATATCAAACTAGTGTACACCTCTGCTAACAGTCGATTTTTACCTTTCAATTGGGGGGTCCTAGATGAATTCAAGACACATTATCGAGTACAGCAGTATGAAGCACTCATCGACTTACAAGAGAAAATTGAAAAGAAGTCGGGTGCGAAGAAAATACTGACCTATGATCAAAGCACCTTGAATATGTCCAACGCCTTCAAACTAATAAAAAACTCCTGGGATGCCATACCGGTTGATACCATAAAAGCTAACTGGAAAAGTTCCGGTATTTTGCCGCAGCATATGATTCAACTGAACGAAAATGTTAGCATGGCTTTCAAGAAAAATGAGGCCTTGGAACGGAAACTTTACGAGGTAAGTGAGAAATTTCACTGCGTTCAACAATGGGATTACGATATTCTACTGGATCTGAACATCGAAAATAAAAATACCAATTTTTTGAGTTCAGAGGAACTGGTGGAAAGTGCAATTGTAGATGAATGGGAGCCAGAACCAAAGACTGGTTCGTATGAGGAGGACTATTCAGCGGGAGCGTTCAATCTGGAAACATTTGCTAACGTGGAGGGAAGTGCCGCCCATGACACGTTCGATCATGTTTCAAGTTTAGGAGCAAATACAAATCCTGAAAGCGACTTTTTTGTGAGCAGCGTTATTGATAAAACCGGTGATATATTTTCCAGTGGGGTTCTACCACCTGTTGATGGACATGATCATTTGGATCGTGTCACTGTTGCTCCACCCTCTGCATCAGAAACCCATCTATACACTGCTCCAACCCCGGTGCCAACGGCAAATGCTTATTTAGATGATGTGTTCAGTGCACTACCTGCAGAAGCGCCACCAGCGCCGACAGATCCTACGTTGGCCAATCACGCTCAGAACTCGATAGCCGACAGCACTTCACCAGCTTCTAACAATTTGCCACCTAATGAATTGTTGGCTATGAACGAACCAGACCTGAATTTGGGTAACGAATTTGATTTAGGAAGACACAGTGAATTTTCGAATTCTTCGACTACCGGCGAACCCGAAGCTACGTTCGGATCTCAGCGCCTCCTCATCATGACTACACTGCAAACAAACATTGATATCGCGAAATCAATGGGCAACATTTTAAAGCATGCTGAGTTCAGGGAAGTGGGATTGTCCGAGTCTGCCCTCAGTGAGCTCAAGTTCAGCTACAGAAACTGCTTAAAGAAAATACATAAGGCAAAGCTAGCTTTAAGTGCTCCGGAAAAAAGACAGAGGGAAAATCTATTGGAGCGTCAATTGATGCACCAAGAGCATGCGCTTATGCGCCCAGGCACAACTCCTGCTACAAAAGATATTTCTCAATCTAATGTTGATCCAACGCTTGGAGTAGGAAGCAATAATTTCTTTGGTGGGTTCCATCCTTCCGGATAAACACATGGAAACTTCAAAGATGATAATCAACTTAGAAACTACTAACGCATATGACTTTCGCCCCTTTCCCAATGGGCAAATTCATCTTAGAGTGAACAATGTCAATCGTAATGCTTGAAATCAAGAACTATCGACATTAAAGACTTTCCCCATTTCTCTTAATTTGAGAAAATCATGAGCAAATTGCTTTGTCTCATCATCGAGGATTTTAAAGACTCCGGACTTCACATTGAGGTTGATAAAGTTTTCTTTGGTGATGTGTTCGAGAGACACTTTTAGCCCATCGATTTCCAAAGTTGGAGGCACTTTTCGTAAAATGTCGACATGCCCGGCTCCCAAGGTTGACCTCATTTCGAGTAGTGCCTTTATGAAAGCTGGCTTGTTCATACTGTAAGTTATCAGGTACTGCCATAACTCAATATCCCCCGAACTTTGAACAAATTGTATAGCAAGCTTGGGCTCATTTCCTCTATCTATGATCAGCGAAAGGGCCTTTTTAGTTTCTCCGATCTTTCCATATAGGTATATTAGCTCGTTGGTATAGTCATTCGTTGAACTGCAAAGCTCGATAGCGTTATCGACGTCGTAGTTTTTCTTGGTCTTTAAAAATTCTAGGAGGCCTTCGTGATCAAATTGTAGGTAAAGGGTAATCATATCATTTTCATAAGGTGCGGTCAAAATGGGTTCAGCTTTGGAGCCCTCGCGTAAGAAAAGGTAAAGCAAAATGCCGTAAGTCTCAGAGGACGAAAGCTTGGAAGTGATGAAGGAGATATCGACCATATGAGTCCCTTGCACTAGAAGGTTAATCGGCTTTTTGAAAATCCGCTGTGCGTGATCTAAACCCAGCGAGTTTAGAGCTTCATCTTCACCATTGTAAGGAAGAAGTACGATATCCAACAACTGCCTCGCAAACATTGAGAGCACTTTTTGATCACTAATAATATCGAGAGCCCTCAAATCTCTCATCTGGATGAGGTGGGGTACAGCTTTTACATCTTTATTCTCCGTCAGAAGTAAGAAAACGAGCTCTTCTCTGTATTCACGGACGTGTTCGTCATTTTTTTCTATCAGCTCCTCAAAAAGGTTTTCAAAATACTGGCTGTTCCAAGCGTTTCTTGGCCACTGGTGTGTATAATGGGACAAAATGGAGAGCTGATGAGTTTCAAGGTAGAACTTCAAAATGTTGTCGTAGATTTTAGAGCTCAACTGCGGATGCAAAGGCACCAGCGGAGCGATTTCGTTGACCTTTCCATTTTCGATCAATAGCGTAACATATGCTTCCCATTTTTCGATAATGTGTCGGTATTGATCAGAATCATTCGCCTCGATGTTCGTGCTGGAGAAAATCTCGGTAATGGCAGAGGCGGCATCTTCCCAGCTTTTAGAAGATATTAGCGCGTTTATGTAACGTTCTCCAGTTTCCAATCTTTCCATCTTATCGACAGCGTAGAGGCCGATGTTCCATGCATCATAGTCCCTTCCATTGTCGAGGAACCATTGATATCGCTCCAGTAAAGATAACTCATGAGCAGATATCGCATCATGAGAACTAATCATAAAATATTCAGTGGATTCTCTACCAATGTGCTTACCTAGATGGTAGTCATTGACATTTAGGTTTTGATGATTTTTGGAAACAACTTCATCGCCATGGATTTCTTCACCAGTGAACATATCGATAACTTTTAGCTGTGGATTGTTTAGGGTTGTTCCAGCGCTTTCGGAGGAAGGTATCTCTAAGCACAATAGTTGATCATTACGGAAAGACACTACACCTGCCAAGGTCATGGGTAAGTACAGATAGTGGTCATGCTCGATTTTTTTGTCCGGGACTGCTCTCAGACTAGATGCAGCACTGGACAAAATGGACCCCAAATGATTTCCGTGAGTAGTCAGAGTTGCTAAGGAGACTTTGAATGTCCAAACATGACGGGCCCAGGAGATAACTATCCTGTCTGTTTCTGGGAAGTGAACAGAAGGCCAATACAAATCTGGCCTTGTGCCGTCTTCATCCCTGGGAAACGGTATTTGTAATAGCTTACTTTTCGACGCTATACTGTAGAAAGTGATGCCTGCATCGTTCATCCAGAAAAGGACGTCATCTAAAGTATAGATCCCAACGATTGGTCCGTGCCCCTTATCAAGCACAACGTCGACCCTGTTCCCAAGCCAGTTTCTTTGAGACAAAATAACCTCTCCTGCCATACCTCCCGAAACGAAAGTTTTTGAAGTTTTATACTTTTCATCCAATACCACTGCATGGACTGGTCTTTTAAAATCGCACGCAAGTAGATCAGAACTATCTCTCACTGAGCCGATGACAACCGTTCCATCAATTGAAGAGGTTGCGAAAAGCTCTCCATCCGTATATATCGAAGTGATTGACGATCGGTGACATTTGAGCGTCCTTATCGTGGTAAAGTCGGGCTCTGTGAATTGTAATATTCCAGCATGTGTAGCAAAAGCGAAAACTTTGTCGTGGAATTGGCACGCTGATATGGTATCTCTTGTGAGAAAGTTTTTCGAAAGCTGCGTGATTCTAGAGTATTTTAGTAGGGGAGGTTCGTCATCTTCATCTTCGTCGTCGTCGTCATCATCATCATCATCATCATCATCCTTCCCAGCGTCGTCGTCTTCTTCGTCCTCTTCATCATCTTCAACTTCAACTTTCTCTTTATCTTCTTGGCCGATGTCTTCCCGACTATTCTCGTTCTTAATATTATAACTCAACGCATCGTTATTTTCACTATCAGTATGTTTTGGGGGCATTTGTTTGGCGAAATTCTTTCCATTCTTTCCCACTTGTCTAAGAATTCCTTCTGTTCCATCTTCATCTTCAGCATTACTTGAGCTTTTGTCTGTCGTTTTCGAAGAAAAACTGGAAGTCTTTTCACCATGTACAAACTGGTTTTTATCTTGATTTGTGTCATTGGAAAACTCCCTCTCCTCATATTTATCTGTACTTCCATTCTCTCTTCCTTGACGTTGTTTTACCTTAATTTCATGTTCATCGTTTGGACGATCGTAGTTCAGTTCATTTGTGAGTTTTTCCGCTCCTGTTTTATCTTTAACATCAGAGCTCGCTATTCTGTGAGGATCAAAATCTCCCACTGATGCTTGGTGGTCGCGCCGGGCCATCTACGCTCCATGTTGGTTCGAATTTCAAGACATAAAGATATAGGAACTTGATGATATGTTCAAATTAACTAAATTTATGCTTGTAAAATACATCCGACCGTTCAGCAAGAGTTCAGAACAAACGTATGCTCAATGCCCAGAGCTAGGAAAGGTGCACTAATACAGTGCGATCCGTCTATAAGAGCCCTGATTTTGCAGATGGACACTGACAGAAATAACATCATTCTAGAGGAATTAGACGATACACACCTATTGGTAGATCCAGCGAAAGTTGAGTTCATCAAAGCTGAGCTGAACAGATTAATGTCACAAAATATTTACGACGCGATGGACGAAGAAGAAGAGCCTTGAAAATCTTTCAAATAAGTTTCGGCGGTCTCGTTGGTTTTCTCTCAGGTAGCCTGATCAAAGCACAAGGGCATTGTAAAGATAGTTGTGATGGGTTTCGTTGACTTGCCCTGCATGCATGTAAGTAATCTGTACATATAAAAGTTCAAGTCAAGTTTAATTTTGCTCGAGGGAACTGGCCACATTATTTACCAGCTCAACAAGCACGTCAACGTACATCAACTCAGAAAATTCACCTTTATTGACTTTTCCATTTGACGCTAGTTCTGCAACATGTTCGTAAAATATGGAATAAGAGCGAGCCAACGACTCTTGAATTGCGTCGATCAAGTGGGACCTGATTTCAACATCACCGACAAAATTGCACATACGTTCGTAAAGCCTGGGCAAGTTCGCCTCAATATTGGCGCGCAGCTGCTTGTTTTTGGCCAATAAGTCATCGTCATTGTCGAGGCAATCGACTACCAAGTCCTTGACGGCCGCATCCGTCAAATCTTTGACAGCCCTTCTTAGCTCCATTGTTAGCTCTGAACGTGCGTCGACCATGTCTCGGACCACCAGCGGTCCGTTCTCCGTGGTTAGATCTAATACTGATGTGCTGGAGACATTCATAGATCCTCCAATAGCGAAAGACCTCAAAAACTCCGTAAGGCCGGAAAAGTCAACATACTTTTCGTTACAGACGTACTGAATCTCGAATGCCTGGACTTGTTTGCGAAGCATCAACAAATTTTTCAAACAGGCGAGTCGTGGCTCCAATGTATCTTCGGAATGTTTTACAAGCTGAAAAGCCGATCTTAACGACTCGATACAATCATGCACAATGTGATGAGCGAGGTTGTCAAAAATGGAGGAGTTGACCAATTGGTAGATTCTCGAAAGAAGGGCTACCGCTCTTAAAACTGGGGGATAACAACTGCGAACTTCATCCACCTCTTCTTCGAAGTCAGATATACTGTCAAGAAAGGAAGTTACAACAGCATTTTTGTTTTCTGAATTTGCTGGAATAGACTTGCGATGATTGATTATGAAGGCATCCGTGG
Source organism: Lachancea lanzarotensis (assembly GCF_000938715.1). Taxonomy (NCBI): domain Eukaryota; kingdom Fungi; phylum Ascomycota; class Saccharomycetes; order Saccharomycetales; family Saccharomycetaceae; genus Lachancea; species Lachancea lanzarotensis. Next base: position 100,903 of record NW_019212885.1, read on the forward strand.
TGGGTCTGAAGTTCACTATGTTCGATTCGACATATTTCTGAGCACGAAATATCAGTCTGTACTGAACGTCTTGTAGAATTGGCTCAAAAATCTTATCTAAGTAGACACTCTTGAACTGGTCTTGATATTCCTTAGAATCCTCCTCAAATTGATAGAACTTATTGAGTAGAGTGACGGAGTCGCATAAAACTGTAACCTCATTCTCTCTTAGAACTTTTTCGCGAACAGAATCATGTAAGGGCTCGCAGAGACGGAAAAGTCCATTATTGAAAAAGCTTTTTCCCTCTGCTTCGGGAAAGAACTGTGCTATCAGATCGTATTCATTATGGCAAAGCTGCGAAAAAAACAGTAGGCTGTCCTGGATGTATTTCACCAAAGAGAAGCCAGAGTCTTCGGTATTCAGTTCATTGAGCTGGTTTCGAATCAAGGGTTGCAAAAGTTTTGAACGGATCTGAAAATATTCAAGGTAACAATTTTGCAAGGCGGATTTCACGTCATCGCGGTACCTATTGTTGCTGGTGTGTGAACAGCGGGTTGAAAGCTCTTCGGAAATGGAGTAAAAATCTACAGCACGCGATCTGAACTTGTTATAGAGCAGTGCTTCACGCGTGGCTAAGTCTGTCGTAGTTTCTAGAGATCTGGCAACTTCATTATAAAGAGCCTTCAACGAGCTGGTGAGGTAGCTTACCATCATGTTACAGCAGCGCATCAAGCTTTGTTTAAATTTGATGCGGTACGTTTCGGAATCAGCAAAGTCTTGGTGTTGCTCGAGGAACAAGAGAGAAGCATCTATTTTAGCCAGTTTCAGGCGAAAAGAGTCTCTCTTGACAATACTAGCGGAATTGGAATGGTGTAGCCAGCGTACAATCGGATCCAAAGCGTCAAAATTCGTCATGTAATCGTCCAAAGATTTGTGCAGTATTTCGAGGTTGTTGAAATTGTGGAACAACTGGCCGATTGTGGTCGTGAAAGTCTCGGTTTTGGTCGACAAACTTCCGAATTCAGCAATAGCAAGAGCCAGCTGGTCATCAATGGCTTGTGTTTGATCTATGACGGCCTGATATTCCGCGGTTCTGCTGTTGAGACTGGACAGGTAGTTTTCATATTTTGCGTAGCTGGGGCCGTCGCCGCGAGCCTGAGAATGTTGACTGTCAAGCGGTTTGGGTTTTTTAGGGTGCGTTGAGCGAATTTCTCGCAGTTTGCGAAGTAGATCCTGATCATCCAGAAGCGATGGTGTCTGTAAAGAGTTAGTATATTGCTGTTATTTTGATTTCAACGATAACGGCAGCTAGACATACAAGTTCCGGTGCGGCTGGTCCCTTGACCGCTATGGTGTTTGCCAGAGATCCAGATCTTGTTCGTGAGGGCATCGATATGTTTGTGTGGGTACGTTTCTAGAACCAGTTGCTGCTGGTGCTTGATGGTTTTTGACAAGATGCGTGGTTCACTCATGAACTTACAGGCGGCGAGCATTCAATTTAAAAATCACGTGACCAACCAATGACACCGGTAGTGGAAGGCGAGAGCTATAGTTCTTGATATCTTTCGTTGAGGTGGGAGCCGTAGTAATAGTTCATCTCCCTCGAAAACTTCTTATCTATACGATCGTGATGCAAAGTCATAGCAAAGTATTTCGATCTCGCTAGGAGTCTTGGCCTTGGCCTTGGCCTGGCTACGAATAGTTCTGGAACCCATGTTCCATTGTGTCCCGTATACAGACAATACATTCACTTTATATGTACGAAACTTCAAATCTTTCTCTTTATAGAGGAAAGCAGCCCCAGCTAGCCCTTGATCGATGGTTTTTTGTCAAACTAAACTTTACGTTACGTATAGGACCCTGTTTTTTTGGGCTACAGGCCTTGGCGAGGCTTCAATTTGAGACCGTATTGAACAAAGGCTCGATCTTGGCACTGCAACCCACAGAGGTTTAAGACCAGTTCGGACTTTATAATAGCTACTATGGTACATAAAGGGTTTACAGAATAGTCAAGATCACGGGACTCGAAAATGACGATCGTCGGCTGATAAAGCCACGCGATTTTTCTTTACGATCTGAATCGGCTCTTAATGCCATAACGTACGGTTCGATTCACGCGCCTATCAAAAGTTATCAGCCGAAAATCGATGATCGGCTCATAAGTGTTGTGTCGGCTCTTACAAAAGCGTTACAGGCCGGCAATTCTTGGTGTATATATAACAGGGTCTCGAGGCCAGTCAAAGATCGAACTCGTTGGGTAGAGAAGGTATATTTTGTATTCACATATACCAGTGAGGTATATATTTTCTCTTATTCGCAACAAACCGTCTCTTTTCTTTCCGCAGATGAATTCTGAGCTTTCGTTGGAAACTGATTCAGAGCGATCCGAAAAAGGGCCTCATGGCGAAAAAAAGGAAGTCATTGCTACCAGTTCGTTCAACAGCGAAAACGTCGTGCAACATCAAATTCAGCTCAACAGTTCTCTCGTCAATGCCAACACCGACAGTGCCGTGGATTTGCATAGAATCCTGACGCAGAACAAACAAGGTGTAGAAAAGATCTTGTCCCGCTACGAGTCCAATACTCACGGTTTAGGTCCAGTGGAATCAGGAATCGATCTTGAAAAAGTAGAAACGACCCCAGCTCCCAACTCGTCCTTTAATGCTAACGACAAATGGAAATACCCGGTAGACGAGGACAGCAAACTCCGGATTGTGGATTTCGTGGAAGACGACCGGGACGACCCACGTAACTGGACCAAGGCCTACAAGTGGAAGTACACGGTTCTACTTGGCGCTGTATGCTTTGACGTTGCCATGATGTCTGCGGTCATTACAGGCGACTTGGAAGCGCCCAAATACGAGCTGAACTGCTCCACCGAAGTTATGTGTCTTTGTGTGTCGCTGATGGTGTGGGGGTTCGGTCTGGGACCCTTACTATTTGCACCGCTCTCGGAAGAATTTGGACGTAACCCAGTTTACCAAGTGACTCTGTTTATCGCTGTTGTTTTTATCGTGCCTTGCGGAGCAGCAAAAAACATTGGCACACTTTTAGCATTCAGATTTTTGGACGGACTTGCATTCAGTGCGCCCATGTGTTTGATCGGCGGTTCTTTAAGTGATATGTGGAGAAGCACCGAGCGAGGCGTAGCTATGTCTATTTTCTCTGCCGCTCCCTTCTTGGGCCCTGTTATGGGCCCCATCGTAGGGTCCTTGTTAAGTGTAAAGTGCTCCTGGCGATGGGTTTACTGGTTCATGTTGATCTTCAGCGCCTGCCTGTACGTGGTGGTAGTGATGTTTTTGCCAGAAACTCATCACCAGAAGATTCTAAGAGCAAGAGCCAAGCATCTCCGCAAAATAACTAACGATCCCACTTACAGGACCGTCAGCGAGATCAAAATCCGGACTTTGAAGGAAGTCACCTCTGAAACTCTTCTACGTCCAATGGTGCTTCTTTTGGAGTTGATCGTTTTCCTCATTACCATGTACATGACCGTCATTTACGGCCTCTTGTACATGTTTTTCTTTGCCTTCCCCGTCGTGTTCTCCGAGGGTAAACACTTTGGCCCCATCAAGACTAGTCTCATGTTCATTCCAGTAGGCGCCGGAGTTCTTCTTGCCACGGCAATCTCACCTTTCCTCAACAAAGACTACGTGAAAAGAGCTCAGAAATACCTTGACAGAGGAGAAATCCCTCCCGCCGAACTCAGATTGATCCCCATGATGATCGGATGCTGGTTCGTTCCCATCGGCCTCTTCTCCTTTGCCTGGTCCTCTTTCCCACGCATCTCATGGGCCGGTCCGTGCTTTAGTGGGTTTGCTTGTGGATTCGGGTTCTTGATGCTCTACAACCCAGCTAACAATTACATTGTCGACTCTTACCAGCACTATGCGGCATCTGGTCTTGCAGCCAAGACTTTTGTTAGATCCATGTGGGGTGGTTCAGTGGCACTATTCACGATCCAGATGTATCACAGACTAGACTACCAATGGGCCACTACTCTAATGGCCTTTATTGCACTAGCATGCTGCGCTATTCCATATTTGTTCTACTTTTTCGGGGCTAGAATCAGGCAGAAATCCAAGTACGCCTACTCACCCGTATTACACAGTGGCAAGACTGATGCAGAAGCCGACCCTAAGTAGCTCAAAAGTTACATATTCGAGAAAATAGTCTTTTAATGAATTAATGTACAATCTATTACGCCTTCCAACGATAAATAATATAAATGGAATGTCTTTTTTCGAGCTGTCATATAGTTTCGTGCTTTATACATCTATGATTCATAACATTTCAGAGCCCTTGGTGTCCACATAAATCTCCGCATATGCTGTGAGCAATGGAGAAGTCTGAGTCCTTGGTCTCAAAACGTTCCCCAACGACTTTTCCGTCTATTTTTCATTCATCTGCCCCCTGATACGAGCTTTTTCAGCTTCAATATCTATTCCGTATTCCTCTGAGATCTTCTTCTCAAGACGCAGTCTTTTCTCGAGTCTTTCTTTTTTCATTCTTGCTAGCTCAGCTTTTATTTCGTATGGTTCCTTGGGTATTTTGTTCAAAGTCTCAGGGTCGGGCCAAAACCCTGGCACGTTCAGCTTTTTGTCGGTATCTATACCGATGTAGTACATAACTGCCACTGGTGATAAGAGACAAAATGCAAAGCGGAAAACTTCAAGTTGAGACCTGGTGTATTTGAAAGGAAGCTTCATCATGAGAAGGTTCTTCTATTGGAAAAATACCTCTAGATACTTCAACTGAAATACTGATCACTTGGGAATCTAACAGAGCACAGAAGCTTCAATTATCACGAATTGAATGGAGACCAGTACTCCTCTGTGTTTCTAGAATGTTGTAGAGTTTACAAAGATCATGGTCAACTAACTCATCGTCGAGACTTCACTAATTAACACTTTATGTATAATAATTTCCATGATGTTGAAAAATTTCAGAATTCTTGACAAACAAGAAGTCATCTCATCTCATCGCATCGCACTTGTTTTTGGGATCACATCTATGTCTACATTCAAAAGAACAAAGTTGAATATGGTTAAACAGATCTGCACACATTCTGGCTCATTCCACGCTGATGAAGCGTTAGCAGTGTACATGCTGAGAATTTTACCACAGTTCAAAGACGCTAACGTTGTTAGATCAAGAGAACCTTCGGTTTGGGAACAAAGCGATATTGTAGTGGATGTGAGCGGCAAATATGATGAGGCCAAGGGCCTATTAGACCATCACCAGCGTGAGTTTGCAGAGACCTTCAGTGAGAACTACAAGACTAAGCTATCCAGCGCGGGACTTGTGTACAAGCACTTTGGTCTAGATATCATCAAGACTCTGCAACCGCAGTTGACCGAGTCCCAGGCTGAGTTTCTATATCAGAAAGTCTACAGAGACTTTATAGAGTCTTTGGACGCTAATGACAACGGTATCAGCAATTTCGACAGTGAGGAGCTGGGAGTGAAACCCAAGTTCCACGACAAAAACATCACGATTCCAGGCATTGTTTCCGGCATGAATCCACGCTGGAATGAGGACAGCAGCGATGCTACTTTTGATGAGTTTTTTTTTAAGGCATCGGACTTTATTGGCGGCGTCTTTACTAACCTTGTCAAGGGCTACGGCGAGTCCTGGATCCCAGCCAAGACTTTGGTGGAAGAAGCCATCGATGCCAGATTCGACGTTGATGCCTCGGGAAAGATCATCGTGTTAAGCCAATTTTGCCCATGGAAGGAGCATCTGTATACTATTGAAAAGGAGCGTGGGATTGAAAACCAAATACTTTTTGTCCTTTTTGCGGATTCTTCTGGAAAATGGAGAGTGTCCACTGTTTCGCTATCTGCTACATCTTTCAAATTCAGAAAGGGTCTGCCTGAGCCTTTGAGAGGACTGAGAGACGAGGAATTAAGTGAAAAGAGTGGTTTGCCAGGCTGCATTTTCATCCATGCTGCAGGTTTCATTGGCGGAGCTTCGTCGAAGGAAACTGTTTTGAAGCTTGCACAGATGAGTCTTTGAAGTTCACAACTCAGAGCCGACTCGCTTCTCTCTCCAGTTGTGGCATGATAATTTCAAGACTGAAAGAAAATGTCTTTTTTTTGGAGCTCTGGCACAAGAATGCAAAACGCTGTAAAAACGAAGACGCATGAAGGTCCATCTCGGTTCCTTAAACCTAATACGGAATATTTATTTGATCATCTGAGAAAACACGGGTTTTTTCCGATTTTTCACTGTTCCCGAGGCCAATACAATGTTCTTGGCAAGAGAACTCATTAATATCTATCTGACAAGTCTGTCGTCCAATATACAATAACTTCTAAGAACGAGAAACAAAAGGCTAAACGTTCCATCTATCGGCCAGAAATAGCTACTGTAAAGTTAAAATGTCGCATGGTCCTGTATAGCGTGTCTTATTTCACAACTTCCCGGATCAAAAAACATGCTGCAGTGTAAATGATACTTAGTTTTCAAGTTATGCTGTAGAAATGTCGAGTTTATTCAAGTCAAGAGCTCGACGCATACGACCTACATAGAGAACGCCGTGCTATCAATTCGATTTTGCTGTGTCGTCTGCGTACCACCTATTATTCTTGTACTCAAAGCTAGACCTGACATCCATCTCTTTCCAATTTATCTGCTGTCGCATCAATTGATTACCGCAGAACCCTGGAAAAACCGGAATTCCTCACGGGTGGTAAATTCCTGGTCATTTCAACACTTTCTAGCGGTTTTAACCCCCTCACCTTAACGTTCAATTCGTCTCTTTTCAACTTCTGAACCGTCATGTCAAGCCATTCCGTATACAGTGCTAAGCAAGGGGACGGTTCGTCTTCAAGAAGAGCATAAAAGTTTTGAAAACAGCCAGATCGGATACTTAAGTTTCAGATTATACAACTCAAACCGGTATCAGCGCTCGATTAGCTCGAGCACCAAGCGGCTTCTCGATTCTTTGGTCAGCTAGGGTAGTGTCACCAAACAATTAACCAGCTTGTTTTTCGACAAGCTTTCCTTCAGGAAAATAGTGAAACCAATCGTGCATATATCTTGATACAGATTAGTCGTACAACATATCACCAAGCCTTGACTGTTGTATTCTGAAGAAGAAGCCTGTGTTTTTCAAGAAGAACAAGACTGAATTCTGGTGGTATAGATAATGAAAACACTGAGATGGTCCGGCAGAGGCCGCAAATCGTCTTCAGCTGCGTCAGACAACGGTCACAGCGAGAGTCCGAGAGAAAATTCCGCTGCAAACCATCGAAAGGACAACTACGCTTCAAATCACTCGCTATCATCACACTCGCCATCGATTGTGAAACGACCCACGGTTTTTGGCAAGACCCTGAATTCGTCGCCATCGCTGTATCTTTCAGAAACTAGCAGCAAATCGTCTCGAAGTCTCGTGTCCCACAGAGAAACAGACGACATCGAAAACGATACCGCAAACTACGTAGCTGTCTCCCACGATGATAGCACGACAATTGCTGACGACCAGTCAATTTTATCTTCGCAGTCCACCGCCGTTACTACTAAGACCCCGTCGACTATGAGAACTGGGCCTTCGCCATCTTTAAATGGGGACAATTATGACAGCCATACTTTCAAAATTGGCTGGGTTAATAAGGCTGCTGCTTCTCCAACCGCAAGTAATCGCGAAAGCAGAGTTTATGGTAATGGCGCATCGCTAGACCCGCAGCTCCAAGCGAAAAAGCCCGTTTCCTACAGAATTCACAGAGCTGCCCTTCGAGGTCCAGTACTCAATCTCTACAAGAGCGGCATTGGCAATGTAAAATATTTTGATCCTACCATGCCTCCGCCCTCCCACCTTGCAGATAACATGTATTCGGACGCCGGTTACTCTTTACCCACAACACCTACCCATCAACAGAGCTTAGCATCGAGCGATCATAATATCTCACAAGAAAGACAGCAAAAAGATCTAGTTTACTTGAGTTCTGAGTATCCACATCCTCAATTGAAACTCGACAAAGACGGACGACTGTTGTCCGGCTCTAACGAAAGTATTTGCCATATGATACTATTTCTCCCACCTCTCAGCGACGAAGAAACCAGAAAAATAGTAGATGTTTTACTTATTCTTCCTCTGATTGATAGATTCGGAACGATTTTGGCCATCTTTCAGCTATTTGGAGTGACATTTACCAGGCATCGGGTCAAATTGGTCAATTCTGCAAGACAGCATCATCAAATATCGGCAAAGGCCGATTCTTTGATGACGGAAAGGCTGGCGCTGGTAGTTAAAGTTGTCTTGGACGTTTTCTCTGGATTTCTCTTGGACGATAAACTCTTTTCTCAGATCGTCAACTTGGTCGATGTAATATCTCTACACGACGATGAGATATCCACTAACTTGAAGATAGCAATTGTCGAGAGGCAAAACAGTCTGAATCAACTGTGTTCTTTTTCAAGACAAAAAGTCAATCCAACTGAACTGAAGCAGTTGATATCTGTCGATAGTTTTTTGAAGAGTGACCTAGACGAATTTGTTACAGGCGTTCATCAAATAAACTTGAAGTTTCTCAGAGAATGGAGCCCGCAGAGAGATTACTCGCTCCTCTACGAGTCGAATTACAATGAAAAACACATTCAAATGAATCCAACAATTTTCAAAAACTCCGAAAATGTTCACTATCTTGGAAGGCTCATGATATCTCATTTATTTACAAGTCGTTCCACTTACTCACCCAAGAAAACGGCTGAGACATTAGCCGCTTGGGTGCAACTGGGTTGCCGTTTCGAAAAAATAGGAGATATGGTCTCATGGCTGGCAATTGCCACTATTATCTGCTCTATTCCTGTCCTCCGACTTGTGTCTACCTGGCAACATGTAACAGAACAAACACTCAGAGTTATTTTCAGAGATTGGGTCCCCACTATCGTGCAACTAGACAGGCGCAAGATCGCCTCGAAATCTAGCAATAGCGTCTTCATCTTGGCCCCCCCTAATTTGAATAGCGCATCAACAAGAGAAAACGTTATACCGTATTTCGGAGACTTGTCGATAAATGCTAGTGATCTTCCATCGGAAACGAAATTTAAGTATCTTGAGAAGAAGATTCATCGTACCAAAAACGCATTTTTCAAGTGGCAGCAACGTATAGAACAAGCTAAACGAAATGATAAAGAAGCAGACCCTAGTCCACCGCTAAGATTGGATAACTACGTTAAATGCACAACCAAGATTTATCAATTTTGGCGCTTTCATTTGGATCAAGAACCTATGAATATTGATGAGATCATGAACTTGAGTTTGGAAATGGAACCTCCACGCATCGATCAAAAGGAGTACTCGGCAACTAGCTCAAGAAGAAGCGCACTATTGACAGGTAGTTACCTTCCAATGCTCTTTAATCAACTGTTACCAAACTACTCACTTTTTTCCCGCGACTCTCTAATAGGTGCCGCCGGCATCGCTCTTGGAGATGCAACTGGTGGCGCTCAAAGCACTGGTGTGCAAAAATCAGCCATCACTTGCCCCATGAGTTCAGAACACGATCAAAGCGGAATCACTGGTGTTGAAAATATCGATGAACCTATAACGAAAGAATTGTCTTCAAAAGTGTCGAATAAGCAAAAACTTTTAAAGCTCATCAGAGATGCTTTCAACATCGACATGGACATGTTCCATGTCTCAGACGATGTAGTTTTTAAGGCTGTTGACGACATCGACGGTAGATCGAGACCTGCAAGTGTCGTCATCGAAACGCCGAAACGACTTTCCCAGCACTCGTCAATAAATACAACCAGGGATTCTCAAGACTTGACGCGACTCAGCTCTACAATGGAATCTCTAGACTTCTTCAGCACAATGGGCAAATCTTCTGGTTCCATCAATGAGTCACATATTCAAGTCGTGCTTAAGTCTGCTACGCTCGAAAAGCTCTTTGATGTCTTGATTTTAACCACAAGCGTCTTTTCGAAAGTGGTTGATACCGAAGACTTGGAAAATTATCTGTCGCACGAACGGAGACGTCAGAGTATTCGCGCGCAAACTCCGGATCATGCCTCAGTTGGCCCGCTTGATTGTGCCTTCATTAGACTATTAATGGACAATGACGTTTTTACCGAAACCTTTTTCAACACCTATAAAAGTTTCACCACGACTACCATCGTGCTCGAGAATCTCGCAAAGCGTTTTATTGGGGCTGTAAGCGGCGCTGTTTCGATCTGTCGAATCATGAATAATGGCAGACAAAGATATGCAGGTGGAGCAAGCTCAAATAGGTTCTCCGGATTTCTCGATGCCACGAATAGTAACACCAAATTTCCAGCATGGGATCTCAAAATCACAGAGGATGACGAAATCAGCCTGGCTTATGTTGCTAAAATACAGATTGGTGCTATGGAGTCATTTCTTCATTTAGTGAGTCTGCATTACTCAGATTTCACGGATTGTTTAACAAACAACACAACTTTCCTTGATATTCTGAAAATCATGGACCAAGAGATTAATGATGAGTGGACGAAAAGACTGGACGCATTCGCGAAAAGCAGGTACAGTCAACCTGATTTTCGCGATGAGACAAGCGAAATTGAAAATCTTCACGTTACGTTAAAGACTCTGTTCAAAAGGCTGAAATCCTGCTATCAAAAGCAGCTGTATCGACCTCTGGGCATCAGTAAAGTGCAAAGAACAACTCGGGGCTTTCTTAAAGAAGTCAAGACCCTTTCCATGAAAAGTCTCATGGAAAATACAGATGACGTCACTTCTTGCAATAAGTTTTATAAGTCGTTCGAAAATCTAGCGTATGCTGACTACGGTGGGCTGTCAAACTGGATGTATGAACTAGATGAATTCGTTAGCGATCGAATGTCTCTTGTTTCAAATCACGACTGGGTTGATGTTTCTGAAATGCTAGAGCTTTTCTCGAATAAATCGCTGGTTTCACTATATCAGTATCCCCTTCATTCTATCTCCCAGGCAATTGTGCAGTCAGCTGGTTCTTACTTGGACGACCTGGAAGTGGTGAACGTTTTCACTTGGTTAACAACTTTATCGACAGAGGAAGGCGATCTCCTTTTCGAACACTTGCCTGCTTCAGTTCAGCTAATCATCAAACTGCATAGATCTGTGTCCAACTTTTTGGTATTTCAAATTTCCAATCCACATCAGTCCGTCGAGAGCAGAACAAACATATGCGCTGTCATTTTGCAGCTCCTAAATTTAACACATTGGAAGAATTCATCAATGGATCTTTTTCACGACGGGAAAGGTGATAAAACTACCACTGCAATTTCTCCACATGTTCCCTCTTTTCTTGAAAGCTGTTTGTGCAATGCTCTCATTGCCCCAGAATCGAGATACTTTGAGATGTTCTGGAAGGAAGCATACGGAAAGCTCTCAGGGTCCAGCGCAGCTGATATCAAAGATATATCTGCTGTATTGGAACGTGCAAGTGGCCAGATAAAAAATTTTGTCGAATTTGATGAGTCCTTAGTCTCAAAATCCAAAAACTTAACACCTTGCCCTGGTTGGTTAATAACCAGGCTCTTGGAGATTTCCCAGTTTGTACCTAACATGAGTATCGAAAACTCAAGAATGATAAACTTTGATAAGAGAAGGTTCGTGAATAACGTAATCACGAATTTCAGAGAGATGCTCCCATATTCTTCGGTCCCACAAGAAGTTATCAGAGATGATGAAACTATCTTTCAAGATATTGTTGACAGCGGCAAACTTTTTAGAAAAGTCGCCAAAGAAACGGCAGCAACAGAGGCGAGAGCCAATAAATATCAAACGGCGGGGCTTTTCAACAGTGTTATTATTGCAGAGGTGGACAAAATAAAACGCGATCAGAAAAAGATGAATCAACTCAATATTCAAAACAACGATAATAAACGTAAAAATCTATTGGAGCAAGCAGTAAAACACAGGAACAGACTGAGCACATCCGCATCAACCCGGGATATTGGTAGTGAACTTGTGTCACGAGAACAGAGTTCTCCCGTTGACCATTCTCCTATGAAGCGGAGCTCATTCGCACCCAACCCAACTCAAAGAAGCTCTGTTATCTCAAACTCTTCTTCTCATAGCAATGGAAGTATGGGTAAAAAATTAGGTGGTTTCTTCAGAAGGCCGTTTTCAATTGGCGGTTTCTCGAGTTCATCCTCTGCACATGGGCTCAATGCAATTCTGCTGAGCGGCGTACAGCCTAATGGTTCAATATCGCCTTACGAACTTCCCGATATCACGTCAAGTGTGTTTAAGGACAGTAAACCAGTATACTCCATCAGGACCTTTGAGATCAAGTCTTGCATTCCAGTTAACGGAATCAATAAACTCCCTCAGGCCGACCACAGTCTCAAAATCACGATGGATAATGGAGTAGAGCATATTCTCCAAGCTATGAGTCACCACGACATGATGGAGTGGCTAAGATTGATAAATCTGTCCAAAAGGTATTCTTTCCATTCCCAAAAATACAAAGGTAAAACATCAAACAAGATATTTGGGGTGCCTATTGAAGACGTGTGCGAACGCGAAGGCAGCATAATTCCCAATATTGTAGTGAAGCTACTAGAGGAGATCGAACTTCGCGGTCTTGATGAAATGGGCCTCTACAGGGTTCCTGGATCTGTGGGTAGTATTAATGCCCTCAAATCGGCTTTTGATGAAGAAGGTGCGGTGAGCAATACCTTTACGTTAGAAGATGACAGATGGTTTGAAATCAACACAATAGCTGGCTGCTTCAAGCTTTACCTAAGAGAACTTCCGGACTCGCTATTCACTAAGCAAAAGCTAGGAGATTTTGTCAATCTCGCCCTACAGCACAAATCGAACGAAATAGACTATGATCAATTTAAGTTAGGGGTTCGCGACGCGTTGAAGACTTTGCCGCTTTACAATTTCCACATGATGAAAAGAACATTTGAACATTTAAATCGTGTTGATCAACATGTCGAGAACAATCGCATGGACGCGACTAATCTCGCCATTGTTTTCTCAATGAGTTTCCTCGATCAGGACGATCTTGCCGCTAGTATGGGACCAAGCTTGGGTGCCTTACAAGCACTCTTGCAGGCATTCATCCGGAAACCAGATGACTTTTTTTAAAATTCGCATTTCATTGCTAGCATTTCGCAGCTTTGAATCATTACTTATATATAATTTCAACATTGGTGCATAGCATTAGCATGTAAGATAGATAATGGCAAATGTTCAATTCCTTGATTGTCTTGCAAAGTAAAGTAAGTCGTGAATGTCGGGTACAACTCTGTGATACACATTTCGGTTTATATTATTTACAGGTCAGAAATCAGCCGCTGATGTGAATGACGAAAAGTTTCAGTTTCTGGATTTTTTAAAATCGCTTCTGTGAACAATCTTAATATTCTTATTGCTCTTGAGCTCTTTCGCAGACGCTTGCAATTTTTTCTCGTTGTCCTGCATAGCCTGTCTCCTTTCTGCCTGCTGCCTGGCCTTCTCCATATTTTCCTTGAAAGTCTCAATAATGCCTTTCGCAGGCGCGCCAGGTGTTGGTTCATGTTTAACAACCTCTGCAATGTTCAATTTCTGTCTGAACCACTTGTTTCTCAAAGTCAAAGTTTGCAAAACAGAGCAAGCTCCATTAACAGCAAAATACAACACCACCCCTGAAGCGAGATTCATGGTTGCTGGAATCGAGAGTAGAGGCAGAACTGTAAAGACATTTTTCATCATCGGCGAAAATTGCTGGGCACCCGTTTCACCACCGAGCCTCGTGAACGAGATGAAAACAGAAGCGGTGATGATTTGCAATCCTAGATATGGATCTGCCAAGGATAAATCAGAAAACCATGCTATACCTTGGTTGGTGAAGCCGTCGACAGGGTAGTTAGCCATTTGCCTGATGCCTGAAAAAAAGCCCAGGGCTAGCGGCACCTGAAGAATGGGAGCTGCTAAGTACCTGTTCTTGATACCATTATCTGCCATTAGTTTCTTTCTTTTCATTGCGACGCGTTGGCCCTCCACCATATCAGTAGCGGCCATCAGCTCTGCATTTATGGCGTCCATTTCTGGCTTGATTTTAGAATTCCGCGCCATGGTATCAGACGATTTGACGTAAAGAGGAAACATCAGAAGACGCACCAAAATTGTGGTAGTGGCAATCGTACCCCACCAAGGTAGACCTGAATACACATGAATTTGCTCCATGATGTTCTGAATTAGTTCAGGTGGCCACCACCACGACTTGGCCATGCCTATACTGCTGAGATATCCCACATGGCTCGAGGCTTCTCCGACAACCTGCGATATCTGATCGCTGACTGCCAAACCAGCATCCACGGCAGATGATGTAGTCTCGTCAAATGACGGTAGTTGTGTCTGAATTTCCGATTTTGAGACGAGTGGATCAGAGGAATTGGAGGAGTTGAAGCGCACAAAAGAGGCACCTGCAAATTGATAGTTTGCAGACCTCAATCTTGCGGTTCTGAAAGTAGAATTCAGGCACTAGTTTTAACGAAATATCGTTTTTTGGTTAGTAAAGTAGAGACAATGACATTTGGTTCTAAAACTATGAGTTTTCCACCAAAATAGATCAAAATTTCACTTACAATTTGAGCACTTTTACCGGTACATATACGCAACATTTCCGCCCCAAATTATTAAGCCCAGCCCTTATCTTCTTCGAGTCAACAACGTTCGATTTTCTTGCCAGATTCCATAATTTTTCAGCTTGAAAGTTATTCAGTATTAATATTCTAATGTTAAGAGTATAGAGGTCATCGCCAGATCTAGGCAAGACAGAATTCGATCTAAAGTAGCATTGAAAAGCTCAAATTACTGTCCTGATAACACTGCGCACTTTTGAGCGGACTAATTTCGAGCATCCGCAAATTTTCAGGATCGAAAACAGAGCTGTGACGATCGAGATAGCTACTTTTTCGATCTATAAGTAGCCTAATGAGCTATTCGTTGAAATAACCCTCCATATCAAGGCAGATTCATTCGATAACCGCTTTCGTATTGAGCTTTACCGAGGTTGAATGAGATACAGTTATGTTTTGGGGTATGCGGCTCGAAAATCTGGTTTGGACTCAGGAACACGACAGAAGCTCATCGCCCAATGCTTGAATTTGGATTTTGACCATCTGTTACAGAATGTCAAGAAATTACCACTAGATAGACTGGACGAAAACTTCTTGCACTTGTTTTTGGCGAAAAGCATCCAGCATGCGCATATCGCGTCTGTAGATTGGCTATGGTACCGGTTTGTGATGGGGCGCAAAGTTTTGGCGGTGAGACCTACATTACTGTGTGCTATCGGCACACTGGCTCTAAATGGGAATAAGCCGTTTTTGCCCTCTTTGCTTTGTGACCATTTCGAGTCCTTCTACGGCCAGGAACCCGGGTTTGAAAAGTTCCGGAATGAGCTCCTACGCATCAAAGTGGAGAGTTTCGCTAAGAGCAATCGCGGATCCACCACTACGTTCCGGGAAAAATGGAAAGTTTTCCTACAAGATATCGATGCAATAGTGAGCCCTGCATGCGCACTACGAATCCATGATTTCCCGCACCTCTCGCAGTCTACACAAGACGCTGATCCGGAGCTGTTGGAACTGTTGTTGTTCAGCGAAAACAAAATTCCGATCAAAAACGCCACAACTTTACCACTACTGCTGAACATGGTCTTGCTCGACGATGCGTTGGACATCGATTTTAAGATAAGACTTTTCTGCAATTTTCAGGAATCCCATCGCACCCTACTCTACAGCGATTCCATTTCTATCCTGTTGCATTATGTGCGAGGCGATTTGTACAGAACCACCAAACTCATGCAGTATTTGACAAAAAACCATCTTTTGATTCCACCACGCGGAGCCAAGACGATTCTTGCCACTACAAAAGCACAACATACTCTATAGAAGTAACAACTAATCTGGATTGTCGCGACCACTTTCCCTCGTAAAACAACAGCCGTCTCTTACGGCACAAGTACATCTATCTTTTAACGCTCTCGGCGGTTTATCTGATGGTTAACTCGCTAACTTTTGCTTCTCCATCAAGTTCGCCAACTGATTCCTTTCTTAGAAAGACTTTTTTATAGTCTTCTTGATCTGGATTACCAGATCGGTGTTGATAGTGTAGATATACTAGAACAAGTTCGTCAATCAATACACTAAGGGCTCGAAAATATCGATGCCTGGACAGACCGACAAAAACAGTGGTCATTAGCGGTTTTATAGTACTTAAGAAGTCGGATTTTATCGTTGTTGAGCATCGTCGGCAACTGTAGTCAGAAACTACCATCTTTCTTGATATTTGAAAGGTTTTTTGGTAAATGACAGCGTCTCATAGGAGCCGTATCAATTTCCTCAGAGGATGGATCAGTCATGAGTTGCTGCCGAGAACAGAGATCCTTAAAGCTACCACGGCATTGTTAGGACCAGAAAGCCGAGAATATGACGATGATAACGATAATAGGCATCCTTTGGTTTACGGATCGGATCCTGGCGCACAATGGGTGAGAAATGCTGTGTGCAAGTTAAGCAACGAAGCTTTCCAATTGGAAAACGATGAAAAGGTTAAAAGTCGTCCTGACAGTATCACTTTGACATCAGGGGCTTCCTATGGAATGTTGAACTTGCTGCTACAAACCACGCTTCCACACACAGGCTACACAAGACAGGCATTTGTGGTAACACCCACGTATTTCTTGATCAACGAGGCATTCATTGACGCTGGATTTGGTGGGAAAATCAGTGCGATTCGTGAAAAAGACGATGGTTTGGATTTGCAAACGCTTCAAGAGCTTTTGGAGCATTTCGACGGGCTTTACGAGCGCGAAAACCACCATGACGACCCACAAGTGGTAAACGCGCCGCACTTGAAGCCCAAAAAACTTTACAGGTACGTCATATACCTGATTCCCACGCATTCAAATCCGAGCGGCAAGACTTACTCCTTGGAGTTCCGTTTGAAGCTTATCGAGCTAGCTCGTAAGCACGACATGCTGATCATTACCGATGACGTATACGACTTGTTGGACTACGAACAACCCACAGAAAAACTGCCAAAGCCAGTGCCAAGATTCACACACCTTGATAGAGCCACGTTCAAGGGCTCTAACCAAGATTACGGTAACACCATCGTCAACACCACATTTTCCAAATTGATTGCCCCAGGTTTGAGATTCGGGTATCAGGAAAGTGTGAACAAAAACTTGGCTTTACAACTAGCCGCAGGAGGAGCCAACAAATCCGGTGGTACACCTTCGCAGCTTAATTCCATGATTGTTGGCACCATGATCCAGAACGGTGACTGTGCCAAACTGGTCCAACAGACTCGCATCATCTTGGGCGAACGGTGTCAAGTCCTCTACGACAGCATCAAAAAGTATCTACCGCGGAAAACCGAATACGAGCTTCAGAAAGGTGGTTATTTCTCTTGGTGCACTCTTCCTGAAGGCTACGAATCCAAAAAGATTTGCGACACGTTATCTATAGAACACCATGTGGATATACCCGACGGTTCTCGTTTCGAAGTCGTTGGTAATCATGTGGGTTGGGAGACAAGAAGTGTCAGACTGAGTGTAAGTTACCTAACTTCTCAAGAAATCGAAAGAGCCGTCCGTTTGTGGGGCCAAGTAGCCAAAGATTACGCTAAGAAAAACAATCTAGAGTTTTAGAAGTTTTTGAGGACTCGCCTTCATGATATCAGCTCATCACGTCAAGATTCAGACAAAAGAACGCTGTAAATAATAGTATGTGTATAATAATATACCAAGTTTAATCACTGGAAGGTTAAATTGTCTTTCTACACAACATACTCAGCTCAAGCTAAGGGCAATTCTCGCAATTGTATCTATCAGCCAGAATCGACAGTCGGGGAGTGATGGCCAGTTTAGCGTAAGTTCGAGGAAGTTGTTTTAAGGCTTTTAAATCATCGAGATCAACGAAATGTCAAACGACCCGTATGTTGATTATTCACAGCTTTTATCGCACCTATTGACAGAGGAAGGTGACCTGAATGACGGAGTGGTGTCTTTTCTCTACCATCTGTTTCCAGGGGACCTTTTCGTGAGAGCGATGTCGCTCTTAGACTCCAGAGATATGTTTATCTACCTGTTCGATGATTCGCGAAATGCTTGTAAACACAGCGAGAGCACCGAGACTGAACCTGATCGTGATTTTGTCGCTTCTAGCTCCCCATCGCGCGGCTCAGAGAACAAACTCGTGAAAAAGAGTTTGGAACAAGATCAAAAAAACCATATCCCGGAAACAACGAAAACTCGTGCTCAACAAGCTACAGGAGAGCGGAAACTAGACACAGACCGCGATCTCAATGGCGTTGCAAATACCGGTATTTCAAGGGAAACATCACAAAAAAAGTGCAATGTCTCGTCCGGCATCCAAGGAAAGAACATGGTTGACGCGCTCTACGACGACGATCCCGCACAAAGGATTGTAAACAGATTAGTGATTAAACAGAACAACGACCAAACACCGCCCGTTTGTGTGGACCTCAACCGGTGGTTCTGCTCGTGCGAGGAGTTCAACACCCAATTTCTTCAGAACATCATCAAACCTACAAACACAGACCCTCCCGACCAAACCACTCTATATTCTCGAGCGGTTCAAGATCTCAACACAGACCACGTACCACAGCGATCAGACAGATTCGCACAATTGCCCCACAACCCGGCTGATCACGTCCAGCACTACTTTCGTCATGAAATGGCAATGTGTCCTCATTTATTGGCATTTGCCATTCTTCTACAGACTTCCGCTCGGGTTCTTTCCTACTTTACCGACACGAACATGACCGTTTATCTGATCACAGTGCACAATTTAGACGAGTGGTTAAATCTGCATTTGAATGTGGTAGACTAACGCCAGAATGACCACATTTTGTGCAAAATGTCAAGAAACCAAGCAACTGGATACTCAGTATCCTAGCTCACCACACCAAGCACATTTGGCGACATCTTACGGCCGGAAATCGAAGTTTTCGAAGTCCATCGCTTTACACGGAGGAGTGTCACTAGGTTTAATACTTCAAAATTTTTCAATATTAGTACCTAGAAGCATATACCCAAGTGAAGCTCTTGATCGACAGCTTACCATACGACGAGCTTAGCATTGCTGGTAAGGCTAGAATTGGATTAGAACCGGCAATTCTGTGAGTCTTTTTAGAAACCTAAAAAACCCGAGGTTCTTGGCTTTTTGCTTCATCAAAAGCTTAATTTTTTTTTTTTGAATCGAAGCTCGTCATCTATTGCATTACTTGAAGCTGAGTGTCGATGTCCAGCAACCTACCGAAAGATGGCCAAGATGCCTCGTATTCCATGTATCCGCCCACCTCACCAGCTGTGCCACCTGCTAATATGCAATATCAAATGGGTGCATACGGGAGCCCTAACAATTTCGCAGCACAGTACGGCTACGGTTATCCCATGCCAATGGACATGTACGCGGGCCAAGGAGCACCATTCATGGGTTATGGGATGAATCCTAACATGATGTACTATGTTGGAGGGAACAATGGTGGTAACCATGCTGTGCCTCCTCCAAGTGGGCAGAAGAGAAAGTACTACACCAACAAACATGAAAATGGGAATAAGAACAACGACCACCAATACTATGGAAGCAGCACCAACAAGAGTGGATCACTTTCAGGTGCATCCACCAACACCAATGCGACGGCGAGTAGTACTGCCAAGAGTGTCCCAATCACTATCAAAAATCAGTACAAATTTGAGATTGGTAACAGCAATTCCGTCAGCACCGTTGATCTTGAATTGAAATATCCCTTTTTCGTCAACACTGACGCTGGTTCTTTCCGTCACGCTCAGGTCAATAGAGCCAAGATGACTCTCGCTGCTCTGAATGAAAAATTTGGCTTCCCTTTAGAGCTTTCAACGCCTGAGCTCGAAAATAAGCTTGGCGAAAATATTAATGCCGAAGTTGATGTCAATGTTGACATCGATATCGATGGTGACGTTGAAATGGAGAATGGCCAGGATACTACGGAACAGTTCCAAACAGCACCTGCCACAGCGCCTTCCATTCAGCCAGAGATCCAATCCACTCCAAAATCCAGTGCCGCTGTCGAATCCAAGGAGAGAGCTGCACCGTCGGAACAACCTGCAGAGGTTCCCGTGATTACTGCTCCTCCTAAGAGCTTTAAATCATGGTCTGCGGTGGCGCTAGGTGCTGCAGGTACCAGTGGAATCTCAAAATCCGCTACATCCGCGGACAAGAAGGACAAAAAATACATACCTCCCACGATCAAAAGCCTTGAGCCCGTGGGTGTAGTTGCATTGAGGGTTTGTTTTGATCCAGAATACGTCAAATATACCACAGAGAATTTGAAAACTTCCGGAATGGCTGTTCAGACTATCGCTGCCAGAGGTATCGTAAACTCGGGGAACATCTGTTTCATGAGCTCAATCTTACAAACTCTTTTATTTTGCCAACCATTCGTGAATCTACTGAATTTGATCAGCGCTAAAACGGCGGCCAAGATGGGACCTACTGGCTCTGCTCTCTTAGATGCATGTCTCGAACTTTACCGCAAATTTGACAAACAAATTTTGGCTAAAGAGAAAGCAGCGAGAGTGGAGAAGGGTTTGTCGGAAATCTCATCGGCACTAGCGGACGCCATAAATCCAGAGGGTTTCTATAAAACCTTATCAAAGCTTTCTAAATTCAAGGATTTAAGATGGGGTCACCAGGAGGATGCAGAAGAATTCCTGACCCATTTACTCGACCAATTGCACGAAGAATTTGTGCAATCCATATGCATACTCTCGGAGAGCGATATTTTGAAATTAATCAAGAGTCTCAACGACGAACATTCTAAGATCGTTCTTATCAGGAACTTGACCACCTACAAAGACGCAAATTTTATCAAAAACCCTTCAAGTGAGCTAAAGAATCTGCTTGAGAAGTATGGCCTCGCTTCCGATGATTCAGAAGAAGACCAAGAGAAAGGCTGGCAACAAGTTAGCAGCACAAGCAAGAAAGGCAAAAAGACTAAGACAGCAGCCAAGAGAACCGTTATAGTCGAGCCGTCTCCTATTTCTGTCATTTTTGGGGGCCAATTCCGCTCTGTTCTAGATGTCCCACAAAACAAGGAACCCCAATCCATTACACTTGATCCATTCCAAACCATTCAACTCGACATATCCGATCCTGCTGTTGAAGATGTTGCTAGTGCATTCCGCAAGTTCAGCGAGTCTGAACAGATTCCATTCAAGACCACTACAGGCAACAGTGTAGAGGCAAAAAAGCAAACTTTCATTGATAAACTGCCGCAGGTCCTTCTAATACAGCTTAAAAGATTCTCGTTTATTAATAACACGGATAAATCTAAGATTGTCAACTACAATGCATACAGTGGTCGAGTGGAGAAGATTCGGAGGAAGATTGACTACGGTCATGAACTCACGATACCAACCGAGTCCATAGCGACGAACACCACTCTTTACAAACCTGGCGGATCTACTTACAAGCTAATAGGTGTAGTATATCACCATGGTTTAAGCCCTAGTGGTGGTCACTACACATGCGACGTTTTCGACGAAAATCTCAGCAAGTGGTACAGAATAGATGACATCAGTTTGCAGGAACTGGAAAAAGATGATGTTCTCGGTGGAGGAGAAGAAGGAAACGACTCAAGGACTGCCTACATACTGCTGTACCAAAAGCTCTAATGTGTCTTTGAATAAAATGTGTAATGAATGAAATATAGAAGATTGAGAAGTGGGTGAGCCAGAGTACCAGAGTTTGATTTTTGAATTGGTGGCGAGCGGTGTAAGCATTCGTGTAAGTACTGTGGTGATTCTGGCTTCTTGATATATGTAAGTTGAAGGTGTCACCCAGTGGGTTCTTCGAGGCGCCTCGATCAAGCGAATCAAGTAACAAGCAATTGATGTTATGAGCAAAATTACTGGAAATCAGACAATCTTGTTTACCTTTAAGACTAATTGAGTTCAATAAGAGGTCTGACCTTAGACACCAAGGCGAAAGTATGCGCTTTGTAGCTACAGCGGTGCATGAAACCAATTCAAAGGTTTTTTGATTTACACATTTTTGATTTACACATTCCTGTTAACTCTCCGATGAAATTACATTCCAAAGGAAAGCTTCAAAGCCTGGTATCTAAGATGCTACTTTTTTCTAAGACAAGATCACTCTTGTGTAAGAAGCGCTTACGATCAACTCGCATCAATAATGCAAGAGACCCATTCTATCTGTAGTGAAGACAAATTTTACAAATCATATGTTGCGTGGTTTGAGGTAACAATGGTCTAGACGACATCAGAAATGCAACTACAGCCCTTCTTCATGTAGTGCTAATAGCTTCCATGGCTAAGTGCGACAAGAATACATTAGCTTTCATGGTTTGCTACCTTGACAACGAACACCAGTATATGGATACAGAACGAACCGCAATCGCCTACCTTGAGATATCGTATTTGAGTAAATGGGGAATCTCCTCCATCTAGATCCTAAAGTCTTTCTTTTTTCCTTCGGGGCAGGGCGAACGGTAGTCGCAGGGGGATACCTAAAATTTATGATACGATGGAAATCCTTTTTACAATAGAAGAAGAGTCCTGGATTGTAGAAACCTGGGGTCAAGTCACCGCTAGACTTGAGTGAGAGTACCTTGATTTCATAGCAGCCGTAAACAACAAAAGTTTGGTAGAGATGTACCTTTGGGCGAAGCTAGCATGTTTCCGCCCTTCAGTCGTCCACCTTTCAGTATTCCAAACCAGAGTGGGCTCTCTTGGTGAACTGAATCAATTTATCATGACAAAAAGATTCCGTGGACGGAAGGTATCGTTAATGCAGGGTGATATATACCAATTACATTTGATCTAGTTACTTTGAGTGAAATTTCCTACAAATCGTCAAATTTATACTGATAGATCTCGCTCTTCTCTTATTCGCAGATGTACGGAGACTTTCAACGTCAGTATCGAGGGCTTCGTCTAATTATCAACAACTTGCGACACACACGTACGAAATTATATTTTTCGAGTTACAACCCTATGAAAGGTTTAGGGCAGTTACAGAGGGCTGTCCACTCGTCTATACTATGGTTTGGAATCATTGTTGGAAGTGTAGCGCTAAATGTTACACTCGTAAGACATAACCTATAAAATTTTCTGTAGACGCAGCCATGCCAGTGAAAAAAACGCTGCAATCAAGTGCCAGCACAGATTTTGAGTTCAAAATCACTGCGACATTTCAAACTGCCTTCTACTAATTTGTAACTGTCTAAGCCATTCGGGTATTGGACTTTGTGACAGAACGAACGAAACCAACGATTGCTTTTAACAATTTGTTGGGATAATGCTTTAGAATTGAAAAATTGTATTTGACGTTGCTTTCAGATCAACAAAGCTAACACTGCGGCGAAACCAGCTGCACCACCCACAGAAACCTTATTCGCAGCTCCTGTGAATGTAGAGACGGCAGCAGTTTTGGTTGAACCGGAAATCACAGAGGTGACAGGACCCGCAGAGCCTGAGGAAATCACAGCGGTCTTTGTCACAGGACCGGAGGAGCCAGTGGAAACAGCAACCGTAGTTATGAGGCTAACGGGAGTTGTAGTACCGGACGTCAATGTTAGCGTTGTAGGAGCAGTGACGGTGTAAGTGTTCCCGTAGGTAGTGATGGTGGTGGGCGATGGCACGAATGTGGTCACAACGGTGCCCGAGGCAGGAGGAGTAGACTTGGCGATCACATTGGTCACGGTGCATGGACAGTTAGTGATTGTAAGCGTGGTAGCTTTGGTGACCGTATATGATGCACCGTTAGTGATTATCGTAGTAGGCGCAGGGCAGTAGGTGGTCAAAATGGAAACCACTGAGACCTGAGTAACTTTCACAGAAGCAGCAGATCCAGCTTGAGTGGTTGTGGATTTTGGAACAGTGACAGTGAGAGTCGTTGGTTGGGAAACTGTGTATGTCACTCCATACGATGTAAATACTGTAGGCGATGGGCAGTAAGTGGTGAAGACTGTGACAGCATTGGTCTTAACCTTGGTAACCACAGAGGATCCCGATGCGATCGACGAGTTCGCAAAGAATTGTGCTTGGGCAGTTACTCCAAGAATAGCGGCAATTAAAATGCTGACGAAACGCATGGCTTGTGGATATTCGAAAAAATAGATTTAGCGAGTGTAGTGGTTGCTTTACCGAGCGAATGCTGTCGGAAAAAAATTCTTGGGAGCTCACAGCATATGGTTTATCCTGGCATTTTCGGGATTCCCAAAGGCTCTTTATATACCCTCTTTTTCTCACTTTTTCCAATTTTTAAACCAATCTGACGTTCGGTACGGTGTTATTTGGATCCTCTCGATGAAAGACGACCTATTCATTAAAAGAAGCACAACACCACCCAAAAATGACGGCTGCCCCACTGCATTACGAACAACACCACATGCACTTAATTTTAGCCTTTGTGAGTGGGACTGCCAGACTTGCCTGCAAGCTACTGCACCACCGAACGCTTAAAGCTATTGGATTTTTTTACCCTTAACGGAAAAGACGAAGAGGTCTTGGCATCCCAGGACCATTGGGAGATGCCTTGACAGTTGCTCGCACTGGGCACAAGTGTGGAGACCTGAGTCGGGGAGACAAGCGTGCAAAAAAAAAAAAAAAAAAAAAAAGGGGNAAAAAAAAAAAAAAAAAAAGTAGGTGGCTCACCGTGTGCTTGTCGTTATGCTACTGGCTACTGCTGTGAGGGGAACAAGCATAGATTAAACGTCGAAACAGGATTGAGCATACCGATAGTGGACCACTAGATCCCTCATTCCAAAGTAAATGAGATTGAACAATGCTGCAGGCAAACCCCAGGTGCAGCTAACGTGCATATGCACGCAGCAGTGATTCGACAGGGTACTTGCGAAAGTTCCTGAAAACTGCAAAATCAGTGTTGAGGGGTACCTTGTGATAGTACGTATGCGACCTTAGTGCAGATGCGACTGTAACGCAGTTGCAAGCGGGACATACGCCTCAGTACTGAGGTGTGCGTTCAAGTACATGGTCAATGATTGATGAACCGATTGTACTGATGTAAGATATTTTTGGTGCCGGCGTCAAACTGGGTATTGATCTGTTATCTTTTGCAAAGTGAACATGATCTTTTGCACAGTGGCTATGAGTTCTTTCATTGGTTGGTACACTATGATCTGTGGCTTGCAAGATCATCACAGACCTCTTTGGAAGTGATGAACACCCAACAGTCTATTTGCGCAAAACATTTGTGTACCCCCGCTCTTTGCCTAGGTTCCTTCTCCCTCACTATCGTATAACACTGCTGCTGCTTCTACCGCTGCAGCTGTTGTTGTCTCTTCTTGTTGATCTGTAGGTTCATGTAGATTGCTCAATCTTGGCGTGAACGGTAACGTGGACCAATCGTTTGGTGAAAGTCTAGACCGCTTTGCTTCTTGTGATGGGTGAGATGAATCATAACATTCGTGCTCACTGAACGCCCTCCCTAAAGTTGTATCTTCTTTTTCTGCGCTAGTAGCTGCATCCAACCCTACCAATCCTTTGTCCGCATCGTCATGCGATTCACCTTGCAGCAACTGTAACTGACTCAGTGCCTTGTTGTCGCTCTTGAGGTCTTGCAGTAGTGGCACAGTAACGTCTCCCTCGATCCCCATACTAGGATTTTGCACCATTGCTACCCTGTGTTTTTTGGGAACTCGATTCCACGGCCTGGATCGATCCCATTCCCAGAAAATACCAATTCGTCGCTTCAGAAATACCTCCCAGACCTGATCCTTGCTCCCAACACCGAGGTTCGCCACCAACGCACTTCGCAGAACTTGAACGGCTTTCCGTTTGCTACTTTTCACCAGAAATGGTGATTCCTCGGTGTAAGACTGGAACTGTGAAGTCCAGGAGTCGCTGGAACTACTGCTGTGGGACCCAGTCGTAAGGTAACTTGTGTTCATAGCATCATTCAACATCACAATCGCAGTCTTGTAGCGTTGGGCATACTTCGTCATCGCTGTGAACAGCGTAATAAGACTCTTGTTTTTGAATTGATGAGCAGAATCCACCGCTTGAGATGATGAACCATTGTGTAGATAGCTCGATACTACTTTGGACAGTCCTCTTATCACAATCAATTCGTATATCTGTTCCTCTTCATGGCTGTCCCCTCTATTCTGGTTTGACATTTGTTGAAAGTAAAACACATAATGCGTAAACTTATCAAATTTGACATGATTCAAACCTTCAAGTTCGTCTAATTGCGTAAAATGGTGTGCGTCAATCCATAGTGTCGATCGATTTATTTGGAGAGCCCTCTTTGCCAAGTTGATGCCGAACTCAACTTTACCCATTCCTGGAAGACCGAACACTTCATAGATGCATTTAGGTTGGAAACCATTCAAAACTTGATCCAGCGCCTCATACCCACTCAGCAACGGGTTAGGTTGCTCGACTATTAGCTGTGACAGCGAAACGCCAAGGGACATCGCTGTTTATAGCGATGGTTCGTGCACTTCGAGTGTAAGTTCAAGTTGAGATGAGATGAGTTAACGAAAAACCAAATTTTTGACCCAAACTTAAGAGACGTATAAGGGATCACAGGCAAGCTTATTTGAGTGCATCGACGTAGTTTACCTCTACATCATTGCCGAGTTTTGTATGCTATGTAATGTTACAATTAGGTTGTTACGTTTGTTACTAGTCTTGTCGAGTTGGGTGAAAGTGATTCGCAAGCCAAACCACTTCATGTTTTATGGTTCCATAGTCCTTGTCTTGGACCTTGAATCGTGTATCCCAGCTTATACTTACAAAAAGTAGTCCATCTGGGGCTTTTTGCTTGGAATTATCGCGTTACCCACATCATCCTGAGCAGGTACAGCTTCGAATATCATATAGTTTCTGTCCAACGTGTCCTCGATGCGCAGCACCGCTGCCACGTTCCCGCAACGATAACAGTAATTCGGTGCAGACCATACTGTGACGAGCCCGCCGTCAAACATCTCTTTGTAGCCTTCCATCACGAGCTGGTGTGCGCGTGCTATAAGCTCAAAGTCGTTGGTATGCAAAAACTGGTCCACCTCGTTCTTCCCAAAGAGAAATCCAGCTCCTCGCGGGGACAAGGACCACGTACTCACCTCATCCGGATCGCTCCATAGCAGATCGCACATTGCACCCTCATGCGGTACTTCCTGCTTGCGGTCTATAGCACGGATTTGATTGATCGTGGTCACATCTGGTGAAAGACCACCGTGTACGCAGAAAACCCTTCCGTTGATGATTGCACCCAGCGACAAATAGTCAAACACTTCGCAACAGTATCTCCACACGTTGCTGTTGCCGTATTTCCGCACGATCTCGTCGTAAAATCCGTATACTTTGGTAATTTGTCGAGTCTCATGATTGCCACGAATCATTGTGACACGGTCTGGATATCGCAGTTTGTAAGTCAATAACAGTAAAAAGCTCTCCAACGAGTAAAACCCCCGATCCACAAAGTCTCCCAAGAATATGTATTTGTTGTTTTCCACTCCTCCGCTCTTGTCGAACAATGTCAAAAGATCGTGAAGCTGTCCGTGGATATCCCCACAAATTGTCACCGGAGTATCCACATGCGTTACATTTGCCTCGTTCATGAGCAGCTCTTGCGCTCGCAAACATAGCTCGAACACCGTCTCTTCAGAGACGTGTTTGCCCTGTCTGAGCAGAGCTATGGTCTCATCCAGTTTCATCTGGTTTTACCAATATCTCCGCCACCTCTGGCTTATCGAGTCTATCACTAAAGTTGACCCGCTGAAAACGATGCAATTAGTTTCAGAGCTGTCCTAAAGATCTCTGGTAATGTTTTAAAGTGTTGAAACTTTAAGTTTATTGAATTATTTGACGCTTTCTTCGACCTCATCGCTTGAAATTTTTCAGACACACACTATAGAGAATAATTAAATATAGGAATTAACGTGTAAATCCGATGTTTGAGTCTAAGACAAACACTCACATTTAGGCGTATTAAGAGGCCTGATAAGAGGAAATTGTGCAGTTATGGTAGACCAAATGAAGCTTCTGAAATGGGGAAACCCAAGGCTTTTTTCAGATTCTGTTTGTGACTATTATCCGACGAGTTATGACGATTTGAACGCGTGGCTTGAGCGCGATCACAACCTCCCGCGGCTTGAAGTGCCCATGGCAGGTCCCACACAAGTGGATTTGCTGGATGCTGTGCTTTATGGGAAAGAGGGCGGAGATCTCGATCTGAAGCACAAACTACAGGCCGAATACGCCTTGTTTCAGGCAAGTTCTGGCAGTTTGAAGGCAGAACAGCAACAACAACAACAACAAGACACAAATAAGGACGGTAAAAATGAAGTTTTGCGCTTGGTACAACTGCTAGGATCTTTGGCTTTGGACGAGAACACTCTGGAATCACTTTGGCGTGTTCAGCGCGATTCTAACGATCCTGAAAAGGACTCGATTCCAAGCCCATCTGCAAGCAGGAATGTACAACAGAAACAATTGGACGAAGTGACCTCTTACTTAATTTCAAGTGCGCTACAGCGTGACATTGATCTCAAGCCACCACCACGGGATTTGGCTCCCCAGGATGATGTTGAGTTTGTTAAACAATGCATTGACGCTTTGATGAACGTCGTAGTGAAATCCAGCACAACTGGCGGCTCCCCGCCGCCAGAAAATCAAAATACAGAATCAAACGATGACACCGCCACAGCATTGAAGGACTTGCAACTGGCCCACAGCTTTCTCACAAAGAAATTCGAAAATGATAGAAATGAGTACATTCACAGCATAGAGAAACTAAACAGAACCCATAAAGAACTGGTTCAAGAAAACGCCTCCCACACT
Organism: Lachancea lanzarotensis; assembly: GCF_000938715.1. Classification (NCBI taxonomy): domain Eukaryota; kingdom Fungi; phylum Ascomycota; class Saccharomycetes; order Saccharomycetales; family Saccharomycetaceae; genus Lachancea; species Lachancea lanzarotensis. The sequence continues at coordinate 129,694 of NW_019212885.1, forward strand.
GCCAAAATAGCAAGCTTGGAAGGCAAGTGCAAGAGCTTGGAGCAGCAAAGAGACATTATGTCGAAGCATATGGAAAGCTTTTCCGCGTCCATTACCCCAACTAACAATTTGACATCTCCTCTGTCAAGCCCCGACTCTACAACCAGCAATGGAAATTCTTATTCGATCGGTGCAATAAGAGCAGAATTTAAGAAAATACTCACCGAAACCCGTTTGAGGCACGAAGAGGAGCTTGATCGTGAGCGTTCTTTGCGTAAGATACTCGAAAAGGAACTGGGGCGATAGAGAACAACACGGATTCAATAAAAGGCGCTTGCGCTGGTATTTTTGTAATATAATATATTTGGAGAGAAAGCTTGTTATTTGAAAAGGTTTATGTGGAGGAGTGAGGTGTTGTCATGCATTTCAGAAGTTTCCTAGCTTCTGGTATTCCTTACAATTTGCGGAATTCACTCAACACGGGGTAAATGGCTTCAAACGCCTGATAAATCTCCTCTCTTTGCTTTGCACCGGTGAGCACGATTTTCCCAGAAACGAAAATCAGCAGCACAATCTTGGGCTTAACCATTCTATAGATAAGACCTGGAAACAGTTCTGGTTCATATGAAGAGAAAGTACCATGCGAGAAAGCCAGACCTTCGAGACGGATAGGAAACTTCACATCACACGAGCCAACAATATTCTGGATTTTGAAGTCGGTAAATTTGGCACTAAATCCGATTTTTTGTATAATCCGTGCGTACTTTCTGCTTGCCAATTTTGAGTCGTCCTCGGACTTTGCACCGATAACTACCATCTTACCGGACGCAAATATAAGTGCTGTGGTCTTCGGTTCTCTAATACGCATAATCACAGCTGCAAACCGCTTTGGATTGTACTCTGCATTTCTCGCGTGCAATGCTACTGTTTTCAAGTCCAGTCGACAATCTAGGTTCACTGTAGCGACAATGTTTTGAAGCGTAGGTACTATACCAGAAGTTGTGGCACTATGACTTTCGTCATCCTCCGCTTTCGATACACCGCCGTTCGAGTTCTTTTCTTGAGATTCCCATACAGACCGTGTGCTGGGGTCAAATACAATCTTATTTGCCTCCTGGAAGTCCTTGAGGCGGTTTTCTTCAGACATCCTATGCCGTGTAAGAACCTATCGGTAAGCTTATTCGACCTTCTGTGTTGCTTCGGTGTTATTGTCTTACTTGTTGATGATTTTAACAATGGTGATGAGCTTGTCATTTATATATGAATTTGAATTTAAAGCTTATAAGTTGGATCTAGAAATACCATGATCTGGGCTAAAAAATAGAGTCCGCTGTAGATTTATTGGTTGCTGAAAGCACCAATTGTGTTAAAAACTGTGTGCTACGAATTTCCAGCTTCAAGTCGCTTTTACAAACGGCGAAATTGGAGCTCTGTAGGCACTTACGTCTCAGAAACCAGGATTTCGAGGAAGTTTTTACTTTGTATTTTGTGCTTTTCTCGCAGAAAAGATGGATTTCAAGACTCTGTATCAACTTAGTCATGAGTATGCCGAGCATGCGCTGAAAATGCGACCTTTTTTGGCCTCTGAAGCTCAAGTCAAGCAGTACCAAATGCTGATTTACCACGCGGTAAACGCGCTAAAATTGATCAAGTCAAGCCACCAGCTCAGTGCCGAACAAGATGTAATTGTCACGCTAGAGCTTTGCGATTTGCTTGTGCAGGAAACCTACGACTTAGATTTAGCCGAAATGTACCTGTCAAGTGTGTACGAACGCCTTTACGGTACGCCTTTGCTTCACCAAAAAATGCTCATTACATCTGCTCTTGTACAGGTTGCAAGGGCTAGACGCTCTTCAAAATACTTTAAAGATGCCCAACGGCTGGTAACGGGGGCTCTCGCGGATTTGGAAAGCTCAAATTCACGCTGGTCATTGTATTTCCAATTTCTTCGCATTGAACTCGTTGTGGCAAATACACCGTGCGATCCTAAGATACCCAAACTCTACGACGCTCTTATAAACAGCTGTGAGACGATCCTGGATATGCAAGTGTTTGTTATATGCTCTTATGTTTGCTATCAACTCAGTCAGAACCTAACTATCGATACGGTGCACCTCGATACGCTTTACTCGTTTCAAGACGAAAAGCTACCTGCACAACTCAGGCTTTGGAAAATTTTGACTGAGTTATTGATCCTGATACATCGCGATCGTAATATAACCACAAAGCTTACCGAGTTCAAGGATCTTATAGCAATCCATAAGAGGAAGCTAGGAAACTCCACATTTAGTTTGCATCTCGACGAGTTAGTTTCAATCTCAGTCGATACTCCCATTGTTCGCTACAAAGATTTCAAGAATATCATTCTGCTGTTTCAGAGTGTGAGCTACCTAACTAATTGCTATGATAAGAAGGCCAACTTTTCGTTGAGATTCTTGCCTAAAATTCGAATAGCTGCTGAGGAGCTCAAGCAGGTATCGGAAGCAATTGATTCGGAGCTGATTCACAGTCGAAGGAGCTTTTACAAACTTATTAGCGAGCTTTGCGAGTATTACATGTGCCTGGAAAGTTTGATATTAACCGGAAGCTGTGCTGACATCGAGGAAAAGTCCGATTACTCTCTACTTATTATTGCAATGAAAGCTCAATTGAATCATGACACGAAAACTGCTTTGGGAAAGTTTTCTATGCTTCAAGGTCCTCAAACCTCACCAGAGTTTCAATTGATTGGCCTGTGCTCAATTTTCACCATTCGGATAGCCGCTATGAGTAAGGCTGGAGGAATGGTCTCATTCCCGGAGTACCAAGAAGTTATTGAACTTTGGAAAAGCATTAACGCACTGTTCGACTCACATAATTTCCAGCAAAATCATATCTGGAACTGCACTATTGTCGTTTTGTGGATCTGCAGTCACTTTCAACCCTTTACTACTTCGAAGCTATCGAAAGAGGATGACGCAGGGTTCTTGGAAAAGCTCAATTTTTACTTCTCGGCTAATAGTTTTGCTCGCATCACCAAAAGTGTACCTGAGGGCTCTCTACAAAACACCGAATCTGCACCTGTGCTAAAAAAATCTCTCCTTTTGCATTTCCTTTTGAATTATCTAGCGAGTGCCGTTCTCGTTCATGACCTTGAAGAAAAGTGCCTGATAACTAATACCTGCTTTCATCTTGGAAAGCAACAACATATGCCATTAATGGAGTATACGTCTGGTCTGTCACACTTGTTGAACTGCGGGTTAGCCATGAAAAGTAAGGATGTCTCGATCACGAGGAGCAGGTTAAAAGAAGTTGTTAACGGTCTATTAACAGAAGGATTTCAGCGAGAAGCAGCACCAGTTGCCAAATAACGTAAAACATAATAATCGTGTTTATGACCAAGGCCTTTACGTAAACTGCGAGATACTACTCAATTGCTATCTTTCAACGAGGCGGTGCGTCGCATATTGTAGGCGACACCAGCCTGTTCGGATTTCATACTACTCTCGCTGTCTTTGATGTGACCGCGATCGTCCAAATCAACAGTACCCGCACTTTGGAAAAGCGAAACATCGCCGACCAACAATCCCAACGTGTCCAAAACTTGTTGAGGATCCGTCAAATGAGCTTTTGCAACGGTTTTCTTCGAAGCAGAGCCCACCGTCACAGGGTAAAACCCGTAGTGCCCACATTCATTCTTACCATCCGGAAATTTCTTTTCCCACACTTTTTCAATATCATTCAATTGTGAAAACATGTCTTCGTCGGTAAAATCATCACCTAGGCACAAAATGAACTCGGGCAATCGATTCTTTGGTATACTTTCGTCAATCTTAAAGCCCTCGTCGTCATACAGCTGTTTTTCACCAAGTGGATGCCAGACCAGCCTTTTCACAATTTCACCCTTGTTTACAAACTTGGGACGAACCTCGACATTGGCCTTACCTTCCATAACCTCCAGCCCCAGATCATTGGCAAACCCGTCAAGTGTTGCTTTCAATTTGGAAGCAAAGAATTCGCCTTGTTCTGGATCCGCTCTCCTGTAATGCCATGTCAATGCGACTTTTTTCTTCTCCACAAAAGACCCTGGTGTCTGCACGGTAATCTGATCCATGACATCTGCTACCTTCTCTTGCCAAGACATATCAAACTTTGTGGTTAAATTGACCCATTCTTCCGCTGCAACATCTTTCATGAAACATCCGTGTTCAGCACTCAACCCTAACTGAGGCATACGTGATCCTAACCATTTCGAAAGGAACTTTTGATCTCTCCCAGAGATGATCCAAATTTGATTATTAGGATCGGCTGCCAATTTCGAGAGTATGCGGAAGAGTTTGGCACTTGGAATGGCTGCTGCTGGGTCTTGAACAATCGGTGTCAAAGTCCCGTCGTAATCGAAAAGAAACAACCTACGCTTTGATGCGTGGTAAGTACGCAGTAACAATGGCCGGTTGAGTGCAGGAGTTATCTTACTGTCTTCTGAGTCCTTTTTCTCAGCAATTGCAACCATTCTCTTGAGGAAGTTAGCATTCCAATCTTGCGTCGTTGGCACTTTCGACCACAATTTCTTCTCCAGGGTCGCCTTCTCCTGTGTTGTCATTGATAAAGCTTTTTTGATTGCCTTAGAGACTGCTACGGCATCCCAAGGGTTGACGAGAATTGCACCCTTCAATACAGTGCTAGTACCAGAAAATTCGCTCAGTACGAGAGGATTCGCGTAACAGTTTTCCTTTGTTGATCTGCTTTTCACGGTAACGTACTCCAGAGCAGTAGTGTTCATGCCGTCTCTAACACTTGTGATTAGACAAAGGTCAGCAGCCCTCAACAGGGAGTAATATACGTCTTCAGGAATACGCATATGGTAATGTTGCACTGGTGCAAAATTCAAAGATCCATACTGAGAGTTGATAGAGTTGACAAGGTCATTGACTTGTTGTTCCAGCTTCAAGGCATTGTCAGCGGACGTTGGTCTGCTCACCTGAATCAACACGACTTTGTTTCTCCATTCCGGGTACATGGCCAAGAAAGATTCGAAGGCCTGCAATTTTTGAACCACCCCCCGCACGGTGTCAAGTCTGTCTCTTCCGAATATAATTTTTTTGCCTTCATAGGCAGCCTTAATCGTTTCTACTTTGGCATCAATGTCAGCAGTGAATGCTTTGCGCAGAATTAGCTCAGTGTTGACACCTGTAGGAGATGAGTCGACAACCACATCACCACCATACGCACTGATGAGCCATTCGTCTTTGCCTTTGGTATTTGTCCTGTTTTTCGTAGAGGTTGAATCCAAAAGTCGTTTGCATCCGGACACAAAGTGACGGGCAAACCCATCGTTTTGAAAACAAACTCGGTTGCTTCCAAGAATACCGTCCAACAATTGCTTACGTTTGGACAAGCACCTGAAATACTCGTTACTAGGCCAAGGCGCATGGTGGAAATACGCAATGACAGCGTCTCCAAAACGCATGCGCAAAAGCTGGGGTAGAAGCATTAGATAGTAATCGTGGACCCAAATAATATCGCCCGGTTTGTAAATTTGGGCCACTTTGGCCGCGTACGCTTCGTTGAATTTGACGTAGTCGTACCACCATGTATTTTCCTGCTGACCGTCTGAAGGGGCATTCAAAATGTAATGTAATGCTGGCCATACCACCTTTTCAGCAAATGCACGCCAGCGGGCCTGGTCTCTACGTAATAGCCATACAGGGTGCACGGTCATCTTATTCTTCGAGTCCTCTTGACTTTGCAATTTTTCGGCCATGGCTCGTTTTTGTTCTTTGGAAAGATAGAGCGGATCCTCATTGAGCTCTTGAGAGTTGTATTTGGAATCCTCAGTGGCCTCCTCGGCGGTTTTCTGCGGATCTGTGGGTGCAATGTAGGAGAATGCGTTACCGGGGTCAATTTCGCCAGTCCATCCAATTACATGTTCTTCCCAGTCAGGAGAGTCCCGCAGGAGGTACAACGAGGAGTGTAGGGCGCTGTTGCCACTGATGGGCTCCATAATCCACTCGTCGGATGGATCATCTCCCCGCAATGCCGAATATTTGTCGTTGCGACCGATACGGTAGGGAAGTTGCGGGACGCAGTTTATGATCCGGCCCGACACGACGGGCCCGGTAGAATCTTGTTGAGAGGACTCTGGCTGATTTGAGCCATTGGTATTTTCACTCATTGAGGCCTTTCGTAACGTCTTTCGGACTTCACTTCCTGCCAAGTTTTGTATCAGATACCTTTTATCGAACTTCTAGAGGTGTAGTTAGCTCAAGAATACTAAACCCCCTTTCCCTTTCTTTAGCTTTCCTCACTCTTCAGACACAGGAACGCTCAAACAGGTGATCGCGATTCAATTTTTTTTTTTTGCTTGAGATACGAAAAACAAAAAAAAAAAAAAAAAAAAAAAAAAANAAAAAAAAAAAAAAAAAAAAAAAAAAAAAATAGAGACAACATGTGATATTCACGTGTTTATTTTTAACAGTGTGTTTATCACGTGATCGATGCGTAAACGGTTTTGTGGCAATTCGATCCTGTCGTAATTACCACACTTCGAACACACGATTGGTCAAAAGATACAGTTTCGCAAGGATGTCTTGGGAGTTCTGTTGCATCGGCAGCTGTGGTGAATCCAGCAGGGCCGGTTTGGTATCTTGAACGCCCTGGTTGAGCTGTGAAATGCATTGGAGATTAGCGTGAACGCGCTTAAGATACTGGGCGGTGATATTCTGTTGTTGTTCGGCGGAAAACTGCGTTGGGTTTGCGTTCATTTGATTGATTCGTGCTAGAAGCACGCTGTTGATGTGCAACAGCAGCTGGACTTTGTATTGTGCGTGTGTTTGATTGTTGTTCATGGCGCTTACCGAAGGATTGTGGGTTGTAAGTTGATAATGTTTGTTCGAATTGTAAAATTACATGGAATGTTGTATGATGAGTGTCAGAAATTTAGGAAGATAAAGGTGATTTCGTGGGTAGTGATGATGGTTTCTATGCTGTGCAGTGAAACTTGTGGACGACTGGGTAGCGAGCCAATGTTACTGAGGTTTGGCTCTGAATGATGTTGTGGCTGAGCAAGATTTGGAATCTGGGTTTAAGACAAGTGTGGGTACGATTGATGAATCCGATTTGCGAATCTTTCGTTCGAAATGCTCAAAGATTCGAATTTTGGCTCATCGATCAGCCTAACAAGTCAAAGCTAAGTTGTTTAACTGAGATACAGAAGTATGTTGCTTCTTGAAGCTTCTTTTCTTCTTTGATGTCTTTTCACAGTAGATTGAGCTGTTAAAAATTAGTCAGAGTCGGTAGCTAATCCTAGTGGTGCCGTTTTTCTGAAAGCATGTCGTTACAGCTCAGCGGCCAATCTATGAAGTACGGTAGGCAATTTAAGTGATCATCAACTTCAACATCTTGATAAGTAGAAGGACGTCTTTTGATTATGATTGTGTAACTTGAATGCTAAGTCACACCTAGAAAGGAAAAGGGGTCGCTCGAGGAGATCAGAATACACATGTACTCGTTTCCCGAGACTTACGGTTTCCACGACAAGCAAAGAGGTTGTTGCAGAGTAAGCACTGTGAAATAAAACCCATGACTACTTTCATTCGCGTAACGCGCATGTTTGAAGAACATACGATGCTTTTTTATCAACAGGGTCGGGGTATTGTGGGGTCGTTGAAGGTTTAAGAGGCGGTCTTACGGACACTTTGAGATACAGAATGCTCTCTAAGAAAATATTGAACGATGTTCTTGGCTGGCACAGTGGTTCGTTCACATCCTAAATTTCAGAGGTGCTTGGATTCCATCCGCAAGATCAGCCTAACGCGGAGTTGACTCAGCGATGCATGTTGAAATACTTAGAGACACATCATTTGATTTTTACCACCGCTAGCAGCAACAGCTGGAAATACTGCGATTTTGGGAGAAGGCGAAACTATACTCAAATGAGCCACTTAGCGAAGTGCTGCATATTCTGAGTAGTGGCTCAAAAGCCAAAGCCAATTTTCACCCAACCACTCTTCACAACACGAAACTGAAGATACTTGTCCATTGGCAAGAGAGTTTTGAATAACAAATTTTCGCTTCTCAGGCACTACGGTGCTAAGAAATTGATTGAGGTCTTTTAATGTTTGTTTGAGTGTGCCAATAGAGGTATTCCCAAAAAGTTCAGTACAGCTGCTGATTAAAGGAAATAAGAGAATACGTGAGAAATACGAACATCAGCGTCTAACGGGTTTTCGTTACACGAAGAATCGAGACTGCTGGTACGTACACAGTGATGCACTCTTGGTTTAATGGTGAATCGGAGTTTGTGGATATTGGTGATGGTAGCCTTAGATCATTACCAGGATAAAGTAAGCTTCGAAGAATTTTCGTCTATCGTTGATAACATGCTTTCCAAAGGTGTGAGCTACGTCCTTTCGCGGAAAATTTTAAGAGCCCAGCTTGTTGAAGAACGATTTCAGTGGGTAGTTTAAGTCATCGAAGAGTCTTCCCGTATAATTCGATTTGGAGATACTCATTTTTGGGCTTTCAATTGTTTGACTATGCTAATGGCCATATCTGTCGCCCTCATATCTTTTTGAATCTGAAATTTCTGTTTTTATGTTATAGAGTGGATTGCGACATTAAGAGATTTGAAAACTTGAATGCTTTCAAAGACTTCATCGATAAGCTCAGTGTATCGTACGACTTCGTAATATGAAAATAAACTCATTTGCTTGTCCAGGGTTAGTGACCTAATGCTTTTGACACAGTAGACTATTGAAGGAGTCGCCAATGTACATGATTTTGTAAACGCATAGTTGTGACGTTGGTCACGTGTTCCATCCCCGCAAAGCCTACATTCTGGATCTAGTAGATAAGCCCTATGTATTGCAAAGCCCTACGTATTGCAAAGCTCTAGGTATTCAAATTCGTACATATTTCAAAGCCCTACGTATTCAAATTCGTACATATTTCAAAACCCCATACGTATTCAAAGCCCCACGGATTCAAAGCCTTCAAGGGACCACCGCTAAAACCGCCAAATCCATATATCCCTGTTTTCTCACACCGGTTTTGAATTGCACAATTAAAAACATCTATCACGTGACCACTCCCACCCCGGGTCAATGACCTATGGGTATCTCACCCAATTCTAACTTTAGAATAGAAACTGTTGCCCCCTAACGTTTACGTAACCACAGTCCGTTGATGGCCATTGGCGTCTCTATGACGAAAACATGGAAGATATCATGCACAGACAGGGTGTAAATACGAAGTGTAAATACGAAGTGTAGATACGTTATGACCTGAGTGTTAGAGCAACAGTAACCGAAAAAGTGAGAACCACAACCTTGGCGCTATTCTCCACGCCCAGTCAATCGACTATGTCAGCTATCTTCTGTACATTGCCTAACAATTATAGCCGCAACGTCTCTGCTGTGATATCTGATCACTGCCCACTCTTGTCCTCCACATGGTGCCTCTGTTTCCGTGTCTGTTTCCGCGTCTGCTTCCGCATCTGCTTCCGCGGATCCTTGTAGTACTCACAAGTACTTCATAGCTGATCCTCCTAGCGTTCCGCACCTGCAGACAAATAGCTCTCTTACACAACCACTACCAGTCTGCACCCACACAGAGGGTCGTCGTCATTACTCCTCACTAGTGTGTGTGTGTCTCTCTATTTAGCTACGCACTATTGAGAGTGGTGCTTCGGCGGTAAGTGCTCCAAATCTGTTAAGGCCGTCTCGGTTGTCGGTTGTCTACCGTAAGCGTCTCTCTCTCTCTCTCTCTCTCTCTCTGTCTATTTTACCCACGAAAAACATGCGCTCGCTCTTCGCCCGTTCTGTTCTCTGTTGCGTTCTCACAAGGAACCGAAGTGCGACCCGCGAAAAAAAATATACACTACGACTAAATCAAGCTCCCGGGCTCTCCGCGCTGCACTACGCCACTGCGCTTATGCTGGGCAACGCCCGTTGCTTCGCCCCTGCACCACATACTCTCAATGCAGTAAAAGAATGAGACCCATACAGTGCCAACGGCGTAGAACGGAGAGCCTCTCGATGAGTGCGATGATCCAGGAATAGGTTGGGCTCATTCTGTTCAATGTTCATGAACAGTCTAAATATATATACGTTGCGGTACGGAGTTGGTAGACCTCATCTCTGCTAGAATCTTTGGTCTGAGAAGTGTCAACATTCAGATATAACTCGAGTTTGTTTTCTCCGCCAAGACTCATCCATTCTAGAACATTGTCTTTGAGTTTTTCAGCACCAACAGTGGAAAAAAAATATCATCAAACAGCTGGTGAAGAGAAGCAGAGAGAGAGAGAGAGAGAGAGAGAGAGAGAGAGAGAGAAAAGTAGAGACAAGGTGTAAAATAGTGCATTTCGTTTTCGCTCCACACATCCTGCTCCACATCCCACCCATCATGCACAGCTCGCTTCGCTCGCTGTGCCTCGTGGTTACGCTGCCATGGGAGTTCATAAGACGGGTGTATCGCGGAGGACTCAACACCCGTAACATCCCAGCATTTGCATTCAACTTCGCACTCAACTTCTGTCCCGTGTTCATCTGGCTGTGCGTTTTCAAAAACGCAGACCTGATCCCCACCAGCTGGCGTCCGCCCATCCACAACAAAGCCGCTTTTCTGGCAGACGTTTTCATGTTCGGAGACCTAGCGGGCGAACTAAAAGCACAGCTGGGTACCAACGAAGGCCAGCTGCTCACGCCGTTGTCGTGGCTCGCAGCAGCGCTTTTCGCGCTGCTGGTGTGCAGTCTACTGCCAATATCGCTGTGGTACTACCTGTATTACTGCAAAAGATGCCAAGCCAACGTCTTGGACCCCTACGCACATCTGTTCCACCGTGGGTACAGGTTTTCGCCCACCAACCGCCGCGTGCTGCTGCCTTTTTTGTATCTATTGCTGGCGTTCGTGGGACTAAATTCCGTTAACCTGCTGGCTTGGCAACGCGAATCCAACTTTAACAAATTCAAAGACATCCTGGCCTGGGTCTCGTACGTGCTGCTGCATCTCATCGCTCCAATCCTCACCGCCGTGTACCTGTACGTTTTCCAACCGCCCGGCACACTCAAGGCCTTTTCATTAGCCATGGGCACTCAAAATATCTGTGGTGTTTTAACGCATTTATCATTGCCCATGGCACCACCTTGGTTCATCCATATGTACGGGATCCGCGACACACAACATGTCTCGTACGAACAAGATGGCTACGCTGCGGGTCTAACCCGTGTAGACTCCCATTTGGGAACTCATCTTAACTCCAAAGGTTTCCACAAGTCCCCCATCGTTTTCGGTGCCGTACCCTCTTTGCATTCAGCCATGGCTGTTCAATGTTTCTTGTTTTTGATCACCCGTGCGGCATCTACCAAGGCTACACTTCCCCTCGTTGTGGACCCAAATACAGACTCAGAAGAGACACCTGTGGGGCCTTCGCCGCTAATGTCGTCCACCACGTCGAAAATCTCAGATTCCGCTCTTGAACGGGGCTCGTCACTTGACCCTGACTGGTCTTCAGAAGATATCGAGCTCGATCTTCTGTCCAGAGATTCTGGTGATTCAAAAGCTTTTTTCACGTCATCCACCGTGACGTCGACCCATCCCAAATTCCGTTACGGTACTCCGGTGCCTGTGAGGGCCCTCAATTCTAAATTGTTGTCCATTTTCCACATGGCTTTGATTCCTCGTTTCTTAGGAACCATGTTTCCGATTTTGCAATGGTGGAGTACCATGTATCTCGACCATCATTTCCGCTTTGACCTTTTTATTGGTTTGTGTTATGCTGTCACCAGTCATCTGCTCGTAAATGCATTCTACTTGCAACCCCGAGTACTGAAAAAATGGTGCGAGATACGAATGGACACAGCACCCGATACCCATAAAGAGGCCAAGACCATGGGGATGCGTGTATTTGAAGATACAGACGTCGAATGGTTTTTCGATCCTTTTGCATGAAATTTCTATTCTCGTCCTTAGCGTATATATACAAATCGAACATTTTCTATTATAACGGAATCCATGAATTAAGCTTAAGACATAGATTGTAAATCACTCTCCGACTCTAGGGTCCATATGCCTTCCGCATGGAAACACATCATGCTTCTGATTCTGCACTGGGATAACTTCCCTCAAATCTTAGCGTTTAGAAATTTCCAGGCCCACGATGTCATTCTATGCACATTCAATTCTAGTGCCATTTTCTAGTCTGTACATGATAAAGGTTTCATCATTTATTACAATTGGATCTATTATTTTACACACGTTTCCCGCCGGGTACTAGCATCGTTATAGTATTCCCACTGAGTAGCATTTTCCCTGCATGTCTTTTAATTTCTTGGTCGTGGTCGTATTCGATCACATCTTCCAAAACTACATTAACAAAGTCGTCGTAGCCCACTAAAGTGCCCGCAAACTCGCGGTGTGACGTTAACATAACCCATACGGGTTGACCCACGGTTTTGTCGATAATTTCAAGCGGGAGAATCTCGGCAATTGACATGTGTATGGGTGAGGTGAGAAGGTAGATGAAGGAGGTTTTTGTTGGGCCAGGTTGGGCCAGGCTAGGTGTTGTTAAGCGTGGTTTGGTTGTCTCTTCTATAGTAATGAAATTTGAATAAAAAATATGGTCGTAAATTATAGTTAGATGGCTGATCGTGAATAGTGATTTATAGAGGTTCTGTACCTAGAAGTAAGTTCAGTAGAGTAGGGAAGTTGCGTTGAGATATGCAGAAGGTTGTGCATTAAGACGGTTGGAATATAAATTTGGGGGGATATTTGTTCGTTGCCAGGACGGTAAACAATTGTAACGTCACGTGATAAATTGATATACAATTCTGCAAAGAGGAGGTGTAGATGTTGTGGAAGATAACAGGGGGATTGATCTCAGTGCAAAGTAGTATGGTGTATTATGTCATTTTCTGCTCTTTCGCATCTGGTTCGGTTTCCCTTCTGTGACGTCCATTGTCGTTCTTCGGCGGGCTTGGCTTGAAATGGACCAAATTAGCACCATCAATGGCATCGCTGCAAGATCAGAGTAAGAAGTACGATCTCCGAAGTCTTCCCTATGGTCGAATGTTGGGATCCGATGAGTATGGGAGAAAAATATACACGTGATCAAATGTACAAGCAGCACCCAGACACCTCACGTACACAGTGCTTTCTTCTCATAGCTCTGCTACTAATTTGTCACTGTTCTCAACACCACCACTACACTTCTACTTTTGATCAAACGCGTTTGTTAAAACTCAACATCTCACTGTCCTAAAACTATCGCACAACGCCCTCACTTGCATCATGAGTTCTACCCTGCCGCTGCACATGTACATCCGTCCGCTGTTGATTGAAGACGCGCATGAAGTAATCGAGCTTGAAAGTAGGGGATTCCCACCTGAAGAAAGAGCGTCTCGTGAAACAACTGAGTTCCGTTTGAAAGTTTGTCCCGAACTGTGCTCCGGTCTTTTCATCCGGGACGTGGATGGTCTCGAAGTTAAGGGCGAAAAATTGATTGGCCACATTCTAGGTACTAAGGTCCCTTCATCGTCTGATAGCTCGCATGGTTCCAAAATAACTTTGGAAAGCATGGGTCAAGCACACGACGAATCTTCCACCACCGTTGGTATCCACTCGGTAGTGATTGCGCCCGAGCACCAGAAAAAGAACCTGGCAACGTTACTGCTCACCGACTACATTCAAAAGCTCAGCAACCAAGAAGTGGGCCAAAGAATCGCAATCATAACGCACGAGCCGTTGGTTCCCTTTTATGAACGCATTGGGTTTCTACTCCAAGGTGAAAACGTCCAGGTCAAGGCCGACGCTGCCTTTGCCAAGTCCAAATGGTGCGATATGGTCCGCGAGTTGGTGAAGGAGGAGTATGAGAATTAGTTGATTCCAAGACGAAGAAGGTCCCGAAACTAAGTCAATACACGATGCCCCCATTATAAAGTTGAATTGTGGTCTGGACAGCCGTATAGCCGTTACAGGAAGAAAAACAAGATACAACTTACAACATTGAAAGCTTCTCACACAGCACTGTGCGTGAGTCTGGGTTTTTTTTCACGCAAAGCCATAAAGGCTTGCTTAAAAAGCTCACTATGTATATACTGTAATGCGTCCGTCAGTTTTAAAGGTAGCTACAGATTTTTCCATTTAGATACTGCTATTTTTGCCTACCCTTCTAATTAGTCCAAGGCTCCCTTTACCGGATTGTACTCCCCGCCCCGCTAACCATTTCTCAGCCCGACTTTTCCGACTCGACTCCGTAGCGGGGAATTCAACGTCAGTGTCGTCAGCTTTGTTGCAGCAATAGTTCACAGCTTTCGTGTGGCTTGCTATGCTGCAATTATAGACAATTGCAATTGTCCCTTAGCACACAAGCAAGAGCAAGTAGCACACAATACGATATGCATAGCATCGCAGGAAACATGACTATATAAGGGGAGTATAGATCCAGAATATGTGGGAGAGGTAACTGTATGTTTGCCCAGTCGACTAACTATATCATCAAGCTCAAACATGCTACAACATACTATTAGAGGTACTAGAGCACTCCAAACTTTGTCTTTGCGTGCAGCCAGAAGTGGGAATGCCGTGAGAAGCATCTCCGGTGCGAGTTCAAGCAACCCAAAATCCAAAACTCCAAAAAGCTCATCACAAGAGCAAATGGACGCAAACAAGAAGAAACTGGAAGACTTGGAGAAGAAATCCGGGTCCATAGGAGGAGGCAACTTCCAGAGGCCGAGCCGTGAAGAGCTCAAGAAAAAGGGTGACGAAGCACAAGTCGAGCAGCAGAGACCCGACGACGGTGTGTATTAGACCCCACTGCGCTCAGCTAGCATAAAAATAGCTCTGCGATAAGCCAGGGTCGCATGAAGAACAACCAAATATATATAAAATTCGTTATGAAATCTGCAAGCTACGTACAAATCAATATTCTTAGGTTCAACAAACTTTTAGTTGGTGTCAAACTATAAGGGTTGTCACATAGATTGAAGTTAACGATTGGTACAGTACAGTTATGGGGGACGAATCTGACAAAAACTGTGTCGTATGCTACGAGGCTGGGTCTATGAGTTCTTGGGTCTCTTCGTGTCTACGAGTGGAAAATGACAATATTTGCGTGCGGCTGACTAGTTAACAACGACTTGCCTTAATCTGATGAGAACACATTGAAGCACATCCATCATTTCTGAAAAGACCCGTTGAATGATGTTGGCGTTAGCAGAAGAGAGAAGTACGAGAATTTAAAATATGTGATCACGTGCGCAAACTAAACTCTTGACCAGTGTTTGTACCTAGCTATAACCTCACTATTATAAAAGAATATGTGTTTTGGAGTCTACCGAATCCCGTGGCAACGAAAAACGTCAAGCGTTGATCGGATGCTCTCAAGAAAACGGAAAGAAAAAGTGCTCCATGTTGATATCTTGAAGTCTTCCATACAAATTAGGCTAGCTTTAACCGGTTGGATGGATCTAGAATTAAACACGTGAATGTTTCGGAGTCCTTGATCATTATGAACGAGCGAGTCGGCGGATTGGCTTTAGAGGCTCTTCCCCAGTTAGGTATTGGCAATGAGAATCACAGGAGACATGTAAAGAATAGATAGGCAGCACGGGCACCCACTTTACTAAGTATACCTCTTTGTTCAACGATAATGTGCCTCTTCTCAACGTCGAATCGTCGTTCATTCCCCTGGTCACGTGACATCAATAGTCCTCTAGTGACATTCAAGAGTTTCGTATTTGAAAGCCTGGAAAAACGACCTTGTTCGTAGAGACACGCTGAGCATAAGTCTCAGCTCAATGAATCACAACCAGTCATGCCATCACCGACGTGATTCCAGTATCAATATTCCTTAACGTTTAGCTATCACTTTCCACGTCTCACTTTAACTCGAACACAAATCACCTAAATGTAGTCATGGAAGGTAACTTGAAGACCCTGGCCCATGTCATCCCTCCGTTTACCACTGAACCCACCACTTTACCTCGAGAGAGGAAGAAGGTATGCCACACAAGAAGATTGCTCAACCAACGTGCAAGTCTACAACGCAACTGATACATATTGCAGACGAGTTTGTCAAGCAAGATGATGGGAAAAACCAAGACATGGAAACGCTTCTGCAAGAGTGTATCGACACCCTAGTCAACTACCAGGAAGAATGCAAGAAACTCCGAAGAAAAGGCTCACAAAACTCACCGCAATCTTTAGGCTCGCGAGACGAAAATATATTTGAAACTTACGAAGCTGCATATGTGTACTACAAGATCGTATCTCAGCTGGTGCTGAATAAGATCCCAGAACTACCTGAATTTCTGCACGCCAAAAATAACGCCGAGACGCAACGTGAAAAGGGTCTGATCGACTTGTACAATATGCTGGTCAAGACTTTGCTTACAGACGAGAAATTCGCAGAGATTCGCAAGTTTATAAAGGAACATTCGACAGCAGAGAAAAAACCTGCGGCAATCAAATCTTACACCGAATCAACGTGGACGAATGGTCAAAGAATCAGCCCGTCACGTCTTTCCACGCTATCAAACGAACACAGGGTGCTGCTTATAGATCTCAGACCGCGCCTGAAATTCATAGAATCGCATATCAAATCGGAAACCATCACATGCATTGAACCGATCTCTTTCAAAGACTCTTACTCAGATATTGAGCTCACCAGAAGGTCGCTTATAACATCTCCCGCTCGGGAAGTTTCCCTCTTCAAAGAGCGGGACTCTTTCGACTACATCGTCATATACACGGATGAGCTGGACAAGACAGGCTTCTCCCAGCAACAACAAGTTAGTCTCTTGGAATTATTGGTGCAGAGGTCATTCGAAAGACCTTTGAATAATGTCAAAGTCCTCATACTACAAGGGGGTTTTGAAGGATGGGTCAATAATGGAGGGCCATGCGACAGTTCGCATCACAAAGAGGATCGTGAGTACGCCTTGGAATATTCTATTCCTCCACTGATACCACAAAAAGCTTCTGTGATGAAACCTGCCCCATCGTCCTCAACCTTTGCCAATTTTCCGGAAACGAACGGGTCGGTTTCTCATGAAGACAGACCAAACTCTCCATTACTCTTTCCCCAACAGCGACCTTCGGGCTTACAGCGAAGTTCCAGCTTCAGAGATAGACTCTCCAGCATGTCACCCATTTCCAGGACAATTAGCCCTTCCCCAACCCATGAGTCCATTGTACATAGAGATTCGACAAGTTATCCGGAAACTCCGCAGCTGGGCCCATCGCCAAATGGCAACAAACTTCCTTCACAAGTCAAACACGAACGTGAGATTTTCAATTCTCATCTTAACGGCTTTTCCCCACCTCGTATTAATGGTGGAATGGTAGAAAACGGGTTGGACAAAGCATTGATGAGACCAGCAGCTGACACGAACGGAAAGGGGTTAGCCAGAGCTGCAGATGAAAGTGCCGATCACGTACTGCTGAACAAACCGGTATCGGGGTTTTGTGTTGGTTTAGTAAATCTCGGAAATTCGTGCTACATGAATTGCATCATTCAGTGTCTACTGGGAACCAACGAACTTGCCCAGATTTTTCTCGATGACTCTTACAAAAATCACATCAATTTGAATAGTAAGCTGGGCTCGAAGGGCGTTCTAGCCAAGTACTTCTCGCAATTAATTCATACAATGCGCCAAAAGGCTGTCTCAGCACCACCTGGTACTCCAAAAAATCACAATAAGGGAGATGAGAAAAGTGCAGTCCAACCGATCAATTTCAAAGTTGCGAGTGGATCCATCAATTCTTTATTCAAAGGATCATCCCAACAAGATTGCCAAGAATTCTGTCAATTCCTACTTGATGGTCTGCATGAAGATTTGAATCAATGCGGTGGTAATCCATCTTTGAAAGAGCTATCTGAGGAAGCAGAAAAAATAAGGGAAAAGCTTTGCATGAGGATTGCCAGCTCAATTGAATGGGAAAGATACTTAACCACGGATTTCAGCGTTATTGTAGACCTTTTTCAAGGTCAGTATGCTTCCCAGCTGAAGTGCAAGGTTTGCGGTCGCACCTCCACCACATATCAACCGTTTTCGGTTCTCTCGGTTCCGGTTCCTAGCGGTTCCCGCTGCGGCATCATCGACTGCTTCGAAGAGTTCACCAAAATCGAAACTTTGGAAAGGGATGAGCGGTGGTCTTGTCCTCAATGCAAAGTCAAGCAGCCTTCAACAAAGAAGATCACTATTACAAGGCTGCCTAGGAACCTCATCATTCACTTAAAACGGTTCGACAACCAACTGAACAAGAACAACATATTGGTCTCTTATCCTAATGTCTTGGATCTGACACCATTTTGGGCTGATGATTTTGACGGTAAACTCCCACCTGGTGTGACGGAGTTACCTACCCGAGGCCAAGTTCCTCCCTTCAACTACGACTTGTATGGGGTCGCCTGCCATTTCGGTACTCTGTATGGTGGACATTATACGGCATATGTTAATAAAGGCTCTCCTTATGGGTGGTGCTATTTTGACGACACCAGCTGGAGGAAAGTCAAGAACCAGCATGAGTACATCACGACAAATGCCTACGTTTTGTTTTATCACCGCGCCTCAATGTCATCGCTCTAGCGTAAAATAGACAGGAGGAATCCTCTTTATAACGAACTAATGATCTGAATACAGGAATCGGTATATAGTCTGTAAACAAGGAAATAACGGCACAACATAAAGTAGGCATTGTGTGGGTCTACTGCCAGTCATCATCGTCCCCGTCACTGCCATCTATTGGTTGCTGACTAGCAGAGACCGTTTTTTCCCTGGGCGTCTCGGAGTCTTCCTCGTCATTACGGTCATCGGCTGACCTAGCACCGTTATCTTCATCGTCATCATCCCAACTCACCGGAGCGCCCTCCTGAAACTCTTTATTTTGAAGCAGCGATTTTCTTTGGTTCTCCATGTCCACGATCTTTTGTCTCTGCGTAAAATATATCTCCCAAAATCGTCCATACGTGACGTGCTCTGGGACCAGACTATTCATAGTCTTAGAGAGTATTTCATCAGCCTTCAAAAGGTCCGAAATCTCCGCCGTTTGTTTATCTACATCGAAATCATTGCTAGCAGTACCATCTTCAACTTTCTCCTCGATGCTGTGGTTCAAATAGATGTTCTTGTCACTAGACAAAAGTCTCAATTCCGCCTCTGTTCTGTTCCCAGCCACTGGAGGAGTAGAAGCTCTACCCTGGGAGCTTACTGACGACTCCACGGGTTTCCTATCGTTCCCACCACTCAAACCGAGTGAACCTGACACGTTTGACCAAAATGAAGGGTTAGACACCTTCTGCCAGTAATTTTGGGCCATGTTTTCAACATTGTGAAGTTGATGATCCAACGAGTCCAATGCTTCCTGAGCTTTTTCTGAAATGTGTGGATCCAAAGGAATATTTAGTTGTAAGCCCTTTTCTTCACTCTGGATAAGTTTCTTCACTGCATCTGCTGTCTTCTGGTACTGTCTGTCGATGCTCCCTTCAAACTTTTCAAAAGCTTCCTCCGTAGTTTTGTCATTGTGCACTTCACCTTCTGACAATCCTGGACCATTGTTGGCCGCTTGCTCCTCGTAGAAGAACTCCATCCTGAGTTCTTTGTCCTTATGAACAGGTTGAAGTTGAGTCTGATGAACTTATTCTTCTAGTTGAAAGATATTGGTTATCACTGAGGGAAACGATTGACTTGATCAAACTTAAAGCCAAGTTGAACAAGAATAAAAGAGAAGCAATTGCTGGGTTTCCATTGTGTCGCCTTGCTAATATCAATACTTGAGAGTGGATCAGTTGAATGATATGTCGCTGGTTACTCCGTTGTATTTCAGTGCTGTTCAAGCCAACTTTTATAGAGGATCACAACCAAGGGAAATCAACCTACCCTTCCTCGTAACGTTGGGGTTGAAATACATTGTTTCACTCACACCAGAGCCTTTGACGACGGGAGATTCATGCATGGAGACGTTTTGCCGAGAAAAGGGTATTGAAAACGTTTTTATCGAATGTAACAACGAGAAAGCACCCAAGGACAAGTCGAAGAGTAAGGTGAAACGCAAGAAAAAGGCCGTTCCAATCGATTACGATGTTGTAGTACAATGCATACAGTTCCTGGCAGATAAAAATCATTATCCATGCTATATACACTGCACAAACGGAGAATTGGTGACATCGCTAGTGGTGGCATGTCTTCGAAAACTGTCGTATTGGAGCACGGTATCGATATTTAACGAGTTTTTGACGTACAACTCAAGCATCAACATTCATGAACGTGGATTTATCGAGAATTTCAATCTCGACATCGATATACGGGACCTGGACATGAAAGATAAAGTTTCGTGGATGATTGTACGATCCAGCAGTGTTTCTGACACCCATCAGAGAAATGGATGTTTGGGTGAAGATGACAAACAACACACCAATGTTGGGGGGACCCATCGTGCCATCAGACGCATTGGAAGTTTTCCAGGTATGCTTCCGCGACTCAATTTCCATGGTGTGAACACTTAGAGCAGGTCTTGAGGAAACTACGAGAATCTTACATGAAGGCCATCATAATTGGGGGTATTAAACATGTTGTTTCGGCTTTTTTATCAAGCTAACAAACGGTTTCTGTTGATTTAATGGTTCAGAGATGTGCCAACACTTTGTCATTCAATTGTGAGGTCACCGTATACACCGAGGAACACAATATTCACCGTTCCTTCATCATTCAGTAGAAGAAAAACGCTTTTTAGGCATCTAACAAGACGATGTGGCGCCCATATCTTATCCAAGAGTGGGAATCCAATGGCAAGCGAGGAGCCTCAAGGTTCTACCCATAAGCATGGCGACTATAATCCTAATCAAAACTATCAAACCAATCTTGGCTAGCCAATCGAACGTTGGAAGCTCTGGAGGATAACAGAGGAATCGCTTAACATGGTGTCCATGCTATCGAGAAGGTACTCGAGTCCGCTTCGAGACCTCAGGCTTATATATCACATGAAGTGTGCGATTTGGCCATACAGATATGTTCGTCAAGGAAAGGTTGTTCTTAAGACCTTACAATACCAAGATGTTGTCGAACCAGTCAACGCAGCTTATTTGGTGAGCATGAAAAGATCACGCTCTGACACTGCACAAAAGCTGTCTGAAGATTTCAAAGAGCGGCATATCGACAATTTTAATAAGGGCTGTGAAGCCATTCTTGAGATCGACCCATCTCTTCACGATGCAATTTCGAGAAAGGACTTCCAGCTGTTTCTCAAGAAGAAACAACCAGATATGACTCTGAACTACCATTTTTTGAATCTTGCAAGCAGCATCTTAGCCCAGCAGATTAGTGGAGCTGCTGCTAATAGTATAAAGAAGAAGATCATCGATCGATATGGCCACTTTCCGAGTTTCCAAGAAACAGCAGAGCTTTTCAGACAAAGTAAGTCCCAAGAACTTCGAGAATGCGGCCTTTCAGCACGCAAAGTGCAGTATATGGAGTCGTTGGCAAATTATTTCAATGACAACGAACAAGAGATCAAAGCGTTGCTCAGCAAAGAGAATGATGTCATTGCTTCTGAGTTAGTCTCGAATGTCAAAGGCATTGGTCCCTGGAGTGCTAAAATGTTTCTGGTGACGAGTATGGAGCGTTTGGACATTTTTGCTGCTGACGATCTAGGAATCGCTCGCGGTTGCTCAAAGTACTTGGATGCTCGTCCAGATGTAGTAAAGGACCTCATGAGCAAGCGTGGTCCTGTCATTAAACGCAGCAAAATAAAGCACGTCAAGAA
This sequence comes from Lachancea lanzarotensis, assembly GCF_000938715.1. Classification (NCBI taxonomy): domain Eukaryota; kingdom Fungi; phylum Ascomycota; class Saccharomycetes; order Saccharomycetales; family Saccharomycetaceae; genus Lachancea; species Lachancea lanzarotensis. Next base: position 151,411 of record NW_019212885.1, read on the forward strand.
GAACTGGAAGGTGTATGATGAGGATATTGTGGAAAAATGTGGTGAACTGTTTGCACCTTACCGAACAATCTTTATGTTTTTGATGTGGAGAATATCAGACACGAATGTCGAAGTGATGGCCAAACGAGAAGATGAATTTACAGCTGACAAGACGTCATAAATAGAGGTGTAACTATAAAATATTTACAAGTAATTCTCGTTTTAAGAGAGGTTGGCTACTGTTTCTGGATGACTTTTATTTGGCAGCCTTGGCAGCCTCTGTTAGGATTGTACTGGCAGCTTTGGGTGGCGCCTTGACTGAAAGACCACCTATTAAGAATCTCATGGGTACTCTAGCTTTGCGCAACTGGGCAGCAAAGATTAGGGCATTGGTCAACAATGCCATTGCTCCAGCTTGATGCAACGAACCCAAGGATATAGGTACCAGATAAATCAAGGTAAACATTCCAAGAGTCACCTGCAACGTGACGACGCCCATCATGGCATGCATGGACTTCACAGCATTCGCGGGTAGAATATGTTTTCGTCTATTGACCCACATATGCATCGCAAATACACCCAAAAATGACGCTGTCGCTAGTATTCTATGATTGAGCTGGACAGTCGCAGGGTTTTCTAACATGTTTCTCCAGAATAGATCACTCGAGTCTTCTTTCCTTGCAAAAGTTTTGTCAAACAGTTCTCTTTTGCTAGGGATCCAGTCGTCACCCATATGAGGGAAAGTGTTGTATATAAGGCCCGCATCCAAACCGGCGACCATTCCGCCGCTCATAGCAGTTGCAAAAATCAGAGCTAGCAAACCTAGCGAAGTTTTCCTCAAGGGATTCAAAGCGGGATTGTCTAACTTGGCCATTTCTACAAGTGCCTTCTTAGGGTCCTTGACCCATTTCGCCTCCTTCAAAATCTCCATTCCAGTCCACAGCATACCCAGGTATAGCATGAACGCCGTGGTGAGATGTGTGGTAAGTCTGTATTGAGAAACTGTTGGCTTCGACCTACGCTCCTTTAACTCTTCCTTATCCAGACCAGATTTAACCATCCACCATCCTATGAATCCTTGTAAGCCCAAGAGCGAAGCCAAGGCAAACAAGCGTCCGTTAACCCTTGGCGACGTTTTCCTGGCAACGGCAAAGTAAACTGCGGGTAAAACAAATACAGCACCTATGGCACGCCCCCACAACCTGTGAACCCATTCCATGAAATAGATGAACTTGAATTCTTCTAAGTTGATGTGGGAATTCAGTTGCTGGAATTCCGGAGATTCTCTATACTTGGCGAACTCCTCTAGCCATTCTTGTTCGTTCATCGGAGGCAAAGTTCCTGCCACAGGTCTCCATTCGGTAATACTCAATCCGGACTCCGTAAGCCTTGTAAGGCCGCCAAGCACAACAATCCCGAAAACGAGCCCCGACGTTCCAATGAGCCAATAGCCCACTTGTTTTGACGAGTTGATAAGCCTTTTCGCGGGCTGCTTTTTAACTGTCGTCGCAACCTGATTGAGTAACGAGCTCGAAGAAAAAAACCTAGGTGATTGGAGTTTGGTTTTAAGACCCTGAGTACATGATATGCCTGTAATATTTTTGAGCGTAAGTGGTCCTGTGCCCATCGCAGATCTGGGGAAATGGGGTACCGCGATCCTCGCGCCGCTGCGCGCTAGAGGACTCGCTGCCTTTAAAAAATGCTTCAACATTTTATTCAAAGGAATAAGATACTGGATATTAGCGCATGTGCTTTTTCCCGAAGCCCACCTCTATGAGCTCTCTTGACCGGTAACTGAGAGCTTTATACTTTCGGGATCCAATTTTTCATCACCTCGGTTTTTACGGCCCTTTCGTTTAAAGACGAAAATGATTAATATGTCAGTTGACATGCGCATCTTGACTCGAAAGGATATCGGGTTTACCAAATACGCTTAGAGACCATCTTGTAGCGTGACACATTCTTCAAACTGCGTTTAGAATCGTGTAGTACACGCTTGTCAACTGCGTTTGACGGAAGCCTTGAATGACTTTGGCTGGTGTCATCATTTCCAGACATGTGTAATGCGATCCTTGTTCTCTCATCGACCTTTCCATGCCCGCTTGATGGCAGCCCCGGAACGTACATAGCTTCGCCAACGGCGAAGTTGCTGGCCCCATTATGACCCTGCAATGTTTGAGACCACTTACTCAAGGCAAGATGTAAAACGAACTTGGATAGTAGTAAGCACACAAAGCTCATAGCAACGATCGAAAACGTCCGAATTACGGAACTCGATATTTCGGAAAGCCCTATCTCTAGCGCAGGCCTGATCATAACAAGAAACAGCACCACTAGAGCAGGCACTGGCAGTCCGAGACGAGATTGAAATTTTTGGAGGTTATGAGTGTGATCAGCGCATAGTATTCTTAAAAATGTCCCATACATTTGGGGCCTCACACGATTGAACTTCGTAATGTAGGCATGCTTGACCCAATCGACAAAAATTTCGCTCCCAACTACGGTGATGACCGGACCACCTAGAGCCCCCATAATAGTGTAGGATGCTAAACTCCAAGACCAGGAGTATGGAGTATCTGCGGAGAAAGATGACGTCGACGCGATCAAGTTGCGGATCCCGATGATAATGAGTAGAACCACCATTTGAAATCTCTCTATAATGTCTGCGATAGTAATTTGAAAAAGACCTTCTTTGTCAAAACGTTTGAAAACGCTGGCCTTGATCTCGGCAAACTGCATAGATAGCAGCAGCGTAACCAGGGAATTGGAATACGAGTTTACTGCTACATTTAGCGCAATTGTCTCATACATTAGTATGAACCCATGAAAAGTTAGATACGCCACAGCGCATATATTGAGAGCTAGAGTCTGCAGCGCTGCCGGCCCAGTCTTGTAGCGACTTTTGGAGCCTACGACCAATAGCACGCTCTGCCCAAAAGATGATAGCATTTTGTCGCACATATCCAAAACACCGAACATCATATACAGCTTCATAGCGCTTTGGCCCTTAATTCTATGATACACTTGCGAAGTATCCACTTTCAAAAGGATGGCAGATGCACAGGCTATCACGAACAGCATAATGAACTCTTTGCGAGTATTCTGAACTCTTTTTCTATCGAAACAGCTATAGATAAGGCGTGCTGGAAATACCGTGAAGTAGTACAGAAAACAGTTCAAACATGCTAATAGTGAGAACGCCATCAACTTCTCCATGTGTAAGAAAAGCCGAAGCATGTTCAGAATCTGTTCCATCTCATTTTCGGCCTCTTCTTCCTCTTTCCTCTCGGCTACCTCGACCGCTTCTTGATCTCTACGCTCATCGCCGGTAGATGGTATATCTCGCCTGCAATCTGTGGGCTCAAATTCAGCTAACAAAAGCTCCCGAATATACTTAAATTTGTCTGGCCGTCTGAATTTTCGATTCTTCGCGACCTTAGGAGCCATAACTCTATGAACCGCGGCCTGAATATGGGCCCACTGTTTACTGCAGCTCTAAGCATTGGCATTTTCCCAACCCAAAATCGATCCCAAGAAACGTTACGAATCTATGTACTATATCACATGACGTAAAAGGTCAACAACTCTTTCAACCTTCGAGCGCGGTTTCTCATGCCAGGAGCAGAAATACAAATGAGTTTGGTCGAGGGACATTTCTCGGTGCCATTCAAATCAAATTCATCCTTGGATTCCACAAACCACTTGATGCTGGTGTGATGGGGTGCTGACTTTGCGTTCCGGGCTGAAAACTTCAGCACCCAGCTCTCGAACGCATGTACTCAAAAGATGGCGAACTGGCTTTTGAAAACTCTTGAGATTATACGCAAAATAAGTAGCTACATCTTTATCTATTGGGTCTATATACCACGTATCTAGTAACATTCCTTGTTGTTTGTCAGTGAAGGGCCAAACAGCCGCTGAAACTGAAACTGTTGAGTGGGACTCCAAAAATTGCCAACCTTTTATAGTTTTTATGGCTCCCCTAAAAAAACTAGCGTTTGTTTATGTTTCCATCACACAATTCGCTATTTTCTCACGTAGAGGAAAGATATAAGAGCGGATATGACAGCGATCGTTACGAAAAATAAGAGACCCAAATGGCCAGCAAAAGGATGTTTATAAAGTCTAAATAGAACTAAAGTTGAGCTTTACAAGTAAGGGGGTCCGGTTTGATAGCAGACATACGTAAACCGCGTCACATCACGTTCGAGAAAATTAGCCGCTGTTACATCATATAGTTTTTGACGTTCGAGTGCGGGCGTAGGATCAACAGTCTCTGTAAGTAAAAAAAAGTGGACACCCGTGTTTTGGGGCCATATTCAATATCTGAATCGAAATTAGGCATGTTTGAATCAAGCTCGACGTTCTGTGTGTAAGTTTTTATCAATTCGAACCAAAGCGTATTTCGTTCACAGATAAAAGCTCAACTACCGGTAAACTGTTCACGGCAACAGCTCAGGATGATTTTCCTTAAAAAAAAACTCAAGTGACTGAGTCAGATTGAGCTGTCACTATCCATTGGTGAAACAGATATGTAAAAATCAGTCACCGCCACCGAGAATGAGACGTCAAAGTATCATATTCGAGAGTAGCTGCGATACGTGAATTGACTACTCGTTCTTTTCTCCAGTACTTCCGGACTGGCTCTTTTGTGGGCTTGCCATCAAATTTGCCTTCCGCTCGCGCCTATCAGCACTCCAAAATCAGCACTTCTACCAGAGATGCGGTATCTTTCTGCAGTCCACCATGCTCGTCCATACTCTTGTCAGTTTTGGGTTTTCCATTTCTAGCCCTTAGTCCTTATATTACAATACAAGTATCTCGTTGAGAGATGCGATGAGTTAACGCTGGTTGGCCAGCACGAATGCCTACTGATAGCCTTCCACCAACTCACACACAAGAACTGCACTTAGCTTCGAACAAATTGATCCAGCATGTTTTGTACCATCCTTTACGTTTAGAGCTACAGTTAAATGTATTTGACGGCAGTAGTATAAGTTCAAATTAGTGTCCCATTCTTACCACCAAGCGGAATCTAAAAAGAGAAGAAATAGGTTTGACCTCTAAAACTACCTAGACAATCGTACCCGCAAAATAGTTTTCCGTTCAGATGACCAGCATTGAAGATATAAAGAGACTTGTACTGAAGCCATTTCAAAGCCATCGTCAATTAAGCATTAAGGAAGCAGACACATTATCATTGGAAATCCTGGATCTACTGAGCCAATCGGATTGTAAAGATCGACAGACACTTAAGTATCTGGCCAATTTTCTTACGATAGAGACATACCACGACTTGATCGAGGAACGAAACCTCAATAGAAAGTGCGGTTACCCTTTATGCACTCGCAGCCAGAATCGAGTTCGCGATCCATATGGCGGGAACGCAACAGCAACCCGTTTTCTGCAAGAAAACAATCCATACGCCTACCTCTCACATTATTGCAGTAAGTTTCACTATCGCTGTTCCCAGTTTTACGAAGTTCAGCTGACGGAAGAAGCTTTGTTCGTACGTATAGGCGTCCACCTTGATGATGAAGTTAAAGGGAATTTACCAAAGCTGCAAAACATTTCACTACTTGAAGAGCTCATTCAGGGTGAGGAGTTAGGCCAACAAGACCTGATGTCAATCGTCAGTGGTATAGGACAGCTACATATAAAGAGTGACGAAGCGTTAGGTGGAGATGGTAAAGATGAGCTTGAAAAAGATTTGAGTGAGTGGCTATCTCATATCAAGATCGTGGAAAACCAAAATCCTCACCCTATGGGAGACATTTCCAAGGACGAAAGCTGAGCTTTGCAAACATCAAATGACAGTTATGTTTTTACGCATTACCAGATACAAATTTGTGGGCCTTCATGATTGTCGGAAGATTCTGTGTCTCAAAAAACGGGGTTGCAAACGGCAAGTCATTTTTCAGCATCTTTGTATACCGCCGTTTACGGTTCTCATACATTACTTCGGTCTTTTGCACGAAATACTGGTATTGGCCGCGAAAGATTCTTTTCTGCTTATATTCGTCGAAATATTTGGCTTGCTGCTCACTCTCGGTGCTTAGGAAATCAAGGGATTCCTTTATGGGATCAAGCCACTCGCCCACGGCTTTGTCGTCGGTTTTGGTCGTTGTCTGCCTTGTCCTGTTAGCGGCTTTAGAGGCGCTGTTCAAGTACTTTTCAGGTCCTCCTCCCAATACTGATCCGTGTTCTATTAAGTGCTCCCAAACAGCTTCATACCATGCCCATCTACTGTTTGCATGACAAGCGTTCCAATTATCAAGGTTTTTTTGGCCCTTTTTTTTCTGCTCACGAATAATGCGACCAAGCTCTTTTGACTGTCGCTTTCCTTTGTTGATGGCAGATCTTATGAACCAGATTCGACTCTTACCAGCAGAAGTGTGATTTAGCGATACTTTTGGGGGCCCTAACGCTAGTTTATATTCTATTCGATGCAATTTTTGGAGAGATTGTTCGTGTAGAGCTAAAGGGAACACAAGCTTCGCTTTGAACCCTTTAGAAATGTACTGGGGTAAGAGAAAACGTCGTTGTTTCTCAGTAACATAGTCGTGCAGTATCTTGGCATTTCTCACATCTACAGGATCTTGATAAGTGGCCTCTGACGGTGCACTCAGCGGCAGCGGCAGCTTCTTTCCATTACCCGAGGTTTTCCGCGAATAGAGCGTTAAAAGGTCCCAGACTTTCTCAGTTTTTGATTTCAAGAGAAGACTATTTAATGTTTTCAGGTCTCTTAAGAGCCTATAGATACTCCAGCTGGATTTATCGCATCTATGCTTCGTCAAAGTTGTCTTTACTGTGGTTCTAATTCTCAATTGCAGATGCTCAGAGCATACATATTTAGGAATATTTCGAAGCGTGTATCGATACCAATGCAGGACATAAGTCCTATGATGCGGTAATCGTGAGAAATGGAGTACCATTTTACGCCAAGGTTGTCAAAGAGCTATATTCTACCAACATATAACTTGGTCGATACAGTACACTCGTGATAAATTGATTTAGATAGCTATCTTCGTATTACAGCGAACAGGTCAAAATTAAAGCGTAGGTGACAACAAGCTAGCCCAAAACGGCGACGATAACCACTTCGAGCTGTTAATCCTTTCATTCCTTCCGAAAAACCCATTAGTGTACACATATGCAGTATAAAGCTAGAAAACCAGACTCAATTCAATTATAAAAATTACTAATTTCAGCGTCTAGTTAACCAAAGCAGAGGCAGTAGCGGACTCGTACTTCCAGTTAGGAGGCAAGACAGCAACGGTTCTGTAGTATCTAGCCAATCTGTGGATTCTAGATTCGATCAAAATCAATCTGAACTTAGCGTCCTTGTCCTTTCTGTTTCTCTCCAAGTGCTTTCTGACGGCGACAGCCTTCTTGATCAAGTAGTACAAGTCTTCTGGGATCTCTGGGGCCAAACCGTTGGACTTCAAGATTCTCATGATCTTGTTACCAGTGACGACACGGGCCTGGGTGACACCGTGAGCATCTCTCAACAAGACACCGATTTGAGATGGAGTCAAACCCTTTCTGGCGTACTTGGTGATCTGCTCGACAACGGAGTCGGTAGAAGACTTGAACCAAGCTGGAGCGTTTCTGCTGTATGGAATGGCAGAAGAAGAAATACCTTTACCCTGTGAAAGGAAAAAAAATGTTAGTAACAGAGGAAAGACGACATAAAAACCTGAAATTTAGCGTCAGACCCAGGGAGGGTTAAGCAGAGTTGTTTCAACATCTGCTAGTGAAAAGACGAGCCCAAAGATCATGATTGACCAATAGTCTCGTCTCAAAATAGGAGTCACCCAGCCCGCACATCTCATGTAGGACCAAAAACGTACACGTTTAGCCCATAAGGATGTACACCGGAATGGTATTTAAAGCACCTCCAAAAAGGTAAGCTTCAAAACCCATCGCTGTGATCCGACAAATCGCTTGAAAGAAGTTTTGAAATCGACCGATTTCAAGAATCCTCTTTTAAGCAGACTTTCATTCCATTGGTTTGAGTGAATTATTTCTAGAGCTGTTCAAGGTGAACTTCTCAGAAACATTGGTATGTGACGTACCTTGGAGTGTAGACGACCCATTTTGACTAGTTTATTCTATGTGTTTCTAAACAAGATTTATTGAACGGGAACGGAAGTACATTGATTCACAATTTAGCATTTATAAAGAAGTCATTGAAAAATTCCAGGCAGTGCTTGCTTGGGATTTGAGCGTTGTGCGTGGGTCTTTCCCTCCTCGAACTTTGCAAACTGAGTCTTTCTGACAAATATGAAAATATTTGAAATTAAATCTACACTGATGTATGGGTGTTTTTTGAAAAAACAGTCATATATAATTAAGTGAATGTGACACATATAATGAGACTTGAACTGTACTCGGGTTTGCCGTCAAAGAGAAAGTAAGAAGGGAGGATCGAAACCTGAAGCACTCACTTAGATCGTTTATAACAGATTCAAGTGGGCCTAGAACCTTGGAACTAATGCAAATACCTGTGAGATCATCCATATGTGCTTGATTATTAATATCATGCTATACGTATTTGCCGAAATTCACTGCAGGACTACCGCACTGGAAAAGTGACAAGCCGCCGGAAAGCGAATAACAGACCAATTGACCCGTCAATTTGATCCCGATCTTCGATATCCATGACCGCTATCAGCATGATGGCATGGGCTCACAAATGATATTTTCCCTCTTGAGTCTCATCACCCTTCAACACATTTCAATTTCGCCAATATATATTATGGTCATTAAAATCGACTTTGGACGTCTTTAAACTACGTAGCTTGAATCTGACTGCTTTTTAGAAGTTCTAAGGGGAGAATCACGCCAAGACTCATCAATTCTCACGCATGGACTCTGCAAACGCACAGCTATTGGAGTAAAATGTTAAACTAGCTCTAATACTCATCACGTTTTACGATTTTATCTGTTCTATCAACTCATTGATCTCATCTTCCTCCTCCAGACCGGTGGAAATCTCTATAACCTTGCTCACCCCGCAATTGTTTCTTATTAGCTCCAACGCTCCCGCATAAAGCATCTTCCATTCTTGTGAAACCACAGTCGCGGGCTTCCAGTACAAAAGAACCAGGGGGGTTTGCTTCCGTCCGTCAGATGTCGTCATGGGATAGCATAGTAGTACGTAGCGAGGAGTGGTATCGGGAAGCTCTGGACCAAGGGACTCTAAGGAATCAATATCCTCATATCCCTCGTCATCGTCAATAGTGATCGCATACGAGGGTTTAGGTTCAATCTTGAGAACAAGTGTCTTGACGCTTTCGGATCTTCCTGTTTCGAGACGGAACTTATTGATCTGCGTCTTTACTGGTGCGCTGATGTTGTATAATGATGCCATTGCAACTCTTCTTTAGGCCCTGACACCGATTACTACTCGTATTGAGTTAATCTCAAAAACAAAATACCTTTCTAATAAATCCAAATGACACCATCTTCAACTCAGGAAGAAAAGTAAACGCCCAGTCTTACCTGGAGATAATGAACCTTGATCACAAGTCTCGTTGTATGATGTAGCTTTCCTTGTTTTGCTAAGGTGCAACTCAATGAATACCACGTACACCATAGGGAGCTGAGGATAACGAAAAGCAGCAAGTGCACTTTGATCGCGCAAACTCGCTTAAAAGTTTACAGTGTATATTTTTGATGGATTGACCACTTGAATCAATTCCAAGATCGTTCTATAGATTTGAATTTACTTTCTCGACGAAGTCATGGAAAATGTTCTGGGATGAGATGAGTTTGAAGAGTTGACCTTTGCCCTTTACCGCACATTCTAATGATTTTTGGAAGACTTTCCAGAGACTATCAAAGGTGTGTTGCTCGTAGCTTGAACTTCACTCTTTGAAATATTTGTCGTCTTTGCAGTCTGCGGGTGTCAATCTGATAACTTCATCAATATCCCAGTTATGAGGCTTGCCATTGCGTGAAACGCTGCTCTTACCGGTACTCACCTTGAGAAAGAGTTTCTCACCTACTTCGTTAACGTGGCGCAACAAGTAGTCGATGTCTTCCTTGGTTAATGCAGACGATATACAGAATCTCACACGAGATTCAATTAAAGGCGTCGCAGGGTATGCAACCACCACCACCGCAATCTTTCTTTGCAGCATCATTCTCGAAAAAGCAGGCATCTTGGAGGGCGCGTACAAAAGCATGGGTACGACAGGAGAATCGGCTACACCGTAGACGATAAATCCAAGTCTTCTCAAAGCCAAGCGCAGGTATCTAGAATTGAAAGTGATGCGCTGGAGTCTTTCAAGACCTTCACCCGGGTTAAGGTCTCCCGCAATGATTCTCAAAGAAGTACATGTCTGCGCTAGAACTGGAGGTGGAACAGATTCGCTGTAGTTAGTCGTGGTCAAGTCGCATCTTAGTCTGTCGACAATATTTTTGTCAGCCGCAATGTACCCACCTGCAGCTCCAAAGGATTTGGTGAAGGTACCCATCATGATGTCTATATTTGAAGGGCTCATGTTGAAATAATCGCATACACCACGTCCGCGAGCGCCGATGGCACCAATCGAATGTGCCTCATCCACGAAGAGATAACATTTGTACTTGTTCTTCAATTCCACAAGCTTAGGCAAGTGGCACATAGTTCCCTCCATCGAATATAGACCCTCGACACAAATCATGATTTTCTTCCAAGGTCTATGAGTCTTGGGCTGTCCGCTCACAATCTGTTCCTTAATCAGTTTCTCCAGGTTTTCCATATTGTTGTGCTTGAAGGCCTTAACCGTGGCACCCGAAAGACGAACTCCTGTTCTAATTGAGGTGTGATTGAGTTCATCTGAGATGACCAAACATTTCGGATCCAAGATAGAATTAAAGAAATTGGCATTGCTACCGTAACCCTGGGAAAAAATCATAGCGTCTTCTTTACCGACAAACCTTGCAACCAATTTTTCAGTTTCTAAGTGAAGATCAGACGTTCCAAGCTGCGTTCTTGGACCACCTGCACAAACACCGTATTTATCAACACTTTCTAAAGCTGCAGTCGTGCAAGGTCCCTCACTTTGAGCAAAACCCAAGTAGTTGTACGATGACAAATTCAAACACATCGTTGCAGTGCCTGGGTAGGTATAATAACTGTTAAGGTCATGGGAGATACGGTCGATGCAGGAGATGAATCTGCCAGGAACACCCGTTGTAGGCCTTGAAAAACAGTCATCAATACGCAATTTCAAGCGTCTCACATAAAAACTCTCGAATTTCGAAAACCATGGTGCCAAGCCATCCTTCTCCATGATATCCTGATGACGGTCTTTCTGGAATGTTAGTCCTAAAAAGTCGTGAACATGGCCCAAAATGATGAGGATCAAGTAGTTCAAATACGTAATTACCACAACATAGTAAGGTGGTGTGTCTGCTATGGGTTCTTGGAGTGGTTCTCCCTGTTGACTGCTAGTTTCATGAAGGTATTCCTTGGACGTTAAAGGCCCGTATTCATTGGCTCTTTTGTCCTCCAAAGATTGCGCTGCTGGATCAATCAGAGGAACTCTAGTATTGGAGATTGAGCTCATGGCAGCCCACGGAAGATTTGGTTCAATAACTCGGAGTTGCTTGGACTTTATGTCGGCTTTGATGAAAGATAGTTCACCTAATATTAGTATTACTCTATATATGAATGCCGCCAAAAATCGTGAGTACATGGAAAAGCCCGACGAGTACTTCCTTGAAGTGTGCCTGGAAAGCTCATTGGGCATCAACTTCACGACAGATACCCTCGATCCTAGGAGTCGCTGAGATTCCAGGACGTAGTACTTTATATGTTACATGTTTTCCCTACATATTTCAAAAAGGTTTCTGGCTTTCAGCGTCACCAATCTCATACTCTCCGGGAGAAACGAGCTGCAGATAATGATCACAATGTGGAGTTTCCGCAGGAACGTGTGATACCACTAATACAATTCCTGGCCAATGTTCAAGAACCTGAAAGCATTTTTGCATCGGCTCTTCTTCCATCGCCGAAAAGGCTTCGTCCAATATCAGAAGCTGGGGCATCTTCAATAACGCCCGCACGAAGAGCACAAGCTTCTGATCGCTTACGGATAGACCACCGTATGTTGCGTCTTGTATAGACTCGAGACCAAAATAATCAGCATAGGTATGGAGCACTAGGCGTTGGCTCTCATCCAGGTCCTTGTAGCATGACAGAAAATTGTTGGACGAATTCTCCTGGAATCCTGTAGCCAGCGCCTCCCTAACGCTTAGATCTCTGCTCTGAGACTTGTTGAAAATTGCATGCAGTTCAGGCGAAGACATACCAATTTTCTTGTTGATCGTGAAATAGTCTGTCGAGCCTGTTTTGCGGGGAATACCATTCTCCACAATTTTTGAGTTCCACGACTGTGGGTGGTCAGCGGTCAGTAGGGAAAGTAGAGTAGATTTCCCCGTTCCGTTGTTGCCTCTGATGTGCCACTTGGACACTGAATGAACTTTCCAGTGCAGATCTTTCAATATTGGAACACCTCTATAAGAAACTGAAAGGCCATTCAGTTCAATGCTCGCAGGGACCTTGACTATATCGTGCTGCGATTTCTGAGCCAAGGGATGAAATGAAATCAGATCTTGAAGGGTGAACTGAGAGTTTGACTTTTGGGCAACTTTTTCGAAGTTGTAGCGGCTGTTGACTGCCTCAATTTGGCCTTTTACACTCTTTATGTCGCCTTGGAAAACAATGCCAGTCTCGTCCACATAGCACACATGCGTGCACCAGTCTGGAAACGTATCTTGGTGTCGCAAACCAATCACAATTGGGGTTCTCGTGTATCTACCGATGAACGTTGAAATGATGGAGGTTGCAGTAGGGTCGAGACCTAAAAAGGGATCTTCGAGAAGAACCAAATCTGGGTCCTTCAGCAGGCCGCGAGCCAACCGTGCTCTTCGCATTTGTCCGTTGCTGAGCCCCATTGCCCATCTATCTTCCAATTCTTCGAGTTTAAGGTCTTTCATTAATGAAGCATACAGTTCAGGGTTGTATGCTCTGTTGGTCTTGGCAACTTCGTAACTGACCGCCATTGAACCCATTGAGTTATCTTTGATGAATTTGCCGCATGTTTGGTCGAATTCGTCTTTGAAATATTCGTACCTTGCACTCAAGTGAGCAGTTGGCATAACACCAGTGAACTTGACTGACTCTATTCTAGGCACACCTTCACGAACATGACCATATTTGAGCGATAGCGGTGGTTCTGCTAGATATTTGTTACTAATGACATCCATAAACTTGGATCGTTCAGAGCCCCAAACTACCCATTTTTCTTCGGGTTTGATCTCAAAGTGGTCTATGGCTTTCGGGAAGACAGTGGGTGCACCTTTTCGCAACGACGATTTGAATAGTGCGTTTTTGATCTGCACAACGTATCCCCTCATTGCTTGTTACTGGTTGTGACAATTCCTTACGGCCACATTGGCTGAACAACTCAACATCAAGTATAACTTACAATTTTTAAAAAATTCCGATATTATTCTACAATATTTTGGTATCTCGGCCACCGCCGAGATGACATGCTTGTTTATTTTTTGAGCGCTCATACTGTCAATCGCGACTATCGCAAGATCGATCTCAAGACGAGTTCGACCTTCTTCCTCACAAATAAGTAGAAAATGAAGCGTGACATTTGCAAAAAGGTTACAAGTAGTTATGAACCCAAACACTATTGATAGCATTGTACTTGTCTTTTTGCTCAGGGCTGAATACTACGAGCTTGCCCTTTTCAAATATTTTGTTGAAGGAATAAGGCTTGTTGTGTTTCTCATATCTGGCACAATAATAATAACCTTTACAGCGCTGGTCCGGTTTACCCCAAGCACCTTGCTTATCAGCAGGTATGATACCAGCTTGCATATTAACGGGGCCGTTGTAGTTGCTTCGCATCTCTTCAAAACTCGAAAATTTAGAAGACATATGCAAGCTTTCAGCTTCCCAATCGTCTTTTGAGGCATCAAACTTACAGTTTTGAGCCCCACCATTCAACCATAGCAAACCGTGCTCTGGGTCTAAATGGGAAATTGTGATGCTGCAGACCTCACTTTTGCGTTGTTTTATCTGGCTGTCGACCTTCGGATCGTTAACTAACACGCCAGATGCACCTGGCCGCGATGTGTGGAACGAATAGTCGTGACCGGAAACGTAAAATCCTAACCAAAAGAACTCTTTGTCACCGTAGCTGCAACCGCCCAATTTTGGCGTCATATGCATCATAAGTGAGATCATGAGTGAAGTAATATGCGAGTTTTTGTGAACAACCACCAGGCCAGAATCCATTTGATGCTTCTTGATGTTGAAAAAATAGTCCTTGAAGGTGATCTCCTTTGGGTCCAAATAGTTATCGCATTGTTCCTCAACGTAATCACTAATGATTGCGGGGAAATGGCCGAAGAAGTATTTTTCCAAAAATCTTGGTTGTAGCGTCTCGATCATGGCGGGACACTTTTGCTCCCCTATGGTTTCTTCGAGAAAGCGGTCCTTAAAAAACAAAGCACCTGTGTTGACGTAGTCAGTTTCATCAAAGAAAAAGTTCATGTCAACGTAGTTGATGGCATCTGTGTCCACAAAGGCATATTCTTCGAATAGATTAAGACCAGCCGCCAGCCACTTGTTTTTGAACCGCTCAAAAGAATCTATGACAAGAGGGTGCAAAGTTGGAGAAACATCGACAAACCAAACATTTTGCTTGACGTTTTTACTATGTTTGTAATCGGTCGTAGGGAATTGAATGTCATCAGAATGTGCTAGTTTTTGAATCGTGTCTATCGTTTCGCGCGAAATATCACCCTTAGTTACAACCTGGATTGGCAATTCATTACCGGTGAACCGGAAATGGGCAATGAGCTTTGAGGCCAACTCTATTTGCCCGTCACCAAAGCTGAGAACAATACCCCTTGGAGCGACAGTGGAACTCATATGGTTCCAGTTCCACAGAAATGAATGCTTCTCGTCATAGACGTACTTGACGGCACTGGGCGTGCCCTGTTCCTTGCCGATGTGGTGTATGTTTGGAATATAACCTTGGTCCAGTATTTCGCCCTGTGGAGTGATGATTTTTGGCATGACTTTCTCGAAAGAGGTTGCGTTGTAAGGGGCCAAGAAAGGCCACATACGTTGCTCGAAGTCCCATTGTAGGTTAGACGGTAGAGAGGAATCTTTTTGCTGCATGGTGCGGAACATTTTGGCCATGTCAATTGTTTCGGCCACTTGCGACACGAAACACATATCATACATCCTCATGCGTTCAGTGCCAAGTGACATGGCGGATTCACGCCTGTGGTCCATCAAAGCTTCTCTGGTAGCGTCGTCCACATCGTCTTCTAGTGAGAGGGAGTCGTCGTTGATGATAAAGTCCCATTTGTCGTAGCTATTACTCCAGTCGGGAGTCAAAGTGTATACCTGATGGAAGTAGAAGTAACACTGGGCTTCCTTGGTGAGGTCTTTAAACTGTTTGAAACGGTGGCCACGACCCAGATAATCCCAGGACGCCTTGTAGCGCCTACGCATATCTGAATTAAAGCCTGGGATAAGCTCCAACGGCGATAACTTGGTTCCCTTGATCTGCTCAAGTTTGATGGATGGATCGATACGATGGTAGTCGTGGAAGGAAACGCCATTGGGCGCGACCGCCGAGTTTTCGGACCGCGAATCCGGCCTGTAGTGCGACAATTTCGAGTACTGGCCCAGTTTTGATGCTTGGATGTAGATAACCATGGCTGCCACGATGGCCAGCACGGGCACCACGGTTTTCACCGCCATGCGAGCCGATGGCAGCGGTAGCTGGTGTTTCCGCAGATTGTGCAGGACCCGGCGGATCATGTTGTGAAGCCTTTATGGGAGATTTTTCACCTAGGTCTCAATTTACGTCTGCTGAAAAATTGGTGGTCAAGTTACCTTACCTTGAGCACTTCTTCAATTGTTGAAAATCCGGAAAAAAAAGGTTCAAATAAAAGATCAAAGAAAACCCAAATCAAAAGTTTCACACTATTCTTGACGCCTTTGCGAGCTCTTGTATAATAAAACGGCCCTAGCCCGCTTGTTTCGTATCCCAAAAAAAAAAAGTGCTATTTTGTGAGCGTACCAACACACTTGAAGACTTCAAGAAAAGCGAAAAAATGCTCTGGTTGATGCCTGGTCGAAACGAGCTTCAGCGTTACTGGCTGCGTCCGGCACCTTTTTCGATTCTTGGTTCTCGTGAGTGGTCTTCTTGAACAATCCATGCCGTTTTTCGACTCAAAGCTTTTGTTTTTTTATATATGTTTCCTGTCTATTTTCGATTATATTACTCACTGAGCTTTGTCCATCAATTTTACATGCAAAACACACCATGTGCGCGTCGCTGCTGAAGACGAGGTCTATTTTAACGACTTGGTGTAAGCCAAGCCAAAAGGCACCGACACCGATAGGGAATATAGAAAGGACTTAAATCAAGAAAGGGTAGTTGTCACCCGGTTAGACACTTTCTAAAGACTCTTCCCCCTCAGTTACGGACGTTACGCGTTTCTTCCTGTTTTAGAAGCGATCCTGCTTGCCGGAAGTTCAGAACAGAAAAATAGACGTCGCGTTGCCTTTGGGCAAACCGCACCGAAAGTAGCTCAGGCATCATTTTTTCTTTGTCTTACAGCCGTCCTAGATAGCTGGTGACGGTGTTACTGAGTGAGTGAGTGAGTGCTTTACTGTTCCTGTTCCGACGCAGACAGCTGTAGGATTATGCATGAGGAATACAGACAGCATCTTAATACGAAGTTACAGAGAAAAAGAGATAGAGACAATAGGTGGCAACCCGTCGGTGGTGAGTGGTGATCGATACACAGGTTAACCGGGAGAGGAGTTACGATCAATGGGCAAGAAAATTAGGGCAGGGAGACATGAACTACATCTCGTTTCAGACTTGTCACTGGTTCTATTCGATCTATTTTGAGATGGTTTTCTGCAAGAATCTGCAAGAGAGAAATTTACGAGGCGAAGACAGAAAAAGAATATCGTGGGGCCGGGGGTCAATCGATAACATACACAATCGGTTTTGGTCGCTCTGGCCGGTGCGTTGATTTTGCTGAGTTGATTTTGCAAATCTGCTCTAGAATTTTTTTTTTTCAAGTCGGCAGCCGGTTGTTACGAGGCAACAGGCTGGCAGCAGTGTCCACGAAAAAGAAGAGAAGTGAGGGAAAGATCGGAAAGACGAAGAACTAAGGTGAAGAGGTTCAGGGACGGGCTGGATCCGAAGTGGTAAGGGAAAGAAGAGGCGATAGTAATGGATGCAAAGGAAGAAAAGAAAACCTACAGTTGCCACGTGACTACAATGCTGTTATACGTACACAGTGACGAGGAATTTTTGGGTAAAAGTCGATTTTTACGCTCCCACTCATTTTTGACACACAAAACACCAGGATTGGCTTTCGACCTATCAAGTGCTTCTGGAATCTCCCTCCTTCTCTCATCGTAACCCAGGATTGACGTTTGTGTATCTGAACGTTCCGTTTTTTGGTTAGCGCACGTGATAAGCACGTGTCAATGTGCCCAGCACCTCGTACGGCAACGAAACTTTAACTCACCGTTACATTTGTCTTCCTCCCCTTTGATTGTGACTTACATTTTGATAAAATACAAGAAGAGAAACCGAAAGGCCCACACCACAACCTGTTAGTTTCTCCATTTAAAGCCTCATTTAGCCTTTTCTTTCGTAATTGAATCATGGACGAAGATTACGACGTTATAGTGCTCGGAACGGGCCTCACTGAATGCATCCTTTCGGGCCTTCTTTCTGTGGACGGCAAAAAAGTGCTCCACATCGACAGACAAGACCATTACGGCGGTGAAAGTGCCTCGGTGGCTCTCTCGCAACTGTACCAGAAGTTCAAGCAGAATCCTGTGAGCAAAGAAGACATGGAGGCAAAGTTTGGTAGAGATCGCGACTGGAGCGTGGACTTGATCCCCAAATTCTTGATGGCAGACGGTGAACTCACCAAGATCTTGGTGCACACCGATGTGACCCGCTACATCGACTTCAAACAAGTTACGGGCTCCTACGTGTACAACAAATCCAAAATCTACAAAGTTCCTGCAAACGAGATTGAGGCGATTTCGTCACCCCTCATGGGTATTTTTGAGAAAAGACGCATGAAGCGGTTTTTGGAATGGATTGGCGAGTACCAAGAAGACCAAACAAGCACACACCAAGGTCTAGATCTCGACAAAAATACCATGGACGAAGTTTAC
Organism: Lachancea lanzarotensis; assembly: GCF_000938715.1. Taxonomy (NCBI): domain Eukaryota; kingdom Fungi; phylum Ascomycota; class Saccharomycetes; order Saccharomycetales; family Saccharomycetaceae; genus Lachancea; species Lachancea lanzarotensis. Next base: position 169,637 of record NW_019212885.1, read on the forward strand.
TACAAGTTCGGACTTGGGAGCTCTACCAAAGATTTCATTGGTCACTCCATGGCGCTGTGGACCAATGACGACTATTTGGAACAGCCAGCGAGACCTACGTTTGAAAGAATATTGCTTTACCTACAAAGTGTTGCTCGCTATGGCAAATCTCCCTACTTGTATCCTCTATACGGTCTAGGAGAGCTACCACAGGGTTTTGCTCGTTTATCAGCCATCTACGGAGGGACTTATATGCTGAACACCCCGGTCGAGAAAGTCTTGTATGGTGACGATGGAAAGTTCCAAGGAGTTGTCACTAAAGAGGGCACAGCCAAGGCGCCAATAGTTATCGCAGATCCTACCTATTTCCCTGATAAATGCAAATCCACCGACCAGAAGGTGATAAGAGCCATCTGCGTGTTAAATCATCCTGTGCCCAACACCAACAACGCGGATTCCGCCCAGATCATCATTCCACAGTCCCAAGTTGGCAGAAAGAACGATATCTATGTTGCTGTGGTTTCCGACTCCCACAATGTGGCTTCTAAGGGTCATTACTTGGCCATTGTTTCTACCATAATCGAGACCGACAAGCCACATGTCGAGCTCGAACCCGCTTTCAAGCTTTTGGGACCCATTGAAGAAAGGTTCATGGGAATTGCCGAAATTTTTGAGCCCAAAGAAAGCGGTGCTGCTGATCACGTTTTCTTGTCAAGGTCCTACGACTCGTCCTCTCACTTCGAATCTATGACCGACGACGTGAAGGATATCTACTTTAGAGTTACTGGTCATCCTCTAGTCTTGAAAAAGAGGTCTGACAATAATGAAGAAGAGGAGTAAGTGTCTTTGAGATTGATTTAACGACTAGTTTTAAAAGATTTACCATCAAGTATCTTTAGTTTATACCACAACATTTTGACGCTAATATTGCTCTTATGCTACAGAGAAGACAGGTATGAGGCCTCTGGTTCTTGGTTGTCACTGAGGACACGAAATTGCTGAAGTGCCCAACAAACAGTGAACAAGATTAGAGACAAACGGAAGAAAGAAAATAGCTTTGAAGCACCATAATATATTCAGCCCTAAGCAGGAAAAAAGAACGTTGAAATAAGTTGAGATTTATTGTCCTGGCATCGCAGTTGTTGACCTCTGTTAGGAGTTTTGACGTTCGTAAATACATCACGTGATCATATACAGTCAATAATTATCAAGTCGTTTTTTCCAAGTTCTAAATTTCGTCAAGAGAAGGCATTCATTGTTAGGCTTTCCACAACTTTCTAAAAGAACCAAGGAACATCTAGCTCCAATGCTCTTTTTCTCCTTTTTCAAGACCTTGGTGGACCAAGAAGTCACTGTGGAGGTATGTCCAGCCGGATTCGCGTCTCTCGATAAGTGATCCTCAGCGTTACTAACTAAATACTTACCATCCCAGCTGAAAAATGACATAGAACTGAAGGGAACGCTGAAGTCGGTAGACCAGTTTCTGAACTTGAAATTGGATAACATATCGTGTTCAGATGAGGTCAAATACCCTCATCTGTCTTCTGTAAGGAATATCTTCATCAGAGGTTCGACCGTCAGATACGTGTATCTCGATAAGAACATGGTGGACACGAATCTGCTGCAGGATGCCGCAAGAAGGGAGGCGATAGGTTCGACGAAAAAATGAGGTTCTGAACAAGTGCTTTTTCGCCGAAAAAAAAACGAAACCACGCGAATATGTACAATATAGGGCACAGATGTGTATCCAAATCAAAGAAAAGCAGAAAAGACTTTAAAAATGCAAAACTCAAAGCTCCAATGTGGAAGACTTCTCATCGCGCTGAGCTCGTTGCTCATCATCTGTTTGTTTTTCAAGTGACAGGGGTTTTTCGGTCGCAATTGGCCCTGGTATGGCCCTGGGTATTGCAGTATGAGCATGAAATCTTATTCTTTTTCTTTTTCTTTTTCTGTGTAGTTGCGGTTTTAGTTCCAGGGTCGGTTTGGGTTGATGTTTGCGGCCCTGTTGCTTGAACCAGCGGCAGCAGTACGTACTGCGTACCGTCGACTGCGACGGTCTTGAGTCCCTGCTGCAGCTCTTCGTCGAGTTTTGAGGCGTCCAAGCGCAATGGTGGTGCGGCTTTGACAGAATCTTCCAATGGGCTTGATTCCCGATCTGCTCTCAAAAAAGCATCGAACTGTTGTTTCAGCGATTCTAATTTCCGCAGTCGTGCCGGTTTGTTCTGGTGATTGGAGACTCTTTGGGCGAGAATCGATCTTGCCAGGGCGTCGACGGCCTGCGAGACCTGGTGAGGATCTGGTTGCGTGGCCATTGGATTTGAATAAACAACAAGAGACCTTAAAGGCCCTTAAGGGAGGCAAGACAGTTTTGTTCGACCTTCATATACATTATGATTGTAATGAGCACAGTGCAACTCGATGAGATGCGATGAGCTTTTCGTAAGACACGAGCACTTGAACCCCGATGCCGGACATAATGCTTCCATATTCATGAGTACCTTAGTTCTTTCCGTCTCTCTCCTGACCAATCATCAAGTAGTCTCTATCTATACTCAAAGACTGGCTTGGTAACAACTTGGTAACGAACATCATCTTGTTCCGTGTTGAACTGTCTGCACCATATCCTCCTCGAATCCTTCTCCATCTCTCTATAGATCTTCAAAACTCATTTTTCTCTCACTGTAATGGTCGGTGGCGGAACTGGTGGTCCCGGAATATCCTGCCTGGGTTCGAACCCTGCGGCGGGACGAGTTTGTGTTAAAGGCGTCTGTCCGACATGACGTTTGCAGCTCGACGAGGCTTCAACCAATAACGAGTTTTGACGTGCCCTGGTACTTATCGATCCTTGCGGGCTGTCTAGGGTTCAATGCGAGAAGTCCATTGAATGCCTAGTTACGGCAATGTTAGACGTGGGTGACACAGCTTGCTGTGTCTAACCCGTCTCTCGTGCTTCTAATCGCTGAAGGGGAGTTTAATCCAGCACAGCAGAAGCAACCCGTGATGGAGGCGACTGGGATGACACTTGTCCTCGGTGGTAATCCATGATTACCAAACTTGGTGGGTCTTGATCCGTTCCATTGGAATGTGGACCATCTGGAACCGCACCAATTCTCTTTTTTATTGTCCAGCTGGAATATACGGCTCAAACTACGAAGACAATCGTGAAGTCTCAAGTATTTTGACGTTCTCATCACAGTTTAACTGGCAGATGCTATGAGTGTGAAAAGATTCAAAAGTACTCGCAATTATTTGGAGTACTCGTGTCATGTGATCACATATATTACTGTCTACATATGTTCGTTTTTGTGTTCGGATACATAAATAAATATACACACATATATATATATAAGTTCAACCAACTACACTCTTTCATGTAAGTTCCATCCCTTTAAGGAGAACCCAAGACTATGGACCATTCCATTTATGAGGCGTGTGCCGAACTGGTGGAACAATATGGTCGCAAAGTGAGTGCGGACGAGATCTTGTCGCAGAAAGTCAATAACATGGTGCCCATTCCGTTCAAATCCAGAGAAGACCTGGAATTAGCCGCCATGGCCGATAGACAAGAAGGTGTGTTTTCGGGCGATCTCATGCCGCAGATCGATCTCAAAGTGCTACACTACTATGCTACGCAGCTAATCGTGCAGAGATACCCCCATTTGATCAATTCTTTCGACGAAACGGCGCTCATCACCTTGGGGCTTCTGGTGGAAAAATGGGTCACTGACTACCTCAAACAAACAGACCAGGGACTCTCCAGTCCTGCGGAACTCATCTCAAAGAACACCAATTACAGACAGTCGCCATCGGATATTTGAAAACAGGAATGGCAAGTGGAAAGAAAACCTGAAAACTACACGGGATCACGTGACCCCGATAAAGATATCGCTGTATACGGACCTCGACTTTTTTTCTTCTTTCTTTCATCCTGGTATGGGAAAAAAAATTAGTTCAAAGCTGGCAGGTTTAGTTGATGATCATCGCACAGGATTTCCAGAAGTAATCATCGTCGCAATAGGCAGTACACACCAAATTTCACTTCAAACCCTCGTCTGAATCACCCGTCCCGTATACACTGTTCACAATGGCCAGGAAGAGAAACTTCAAGAAGGGCAACAAGAAAACGTTCGGAGCCAGAGACGACTCCAATGCGCAGAAAAACTGGACAGAACTCCAGAAAGAGAACGAAAAATGGGAAAAATATTATAAGGAACTAGGTGTGATTCCAGAAGATCAATGGGACGAATTCAAGAAAACTTGCCAGGCCCAACTACCTTTGACTTTCCGAATCACCGGGTCCAGAAAGCATGCCCACGAAGTTCTTTCGCTTTTCGAGGAGCAACACCTGCCAAATCTCACAAACTGTGAGTTCGAAGGTGAGGTCATCAAGGCGCCCACAAGGCTGCCATGGTACCCCGAAAACTTGGCTTGGCAATTAGACGTTTCCAAGCAGGTAATCCGGAAAAACGAGCAGTTTTCAAAAGTACAGAGATTTTTGGTGGTTGAAAATGCCGTGGGAAACATCTCTAGACAAGAAGCTGTCTCTATGATCCCTCCAATTGTCCTGGACGTTCAGCCTGAACATGCGGTGCTCGATATGTGTGCCGCTCCCGGCTCCAAAACTGCTCAATTGATCGAAGCCCTTCATGCCAATGAAGACGAACCCAGTGGGTTCGTTGTCGCCAACGATGCGGACCACAGAAGATCCCACATGCTTGTGCATCAGTTGAAAAGGCTCAACAGCGCTAATCTTGTTGTAGTCAACCACGATGCCCAATTTTTTCCTCGTGTCAAGACCGATAAGGACTCTAACCAATTTCTAAAATTCGACAGAGTGCTGTGCGACGTTCCTTGTTCGGGTGACGGTACTATGCGCAAAAATGTTAACGTTTGGAGAGATTGGTGCACGGGCTCTGGATTGGGCTTGCACACCGTTCAGTTGAATATCTTGAAAAGAGGTCTAAACCTACTTAAGAAAGGCGGCAAACTTGTATACTCGACTTGCTCCATGAACCCTATCGAGAATGAGGCCGTCGTTGCCGGAGCTCTTAGACATTTTGGTGATAAGATCAAGTTACTGGATTGCCAGGACAAGCTACCAGGTCTGGTAAGAAGTCAGGGTATTAGTAACTGGCCAGTCTTCGATAAGAACTATGTCAAGAAGGAGAAGGGTGACGAAGGAACTCATGAAACGTGGTTCCCACCAACGTCAGAAGAGGCGGAAATGTTCTCCCTCGATCGCTGCATAAGAGTCTACCCTCATCAACAAAACACAGGAGGCTTTTTCATCACAGTTTTTGAAAAAATCGATGGAGATTCTGACGAAAAGCCAAAACGCGCTGGAACAGAAGAGCCCAAGGAGGGACTCGTACCCGAGAAAAAACAAAAGACTGAAACCGGGGTTGCCGCACCTGCGCCAGTTAAGAAGGAGAAACTTCCGAGAGACGCCAATGAGGAGCCATTTGTCTTTTTAGATCCAAAGCACCCTGAACTGGAAAAATGCTGGTCCTTCTATGGGATTGACGATAAATTTGACAAATCCTCCTGTCTGGTGAGAAACGCTGCGGGAGAACCAACTCGTGTGATATATTATGCGAGTTCATCACTTAGAAACATCATAGAGGCCAACGATGATAGATTGAAATTGATTTACTCTGGTGTTAAACTTTTCGTGTCTCAAAGATCTGACATTGAGTGCTCATGGAGAATTCAAAACGAGGCCTTGCAAATCATGAAACATCACATGAACCAGACTAGAGTTGCTGACGTCAATTTGGAGTGTTTGAAGATGCTCCTGATGGAATCGTTCCCCAGATTTGAAGATATGGAGAATAGCCATATTGACGACAACTTTTTGAGCAAAATGAAATCTCTTTCTGCTGGCTGCGCTTTCGTCAACGTTAATAGAGGAGAGGACAAGGAAAGTTTGTTCATGCCTCTATGGAATGGAAGTAAATGCGTCAACTTAATGGTGTGCAAAGAAAACACGCAAGAACTTTTGCATCGCCTTTTTGGCGACGAAGCAGCATTGAAGCAGGCTGCGGCTGCAAAAGAGAGTCAAAAAGTTGCTGCTTCGAAAGTAGAGGAGACTCCAATTCCGGCAGCTGAGGAAGCAATCCCAACCACCGAAAATTGATTATAAAGAGACCATTGAAATAAAAAAAAACCGCAAATCTGTAGATCTGTATTACATGATATTAAGGTAATGGTATAATTACATGGGCGAGGACCTTTGCAAAACACGCCTCTTAATTTTGACCAAGAGTATAAATGGCAAATGACCTTTGTAACTGTCTGCGAACGCTGATTTTCTGAGCACCAACAAAGCTGTCTACGGTAACCTTGATCGCTCTATCCAGATCCCACGACGAAACAAACTCCGAGAGTCTCATCTTGGCAAAGGATTCCGCGATTCTAAGGATGGACTCTAAGTGACGGACAGTAATGGGGAAAGACCCTGTTGTTATACTTTCACGTCTTAGGTCAGCGTATACTCTGCTGACCTTATCCATGTCCATCTGGTGAAGCTTAGGGAAAATCTTGGTTCTTGCATACTGAATGTATTTCATCAATGTTTCTTGTGGAATGGGAGAAATTTCTCCCTCTCGCTGTCTTTCCCTCTGTAAACGTTTTTGCCTTGCAGAAACAACTTCTTCGCCAACGTCCAAGTTCCTTCCCTCTTCTTCGTCGTTGGGGTTCTCATCTAAAGGATGAGACCTGACATGCGAGTCCACCACAAATCGAGCCAACATCTCGTCTTTTTCCTCATCGACTAGATCTCTCACCACGCACAAGATGTCGAAACGCGACAAAATTGGTTCAGTCAAATCGACATTCTGAGCTAGAGGTAGAGACGAATTATAACGACCTCCGTTCGGATTTGCGGCAGCAATAATTGCACACCGTGCCTGCAGTGTAGTTACAATACCTGCTTTCGAGATAGAGATATTTTGTTGTTCCATAGCTTCGTGAATGGAAGTTCTGTCCTGGTCGTTCATTTTATCAAATTCATCTATCAAACACACACCTTTGTCTGCAAGCACAAGAGCACCACCTTCCAGTGTCCATTCTTTGGTGATGGGATCTTTGCGCACCGATGCTGTGAGACCGACTGCCGAAGCACCTTGTCCTGTTGCAAAGACGGCCCTATGTGCTGTTTTTTCAACGTACTTCAAAATCTGCGATTTGGCGGTACCAGGATCTCCCAAGAGTAGTACGTTAATGTCACCACGGATCGAGTGCTTACCATTGACATTCTTTGGAACACCAGCGAACAATGAACAGGCCACAGCTGTCTTTATATCTTTGTGTCCGTAAATAGATGGTGCCATAGATGATATAATTTTGTCCACTACCCCGCGGTCTCTGGAAATGCGTCTAAACTCTCGCTCTTCTTCTTCGGTCCAGCCAAAGACGTCCAATCCCTCCTCATCATCACCAAACCTTTGACCACCTTCTTTTCTTTTGACAGAATTTGCTTCAATCACAGTGGCAAAGACTGGAAACCCATTTCTCGCATTGAGGTTACCATCATAGGTATTTTTGTAGACACCGGTGACCTCGACTTCCCCACCCGGCTTAGCAATATCTACAAGGTCCCATAATAGTATGACTTCGCGATGTCTTGGTAATCTTCCCGCCGGTACCGTTCCAGGTGCCTCTTGTAAAGTTATACGCTGGTAGTTTCTGTAAAGAGTCTTTTCAACGTTCGTTCTGAAAGGCCCACGCGACCTGCAGTTGGTGCAAAATGAGATTCTGATCTCCTCGTTGGAGTCTTGGAAATAAGGACCCAAAACGGCACCACATTTTAAGCAGTTGAACTTCACATACTTTAATTGTGGAAACACACCTGTTCTTCTTGTAACAACACCGCTGACGCGCACCAAAGAGTTAAGATTGGCTTCTCTTAGGTCGCGCAAATTGAGAACTGTTGGAAAATCAGAAATTCGAACGTGAACCTCGGCATGAATCCTTGCGTAATTCGGATAATGCAATTGAATAGCGTCCATCGCCACTACATCAAAAATTTTGAGCATTTCTTCGGGACATTTGGCCAGAAAAAGTGCCAGAATAGCTTTGGATTCAGCCAAATGCCGATAATTGACTTCCAACGACTCTGAATTGATTTCACCAAGAGTTCTAATTCGTGCACCATATACCGATCTCCCAGAATCATCTGTGTACTCCAGCAGAAAGGATTTCAATTCACGGGCAATAGTACGTGCCACGTTTGGCTGAGTGATCCATTCAGTGTAGCTCGCAGCCTTCACGTCGCTGAGCGACTCAAGGGTCAATTCTTCTGCCAATGGATCTATGTCTATGTCAGAAAGTAAATCGTCGTCATCTTCGTATTGTCGCCTTTTGCGGCGTCTTTGAATAGGCAACCCCATTTCATCGACTTTGGTATTTTCCATGTCTTCATCATCGTCCATGTAAGCTTCATTTCGCAGAAGCCGGTCTCTTTCGTTCAATTGAGCATCAATTCTTCGTCTAGCGGAAATATCCAATTCGCTTTGATCGCGATCATCTACTCCAGCTTCTTCATAAATGTCCCGTCTGGCGTCAGAGTCATAATCCCGGTACATATCGTCTCCCATCAAATCTTCCTCATCCAATTGCTCCTCAATCTCGTCCAGGTCTTGGTTTTGGTTCACTTGTTCTCCATCTGGATTTTCGAAATCAATCTCTTCTGGAGACCCCAAGGGCGAAGATCTCCCTGTTAACGGTGCCTGTGGTGACGAAGGTGGTACTGCTTGTTCGTCATCACTGTTATCATCATCATCGGCTCTTCTTCTCCTGCGATCCATGGTTTACTTGTCGAACTTTAGTGAAGTTGGTGATGTCTGGTCTGTATCTTCGATCGAGTTACGTCTAATACATATGTTTTTACCTAATATGGCTAATTAACGTTGGTAGTGAGAGCGACCAGCATCATCGATTATTTTGCCGACATTGATGATAACACATCAAAGAAGAGCGATTTGTGACTCAAACTGTATTATAATGATTGCGAGTATTGTCTTGTGGCTGAGAGCAGATTTTAATGCCGGAAAGACGTTTACTTTGGCTAAATACGTTCATTATGAAAAACTACAAAAATACCGGACAGAAGTGAAGTACGGGGTTGAGATAGCGAGGAATTACATTTCAATTGTCACTAAGAGGATACGGACATATTCTATGAACTGTATTTTAGCCTCATGCCCAGTTCTTGGTCATTTTTCTAGTGTCACAATTTTATGAAATGAACTCGTTTTCAGTTTAAGTGAGTGATAAGAAGTGCTGCGATGGACAATGTGTCTTCTGGTAAAGTGGGCAATCGATTAGAGTAAATCAAGCTACTTTTAACCAACAGAGTATATTTCGTCTATAGCTCAACATTGAAATTAGACCGATATAAATCAAAGATCTAAAGGCAATTAACCTGTACACGCATGACCGAATACTAAGCTGTGAATTGCATACTTTTGTTTATACTCGTGTTGAGACTCTGTCTCTGGAGTGTCGTTGCACGATAAACGTCCCATATCCTGGGTGATCCTGTCCATTATTGAAAGGTGTAAACTATTGTTTTACTGAGTTAGAGTTATCTCTCCGTAGTTTATTTAGTATAAGTGGGATGAGCTTATATAGTGCGTAAGACGTCCCTTCTTATACAAATTCCCGAAAATGTTCCGTCGTTAACAGGTGAAAAAATCTTCAAGATTCCGGGTGCAATTTGCGGAAATGGTCTGATTTAGGAGCTATACGATCACTTTAGATGGTGCCACTTGGTCCAATCGACGTCATTCTTGTTAGATCGTTGGTTGTTCTAGGTTCTTTGAATATCTTGTTGTTTCTGACGCTGTCATCGTGTCACGTGTTTGTGATCACTTTGTCATGGATCTGACGCTAGACAGACAGAGGTTCCGACAACTTTCGAGCTGTGTGCGTGCGTATTTATTTGAAGCTTGACGAGCTTTAACATCATCGCGAACGATTGTGACGCGCGTCAGGTCAGAGGTAAAGTGATATCTGACTTTTCAGCACAACTTGGGTCTGGATTGGCAACACCATGAGTTTGGCACATGCCTCTACGCCGCGATTATGCTGTGAAATTAAACCAGCTATCATGAGATTTTGACTTGAACATTTCACCAGCTATTACCTTCATATAGAGGGCTACATTTGTTCCAAAAACTAAAGTCAACATCTAAATCCTATCCCGTCAAACCCATACCCACAACTTCTTTTCAAGATGCGTTTCAAAAATTGCCCAATATTTTTGCACTAATTTTCCAGATACTTTTCATGCCTTCTAACAAATCGAGCTGACTCTTGTGTAAATTGTGTCACTTGCCATTTCTCCTCGTTAACGTATTATTCTTAATGTAAAGCAACTGTTACTACGGTAAGATACAGAACCTCATATAATTGGGCTTAGGCCGTGGAATCGATGCTTTTCAACGCATCGCTACGGTTAAATACAATTTATGCCCGATAATTCCATGTTTATTTCTACCCGAGATATAAGGAAACCAAAGATACCACGAATGAAATGCTTAAACTCTCAACAGCTCAATAGGGTCCGTACTCAGCGTCCAACCCGCTAAATAAAAGCCCTTATCGATCGTTGTCGTCAAACATCTCTTTTTAAGCACGTGACCACTACGGGCTAATTAAAGTAGTATGACCTCTGAAATAGTCTGGTAGCCTGCCAACAACGCTTTTCATCGGAACCGTTTTGCAAGGACTTCGTTGCTTCGATCTGTGGTCGGTCCTTGATTTCAATTCAGTTACCGTTAGAATAATGTCTGATATAAGTGCTTCGGAGTATATCGACCAACAAAATGCTTTGGAAGATGAAGCCCGGGAAGTCATGCCATGGAGTCCAAATCAATGCACATACATCGATGGTGGACTACGACAGCCCGTTTTTTCTTGCTTAACCTGTGGGGAGATTGGTGTGTGTTATTCGTGTTCAATTCAATGCCATGCAGACTGCGAATTAGTCGAATTATTCACCAAAAGAGGATTTACATGCGACTGTGGAACGGAGCGACAAACTGCGAAAAAGAATGTTAACAGCGCTTACTGGTGTCAATTGCGGAAAAATACTACTCAGGATATAGCAAGCACATCAAATACTTATGGTCCCAACTACAAGGGATATTTCTGCGATTGTCACAAGCAATACGATCCGGATACTGATTCCACCATGATCCAGTGTACCTTGGGTTTGGAATGCAACGAGGACTGGTATCACTGCTCTTGTATCTTGAGAACACAAAATTTGAAAAATGAAGAGGAGCAGGAACGGGGAGAAAAGATACAGCTGGATCCAACGGATCAAATACCCATCAATTTCCCAAAACTGGACTCTTTCGAGGCTTTTCTATGCTGGAAATGTGTATCGCGCTATAAATCTGTCTTTCGAGACCTACTGGCGCATCCGCGGTCTCAAGATCTGATAGCCCACAAAGTTCCCCACAAAGATTATCTGGAAGTAACTAACGCGGTGGAATCTAATGCAGACACATCGACTGACGATAACCTGCGAAAACGCAAATTCGATTATGATGAAGATGATGTTGATCAAGCTTTTTCCGTAATGCTCTCACCGGGCTATAAAAATTTATTGCAAGACCTGAGATCCGAAATTGAGAAGTCAAGCAAGATTTACGTGTTCTTGATGGATATCGCACCATTTTTAGCCGAAGATGACCCCACTTACGAGCCTCCAAATGATTCTGATGATGATACGTCAACATATGAATTGGGAACACAAGCGTTGTGGCCAAACGTGGATAAAGACCTTGCCGCAGCTGGTCTGAAAGCGATGGACGGTATCAAACAGAAGTTGAGTGAGTTTTTGCGGCCCTTTGCAGAGTCAAAACAAGTGGTAAAGGAGGAAGATATACGGCATTTTTTTAAGCTTCAAAATGAAGAGAACAGACAATAATGAATAGTTTTACACCTTACTTCAAGACTATGGTTCCCATATCAGGGCCTTAGTATTGACATAAAATTGTGATTCCGGCCACCACAAAATAGCATTTTTTCTACCGTAATCTTCGTTCGAAGCCGTATTGATGTGCAAAATTGCGACGTTTAGTTTTGCTGCCAAGTCAAAAACAGATCTTGAGTCGGACGAGTATAGATATGCAGCAGATCCAACGTGCTCCCTATTGACAGTGTTGGAGATGTCTTGAAGTGAATCGAACTTTGCCAAAGAAGCAATGGGACCGTAAAACTCTTCATGTACTATTTTCATGTCTTCGGTGACGTTACCTAGCACCGTAGGACGGTAAAATCCGGGTCCCAGGCTTTCAGCCTTCATTCCCCCGCACAAGACAATAGCACCCTTGTCTTTTGCATCCTCAATCAACGCACAAAGCTTTAGGGTCTCATTCGAATCGCTCAATGGCCCATATGTGACCTCGGGGCTAAAAGCGTCTCCTAAACAGGTATTCGACTCTACGAATGATACAAGCTTGGATGCGAATTCATCATAGATGGTCTCGTGAACAAAAACCCGACTGATGCGGCTTCCTTCTTCGTTTGATAGTCTAAATCGACATTGGATCAAATCTTGTATCGCGTTCCCAACATCTGCGGTCTCCGTGACAATGAAAGGTACCTCACCTCTTGGAGTTAATGAAACCTTTCTAGGTGTTCCTGTTCCAGTGCTTTCATTCATGACGGTTTTACTCATATAATGGGGTCCAATGTACATTAACCCGTGGACGGCCTTGTTCTTATGCAGAAGCTTCACAAATTTTGGCCGGTGGGTCGTGGGTAGTACGTTGCAGACTCCATCGGGCAGCCCAGCTTGAGTGCATAGATATCCAAACGCAAGTGAAGTCAATGGTGTTTCTTGCGCAGGTTGTACCACACATGTGTTGCCTGTCGCTATTGTTGCGGCCATATTTCTGGAGACTGCCGCTGGGAAAGACCAGTGTGGAAGGAATCCTAATATACCGACTGGCTGACTGACTTGTAATGTCACTCGGGGATGTGGTGAGCTTGCCATCTCTGAATTCGCAGAAGGTCTTGATGCTTCCCTGGAAAAGAATTGAAACCAACTCGCAGCGTTGGCTATATCGATCATCGAACTTTTGAATGCTTTTCCGCTTTCCAAGCTCAACAATCGAGCAAGGTCAAATTCATGCTCTTGGATCAAATCGTGTATATCAGCCAAAATTTGGGATCTTTCAGCTGCTGTAGAATAGCGGTAATTGCTGAACGCTGTTTTAGCAGATTTTATCGCCGCATGGTAATCTTTGGTTCCGCAGTTGGTCACTTTGCATAATTCTTCAGATGTCGATGGGTTTGTGACAGCATATTGATCGCCCTTTCTCCATTGTCCGTTGATTAATGCGCAGGTTCTCAAAATCGAACAATCAACGATTGAACTAGACGCGAAGCGTCCAAATCTCTTGATTACAGTATTATTTAAGCTCCAAGTGTTAAGCATATCTGAAATGTTTAGTTCTTGTCGGCTACCAGTGTTTTGCTTGTCAGGTTTCTTCCAGGATTTACACTGACGTTCAATATTAAGGTAAGCGACACATTTTACAAGGCCACCAGATAAAGGAAGTATTCAAGAAGTAGTGAAGAAGTAGTGAAGAAGTTGACGGGATTGAACAAAGAAGGTTTTGCGAAACGTATGAGGTATGTTTCAGATTGGTTGAAATAGTTGAAATATTTACAGATATGTCGAGTTTATTTGTCTTTCTTTTCTTCTTTAGCATCGATTATGTCGAACTCTGACTTCCACATGGAGTTCCCTTCCGGTAGCGAAACATCTGGGAACAGCTTGTTAAAGATTTGGTCATACCAAGCTGCTGGAAGAGGTTCTAAACCGTCCTTGACATGGTCCGGTAGTTCGGCCCAATCGTTCAAGTTGTCTTTGGGGAAAATTATAGTCTTTGCTCCGGACCTTTTGGCAGCCACGGCCTTCTCGCGTAGCCCACCAATACGCAGTACTTTCCCGGTCAAGGTTAACTCACCGGTCATGGCAACTGTTGGATCGAGTTGCTTGTTTAATGCTAACGAAAGAAGAGAAGACGCCATGGTGACACCAGCGCTTGGGCCGTCCTTGGGCGTCGCTCCTTCAGGACAATGCAAATGTATGGCTGCTTTTTCGAAAAAGCGGTTTTCGGGGAACGTCTTGCTCAAAAACATTCTTGAAAAGGAGTAAGCGAGCCTAGAAGACTCTTTCATGACATCACCTAGCTGGCCAGTGCGCTCCAATGAGGGCTGAGATTTCGAACTGATGGGCTGTTCAAGAACAGACTCCACGTACATTGCACAGCCACCCATGCTTGTCCATGCCAGACCCATAACAACACCTGGCGGTGTTGTCTCATATAGTCGATCGGACGTGTAGACTGGCGGCCCAACATAGTCTTTCAGATTATCTGGATTGATGTCAATTTGTATAGTATTTGGAACAGTCACAGCCTCCTCACTGTCTTGAGTCTTCTGGACAGTCACCTTTGCGTCCTTCTCTGACAGAGATTCAGTAACCCCAACAGTTTTCTCATTTGTGTCTTTTCCAGCGTCTTTTTTGCTGGCATCTGCAGGTAGTTCATCCAAGCTCATTTGCTTGACAACATTCAGAGCTGCTTTTCTGTAGACCTTTTCAATGTGCTTCTTTAGGTTCCGTACACCACTCTCTCTGCAGTAGAGCTTCATCAAGGAAATGACAGCTTCCTCAGTCAAATTAACGTGGGCATTGGCGAGACCAGCATCACGTTTAGCGCTGGGTGAGAGATACTGCTCAGCGATTTTTATTTTTTCTTCGGCGACGTATCCTGTCAGCTCAATCACTTCCATTCTGTCTAGTAGGGGCCTTGGGATGGTGTCTAGAGTGTTTGCTGTACAAACGAATAGAACCTTCGATAGATCCATTGGAATATCCAAATAATTGTCCAGGAAACTATTGTTTTGTTCAGGATCTAGAAGCTCCAAAAGCGCGGCAGATGGATCACCGTGCACACCACCGTGACCGATTTTATCAATTTCATCGATCAAAATGAGTGGATTTTGCGTTTCGCACTTCTTTAGAGCTTGAATCACTCTACCGGGCAAAGCTCCAATGTAAGTTCTTCTGTGTCCCTTGATTTCAGCAATGTCAGTCATACCACCGACAGAAAATCTGAAAAACTGACGGTTCAACGAACGGGCAATGGATTTACCGATCGATGTTTTACCAACACCTGGAGGGCCAACGAAGCATATTATTTTCCCATCAACCTTTCCGAGTAGCTTGCCTACAGCGATGAATTCAAGTATTCTGTCTTTAACGTCCTTGAGTCCGTAATGATCTTCATCCAAAATCTGCTTAGCCAATGGAATTGAATATTGCTCTTTGGAGGTTACACCCCATGGGAGCGTCGTAATCCAGTCCAAATAATTCCTAATGACACCAAACTCAGACATGGATGTTTCAAGGGTAGCCAATTTGTTGACTTCGTCACCAAAAACTTTTTGAACATTTTCCGGTAGTTGCAGCTTCTCTAATCTTTTTCTGAATGTCTCGATCAATTTGTCCCTCCCATCATCAATTCCAAGTTCACGTTTGATTCCCTTGAGTTGTTCCATGAGATAGTATTCGCGTTGCCTTTTTTGGATTTTAGTCTCAACGTCTTTCGAGATTTTGTTTTGCAATTCCGCATTCATGAGCTCTTTCTTAAGCACGACCAGCGATTTCTCTAATCTTTGCTCAATATCTAATGATTCCAGAATTTCCTGTAGCTCTTCTTCTTCCCCAGCTGAAACAGCTGCGGCAAAGTCAGCTAAACGTGCAGGTTCCTCAAAAATATTGGTGGTAGCGGATTGAATGGAGGCAGAAAAAGTCGCAATTTGTTCCCTGAACATGGTGTTTAATTGTGAGATCTCTTTAAATACTTTGAGTATTTCGGAGGTTAATGCGTTTATCACTGGGGACTTTCTGTCGAATTCTTTGTCTTCGAGATTGGACACGTTAACCAATGAAACATCATAATCTTTCAAGAACTCAGTCGGGTTTTCTTCCCCCTCAACTAATTCTGAGTGTTCCGAGGAAGTCGCCTTTGGTTGAAGGCTTTGATCGTCGGTACCGTCGTCTTTGTTGTTGGGGACGGTTTCCGAGCTCTTAGGCTTCGAGGATGCAGGAGTACCGGAGGTCACTTTCGCAGCCGTAGGCGGCAGAAGCTCGTCTATTTTGATTCGTCTATGGGGGTAAAGAAGTGCAGTCATTGTCTCTGCGCCCGATTTTTCGTCTTTGCTGGGGAAGGCACTCGTAATCTGCGCAAAAACACCAGTCTCGTAAACTTGGCGCGTGTCTTGAATGACGTCTGTGTCAACATTAGAATCCTTTAGTAGAAATGCACCGATGTAAGGTTGTTGACGGTCCAGCATATCTTTGACGGCCGCCATCACTCTGCTATCAGAAATGACTACGGCTTTGTAAAAACCAGGGAAGAGGGGCCGTCTGGAGATTGGTAGCGCTAGCATTTGCGGATAAATTTCTGGTAGCTTGGGTTTTTTTGAGGAGTGTTTTGTATCGCTACTGCGATCAGAATTATCATCCCCACCATTTCCATCACTTCCAGAGGGCGCCGCCCCCGAAGAACCCGAACTGGAAACAGCAAATTCGCCAGACCCATTAGATTTACTTACTTCTGAGTCATTTTTTGAAGTATCTGGATCTGGCCTTCCCTTATCCTTGGGATCACTGTCATCCTTTCCGGGCGTTTTGGGATCCACGGGAGCCTTTGAGTCGCTTTTCCCCTCACTTTTTAACGACAGTCCTTGCAACCAAGAAGCCTCAAGTCTTTTAAACTCGCTGCTAAGTTCAGGATCCTCAATTTGTTTGCGATACAAATCCCAATGCAGATTACCACGGTTTAATGTTTCTCGAGCATTTAAAAGCCCTTGGGAGTTTGTTGTTGACGCGAGCCTTGCTTGTGCACCAAAACCACGCCTGTAAAATCGCCTCAAGGCCTCCAAACTTCTTCTACGAAGCATATCGGTGCGGCTTTGGAGCTTTTGGCGATGATGGGTGGCAACCGTTAAGTGTTCCTAGCTTGTCATTATATATATACTTGCTTATATATCTCGTAATGGCTATATCTCTTCAGCCCATGTGACCAGAGCCCAAGGAAGAAAAACCTTGAGGTGGATAGAGTCGAGCATTGGGTCGAGAATTACGTCGAGGGTTGGGTGAACAATTGATCAAGGACTGGATCAAGGATTGAGTCAATGATCGTACCACGACTTGATTCTATGGAAGTCCATTCTGGGCCATTAACCAGGCTTGAGATAATATCGGACCTGGTCAAGGTCTTCCTGAGCAGTTCGGTAAGTTGCAGGTTGCTTGTTGATAAGCTATACTTGCCAGCCCTATATATTTTCCCAATACATCGCTGCCGCTTGCAGTAGCTCTGCTTTGCTTCAAGCCATCTTTCTCGGTAACGGATTCTGTCTGATTCTGTAAAAGTGGTTATCGCGTTTCTCGGTTTCCTGGACGGATTTGTTTACATGGCTATTCTCGGTAAATCATTGAACAACACAGTAGGGAAACTGGCTTTATTCTAGGTTCTGGTCCACAGAAACCAAAAATCTTCAAGCTTAATGCACGCATAATCGAAAAAATGGCCAGCATTCACGGACGCCAGACAAGAGCACTTTTGAAATAATAACACTTCAGGCTCTCAATGAGAGCCATCCCACTACGCTTGCACCCCACCCACATTCTTACATATACAGTTGTGAATCGGCTTTGATGTATTCCGTATCTTTTCCACCTGTTTTAACAATATCTTCTCCATCCAACTCCTCCTCTTGATGCCCCTCTTGCATCGATGCTCCAGGAGCAGACGGCGATTCCTCGTCGGACACGCCGTCACGCCGCATATATGTCATCTGGTTCTTCAAAGCCTGTTGCTGGCGGTATTTGGCAAGATATATCTTAAGGACCTCGGCGTAGTTTTCAAATCCCAGAGCATTCAGCGACGTTAGTACGTCTTCACCATTAATAGTCTTACGCTTGTCCTGAGTGCATCTATCGTTAGCTTCGCTTGTAACAAATGAAATGAACTCCGAAACACACTCCTGCATACATTCTTTAGCGTCTTTCGACACTTTCGCCGAAACTGGCAGCGTATTCTTCATCAATCTTCCCACGTTGTTGATAGGAAGCCATCGATCCTGTTCTCGCAGTTCCGCTACAAACTGGTTGTGAAGTTCCTGTCTCTCTGCTTCCTTGTCCATATCAACAAGTAACACAGCGCTACAACTTCGATTGATGTGCTGGTTCAGTACAATGATCAAACGATGCTCGAGTTCACCTTTCAAGTTGTAGAGTTGAATGGTTTAAGTATGGCTATTCGATGTCATATTTAAACAATTATATATATTATACATATATACATATCTTCTTGAACTCGACAAACCTGAGGAGGCTTGAAGAGTCCAAATTGTTCAAGCAAGCAGTTCAATTGAGTCTTCACACGATGGTCAAGCAATCAGAAGGGTCTGGTACACAAAGTATCCTACAAAAATCGACCGAAGGGGTCACTTTACTGATGTTCACGCAATTGTTTGGAAAAGTCGTCACATTTTTGCTGAATACGCTTCTAGTGCGATACTTGTCCCCCAAAGTTTTCGGGATCAACGCATTTCTAGAGTTTCTGCTCTCAACCACACTGTTTTTCAGTCGAGAAGCTGTTAGATTATCAGCTCTGAGAATCAAATCACCCGCATCTTTGCATGCTAACGCATCGGATGACGATGCGCAACCTGAAGACGCAGACAAGGCAGTTTTGCAAACAGCCATCAACTTCGCTTACATTTCCATGCTAATTGGACTTCCCCTCTCGCTTGTACTGATCGGGTGGCAATACAGTAACTTGAATGAGTACTTTGTTTCGCTGCCGTATTTCAAGCTGGCCATTGTGATCATATGGTTAAGTATACTGCTGGAACTCTGCAGCGAACCGTTTTTCATCGTGAACCAGCTTATGCTGAACTACAAAGTAAGAAGTCGATTCGAGAGCGCAGGTGTCTTGGCAGCATGTGTCGCTAATTTCGCCATAGTGTACGTTTACGAAAATAAAATCAACGGATCCGGAGCTACATTGCACGAAACCACAAAGCAAGAGGGAATTGCAATTTTTGCCTTCGCCGTCAGCAAGCTGGCACATTCCACTGTGCTGCTGTGTGGCTACAGCTACGACTATTTCACGCGTCTCTCAAAGGAAAACAAATTTCGCGTATGGCCCACCAAGATCCAATTGTCAAGCAAGACTCAGCCTTTCTATTTCCAAAACGACATTTTGCAACATTTCAGAAAAGTTTATTTGCAGCTGTGCTTCAAGCATTTGCTCACAGAAGGTGACAAACTTATAATCAATTCTATGTGCACTGTTGAGGAGCAAGGAATCTATTCCTTGCTTTCGAACTACGGTTCACTGCTCACCAGATTAATCTTTGCCCCTATCGAAGAATCACTAAGACTTTTCTTGGCGCGTTTATTGTCGGTAACTACATCGAAAAATGTGAAGCTTTCGATGGAGGTTCTCGTGAACTTGACGAAATTCTACCTATATTTGTCGCTTCTCATAGTCGTCTTTGGACCCGTCAACTCTCCATTTCTACTGCAGTTTCTCATCGGTAGCAAGTGGTCCAGTACCAGTGTCTTGGACACCATCCGGATTTACTGTCTGTATCTGCCGTTCCTTTCCATCAACGGTATATTCGAAGCTTTCTTCCAAAGTGTTGCTACAGGGGAAGACATTTTAAGGCACTCCTACTTCATGATGGGCTTTTCATGTGTATTTCTCGCCAGCTGCTGGGTGTCGATCGGTCAATACAAGATGTCGTTAGAAGGCCTGATCGTCAGTAATATTATGAACATGATTTTAAGAATCGCATTTTGCGGGTGGTTTATCGGAAGCTTCTACAAAAATCTGCATGCAGATTCCAACATGCACAATTCGTCCTTTCTACTGAATTTCCGTAACTTCAAAATTGTTTCCATCGTGGCAGGCCTCATTGCATGTTGTAACTTTTGCATCTTCGGTGTGGTCGAAAACTTCCAGCAGTTCTTCCTGAATCTCGCAATGGCCCTAATACTGCTTGCATTGATCATCTACAAAGAAAAAGATAGCTTGAAGGCTTATCTGATGCAAAACAAGAACGACACTAAAGATGTTTAGATAAATATGTATATAGTGAAATTTCAGGTCATCTCATCCTAATCGCCATTTAATACGCTACCTACACCCGATGACTCAAATACCAGAGAAGAGCCGATCAAATGTGCGCTTGGTGACTTTCAATGTCAATGGACTACGGACCTTTTTTCACTATCAACCTTTCAGCGGTATGAATAACTCATTGGCAACAGTCTTCGACCACTTCAAATCCGATATTATTACATTTCAAGAGCTCAAGACAGATCTTCCAGCGTTAACTAGATGGGGGAAGACTCAGAACTACCATTCTTTTATTTCCATTCCTGCCAAACGACGTGGTTACTCGGGAGTCGGTTGCTGGGTACGGATTGTTGGTCCCGATGATCCTCTTAGTGACATTTTGCAAGTAGTAAAAGCTGAAGAGGGCATAACGGGCTATTTGAGAATCAAAGTTGGCAAAACCAGTGTAAGGTACCGTGATGATAGCTCAATTGGAATTGGTGGTTATGATTCGTTGGGAATTGAGGACGAAGCAGAAGCTCTTTCGCTCGATTGCGAAGGACGCTGTGTAATGGTGGAATTGAAATGTAACACAGTAGTCATAAGCACGTACTGTCCAGCCAATTCTTCGCAGACGGACGAAGGTGAAGAGTTTAGATTAAAATTCCTAAAAGTTCTGTTCAGACGAATACGGAACTTTCATGCTATGGGTAAGACTGTTGTCTTGATGGGAGATATCAACGTTTGTCGGGATCTTATCGATCAAGCAGAGGCTTTGAGGCATTGCGGGATAACTGTGAGTGACTTAACAAAAGGTTCAGAAGTGGAGTCGAACCATTTTGAAGCCGTCAAGGAATTCATTTATGCCCCATCAAGACCAGCAAGACGGCTGTTGAACGAAATGTTGGCAGATTCGAAACTGTCACATCTAGCAACATCCGGAACACTGCTGGACACAACAAGACATATTCAAGGAGGCGATAGACTAAAGATGTACACAGTATGGAACACTTTGAAGAATTCCAGGCCTATAAACTACGGTTCCCGAATTGACTACATTTTAGTTTCGTCCGGCATGAAAGACCAAATTCAGCGAGCCGATATATGGCCACAGATAATGGGCTCTGACCACTGTCCTGTTTATGCAGACATACAATTGCAAAATTCCAGCACCACCGAAAATGCAGCAACTCTCGTCGTGCCCCCTTTCGAAGCCAGGTTTAGGTACAATCTCAACAATCGAGATATCACAAGTATGTTTCGACAGAGTGCAGCGCCGCCGCATGCGGGGAATTCACGTTCTAAGTCACCTATGAGAATTAAGAAAAGAGATTCCGAAACCAAAATGAGACAAACTCCAATCACAATAGCCTTAGAAGTCCCTGCCAACTTGGAAAAAACTGAGTGTGACCTCGGACAAAATAAGCCACAGCTCATTTCGCCGGCCAAGAAATCTAACTCATTTTTCACAATGCTTGATGGGATGCTCGAGAAACCGCCATTGTGCAAGCACGGAGAGAAAACAATTCTAAGGACTTCCAAAACAGAAAAAAGTCGCGGCAAGAAGTTTTGGGTCTGTCCCAAGCCCAAAGGAGACCCGCAAGATGGAGATGCTAATTGCGATTTTTTCCAATGGAAGTAGCTTTTTTTCACTTCCCTTTCTCATTCGTATATGGTTTGCAGCTCAGCGATAACATCACTTGTCGTTAGAGCCATCATCGATCTCGTTAGAAACCGCTGCTTTGTGCCATAGAGAGTCGTCTTCGGAAATGTCCAGTCTGCAAATGTCATTCGTGCGTTGCAAGATAAGAGCCAAAACTGGAACTTCGGTCAGTTCTTTAGAAGAGATGAATGTCGATATGGCTGATTCGAAAGTTGCAGCGTCTTTCATGAACACTTTGACATACGCAATGTTACCGTCCTGATTCAAAAAATAATACTCGCATGCCTCACCGAAAAGTCCGTGAGATTTCTTTAAGCTGTTATTTATGAATTGACGCCACGTCATTTCGTCGAATACCAGCTCCTTGTCGGTTTCGACACTATGAGAAGTGCTAAGTGCGGAACAAATGTTAGTATACTAGTCAAAATGCTATAATCGGCTCAAAAATTAGATCTCAACTTACAGCTTGAGCTTATAGAATACCCACTCTCTCGAACGCTTACCACATTGCTGTTGAGCACTCATAAAAGGTGTTGTGTGAGGCTTGGAACGTCTAGACCGTTGTAGTTCTAGTAGAGTCGGATCGAGATGAGCGCTTGAAGATCCAATTTTATTGAAATTTAAACATTCGTAGTTCGCTATTTGAGAAAGGCCGTCAGACGACGGACACGGATCGAGAAGGCTGTCAACGTGGTGGAAAAGTTCACAGCACAAGTACAACTGTTCGTAGTTTTTATCAAAGACTTTGAGGAACTTGTACTAATGATTGTCTTCAATTCTGAATATTTTTGAGTTTTGTTCCGGTTTCTTCAACTATCGGTAGCATTATCGGCATTGACATGACCCTCGGATTCATCGATTTCGTCACTGTAGGGTCTCGCTGTTTCGTTGCTCTGCTCGTCATCCATGGGAATATCGTAGTTTTCATCATCGTGGAGGAAACTCGTTAGGTCATTCGCATCCTCGTCATGGCCGGCCAGCA
The DNA here is from genome assembly GCF_000938715.1 of Lachancea lanzarotensis. NCBI lineage: Eukaryota > Fungi > Ascomycota > Saccharomycetes > Saccharomycetales > Saccharomycetaceae > Lachancea > Lachancea lanzarotensis. The sequence goes on from NW_019212885.1 coordinate 192,426, forward strand.
ACTCGTCTGCCTCATCCAGAAATTGGTCGTGATTCAGCGAAAAGTATGTTGGGCCGTTTGTGTTACCCGATAATTTTGAGCGTAGTCGCTGCCACGTATGTTGAGCCGCTCGAGTGGTCAATTGCTTGGCAGTCACAAGACCTGAGAACCCTAGAACACCTATCTTGACGATCGAGTTCACAACCTTGTCTAGTCCATTTTGTTCAATTAGTTCCTCATCTCCTAATCTGATTTCCCCGAAACGAGAAAACCCGCCATTGCGTTTAACACCACGGACGTACACAAACCAGGCGGCAGCAATGAACACGACGAGTGGAAGAACAATGATGGCGATTAAACGACCACCAGTAACCCGATGACGCCTCCTAAATTCTCCTTCATACCCGGGGCATGCATGAAGACGGGAGGACCAATCTAGCTCCAGCCCTCCTTTGCAGGTTGACAGTGGTATTTTCCTGTAACCCGTAAGCTCAGAAAACTCTACAAGAAGGGGATTCTTTTCACACATTTCGCTACCGTCTAGAGGCTCTGTTCCCTCGACAAGCTTACATGTGCCGTCGCTCGCTTTATAGTAATTGTAGTCACACTCGAAATCCATTCTGGTGCAAGCACATGTTTTTGCCACCCTCGTCATGTCTTTGATGGGTGCTGCGCCGTTGTAACAATTATCATTAACTTTTTGAAGGTACTCTTCTTGATGACCAAAGAGACACTTACCGAAAGTGCGGTAAACGTAATCTCCATTTTGCAAACTACACTGACGCTCGAACGAATGCGTAAAGTCAACCGTAAACGTGCGCGTCTCTTTGCCCGTCACCTTGGAAGACTTGGCAATGATGAGAAAACGCATGGCTGAGTCCTGGGGTGTAGTCACCAAGTCTTCCACATATACTTCTTCCTCCGAAAACTTGTAGTCTTTCCACGTTTTTCCAGAGTCAACTGAATAGATGAGTGAGTCTGTTTTCCCACCATCTTTAACAAGGACTACTACACTTCCTCGGTCGCCATACTCCCATTGATATACACCCTTTCTGATCTCCTTCCAGGTGAACCCTCCATCAACACTCATGAATGTTGAACATTGTTCAAGAGGTAATAAATATTCTCCAACATTTCCAACACCGATCACAAAGCCCAAAGCCGAGCCTGAGGAATAGGTGTCTCTTTGGTCAGTTCTCTCAGTATAGCCATGAAGATTTAAAGAGCAGGATTCCTTATTTTTTGGGTTGCACTTGTAGTTTTTACCTTCTGAGTCCCTGTTTGGTGGTTCAAGGTAAGTCCAATCGGCACCGTCATTAAATGATATCTTTGACTTCAGATGTTTCTGAGCTTTTGTATCCGATTTCACTTCGTCAACGTTGGCTACAGTGTTTATGAGTATGATACCCTCGAGACCCTCCAGCTTCTCAAAGTCAACGAAGCCTCGAGGACCTCGATTGACCGCTCGTTCTAAAGTCACAAAGGAGGTTCCATTAGAATTGGATTTCATTAGCGCTCCAAACTCTTGATTCTGATTCATATGTGTGGTTAAGTGAAAAAAAATGGCACCTTTCTGAGATCCCAGCACAGTGTAAGCCTGTTGCTTATCTGTTCCTAATCCAGCAGGCAGTTTGGCCTCGGCAAAGTTCTCGCCATCAATTGTAACGAATGCTCTTAATTCTTGCTCTTCGTGAGGAACGGCAATGACGGTATACTCTCCAACGGATACGAATCCAAGAGCATTTTCAAAAACAATTTCGGGCTCACTTTGAAAGAAGTCAACACTGGTGACTATTTTATGTCCTCTAGATCCGGACTCGCGAATTGTGCACAGTAGCATATCTGGGTGTGATGGGTCCTCGTACAAGGAACCGACAAAATCGCAGTTCCTTGCTCCGCTTTTCATCTCAGTGAAGCTACTTCCGCCATCTTGGGTGATGTAAGCGACGACATGGCATTTTGGGTCAAAAACACTTTCACAACCTTTGCCCCCGTAGTAAACAAAAGTGTCTCGGTCCTTTGCGTGGAATGACAACGGAAACCCGAGCTGCTTCGACTCAGGTAATTCAAATGTTTCGAAAGTCCTTGCTCGATCATCAGTGATGTGCAATTGATTGTCATCACCAAAAATGTAAGCACTCGTATTGAAGTAAGGATTGAAAACGACTTCGGTGACCTTATTCATGAGCTTCTTCAAGCTTCTGCCACTATCGTATGAAATGTAAACCTCGTTCTTACTATCCCTTAGCAGGACAGTCTCATCGGCTTTGGTATTGAAGTATTGATATGATTTGAGCTCGGACTGGAGCGAGTTCTCGATGACAATAATAGGCTCCTTTCCATATTCGTCCGTAATCCCATCACAATCAACTTCTTTTGGATCTATGGTCAACGGGTTATCACATTTGTTTCCTCTTTGAAGCTTCTTTGGGCGTAGTTTTATCTTTTCACCTTGCTTCACTGCGCTGCAACTTTGTGACTGCTCAAGAAAGTTGAAATCTAAATCGCAGTCACCGCTAGGGGCAAGGTAAAATTCAGGAGAGCATTCATAATCAGCGTCGCTACATTGGCAAACTTCTTCTTCAAACTCAAGATCCTTGTAGGTTTCTCGAATGAGACATTCCGCGTCATTCTTTCTCCTTGCGTACTTCCGTCTTGTCCCGCCAATGCAATCACCCCCGTTTGAAAGCCAGTCCTCCAGGTCATCCTCTCCACACTTTCTTTTATCGAAGAGATCAGAGAAGTCAATTGTGTAAATCCAGGATCTATCGCGGTTTTTAGAGTCTATGCCATGCATGATAAAGCTTGATCCTGACCCATCAAGCGCGGTAGCGAAAAAATCTCCCATGAACACGGACTCTTCCAATTGATGCTCCATCCAAGTTTCACCGTGGTCAAGGGAGTAAAAGAATTCGGCGGCCGGATCTCCATCAGAATCAGGTGCGAACGGAAAGGCAACCATGATGTTACCGTAATCACCATATTGGATTACCACCGGAAAGTCAAAAGCTTTTTTCCACGTCTGGCCTCCATCGATTGTCAAGAATGTTTGCATTGTTGGACCCTTTTCTTCATTCACCTCTTCTTCACTCACATACCCAATAAAAGAGTGCATTCCTGGTAATGTAACGTGTGGATTCTTTCCATACATCAAGGAGGGCATGAGAAGAACAGTAAGAGCACATTTACGAGAATCGTCGGATTTACAATCAAACTCGTTATCTACATCGTCGACCAGTAAGTCAGACCACGACCATCCACCGTCAAAAGTAATCTTGGTTATGACAGACGGATGCCTTCCCGAATGAGCGAAAAAGTCGGTGAAAGAACACACGAGAACTCCTTCAAGACCACTTACATCAGATATCATGTGGAATCCTGCATGGTCTGCGGGAAAAGAGGGTACTGGAGAAAACTTGAGACCCTCAGAGTCCGATAGAACAAGACCGGACCCTCGCTCTCTGGGACTCCCAAATCCAGACAAGAGCATCAACCGGTTGGAATACTGAGAAAGCTGTGACACAAAAAAGGAACCCCTGACACTGGTTGGGATCGATGCCCTTTCAAAATTTTGGCCGTCTCGAGAAATCCAAAGTTCCTGAGGCGAGTCTCGATTGTATCGGTCTTCCAATGTCGAAACAATGATATAATCAGACGTCACAGTTACCTCGCGGACATCGCTTTCTCTAAATGGCTCGAGATATTCGAAATTCGCACCGCCGTCCCTGGAAACGAACAGCTTAACAAACATGCCCTCCTCGTAGTTGTAGGTTGCATCACAGAGAATATCGTGAGCGGAGTCTTTATTGCCTGTGAGTCCTGAATAGCGGCAATTGAGGTTGTTATAATTCTTGAGGGGCAACTTAATTTGTTTAAAGTTTTTCATATCGCTTGTTACAAAGCCATGGGCTTCGCAAGTTTGATCGCAGTTCACTGTGGTCACCAGCAGATCGTTTTCTGCAAAGGGGTTGGATTCCGGATTTATATCGAAATACCCATGTTTTTTTTTAAACGTCACGAAAGGCACATTGAGTTTTGACCAAGATTCTCCCTGGTCGCTTGTCATAAAAAGTCTCCCTTTCATTTTGTTGCCAGGAGCAAACGCACGGTTCTTCTTATAATTCTGGTCAACTCGAATGAAGAGGTTATCGTTTCCAGTCGCTTTGACCGCGTTCCAATGCTCTCCATTGTCTTTGGAAATCTTCAAAGTGCCCTGGTCCATGGACAATACCACTGGGGAGTCGTCGAAGGACTCGAATACGGTATAACCTGGCCATTTCGACTTATTGATCTTGGGGCTCCAATCTGCCAGCGCTGCGTAAGCCCACAACAGCAGCAGAAAACCCTGTATCAGCGCCATAATAAGGATCCAAAATTCGATTCAATTGTTAAGGCCGCACACAATACACTTGAGTCGTTAAATGGGGTCGATGTTTTGGTGTTGGTCTTCTCCTTTTTTTAGTCTATAACTATGATCGTCCGAGTAAATTCAAGGTATACTCTAACTGATAGAGACTATAGTGGAAATTCTTACATTTTGTAATAAGCTTGGCATCACATGACTGAAAATCATTATCGTTTTTATCAAAACTGTCATAATTTGTCCTCAGAACATGTCAAACTAGCAATGTGGTGATGTTTATGGCTATTTCGTACTGGGTCCAGTATACAGGATCTTTGTTGATAAGCGTTTTGGAATCAAGTTAATGCTTACTTCGTTTTGGTAGATTTAGTCTTTGACTCTGCTTCCAAAGGTGATTAATCAACGGTTAACAGGCCATTATCAGGATCAGTACCGAGAAATTTGAAAACAATATACTGAATCCGCCTAAAATACGTCGGTTTGAGGCGACTCTGATGTTCTCATATTTCAAACCAATGATTGGTGTCTAATCTTTTTTCTTTATGGTTTCAGTTCAAACTTTTAAGTTCCGGAGTTCGGTGTGAGTACTACGCAGCAACTCAAGCCAATTGATCGAAGAACCCTGCATGTTTCCCACCAAATAGGAATTTGAATGGCTCTGGAATTTGGTGCAAAAACGTTCTGACAGAATCGCTCAAAACTACATCGATTGAGCAAAATGCCAGTTTCTGCAATAGTCGAGACCATAAAGGAATTCTTTTAGTTTAATGCGGAGAGAAACTTCATAAAGCGCTATTTTCCAACGTCAGATGGCCATAAAGCGCCATCTAGACCCTCCATGCGATCCTGGTAATTATCTCTGTGTAGAGTATGATGGCATCAAAATCGTTTTCCCAGACCGCAGATAACATAGAATCTTCAATCGAAACAAAGTGTGGGGATCTTGCAGCCAAAAAAAAACTACAATTCGTAGTTGGCTGTGCTGTGCCCTGTTTCAGGTTTCCAGACTGCTCATCTTCGGTTTCAACTCCAATGTGAGGCTCGGTCCCCTGTTTGCCCTTCACGTGTGGTAGGTGCCTCAAGAACCTGAACCTACATAAAACAGCACCTACGAAGCAGCTTGTTTCTCAGTTTTATTGTTTTGTGAGACCTGTGTGTGTGTGCGCTTCGAGCTTCACGCCACCATGGGCAAAAAAATCGTTTTCAACATCTCGTCCGAGTTCCAGCTTCAGCAGCTGCTTGGCGAAGGTGCATATGGGATTGTATGCAGTGCAAGGCATTTACCCACAGGGCAAATGGTAGCCATCAAGAAAATTGAGCCATTCAACAGAACTCTGTTCTGTCTACGTACGCTAAGGGAAATCAAGCTTCTGCGGTGTTTCCAACATGAAAACATTATATCGATTTTCGATATCCAAAGACCAGCATCTTTTGAAAGTTTCAACGAGGTTTATATCATCCAGGAATTGATGGACACAGATCTGCACCGGGTGATTGCTACACAAACGCTTTCAGACGACCATATCCAATATTTCGTGTACCAGATTCTTCGCGGGCTCAAATGCTTGCATGCGGCCGAAGTAATTCATCGAGACTTGAAACCTTCTAATTTGTTGGTTAATTCAAACTGTGACGTCAAGCTGTGCGATTTTGGTCTTGCCAGGTGTGCAGGAACGGGATCCGGATCGAAAAATGGCGACAGCGGCCAAATGACGGAATATGTGGCGACACGTTGGTACAGAGCACCAGAAGTAATGCTAACGGCTGCCGAATACACATTTGCCATGGATGTATGGTCGTGCGGGTGCATTCTTGCTGAGCTTTTGATGCGTAGGCCACTGTTCCCAGGAAAAGACTACCGTCATCAGCTATTGTTAATCTTTCAAGTGATTGGGTCGCCCACTTCTACAGATCTTGAATGTGTGCGCTCAACTCGAGCTTTGCAGTATTTGCGTTCATTACCGTATTATCCGAAGAAACAAACGTTTGAACAATTACTTCCTACCGCAAATCGCCAGGCCATCGATTTGCTAGAACAAATGCTAATATTTGACCCACGTCAAAGGATTACTGCTGCAGAAGCTTTGAAACACCCGTATTTAAAGGCATATCATGATCCGCACGATGAACCTGCTACCACGAAAGTGGATCCCAAACTTTTTCGATTTGACGACTGCAAGGACCGTCTTGGGGCTGGGGACCTTAAACGCTTGTTGTGGGATGAGATTTTCGGGTCGTGAAGTGTAGTAACGGTAAAGAGGGCAATACAAGTAAAGTTCGTGGAGAATTGTTACCAAGATTTCGGGAGACTAACGCTATGAAAGGACTAGTAACAGTGCCCCCGAAGCTTGGAAAGATGACAATAGGTCTATATCCTTGGGTGGAGTTTCTATGGAACTAGGTTGGTGAAAGGACACGAAGTTCTAGATGTGTGTCGCTGACATTGATCACGTGGCATGTGGACTAGAATTCTAGCAAGTATGTTCATGTGTAGAGGATGCGTTTAAAGGTGGTTATTAGTTACGCGATGGTGAGCATATAGTATGTTCTATGAAATGCGACTACAAAATTGAGCTTTAAACTTTTGCATACCTTTCTTTGACCTACTATTACATTCGTAAGTAAGTTTTCAGCAGACACGTGACTCAATCAATGACAGCGACAGAGTCGGTGGATAGCTAAGAAACTGGAACCATAGTCTCCGAGCACCCCATAACTTTTCAATTCTTTAGGTCAAGGATGGATCTCCGCAAATGAGTAGAAGTCGATAAACTATTTAAAACAGGCTCGTCTCAGGTATGCATGATCCATGTCGTACAGCGAGAGTCTTTCATGAACATACGAAGCATGTAAGTAAAAACCTATTTAACGGCGTAGTAATCAGCTAGCAGACACATGTAACGTCCTAACTCTGTGGTTAGGCCGACGCATGGTTTCGTATCCATGAGAGTTACAAGAAAGGTCACCGCCTGCTTTGCGCTACGATTACGGGAGCATTTGTTCATTGATTTGAGCTTAATCTCAAATGCCTTTTAAAAATCATAGGATTTTGTTATATAAGCTTAGCTCAATAGCTTGTATGTCTTGTTTTTAGACCTTTGATTAGACCTTATTGGCTAGATATTTCCTTTCAAATATCAGGGCCTTGATTTATCTTCGTCACTCCAGCCACAATCCACATTCAGCTCATGCGCGAAAGAAATAAGCTCTGGCATTCTTGGCTTGCGGTCCGCAATGATAGAGGACATCTTGGACCTGAACATTTGGCGACAATTTTCCCCGTCAAAAAAAACATCACGCATGTGTTTGCGTTGCGACTTGAATTCGCAGTTCATTTTCAAGGCGATTTCATCCCATATCGAACCATCTTCCCCCGGTTCAAAGAAGTCAACAGCCTCCATAAATTTGACCGTTGCATCAAGTGGCATGTTAGCACCTCTATCGATAAACGATTTCAGGGAGACCGCCAAAGGCAAAATAGCCCCAAATAAAGCCCCATTATTAAAAAAAATGTAGCAGCAGGCTACCGCCAAACCCGTAATTACTAGTTGCATCTTTTCAAGAGCAATGAACCACGCAATCTTGAAGCGATATGAATCTCTAGGAAGTTTTCCATTTCCCAGCGCACCGCCAAAGATTTGCTCGCTCTTCTCGCTTGATTGCTCTGGATTGTGAACGGAGTTTTCGTACGCCACTGTAGCGTCAAGAAGAAGCATGATCTCTGCATCATTATCGAATTTTCCATCTTTGAGAGGAAGGTACAGAAACGATCGGAAGATATGTTGGAGACTAGCACCGTTGAAAAAAAACCATGGTGTGTTCCACAACTGCTCCTGGTTCAAATACTCGTTTATGTCTACTGCTAAAGAGTCCCAGCTAGTCAAATTTAATCCAGGTCTCTGTGTCATGATCCTGCGGAACAATTCCACCTTCTGCTGTTCGACAAGAGCGATTTTTCTGCGCTTTAGGATAAATGACATTACACGGGAAAGAGGAAATAATCCGACGCACAGTAGATAGTATTCCAGCACTTTGTCGAGTACGCACTGCGCAGAAAATATGATTAAAGTACTAATAACAAAGAACATGAGCAGTAACACAGGCAAAGCTATTTGGAAAGGTCTCCATCTACTCCATTCGTAAATGCGCCACGAGGTCACTGACCTAAAACACTTGGAAGGAATTCTATCTTCAACATTAGAAGCCTCTCTAGACTCCATTTTCTCATTGAGAGTAGGCCAATGAGGTCTAGTCATGTTCGAGAACACTTACTTTGGTAAATGTCAGGGTTTGGTCAAACGGTGTGTGTGTTTCTGAACTCCGAGGGTTTTGATATACAATGATATACAATAATTCCTAAACTATTTATGAGTACGAGTACAATCTCGAATTGCCGTGTTTAATGATGAGTAGTGTTAGTAAATTCCAGTGGTATCATAAACACGACTCTCCCACCTACTTTCTTCTGTTCAAGCAAAATAAGGGCGTCTTATCTTTCAAAATGAAGCATCTCAAGGAGTGAGCCTTCAAGCTAGTGCCCATTTCTACATGACCCTGCTTAGGTAGATCACCTCTAGTTACTGGTCATTGAAATGAGAAGCCTGTTACCTAAGCTATGTTGACTGGTATTCTAGATCGGCTTCGCTCGACGCTCATCTCAATAAACAAGCTATATCACACGAGTCTACGAGTATGATATTTACTAAATACGTATCTGCTCGAGTCTCTACCCTCTTCCCCAGTACTGAATACTTAGACGTGCGATACATCACTGTTTACGTTGGAGTCAAAACTCAATCGTTGAAACACAAAGAAAAGTTCATACGCAGGTGAAAAAATAACGTCCTGAATAGATAGCTTCATCCCCGGCAATAGTCTGACGATCTTGACATCCTTTGTTTACGTCGCAAAAGTTATGAACAACGTTAATCCCACTTAGTTGGTCACGTGATAGTCGTCCTCTTTAACCGAATTACGATGTATATTGAAGTTTGAAGATGAACACAAGTCTACGTGTGTGTTGGATCGGTTTCTGCTCCTTCTTTTCACACATGTTCACAAGACTCTTCAAAAGTAAGTTGTAGATCTTTTTGTCACTTTGTACGAGATCTGTGTTTGGCCCAGGCACCACCGATTTGAAGAAAATTTCGTGCAGCTTTTTCAAGCTAACAAAATCCTTACGCACTTCGATCAATTAGGACCTGTCACTCATAGTTCACAAACCTTTCTTTCCTCTCTATCTCTCTCTCTCTCTCTCTCTCTCTCGAGAAATAGAGGTCGAACAATGTAATAATAAAAACTCATCACGTGGTTCGAACAGATTTCCGCCAATTCATTGGTCGCTCAATACGAGCTGGGTATTTTTTCATGTTTTCCGGTGCATATCGCGGGCAAATCTCTTGTTTCAACTAGATCCGTATGTCCTGCATCATGGCTCAGCTTTCTATCTTATTCCGATCACCGTGCTTTCATTTTCTACGGTTTGGTCTTTAAAGTTTGTCATTTTCACGGCTCTTTCTTATTCGCTAAATCTTTCACTTAGAAGAATAAAGGCCCATCTTTGACGTGTCACTACGTTAAATTAGTGAAATTTGACGATATCTAGAAAACTAGTATCGTCGAGCAATGTTCCCGCTAAGTGCAAGTGACGGAGATCTGGAAAAAGTATATAAAGCGAGTACTTTGGAAGTTGAAGTCGACGTGTAATAGTTGTACGGATTCTGATAGAGTAGAAGAACGCTTCTTAATAAAAATATTCAAGTGTCAAAGAAAAATCCATACACTTAAACACATATCCATATCATATCAAAATGCTTCCTGGTCCTCATTACGATTTTTATCAAGACAAAAAACTCAGCTTGGTTTTGGCTCCATTTTCCGGTGGTCAAGGTAGACCCGGTGTGGAAGATGGTCCCAAATACATGCTAAAACACGGTCTGCAAGACCAGCTGCAAGACTTGGGCTGGAAAGTGGGCGTCCGTGAACCTCTAGCAGGCGTTGATTACGACAAACGTAACGAACAGGACAAGAGCGACGTTTACCAAAACGTAAAGAGACCCCAATTGGTCGGAGAAGCCACGGAAAAAATCCAGAAATCCGTGCGTGAATCTTTGGACAACGGAGAAATGCCAGTCACTTTGGGTGGTGACCACTCCATTGCCATCGGAACCGTTTCTGGTGTTTTCAGCAAGTATCCAGACGCCTGTTTGTTGTGGATCGACGCTCACGCCGATATCAACACCCCATCGACCACAGACTCCGGTAACTTGCACGGCTGTCCCGTATCGTTTTTGATGGGTTTGGATGCTGAAAACACTCCTCCTTCCCTCAAATGGGTACCAAACTGCGTCAAGCCAAACAAGATTGCGTACATCGGACTCAGAGACGTGGACGAAGGTGAAAAGAAAATTTTGAAAGAGAACAACATCAAGGCCTACTCCATGTACCATGTTGATCGCTACGGTATCAACGGTGTTATCGAAATGGCCCTAGAGGCCATCAACCCAGACGGAACCAGTCCAATCCATCTCTCCTACGATGTGGACGCCGTCGACCCCATGTACGTGCCTGCCACCGGTACTCCAGTGAGAGGCGGTCTAACTTTGAGAGAAAGTTTGTTTTTGACCGAAAGAATTGCTGAAACCGGTAGACTCGTTGCCCTTGACGTGGTGGAGTGCAACCCATCTCTTGCTGCTCATGACATTCACGTTGTCGACACCATTTCCGCCGGTTGCGCTATTGCCAGATGCGCTCTTGGTGAAACTCTATTGTAAACCCAACGAAGTAAATATTCCCAAACTACATATAGCATTTCTCACTGTTAAAGTGATGTATAATAACAAGAACAGCAATACCTAGAAAATGGTTAACAATCAGCATTGTCGGTTGCGAGTTTAAGCCGAAATTTCGAACAAATTGAACGTAGTATTCACGACGAAACAACTAAAAAGTTTGTTTTAAGAGCAAGCACCAATACATCTACAGTTCGGTATCAAGATATCGAGAGCTCATGGTTTGATATAAACGGCTGTTGTGTGTTGATCGGACTCTTAATCTTTTGGTACGTTCTTTAAGTGTATAGAACTCACTACTGGAAAATTTTTGGTGTAAATTATTTAAAATCTTATGAAATAAGAAGAGCTAGCTCATCTCATCAGAAAAACGAAGAATCTGATCGCTAAACATAGGAATAAGATGGCCAGTGAGGGATTGAAAGACACGGCTGATGCCAGTGTTTCTAACGAGGGCAGCGGTGCCCAAAACGCGGGTGAAATCGAAGCTCAGGACGTTGATATGATGGCCAATGAACAAAACTCGGAAGACGAGGAAGAAGAGGAGGAACTTGATAAAGAAAAGATTAAACTGTTGTCAAGCGCGACATCCGAGGACGGCAAATGCGCATCTTTTCAGATATCGGAAGAAGACCACACTTTGGGCAATGCTTTGCGGTACATAATCATGAAAAACCCGGACGTCGAGTTTTGCGGGTACTCGATACCTCATCCAAGTGAGAACCTACTGAATCTCCGGATCCAGACATACGGCGAGTCCACGGCGGTGGAGGTGCTACACAAAGGGTTGCAGGACCTCATGGATCTGTGCGACGCTGTGGAGGACAAGTTCACGCAGCGCATTCGTGAGATGTAAAAACTGTCACCCACACACACATATATCAAAATTTGTATTGTATAGTATTTAGTGGACGTCACTAGAGGGGTCCTCAAAAAAGCATATTTAGGGCAGGCTCATCAAGAGTCTGTCTAACCGAAACTAATGGATGGGGAAGTCATCAAACAGACACGCAGATGAATTGAATGAAGAAAATACAAGACGCTACACGCTGACCTAACTAGTGAAACCTACACACCGTATCGAACGGCTCCTTGAACGTCTACAGATGCTGAGTACAGACACTAGAACTCAGCTTCTCGTCGCCAGGATTTGAACCTAAGAGTTTTACTACGGCTAGATGGAAATTAAACAGCAAACCGATTATCGCTGTAGAAAGTATCAAATACGTAAACGGATCCTTTAGCCTAAAGGAATTGTCTTGATGCTTTCAAGTTACTTGATTCGAGTTGTCGCCGTGTGATGCTATGGGCTCATAATCCCATCAATTATAGAAAATCTCGAAAAACTCATCTCTATCTGAAGAGATACGCGTATTAAGACACGTAAACAAACTTTGCGGTCAACCAGTCGAAAAATTGAATAGTTTGAGACCCACTCGCTACTTTCAAAGCTCTTATTTGAACTTTGCGTGTCAATTTTAATCTTGGTGGAAACTCTAACAGCTTAATCCGTTTCTGTTCTCTCAATAGATTTCAACGACAATGGCAGGTTTGGGCGCCGTAGTGCGCAATTACAGATTCGTAATTGGATCCCTAACGGCTATCATGTTGATTCTGCTTCTGAGATCATCTTCTAGCTCATCGGGATTGTTTCAAATTTCGCCCAAACTGGACGATGACACAGTGAGCACGCTGCCTATTAATCCAGCCCCAGGCTACATCGATGACGCTGCAGCCACCAAAAAAAATCCTACTGTGGCAGACGCTGTAAAACAAGGTCTCACGCAAACGCCCGGAAACAAATATTCAAACTCAGCCAAATGCGAAAAGGATCACCAATTCATCATCATGATTGATGCTGGTTCAACTGGTTCTCGTGTTCACGTTTATGAATTCGATGTTTGCACAAAACCACCTCGATTGGTCGATGAAACGTTCGAAGCGGTTAAACCAGGTCTTTCCTCCTACGATACCGATACTGTGGGTGCTGCTAGTTCCTTGGATGGGTTGCTGGACAAAGCGTTACAGGTTATACCCAAAGATAAGCATCGGTGCTCGCCTGTTGCAGTCAAAGCTACCGCAGGTCTGAGAAAATTGGGCTCTGTGAAGTCTGACAAGATCTTAGAGGCCGTCAAGGCCCATCTGGAAAACGACTATCCATTCCCCTTGGTCAAAAAGGACGGTGTTGTGGTGATGAGTGGTGAAGAAGAAGGTGTTTACGCCTGGATCACTGCAAATTTCTTACTGGGAAACATCGGTGCTGGCAATAAACTGCCAACGGCCGCTACATTCGATCTTGGTGGGGGGTCTACGCAAATCGTTTTCGAGCCCACGTTCCCTCCCAATGAGAAAATGGCCGATGGTGAGCACAAGTACACGCTGAACTTTGCAGAAGACACTTACACACTATACCAGTTTTCACATTTAGGATACGGCTTGATGGAGGGCAGAAACAAAGTGAATACATTACTAGTCGAGACAGCTCTCAAGGATGGACTTATCGAGAAAACCGAAAAGAAAGTTACACTCACATCGCCGTGTCTGGCACCTGGCACTACTGCTAGCGGTGTTAAAGTTCAATTGGCAAACGGCGACGAGTATTCGGTAACTTTCAAGGGCCCCGTTACACCTGCCGGAGCTCAATGTCGCTCTCTGACCGATACGGTTCTTGAGAAGGAAGCAAAGTGCACATTGCCGCCTTGCTCTTTCAACGGTGTGCATCAACCCTCTTTGGTGTCTACTTTCAAAGAATCCAATGATCTGTACATTTTCTCGTATTTCTACGAAAAGACACATCCCTTGGGTCTACCACGTTCGTTTACCCTTCAAGAACTTGCTGACCTAGCACGAATGGTTTGCAGTGGTCAAGAAGTGTGGGAGAGCGTATTTAGTGGGATTGAAGGTTCTGTCTCGCAGCTTAAGAAAGAACCTCAGTGGTGTCTCGACTTAACTTTCCAAGTGTCGCTGCTTCACACCGGTTATGATATACCTCTTAACCGTGAGCTTAAGACCGCGGAAAAGCTCGCAGACAGCGAACTCGTGTGGTGCTTGGGTGCCTCACTCCCATTGCTCGATGGCGAAGACTGGACCTGTAAGATAACTGAAAATTGATTTAAGAACACGATTTTAGTTTTAATGCAACTCCATGGTCTACTTGAGGCTTGTATTTAAAGTAATTATTGTGTCCATCTAGGTTTAGGCTCGATACTTGAGTCTTTACCTATAAGAACTCGAAGCTGATGTCCTTTCGTGTGCTGCGATACACCATATTAAAAGTTCGAAATAATGGAGGGATACAAGTTTGCTAGCGATGCTTCATTTTAAAGGAAAGGTAAGTCAAAAACTGTTAAACAGAGACTCCATCTATCGTTTTTCGAACTCCAAGGAGCTTTCGAAAGATTTAGGATCATATCTCAAGCTGGAATAGACCTTTCAGCGAATTTTTCGCCTCCACACAAGACAGTATAGCACAAGTGATCTATAATTGCACCCTTTTGAATTCCTCTCTCATAAGACAAGCGACAGCCGGAATACCATTTTAGAAGCGGCCTTTATCTTATTTAAATCGATACAAGGAAACCTAGGAATAAATTTCCAGAGCATACAGCACTAATTGAACGTGTTCTGAGCTAAACATGGGTAGTGATTCTCCCGTATCTTCACCTCTTTCGAGAGAATTGTCGCCGTTGTCCAGAACTTTAACGGAAAGCACTGGAAAATCCTCACCCGGTTCAGACCCCAAAGACAAGAAAGATTTCAAAAACAAGAGTAAAAGGTCCAAGAGTGTTTCGCATTTGGCGGACCGCAATAGAATCTTAAACAGTAAAATGACCCCATTGAATGCAGAAAGAGCGCCGGTGGCTTTACATGATACAACGGATTCTGGTGATGACGATTCAGATACGGGCAGTGCTGCTGAAAAGGTGTTTAGACGACTCTCTGTGGGTTCGAACGATATGAGACGGGCTACCTCGCATGCGCAACTATCGTCAACCGCACATGGCATGCGTTTGCTATCCAAAGACATACAAAAGTCCATGGTCACATTGGAGGTCAAAAGGCTGATGATCGTTACTAAGAAGCAAGATAGTTCCCTTGTGTATCTCACCAGGGAAATGGTTGAGTGGATTTTGGTCAATTACCCAGGTATTGAAATTTACGTCGACGAATCCGTGGAGAAGTCCGGCAAGTTTGATACCCCGGGTATAATCAGAGACAGCAGATGTGCATCACATAGGATCAAGTGTTGGACTCCTGAGTTGGTGGCGAAAAAAGACAATTTTTTCGACCTTATTGTTACGTTGGGTGGTGACGGTACTGTGCTTTACGTCTCATCGCTTTTCCAACGAAGTATACCACCAGTAATGTCGTTCTCCCTCGGGTCCCTGGGTTTCTTGACCAATTTCAACTACGAAAACTTCAGACAGTCGCTGCCCCGCGTTTTGAACTCCAAGATCAGAAGCAAGATGAGGATGCGGTTGTCGTGCCGGGTGTTCCGCAGACGCAAGCCACACAAAGACGGTACGCGTTCAAGGAAGAAATTCAGCATGATTGGAGAATACCACGTACTCAACGAATTGACCATTGACCGCGGTCCTAGCGCTTTTATCTCCATGCTGGAGGTTTTTGGCGATAACTCGCTTCTGACGGTCGCTCAAGCGGACGGTTTGATTATAGCCACGCCTACCGGTTCCACTGCGTACTCTTTGAGCGCTGGTGGTTCTCTAGTCTATCCAAGCGTTAACGCTATCGCTGTCACTCCGATTTGTCCACACACCCTAAGTTTCCGTCCCATAATTTTGCCTGACAGTATGAAGCTCAAAGTTAAAGTGCCATTGAATTCAAGATCTACCGCATGGGCTGCTTTTGACGGTAAAAATCGGGTCGAATTGTTTAAAGGTGACTACATCTGCATCACTGCGAGTCCACACTCATTTCCTACGCTCGAGTCTAGTCCTACGGAATTTATCGACAGCATCAGCAGAACCCTGAACTGGAACGCCCGCGAGCAACAGAAGAGCTTCGCTCACATGCTTTCTCAGAAGAATCAAAAGAACTACGTCACCGATACAGAAAACCAGAAAAGAGACGCTCCAGAAGTGCGTGCTCCTTCGGACGACGAAGAGGAAGAAGAAGAAGACGAGGATTCTACGGACGTTGAAAACATTCAATTCCGACCTAAAGCGGTAGACGCCACGAAAGCACCCAAACTGAAGCCCAACTTCCAATTGTAGGATAAAGCGCCGGACATAAAAATTTTTTTCGTGGTTTTTCTAATGATAATAGACAACTAAACGGTTGAAAAACTTCCACTGGCGGTGATGATATAAAGCTTAGGCTATAAATGGCGGGTGGACGCGGATGGAAGGTCTAGACTTGTTGAAAGTTCTTTATCGAAGCCTGGGAAGCAACTTTTCGAGGCTTGCGGTACAGATTTGCGAAGATGAGAGGCTTGAGACTAGTACTGTTGCCAATTGTCACTTTACTGGCATCAGTAGTGAAGGCTTCCAGTGACGAGACCGTGTATTGTAACGGGACTGTCGGTGCATGTCCCGATGACAAGCCATGTTGTTCGCAGTACGGAGTCTGTGGTTCTGGCAGTTACTGCTTGGGTGGTTGTAATCCAAGATTTTCTTACAACTTGAGTGCCTGCATGGCAATGCCCATCTGCAAGGACTCTCAGACCATTTTCAACAACTATAGCAGCAAGGTGGCCAACCAGTACACTTTCCTTGGAGATGCATCGGCTAATGACTGGATCTACGAGGGATCTATTGTAGACTACAACGACGAACAAGCGCTTTTGTTGACGATGCCTCAATATTCGTCAGGAGCCGTTTTGTCGTCTACAAGATACATGTGGTATGGAAAAGTAAGCGCCCGTATGAAGACGTCACATCTCGGAGGTGTCATCACAGCTTTCATCATGTTTTCCTCTGTCCAGGATGAAATCGACTACGAATTCGTGGGAGCGAACTTGACTAATGCACAAACCAACTACTATTTTGAAGGTGATTTGAACTGGACGCATTCGAGCAACGTTTCCGTTAGCAACACCTTTGATAACTACCATGTCTACGAAATTGACTGGCACGAGGATCATCTCGACTGGCTCATCGACGGTCAAGTTGGTAGAACGCTTTACAAGAACCACACCTTCAACGCTTCGACCGGACAATATGACTACCCACAAACGCCTGCGCGTATCCAACTATCGATTTGGCCAGGTGGTACCAACACCAGTGCTTACTGGACGAAACTATGGGCCGGTGGTGAAATCGACTGGAATGCTCCTGATATCAAAGATCCTGGGTACTACTATGCTACCGTGGAGAGTGTGAACATCACATGCTACGACCCTCCTGCTGGCACCAGACAAAATGGATCGGCCGCTTACAGATACGTGGACAGCAAGAACTTCACCCAGGCTGGCGTGGCCATCACGAACGATACTACGGTTCTAGGCAGTTTGGAAGACAGCGGGTTCAACCCACAAAGCGGGAAGTCGTCATCGTCGTCCTCAGCATCTTCCAGCAGCACCAGCTCAAAGCCTTTCACTACACAAAGTGGAGCATCAAAGAGCAAAAGCACTAGCGGAAGTACCGGTACCAGCACGGCTGCGAAGGGTTCGTCTGGCGATTCCAGCTCGTCATCGCAAGTGCCATCTGGCTTTGTACAAAACATGAAAAGCAGTTCTTCGAGCACAGCCGGGGCTGTTTCTCTAAACCTGGACGCCAACAAGCTGCTGCACGCTTTCGTGGCGGTTGCTGGAGCTGCATTGGCATTCGCTTGAGTGCCTTCTAATAGAGTAGATGAATATGTACTCGTGTGTACCTGTCTTTTTTAGCACTTTTGATAAAAAATTAGAATTATTGTCGTCATTGGGGGACTATTTGAGAGATGAGTTAACCGTGCTTAACGGTCGTGTTGACCTTTCCTTGTGGACCCATAATCTTGTGGTTTTTCTGGGTTCTCTTCTCATTACGGGACGAATCTATGTTCAAACTAAGTACAGGTTGTTGTATGTGTATATATTATATATATTAAGAGGTCACAGGTCGAAAGAATAAATAGTGTAGTGTTGTGGCCGGTTGTTGAGTAAACGTGAGAGTGAGTTCACAGCTCTACGAGCAGAACTTCCTCGATACTAATGCCACAACATATGGTCATGAAAAGCGTGGTGGTTGTGAATTTTTAGATTTTTTTTTCAACTCCCAAAACACCTTATTTGGCAGCCTTGGCCATGTAGGTGACAATGTCGTTTCTGTCCTTCTCCTTCTTCAAACCTCCAAACGCCATTTTGGTACCTGGAATGTACTTCTTTGGGTTTTCCAAGTAATCAGACATGGTCTGTTCGGTCCATTCAACGTCTTTCTTGATGTTGGCCTCAGTGTACGAGTACCCTTCGGCTTTACCGGAACGGCGTCCGAAAACTCCGTGCAAATTTGGACCAACCTTGTTAGGTCCACCTTCTTCGATGGTGTGGCATTGCATACATCTGGTCTTGAACAGAGTAGCACCTTTCTTCTCGGATCCCTTCTTGAATGGAGCTGGCATTGTAGTGTGTTATAGCTTGATTGATCGCGATCTAGTGACTATGATTCCAAACCCGGTGGTAAAACACTCCCTCCAAGTATTTTTGCCTAAATTTTAGCCTTATATAGTCTCATGGAAAAAATATATATTTCGTACGATGCGATCTCATCGTCTGAATTTTTTTTATCGCTATTTTTCAAGATCGGATACATCGGGTTTTAAAGCCATCACCTGGCACAATTGGGAATAACTCAAATATGACCCAATAGAAACTTGAGTATGCGTATGCACGATGACGCGGACGGATACACGGAATTTGTTTCGCAGCCGCACATAAATGCTGATTGTCTTTTCGCTCGTGGAGGATGATACCAACACAGCGATCTGATTGGCCAGCGGGTGGGACGCGGCAGAGGAACGGACAAGAGATAAGCACTGGACCAGAGCATGTGGACTACACAGACCGTGGGGTATTATTTCTGAAGAGAGTAGATGTCTTGAAATGAAGCTGCAATAAAGAGGAAAACCACAATCGTATCATCTTGGACGATTGTGACATGCGTCACGTGATGTTGTGGTGACAGCGACGTATTGGTAGAAAGTGATATCAGTAAATTCACTTTCTGACATCAAGTGAGAATCGTCATTGTGAGCGCGGTTTAACCATCAGTATCGACAGCAGTGGTTAAATATTTGTAATAAGTTCGTGTTTGCACCGGTCGAAATGGATTTTACATCGTGAACCGACCCTCTCACCGTATGTGACAATTCCATTTTTTTTTTTTTATGTTGTGGACGGGAATGACGGTTTTCGGGTGACCTTTTCAACTCACACTAAATCGTCCTAAACCACCCAGTGAAAAGTTTAACCACTAGCTCCCATTACAAACCACCTAACCCCAAATTCCAAGCACCATTGGCCACCCCTCAGCAGTACCTGGAACCTTTCAATCGTGTTCAACATCACTACCGACGACCGCGCTCAACTAACTCTAATTGATGCATCTCTTCAAAGTGCTTACTCAACCTCCTCTCATCGAACTCCCAGTAGATCCACACAAGGCTCAATGACTGCAAATTTCTCAGCACTTCTGCTCGATATCGAAGGAACCGTTTGCCCCATTTCTTTTGTCAAAGAGACCCTTTTCCCTTATTTCCTGCAACAAGCCGATTCTCTGCCGCACTCAAAAGACCTTCACATCAGATCATTACTACAAAAATTTGAAGTTGATGATGTTGTAGCCCACATCCGTAGTTTGGTATCCCAAGATATCAAAGATCCAGTCCTCAAAGAATTACAAGGTTTAGTTTGGCTAAACGGTTACGCCAGTGGTGAAATTACTGCACCCGTGTACACAGACGCTATAAACTACATTCAAACTACAGAAAAACCTGTGTACATATATTCCAGCGGATCAGTCAAAGCCCAGAAACTATTATTTCAGTATGTCGCTGGTGATCAAGGGACCATTGATCTGCGACCCAAGCTACAAAACTATTATGACATCAATACCTCTGGAACCAAGACGAACAGCCAATCTTACATGAAAATAGCGAACGATATTGGGCTTCCGCCAGCAGAAATCTTGTTCCTCAGCGATAATTCCTTGGAACTCGATGCTGCTAAAGATGCTGGATTGCAAGTAAAACTAGTCATTCGACCTGGAAACGCACCAGTCGATTACCAGGGCAAATACGATATTGTCACCAACTTCAATGTATTGTGAGAAGAAGACCATTACAATGGTGTGTTTTTAATTGACATCGAAAATATATACATATTTCTAATTACACAACTCAACTCAATTCAATCCGCATACTCGCTGAAAAGCATGTTGGCGGCAATCTCTTCGTTTTTGTCGCATGCAAAGTAGACTTGAACAGCTAGAGATCTTTCAAAGCCCAGTTCGCATAGTCTTGAAATGGCAGCTTCGTCTTGCGGGGTCAACTCGATCGTTGGAGGTGCTTGTCCCTCTTCTATTCCTTCGGCATTCATGCCACCCTCAAGTGCTCCTTCCAAGTTCATGTCTCCTTCTTGCAAAGAGCCACCAACGGCCTCTAAAAGCATGCTGATGAACATTTCGGGGTTGCTCATGATTTGTTCGCGTAGCTCTGGATACCTTGTGCTCAAGCTTTCCAGAAGAGGTGCGAGAGCCTCTGGGTTCCCTGTCACAACCTGTCTAAGAGATAAAAGGTCTTCCATGGTTAAGCCAATGGTACCTGGGGCACGCCCACCTTCACCGCTTTCAGGGCCACCAGGGGTGGCAGCTGCTTGCGCAAACAGATCGTCTGCTGCCACCGGAAGATCTTGTGGGTCTCCAGATCCCTGTGCTGTGATTTCCTGATTACTGTCCTGAGAAGTCTCTGGCGCTTGTGGTAATGGTGCTTCAGATAGACCTTGAGTTTCGACCTGACCTGGATTTTGCGCTTGTGATTGCTGTTGTTCTTGTTGTTGTGCTTGTTGCGGCTGCAAATGTTCGGGAATGCCCATCAAAAGATATTCAACCGCTCTGTCTGGGTTGTTGAATGCGGCTCTGAGCGCTCTTTCCACTTGATCGCGGTCGTACCCCATTTCCATGATCCTCTGAATCGTCTCGTCGCGTTGAAAACCGGTCACAAACCCGGTATCATTACGGGAAGCGGTTTCTTGTTGTCCTGCCCCACCAGAGATTCCGGCAATTGTTGAACTTTGCTCACCAGACGGTGTGGGTTGAGTTTGAGAGGTCTGTGAAACGTTGGAAGCTACCTGTCTGTTTTCTGTGGGTGGTAACGTGGTCTTTGTGGCGCTAGATTTTTTCTTGGAAACCATGAAAATGACCTGATCGCCTTCTTTCAACTTGTACTCCTCAATGCAACGGTCATCCTGTAGAATTTTACCCGAATAGATAAGTTTTATCTGTGATTCTTCACAGTCCTTGCTTTCAGCTAGTTTCTGCTTCACGGTTCCGATCGTGTCGGTTGGTTCGAACTCCAGGCCCAGAACTTGTTTCTTAAAGTCCTTGAAGTTGATTTTAACCATTGGTAATAGGTCTGGGTTGACGTGTGTCAGGGCGTTTGTACAGTTCTTGTTCAAGTGGACAAGGTTGAAAGCGATGAGGGTTCAAGTTCAATATATATTGTATATTTGCCACCAGGCTCGAGAAAGACAGGTCACATGGTCGACGACACGATAAAGCTAGAGTAGTCAAAAGAGTTGAATTTGAAGCGATTTGAGGCAAGAAACTGGGCAATGTTGAGCTAACGAGATTGTTTATTGTCGAGTAGAAGTTTCTGTAATTAATGCAATTTAACTCGTAAATTTTGGATGTCCGAACGATTCCTTGCTGGATTAACGAAAATGAGGCTCGAAATCTGGGAAAAAATCGCCCGCTCAGATAGATTTGGCTTCATACGGTGGCCAAGTGAGTTCATGAAGAAGTCTTTTCCATTTGATGACTTAAAGATTTGATCATGGGATGTGCAACAGTGTGTTTGCTCAAACTTTGGTTATTTGTCAACTGTGGTTCGCAAATATCCATTTGAACTCAACGGTTGAAGGAAGGGAACGACGTTTTTTCAGTCGTCCTGTCGTGTACGCACCGTAGCCTTATGGTCTAATTTTTTGAAGACATGTCACTTCGTACCATTATGTCGCCAATCAAGAGGCAACTGTACTGAGACAACCACTGAAACCGGTCCTGCTTCTCGTATCTTACTTTGATATTGATATTAGGTTGCCGCATCGCGTGTCTCTTTACTTAAGCGGAACTCTATAACATTGGTAGAGATTTTGGGCCAAAACAATAAGCCAAGATGCTCGATCAAATATCGGGATCGAATTCGAGTTGTTCAACTTCGTCCGGGTTCTTCTTGGGCTTCTTAGAGCCTCCGTCTTGCTCTGCAGCTCCAGCGTCGTCGCCTCCTGCTTTCTTGTCGGCATCTTTAACGTCGACGTCTTTTGCATCTGCATTTTCAGAATCTTCGTCTTTTTTATCCTCGGCCTGTTGATTATCGGTTTCATCGTCTTTGGGGGCATTTTCAGGAGAGCTGTCTTCCCCATCTGCATCCACGGCAAAATCGTCATCAATACCGTCCCAGTCGACCGTGATCCGACGATTTACAGAGCTGGGATCAATATTCTTCATCACTTTAAGTCTTTCCGTTTCCCATTCGTCACGAACGTCGTCAAAAGCCACTTGCCAAACCTTATCGTAAAACTCACGAATCTTGTTTTCCTCCACTTTACGTTTTTCTTCTTCGGCCATCCATGCCATATGTTTGAGATCGTCAGACGAAGGTTCGTAAATATGCCAGATAACATAATGCGGCAGCCCAATCACACTGTAGCCCAGCCTGCGAGACAATTTACCAAATGCTTCGGTTTCAGCGTGTTTTTCAAACGAAAAGGCCGGGAAATGCGAACCCGCGCGGAAGACTTTGGCTTTACTCAAAATAGACACGCCTCCAATACCGTCTAATTCCATTTCCACTTCAGGATCACCGGAGGGATCCCGCATGTAAGCCAAATGTGTGCGCCATGTAGCATATTCCGGATACCCTTCGACGATTACAGCGTCTTCGTCTAGTGAATCTGCTAATTGAAGACCACCTTCAGATTCTTGCCACGAATTCAAATCGTAAGGTTGGATATTACCTAGCCAATCTGGCAAGGGACGCCAAACGTTTGGAACAATGACGTCTTTGTCGTGGTGCATGAGGTCTTCCAAAATAGTACGTGGGATGGTTTGTACGTCCACATCACGCCAGTAAACCCATGAATGATACGGTTTAAGGGCTACAGATCCCAGCCAGTTGCGGGCCCGGCCCATTAGTTTACGTCTGGGACCCTGAGCTGCAAACCCGTGGCGGTCCGAAAACGACTGTCCGATGATTTGACCGAAATCTTTTTCGTAGATTTCGATGTTGCCAAACCGCTTGGTGCGGTCTGTTTGCGATTGCGCTTTTTGCAGATGTGCCAACAACACACCCATGGTGTCATCCGAACTATCACTGACCAAAAACGACAAATCGATCAAATTATGCGGATAGGAAGTACGCGCCATATGTTCGAAAAACATGGGTAAATGTTCAGCTGCGTCTCTAAGCGGCACTGTGAACAAAACGCGGTCTCCACGTTGCCACCCATCGGGCTTACCGTTGTAGTTACGCAGATCGTAGTATTGAACGCCCGGAACGTTTTCGAACGATGGCACATATGACTTAAACACAATGAAAGGAGGCCATGCAAATCGTACCACGATGCTACTGTTCCCGATTAAAAGTAGCCGGATCACCACCAGGGCCGTCAGCACCAGCCCGGCCACCGACACCGTTGTCGAGTGTTTCATTTGCAGAACTGGAACTGGTGGGATGCCGAATAGAGGATAGGTGTTGGTATGATTGTTTTGAAAGAGTTGATCTAGTCTAGTAAAGTTAAGTCAAGTTCATTTTTCAATCTATTATTCTCGAGATCTTAGGGCCAATGATTGTTTACTATGGATCATGTGACGTGCAAAAAACACAAAAGGAGGGTAACAGTACGCGAAAACAACACGTGATAAAAGAGGCGTGATAAGCACGTGGCTTAAAAAGACGGACAGCGCCTTGTCACGCAGCTGTTCGTGCTGGGAAAGCCGGTTCGGACATTGAAATGAAATGGTCTTAATGACAGTACAGTTTAAGCTAGCGACTGAAAAGCTTCAAAGGAGATGTGATTGTGAGATAAATAGTCATATATGTAGCGCTAGGGTTCTCAATGCGTGTCGTGTTCTACGAAAATGAACTAGTCACGTGTACAAGTAGAACTATTCCACCACACTGGTAACATGAAGCTATTTCTAGACAGCTCTGCTAGCTCCGATCTCGTTTATTTCAAGTGCTTTAGTTAATCAAATGCCGATATCAAAATGAAAAACCTCCACGAAGTGAGCGCTGAGTGTCTTGTCGTCCACATTAAACTTGCTTATATTTATAAATCCCCCGATCGCTTCAGGTTACCAGTCATTGGTGTAGTGAAACCTAATCCACAGGGTTTGTGACTGAAGCTTCTGGTGAACATCGCGCGATGCGCACAGCAGTAAACTAGCCATATAAAACGGGTCTATTCGTCCCCGCGCCAAAACATGGTACATCATTACACACGTATATATTGGACCCTATACCCTATATAGGGTCCAGTACAAACAGAAGTCTTAAAACCAAAGGATGTTGATATACCTTTCACATATTTCATTTCTGTACAAACTTGTGAATGGGGGTCGTGTGAAAGATGAGCATGGCAACAGTATAGTGTGCTTGAAGGTCGTAGTTGTGAATTGAACTCGTCGCGGTCCAATCACTATATACGTGTTAACGCAGACACTCAACTAAGACTTGCTCAACACTGTCCGGGGTCAATCGTGCTTTATCCTATGCCATCATAGTCAAACCCAAGCGTACGCAATCGATTCGCTTTACCGTGATCTATGCCAAATCATACCACTTTTCATGCCCTCCAGGCGCTCAAAAACACCATCGGTTTTCGATCTTGTATATACACTTTCTCATACATAGGTCAACCCTCTTTCCACAGATATTGCCACCAAGATATGTGGGTTTCGAACCTCAGCGAATTTCATCTGAAGAGTGTGTCGTTATCGTAATTCCTTCAACAAACTATCGCTTCCTTCAAAATTCACTACAGCTCCCGACTACGCTGTACCGCTATTGTGGCAACCCCTTTTTAGCCGCCGAGCTTCTGTTTTTTTGTATATAAAGAGGGTCATTTAGAGAAAAAAGATGTCTCATTCCGCTACGAATAAGGAACCCTGACGATAAGAACAGACATATAAAGAGAGATCAAAATGTCTGGAGAAAAAGACCATCACGACCTGTCCATTGCTTGGTACTCGTTTCGTGAATGCCATACATTTGAAGCAATTCGCGCAACGTTATGTCCATCACACTACAACACCTGAACAGCCAAGTCGCGTCATACTGAAAAAACGTAAGCTCGCCCGTTGTCACGAGTACATTTACACCCGCCCTCCCCTACAAACACTTCTTCATACTAAACACCTGGAAGCGATTTCCGATAAATCCGTAGTCAAAACTTCTCAAGAAATGGGCCATCTAGACCGCCCCCTTATGTCGACCCATACCACCAGCCAGCCCTCCAAGAATGAATCTACTACTCTCAGTGCGCTGTTCAGCGTCGTTGCCAACAAAAAACTCAATCGCGTTGATGTTGTATCGGTCTCTACACCCACCCTGTCTATTACCCGCACGTTTCCACGGGACCATCCAGGGCTGTTGAGCTTGTCAAGATGCACGTCCGTCCGCAACATGGTGAATCGCTTTTTACATAGCTACACGATGAAAATTTTTCAAGAGGCGAACAGGTGAGTATAAAAGGAAGTAAGGCCAGGCATCGACGGGCGTACTTCCGCCCATCTGTTGGCAGATATTTTTCCTGTTTGAAAGATTCTTCTTTTTGGTTAGAAGAGCCAGACACTCACATTTGTAAACCACTCCACATACACAATGGCTGAAGAAGAACACACCTTTGAGACCGCCGATGCCGGTTCCTCTTTGACCTACCCTATGCAATGTTCCGCCTTGAGAAAGAACGGATTCGTTGTTATCAAGAGCAGACCTTGTAAGATTGTGGACATGTCCACCTCCAAGACCGGTAAGCACGGTCACGCCAAAGTCCACTTGGTCGCTATCGACATTTTCACCGGCAAGAAGTTGGAAGATTTGTCTCCATCGACCCACAACATGGACGTTCCAAACGTCAAGAGAACCGAATTCCAATTGTTGGACATTGACGACGGCTACTTGTCTTTGATGACCATGGACGGTGAAACAAAGGACGATGTCCGTGCCCCAGACGGAGAAATCGGTGACCAGATTCAAGCCGGTTTCGACGAAGGTAAGGACATGATGGTCACCATCATCTCCGCCATGGGTGAAGAAGCCGCCATCTCTTGCAAGGAGGCTCCAAGATCCGACTAAACGGCTTCATAGGAAGCAGGGGCGGTCATACTATCAGCACCAGTCTTTATTCCAGATATTTGTACCATGTATTTAAACGTTTAGTTAACATTTTGCCCTTCTCGGGCAACAGGTAATACGTGGTTGGGCTTGTGAATGACTAGAGATTGTTGTGTAGTTGCATGCCGATAAGAATGAACGTTCAAGAGGTGAGGAGGCAAAGGGGGGGGCGCCTCATTGAATTAGTGAGAAGGTTCCAAAAATCTACTCTCCGGCTTTTATGGCAATATACATACGAAACCCCACTAATCAATACCACAGCATTCGCTTCCTAGTTTCCGCCATGCGTTACCCATCGTTTTTCGTTTTTCTGGCATATCATTGACGGAGGATTCAAGACAGATTGCACGATACCATATCGACAAGACCAAAACGCAGCTCTAGGCTAATTACATCTTTAAATCCTACTTTATACACCCAGACAACGAATAGTCATCTCATCGCTGCGTTTTATGTTTCTGCAAGCCTCAAACAAGCCACAAAATCCGACTGGGTCTTGGTCACCACTTCGATCGAAACGTCGAGGAGTTGTAACGTTCCAAACTCGTTGTAGCCCTTAGTTTATATACTTCTGTTCTTTCTCGCGTCAGTTACTGTTTAAGGAAAACATATTAGTTTAGCCCGATGGGAACTTTTCAAGTATTGAAAGTTAAACTTGTCGAGAGGAAGTGTGAAAGAATCAACAAAACTGCACAGAAACCTGCCATTGAGAAGGCTTAACAGCTCCTAAGACGTGTCAAAAAATATGGATGCAATTAATGCAACGCCGGATGCGGTGTTTAGTGACAGAGTGCGTCGATTTCAAGAGTTTCTAGACACTTTCACGAGCTACAAAGATAGTATAAGATCGGTTCAATTGTTCAATTTGCCAGACAACGCGAAGTCAGAGGCGTATGAAGAGGAAAAAAAAGCCGGGTTAGAGAGCGCCAAGCTTCCACAGCGGGTTACCGTGTCGCTGGACGACCTACGGGAGTTTGATCGGTCGTTTTGGATCGGTATTCTGAACACTCCGGCACAATTCGTCCCGGCTGCTGAGAGAGCTGTTACGGAAACAGCCCTGATACTAGAGGAAAATCATACAAGTACGGGTGCTGGCGTCAATGTGGCATCGGCACAGCAATGGAAACTTTCGTTTCGTGGGTCTTTTGGTGCTCATGCACTATCGCCAAGAACTCTGAACTCACATCATCTCAACAAACTTCTTTCGATCGAGGGAATTGTCACCAAAGTATCGCTGGTCAGACCCAAACTTTTGAGGTCGGTCCACTACGCTGAGAAAACTGGCCGCTTTCACTACAGGGACTACAGAGACGCAACCACCAGTTTAACCACTCAGATTCCCACTCCAGCCATATACCCTACCGAAGATCCTGAGGGAAACAGACTTACCACAGAATATGGCTATTCGACTTACATCGACCATCAACGTGTCACAGTACAAGAAATGCCAGAAAAAGCTCCACCGGGACAATTGCCTCGCTCCATTGACGTGATTATGGATGAGGATCTCGTTGACAAGACTAAACCAGGCGATAGAGTGAACATCGTAGGTGTCTACAAGTCTTTGGGTGGTGGTGGGCTCAATTCGGGCTCCGACCAAGGTGCAACACTGTCCGGCTTCAAAACTATGATTTTAGCAAATACAGTGTATCCCTTGCATGCGAGATCAACTGGTGTAGCAGCAATACAGGCTTTGTCGGATTCAGACATTAGAAATATCAACAAATTATCAAGGAGGGATGATATTTTTGATCTTTTATCACAATCGCTGGCTCCATCCATCTACGGACATGATCACATTAAAAAAGCTATTTTACTTATGTTGTTGGGTGGTGTCGAAAAGAATCTAGAAAACGGCTCACACTTGAGAGGTGACATCAATGTTTTGATGGTTGGTGATCCTTCCACAGCGAAGTCTCAGCTCTTGAGATTTGTTTTGAACACTGCTTCTTTGGCCATAGCTACCACTGGTAGAGGATCCTCAGGTGTCGGTTTAACTGCCGCAGTGACCATGGACCGCGAGACCGGTGAGAGAAGGTTAGAAGCGGGTGCCATGGTTTTAGCTGATCGTGGTATCGTTTGTATTGACGAGTTCGACAAAATGAGCGACGTGGATCGTGTCGCAATTCATGAAGTTATGGAACAGCAGACTGTGACAATTGCCAAAGCCGGCATTCACACAACTTTGAACGCGCGTTGTAGTGTGATCGCTGCCGCGAACCCTGTGTTTGGACAGTATGATTTGAATAAAGATCCTCATTACAATATTGCTCTCCCGGATTCCCTGCTCTCGAGATTCGATTTGCTCTTCGTGGTTACGGACGATATAAATGAGAACACCGATAGGGCCATCAGCGAACACGTTTTAAGAACACATCGCTATCTCCCACCTGGTTACTTGGAAGGCGAGCCCATCAGGGAGGCCATCAACTTATCTCTATCTGTAGGAGAAGAAGCTGTTGCTAATGAAGAAGAAGAGGATGATGATGAAGACGACGAAAACAAAGTATTCGAAAAGTTCAATCCCCTATTGCATGCGGGTGCCAAACTAGCCAGAAATAGAGGAAATCGTCAAGGAACAGAATTGCCTCAGATTGTTTCGATCCCATTTCTACGGAAATATGTTCAATACACTAAAGAGAGGGTTGTACCGACGTTAACTCAAGAAGCGACTATTTTGGTTGTGAAGACGTATTCCGATCTTAGAAACGATCAGAACACAAAGAAATCGCCAATTACTCCAAGAACGTTGGAAACACTAATCAGATTAGCTTCCGCTCATGCTAAAGTTAGATTGTCGAAAACCGTGGATCGCCAAGATGCCCGAGTTGCTGCCCAACTACTGAAGTTTGCTCTTTTGGGCGAAGAAGACTTTGGTCCTGATCTAGACTCTGGCAACGACACGCAGAGATCACCAACCAAATCTCCACGCAAAAAACAAAGAGTACGAAACGGGGTTCCTGTCATCACGCCGCTTCAGTCTTCACCAACCAGAGGCCCGTTCCCAAGTACGAGTACGCCCTCGAGAGGTGGGAATAACAGGCGCGGAAATATCTTCTCGGACACTGAAAGCGACGAAGAAAACGCAAGTCCCAACCTGGAGCAGGATGATTTCATGGAGGAGGATCCATCTGATATGACTGCTCTGCCGGAAGAACAAGAGAGTGATCTACAAAGAAGATTAGAAAGTGGACTTCGCGTTTCTCCACGTAGAAGACAGCCACTCCAACAAACTACAGCTGAAACTCCTGTCACAGAAGACGGTCGTCAAATCCTTTCGGCGTCCGAGAACTTTCACAGTAGACCTTTGCTTGCCGCGGACCCTCCTCAGCATGACCAGGAGATTGTATCCACTGACACGATGGAGCCAGGATCTATTTCCACCAGTAGGCTGTCTCTTTTCTCAGGCATCATGGCGCAATTGATGCAAAGTGATCTTTTTGAAGATGAGTCTTATCCGGTGGCTTCCTTGCTGGATAAAGTTAACGAAGACCTGGCCGAAGAGGATAAGTTCAACGCTCCCGAGTATCTGGCTGGCCTTAAGATCATGAGCGATAGAAATAATCTGATGGTAGCCGAAGAAAAAGTCTGGAGGGTATGAGCCTGTGCTACTAAATACAGGATTATATAAATAACAAGAATGGTACTTTGTTGAAAAATAGGGCATTCAATAGCAGACCGGGCTTCCACTAACTGCATATCTTGGCCATGAAGACACGTACACATACAGACGCCCTATGAATCGTAGTAAATGATTTCACTTGCTTGTAATATAAATTATATACTTGGGCGGCTACTAGAACTAAGAACGAAACATACCACTACAAGTGCATTGAAAACGACCTTTAGGTTTAAATAGAAACCAAATAGAAAACCCCATGTCTTCGTTTTACTTGAATACTATGCTTGAGGGATTATTGGTTTTGGGGAGCTTTTTTTATGGATCTTTGCCTCAATGATGTTGGCAAGATCAACGAGCAAATAAGCTAGAAGATGGATACGTTACATCAATTTAAGTACTAAAAGCCAGCCACTAGTATTTTGTAGGCTGCTGGAAGTAACAAACGGCTTCTACTTGTGGACTCAGCCGAGATGTCAACATGGCTTCGTTAAAACTTTTCAATTTAAGCTAAACAAGAAATCATTGTATTGGTCCAGGTCGAGAAACAAACAAACGCACAGCTGACTTACATGGATGATGTCTCACCTAAGACTCTGGTACAGTAAAAGTCTTAACGATAATGACTACTTCAAAATGCTGATTTTTTTCAAATCAGAAGAGACCCCCTAAAAACAATAGTGAAGTTCCAGAAATATGAGACAGATAAAAAGAGAAAGCGAATCCTAGTGAAAAATTCAAAAGTGTCTCGAAACAGGTTTGATGATCGCTAGAATTCTTATGGGTTAAAACGTCACCGAATAATCCTCGTATAATACGATATTTATACACGAGTGGCGAATATAAAAGGTATGGCCGTTTTTCTCTTTCACTTGAACAATGCACGGATTCAGATCGTAACCCTGTAGTCGCAGTGCTGTTCGAAGCATTCGAGAGTAAGAAATAGACTTCCAGAGGCCCATTTTTTCAACTGGTTTATTTCTTCAGTTTTCGAAGACTCTTGAATACGTCTCGAGATCAAGGCTGAAATGACGTCCCCAGTTGTGAGTCCTCTCGTAGAGGACTCAAAGCTTCTTTACCAAAAAGACAAACTTTTCAGGCCCTACGTGCTTCCGTTTCTTCCACTCTATGCCACTTTCGCCCACCTGTATTTCAGACAGTATGACCTGTACATCAGAGGAGGTGAATGGACGTTCGTATATCTGGGAGGATTGGTGTCGTTGAACATTTTGGTTCTGCTCCTGCCACAATGGAACGTCAATCTAGCAAGTCGTTTCGACTACACACCCGCAACTGATCTAGATCAAGCCACCCACATTTTGATTCATACTGCAGCAAACAGCGGTGTGGATGACATTGTCGAGATCAGACGTGTTCAAGAAGCCGGTCATTTGCAAGTGTTTTTTCAATTCCAAAAGAAAAGATTTTTACTTGACACCGACACTGGCGTTTTTACTACCCCAAAGTTCGCTGTTGATGAAGCTCCAAAACTCGAAGTCTTTCAAAGTTCGAAGGGCCTTTCGGGTGACCTTACTCACGCAAGAAGACTTTATGGGGACAATTCGTTCGATATTCCTATTCCTTCATTTACAGAGCTCTTCAAAGAGCATGCAGTCGCTCCATTCTTCGTTTTTCAAATTTTCTGCGTCGGACTGTGGTTGCTGGACGAATTGTGGTACTACTCGCTATTTAATTTGTTCATGATCGTCGCCATGGAAGGGGCTAGTGTTTTCCAAAGACTGACTACTCTCAAAGAATTTAGAACGATGGCTGTTAAACCTTATCCCATCAATGTGTTCCGTGACAACAAATGGCAAGAGCTGTCCACTACCGAGCTTCTACCTATGGATCTAGTGTCTGTCACCAGAACTGCTGAAGAGAGTGCCCTACCATGCGACCTTATACTCGTAGAGGGATCCTGCATTGTAAACGAAGCTATGCTTTCCGGTGAATCTACTCCTCTGTTGAAAGAATCTGTCAAATTACGTCCACACGATGAACCGTTGCAAATTGAGGGACTGGACAAGAACTCAGTGCTACATGGTGGTACTAAAGCTTTGCAAGTGAACGTGCCAGAAAAGCTTTCCGGTATTCCTCTCCCTCCTGACAATGGTGCCCTTGCTGTGGTGACTAAGACTGGTTTTGAAACTTCACAAGGCTCTCTCGTAAGAGTCATGATTTACTCTGCGGAGCGTGTTTCTGTTGGAAACAAGGAAGCTCTTTACTTCATTCTTTTCCTGCTAGTATTCGCAATCGTCGCTTCTTGGTATGTTTGGACCGAGGGTACTAGAATGGGAAGAATTCAGTCCAAATTGATTGTCGATTGTATTTTAATTATCACATCTGTTGTACCTCCTGAATTGCCAATGGAACTCACAATGGCTGTGAATAACTCCTTGGCTGCTCTGTCGAAGTTTTATGTTTACTGCACTGAGCCGTTCAGAATTCCTTTGGCAGGAAGAATTGATGTTTGCTGCTTTGACAAAACAGGTACTTTAACTGGCGAAGACTTGGTTTTTGAAGGGTTGGCTGGGATCGCTGGAGACTCAGAACGCGCGGATGCCCTTTCTTCTGCGGGCGAAGCCTCTTTCGAAACTGTCTTGGCTGTTGGAGCTGCTCATGCTTTAGTTTTACTTGACGATGGAGAAGTCGTGGGAGACCCGATGGAAAAAGCGACTCTGGGAGCCTTCGACTGGAAAGTTGGAGCAAAAGACACCACCAGCAAGGAAAATGTCGGTCAAATTGAAATTTTGCGCCGGTTCCAATTTTCGTCTGCTTTAAAAAGATCATCTTGTATTGCAAAGCACAAAAACTCGTTATTTGCTGCGGTGAAAGGTGCTCCAGAGACAATTCGCGATAGATTAACTTCCGTTCCTGCCAATTATGACAATATTTACAAGCACTTCACCCGTTCAGGATCCCGAGTCTTGGCTTTGGCTTCTAAAGAGCTCAGAGCCTTGTCCAAAAAGCAAGTCGACAACCTTGACAGAAAGGACGTGGAAGTCGACCTCATCTTTAGAGGTTTCCTGGTGTTTCAATGTCCTCTCAAAGACGACGCAGCAGAAACTATTGAAATGCTCAATGAATCTTCCCACCGTTGTGTTATGATCACTGGTGATAATCCACTTACTGCTGTTCACGTAGCCAAAGAAGTCAAAATTGTGGAGCGGGAATGCTTGATCATTGATGAACCTACCGATGGCTCGAAGCACACGTTGGTTCTAAAAAATGTGAGTGAAACCATCACCATCCCATTCGATCCTGCTAGCGACAAATTTGATCACGCAGAGGTTTTTGCCCGGTACGATATTGCTGTCACTGGGTATGCCCTCAATGTTTTGGCAGAACATGTTCAATTGAGAGAATTAATTCGTAACACCTGGGTTTATGCTCGTGTATCCCCTACTCAGAAGGAATTCATTTTGAACACCCTGAGAGACATGGGTTATCAAACTCTTATGTGTGGTGATGGTACTAATGACGTCGGTGCTTTGAAGCAAGCACACGTTGGTATCGCTTTGCTCAACGGTACTGAGAAAGGATTACAGAAAATGAACGACCAGCGCCGTATTGATACCGCAAAATTACTTTACGAGAAGCAGTGTCTGTTCATGCAAAAGTGGAATCAACAGCCTCCTCCCGTTCCAGAGCCGATTGCACATCTTTACCCACCCGGTCCATCAAATCCACATTACTTGAAAGCTCTTGAGAAGAAGGGAGTCAAGGTTACGGAAGAAATGAAACTGTTGGCTGCTGAAGCAGCTACCAAACCGGTTGTTACCAAAAAAGCCGATGCCTCGCAACAGAAGGCTAGCGACTTAGCGGAAATGGTGATGGGTTCTTTGGGTGATGCTGAAGGTGAAGAAGCCCCGACTTTAAAACTAGGGGACGCTTCCTGCGCCGCCCCTTTTACCTCCAAACTAGCCAATGTATCAGCGGTCACGAATATTGTTAGACAAGGTCGTTGTGCATTAATTAATACCATTCAGATGTACAAGATTTTGGCTTTGAACTGTTTGATCAGCGCTTATTCGTTGTCGATCATTTACCTTGCTGGTGTTAAGTTTGGCGATGGCCAAGCTACTGCATCAGGCCTTCTACTGTCCGTATGCTTCCTCAGTATCTCTCGTGGTAAGCCATTGCAAAAACTTTCGAAGTTGAGACCACAGCCTGGTATTTTCAACTTCTATATCATGGGTTCGATTTTAGGTCAGTTTGCCATTCACATTCTCACTCTGATTTACATCACGTTGGAAATTTACAAGATAGAGCCTCGTGAGCCACAAGTTGACTTGGAGAAGAAGTTTTCTCCTTCTCTATTGAATACCGGTATCTTTATGATTCAATTGACTCAACAAGTTTCGACATTTGCAGTAAACTACCAGGGAGAACCTTTCAGGGAAAGTATCAGAAGCAACAAGGGAATGTACTACGGACTGCTTGGTGTCGGCGGATTGGCTCTTGCTGGAGCGACTGAATTCTCACCGGAGCTAAATGCTGCCATGAAGTTCGTGCCCATGGATGATTTATTCAAGGTTAAGCTAACAGGAACACTATTGGTTGATTTCTTTGGAAGTTGGGCAGTAGAACTGGTTTTCAAGTATCTCTTCATGGATTCCAAGGCCGCCGACATAGCTCAACGGAGCTAATATGACAGTAAGTCACTCATGTATTTTTCCTGTAAACCAATATATTGACGTTGATAAATTCTTTTGCAGTTCCGTTCCTATCACTCATAGGTGAAAGAAGGTCTCACAGCGAACTCTATCTAAAATCACCTAAGTCGAACACGCTTCTCGACCAAACAAAATTTCCAAAACGTGCCCTCCCATTGTACTGGGCCAGTTTAGTTTGTTCGTAATAGGTGGGGTGGTTGTACTACGTATCTCGGTGAAGGTCGGTAAGCTTGATCACTAACCTAACAACTGTACGCTATAACGTTTGGTCTTAATTTTTCGATTCTAGTTGTGTCATTCAGTCACTTGAAGATGGACACTATCTTGACCTTCAAAAAATGACTCAAAAGTGCGAAGACAACGAACGTGCTTAAGATTCCCATACATGGACACTTCTTATGCCAAGTACTTCATTCTTTCATCTAACAATTCTTTATCAAGATCTACCCACCTGTACACCTTCAAGTTTCCCTCAGCTTCGATCATATTGATGCGGTCTGGCAATAAACTTTGTAAGCGGGAGAGAACCTGATGTGTTTCGTTATCGCCAATAGGGTTATTACTGTCAGAAAGGCTGTCAATAATGAGCGATGTTAAATGTGTGATGGTGTATGGTTTATTTTGGGGCAGCGAGAACAGAATGTTGAATATCTGGTAAGTTTTAACGTTCAGAAACTGTTCATAATTGCGTTCTCTTTGAGAAAGCAAAGCTGCTGCTTTTCGCTCTTTTTCACGAATCCTTTCAAGTAAAGAGACATCCCCTGCATTAGAAATTCCTTCTTTGAACATGAACTTTTCTTTGGTATTGAAAAGGTACCCCTTCGATCTATTTTTTTTCAAGCTAGCCAGCTTACGATCAAAAGGTGCAGTGGCACCATTGGTGGCGGTTTCTTGATATTTTCCAAGACTGTCACTTCCTCGTCTTTTCTTAACACTGAGTACGGGAACATTAGATGGAATTTGGGCAGTCTCTATGGCATGTTGAAACCACTCGTCCGCCCTTTCAGTGTATTCAAGTTTTCGAGACTTGTTCGACAGATGATTCATTATCCCAGCAGAGGGAGGTCGTATCGTAATCTCGAAACTGTTATTAAACTCCAAGGCGTAGGCCTCATCCCAAATACTCATCATTCGGAGAAAGTCATCTTGCGAAACCTTGCGCTTAAGCATGTTGGAAATTTGTGGTAGCAAAGTATACAGCTCTGGAGCAGAAGTCATTAGCGATCTTGAAATCGAGTAGAGCGACAGAACGGAATCTGTAACGTTGAAAATGTTTTTACAGTACTCAACTTTTGCAGTGAGAGCGTCAATGGATGATTCTCTTGGGTACAGCTTTGACATTATGTGTGGAAATTCTTGGATCTGGTTGCGTAGCAAGACGTCAAAAACAGTTTCAGAACTAAAGGCAGTGTGTAATAATGGGAATATTGTGAAATGCATTACGCTGGACATAGGGAACTTTATCGCTTCCACATTCTGGGTGCTGCTATTAGGATAGGGAGACAACAAGCTTCCAGTTTGAATCAAAATACAATCTGGCTCTTCGATCACTTTCCATCCGTCATTGACTTTATACTTGATTCCCTGGGCCGCTGGAAACACCGTTATGATCCCAGCAGAGCTGTGAAGTCTATACTCGTCCTCGTAGTCAAAATTCAGATCCATGATAGAATTGGAGGTGGATTTGTAAAATCTCGTTACCTTGACACAGCAATTACTGGCATCACCTATTAAAGCCGAGGCTGCATTTGCCCCACCAACAGATTCCAAGCACACTTTTGCAAAAAATGTTGAGATTCTCATCAGTCTAGAGGTCAGTTTCCCAGTAGTAGAATCTCGTAAACTCAAGCGGTCAGGCTGCCCCAGATATTGTTCAACGGATATTCCACCTTCCAAGTTCTCCGCACCAGTAAAATGCCTATCAAATCCATGTAAAGTGTTCGGCGTTTCCTCCCTTTTCAGCATGGACAGCAGTGATTGCACTGCGTCCATGTTAGCATAGTTTTTCAGCAGAAAAGCGCTATGATATCTTAAACAATCCCGAATAATCGGTGACAATTCGTCTTCACTTGTGACAACGTTGAGATCAATGACTTGCAGCATAATTGGGCGTTCAGTTACTAGTGGTGAAACTGATCTCAAGGCTTTATATATATTCTTTCCGTTTACTTATTTCTATAGATCTGAGCGATGAGATGAGATGAGATGAGTTTCCTGATAGATTAAACTATAAGGTTCAAAATAAAATAACAACTCGCAACACATCATAACAACAGTTTGGTCTTCCTCAATGGAGCATCCAACGGGCAATGATGAAGGTCCTGAGTCGGGGAGCAATTACAGAAAATACGAAGTTCATGAGGGTATTATCTTTTGTATTGAGCTTTCCAATGCAATGTTCGAACGACCTGCTGAATTGCACAACGTTCAACTTATCGAAATCTTGGAAACGCTTCTGGAACTTATGTCACAAGTGATTATAACATTGCCGGGAACGGGAATTGGGTGCTTTTTCTACCATTGCAATCATGAGAGTGCTCGAGGAGGTATCTACGAATTTCTGCCTTTGCTGGATGTAAATGTAAGAGCGATGAAGAAACTGAACGACTTGATAGAAGATATCAAAAATGGGACCACAACGGTGGAGAAAGAGTTTCCTTTCGATCAAAAGCATGCGTCGTCTTTGGAAACAGTTTTCGTCTTGCTGCAAGAACAATTTCTGCAACACATACCAGGCCAAAAACCCTACAATAATAGAAAGATATTTCTGTTCACCGATAACGATAAACCGAAGGAGGCAAGTGATTCTGATGCGCGCCAGCGTCTACGGAAAGTAACTGATGATTTGGACGATTCCTATATCAATTTCACCACTTTTTTTATAGGAACAGACGACAAACCCTTTGACGAAAGTTTCTACAGCGATGTGCTCAAATTTGGCTCCAAGAAAAAAGTCCTGGATTCTGGCTACGAGTTTGAAGGCCCCAGTACAGCACCAATTTCCGCCAATTTGATCAAAGCGCGCGCCTTGCGGAAAAAGGAGATCAAACGGATCCGCTTCCAAAGCCCATTGATTCTCGACGAGGCAAAAGACTTTGTTGTTTCTCTCAAGGGCTACACTGTCATATCGCATGAAAGAACAGGAACGAAATACAAACAAGTTTACGATCACAACGGTCTACGCAAGGAAGTGCGTTCGCGACGGAAGTATTTGAATGCTAACACTGGAGAGGACGTTACCAGTTCAACCGCCAAAGTATACAAATTTGCAGAGGTTGACATTGAGCTTTCCAATGACGAGCTTCTTCAAATAAACAAGGATTTTTCGGAGCAGGAATCTTTCCTGAAGCTCGTGGGCTTCAGGAGCTCTGCCAAATGCCTATTTTTCTACAATAACATTTCCAGTAGCGTATTTGTAGTTCCAGATGAATCGAAATATGTGGGCTCTTTCAAAACTTTAGCTTCCCTTCATCGAGTTCTCTCGAGGAAAATGAAATGCGCTATTGTGTGGGGTAAACTCAAACACAATTCTCACCCATCAATTTACGTCCTGAGTCCCTCCACTTATCGGGATCCAAATGAGGGATTCTATCTCACCAGAGTACCGTTCGCAGATGAGACAAGGAAATTACCTACGTTACCGAATTACGAAGAAGTCGCAAGCGGTAAGAACTATGCACAGATGTACAAAATATCCGATACATTGATCAGTTATTTTAGTCTCCGCCGCCCGTACAAACCCTCAGAGTTTTGCAATCCAACTTTGCGTAAACACTTCCGATTGCTACACGATCATTTGTTGCAAATAGAGGTCAGTAAGAATCCCGATAAGGCGGAACAATTAGTGAGCGAAGATGACACACTCTTAAAATTGCAGCAAGTGCACGACAAGATTATGGAATCCGCGAATTCAACAGATCCTGAAAAAGCAAGACTCAGCAACTATGTGAAAGCTTGGAATAGCGTGTACAACAAGGAGTACAACCAGGAGCTTGAGCCTCTAGAAGGATCCAAAAAGTCAAGAAAAAAGTAGATACTACGGTGAGCAGGTCTTACAATTTTGATGTAATTCTGGTGCCGAAAGGCCACCAGTGCGTAGTGTATACGGTTTACATAACTAGTTCAATTTCACACATCATCGACAAATGGTCACTTCCGTATTCTCCCTCATGCGGTTGTCCGTGCTTGGGCATTTCTCTAGAAGACGGCATCCGCAATAAACTCTTGATTGTAATGCCAGCGGCCTTTTCGAGATCATCTATGTCATCAGGGGTTGTTTTATCTGAAAAGTCCCACTTTCGAATGACAAATATGTAGTCTAAGAGCCCTCTCCAAGTTTCTGCCCAATTAGATATTTCTGGTTCGTCAAAGTCGTTGTCCAACCCTGCATTTTCCACATGGACATGTTTATACGCAGCCGAATAAATGGACGTGGCCCTCATATCAAGGCTATTATGAAGTGATTCCATGCGTTCGACTAAGCTTCTCTGTTCGTCATTTGCAGCAAACTCAGAAGGAACTGGATGCTCTGGCTGGCCGTCACCAAATTTCTCGATATTTCCGCCTTCTTCATCGTCGCATTCTTCCCCATCGCGAGCTTTCGAAAAGGTGTAAGAGGTACTACATTGGATGACAGTCTTGGCGCGGCCTTTATAAGCAACGGGTTTCGAGCACATCGATAGATAAGGCGCATCGAAAGGCTGCGAATTGAAGTCTCCGCAGAAAAAAGGCGTCCAACCACCTTGCGCTCCATCTGAGTTCTGAAGTAGGTTGACGCGGTGCTCAAACTCCTTCATCTTAGCTAAAACCACGTAACATTGGCGAGCTCTTTCAAATGTTCCAAATGGATGCCAAAATAGATGTGTCGTACCGACAAGAATTCCACGTTTGCGGCTGTTTGGAAATTTATCGAGTACTTTCTGGGTGAAATTTAATGCCAACACCAAACCCACGTTTTTTGTAGTTGTTCTTGGAGAGATGTGACCTGCTTCTTCCTTGTCATAATCTACAAGCATCTTATCCGACATGGTGAAAAGCTCGCGCTTCCATACTATCGCAATGCCGTGATTTTTGGTTCCGTGCCGATGGAATTGGGAGTCGTAGCCCATCTTTGAGAATTCTTCTTTCCAGAAAGACTGATACTGGATATAGTCCACCTCTTGCAAGCAGTGAACATCGGCATTATAGTACTTGAATTCATGAAGAAGAACCTGCGAGCGCTTGAACCATTTCAACGCATTACCGCTCGTGGGAAATAGCTTGCGGCGAATCAATGCCTGAGCAAGACAATTATATGTCATGAGACGGAATGAAAACCCAGTGCTGGGTGTATTTTTGGGCACGAGAGATAGCATTGGTCTGCGGATGAATTGAAGATCTGGGGGAGCGTCTGGATCTAAACCTTTAGCGATCATTGCATCCCGTTTGGCCTTCTTAGCCAACTCACGCTGCGCTCGTACCTCTGCAATGTGCTCTGCACTTACCTTTGACCCCTTACCACCATTTTTTTGGGATTTCCCGTGCTTCTTCTTAGCATGATTATGCTTACCTTTATCTTGTTCGATCTGCGTGTTGATGGACTCTGCCAGTTTTTGTTCATCCATGGACATTACTTGGAGTTCGAGACAAATCGACAAACTAGAAGTGACAACGTAGAAGGAAACGGATTGAGGGTTTTGCACTCGGTGGTAATTTTGGATAAACTCAGAGTTTTGGACCTTTAACCGGGGTCCAAAGTGTTGATGTCAAAATTTCGTCATCGTAGGTCATGTGACAAAAATGTCACATGACTCTCGGCTGATATCTTAACACGTGTCCTTGGTATGTTTTGTTCTTTTGTACGGAGACTGTAAATGAAAAATCCACACTCTAGTAAAAGAATCACTTCTGAGTGCGAACTTCATCGACCAATAGCTCGAAGTTCCCATAAGGTTAGCGGTTGATCTTCTAACCACAGTTTACTGCGTCTACAACTGTCGGCCATTATCCATCCTGCGTTGACTGGCCATAAAGACCATGGTTTTCTATAAAATAACACTTTCAAGGTCGACCATTGGACTTCCTCAAGCAACCAAAAACATCGCTTCAAGCTTGGGGTTGGGCAAAACTGGCTCTGTAGTATATCGGAAAGTGAGCCCGTCGATAGCGGGGTCGATTGCCAAGATCAAAGAAGTTGTCAGTGTGGAGGTGACAGAACAAGCACTATCGCCCGAGCAACAACGTGAGCTGCGGAAGTCGAATCCGGGCTTCACAGTGGAGAAGAGGATCTAGCGCAAACATCTATCTGTAAATAGCGAGTTTTTACCAGAGAATAAAGGAATAATTGCATTTTGGTTGATTTTTGTAGGTTGTGCGTCTTGTGTGTTCGTATTGGGTTCGGGATCGGCAAACGTATTGAATGGCAGCAAGTCATCGGAAAGTCATTTCCGGTGGTAAGATAGAAACGTTAGCAAATCCTGAGGATGGTTCCTCGTTCCCGTTTTCGTGTTCGTCGTCGTTGTCCGAGGTTTCCCCAGGAACTTGGTAAAAAGAATCGACAATTTTGAATACATCGCTTCTGTTCATAGCCTTACCGTCAAAGCTCAGATCAACACTGTCATTTGCGTCGATCGGCTCCTGAAATGCCACGCGTGCCAAGGGGTTGGCTCTGGAGTCTTTCGCGGACGGTTTAGCGGTCCGGTCTTGCTTTGAGGTGCGTTTCGCAGAAGTAAAGCGTTCCACCGCATCCGGGAGATCTGCCAGCGCCTGCACTTGGTATTCAGGATCATCCGTGGGTCCCAGTGGTTGCTTTTCATGGTAGGCTTCTCGTTTCGTCTCTATAAGATCCCTCATGAAAATGTCACTCATCGAGGCTGGTTGTGTTAAGGGGAGTTCCGATACCTTGTAAACTTGGGTGCGGGCGGTTGTTACACCAGAGCTTTTGGAACGCAGTCCCACGTCCTGATCAAACATCTTAGTGTACCTAGTTTCAAGATCAGTTTCTTGCTGTTCTGCAGGTTTAATGTCGTCAATAGACTTCACCTCTGTGTACTCTGGTCCGTTGGCAGCACTCTGGGCTGGTGAATGCGGCGTTCTGGTTGAAGGCCCGCTTCTGCCACCGGCACCATTGTTATTCATAGCCAATGAGCGTCTCAACGGACTCGTGTTCTTCAAAGTGCGTCTTTCGCCTCTGTTTTGGCCGCCGCCATTTGAACCGCCGTTATTATTCCCCATGTGATAGGCCGCATATTGTTGGTTATTCAACGCGGGCATGGCGTAAACAGGCATCATATGGGGTGGTCCTGGTGCTGGAAGATACACCACATTGTTTGGGAAATTATTATGCGGTTGGAATTGGGGCGAGTGGTACATATTTGGTGTTGGATAGTTCATCATCCCAAGGTTCAATCAAAAACAAGTTTGGAAACCAGGATTGTGCGATATTCTACCAAAAAAGTCACACTGCTAACTTCACCGTTTTCTATAACCGAAATGATGTTTTGAGCACTCAATGTTTGACTAGACGTTGAATAAACCTATTCAATGACTCAACAACGGTATCCTTTGTTTACGAAAATAAGCGTACGAATACTCAAAAACGGTTAAAAAAAAGCGCCTTTTCTCGTTTTCTCCAACAGATTTATCAGCGACACGTTCTACGGAGACGTTTCAATGTTCTGTACCGGAATTGGATTCGATGTCAGCGATCTAACTATGAAGGTCTATGTTTCTTTGATATGTTTAGAATTACCCATTACAAAAATTAATGGATCTCGAATTTATCTGTACTTGAGCTTTCGCGCGAGTACAGATCTAAGGCCAGCCTGATGAACGCTGGCGACAGGAGGATGGGCGCAGATGGAAGGTACCCGTGATAAATCGACCGGATACATCTAAGCGTCTATCAAATGCTATAATAGATTATTTACAGTAGTTTTTAAATTTTGTGGTTCATAATCACCGCATTTCTAGTTCCATTGTGCCTTGTAGACAGTCTATGCTTTTGATTTTGCAATTGGTCACCGTTTCGCCGATGGCCCATTTGGAAAAAACATCTGGGCGCAGTTTTAAACTTCCTCGAGCAGCGCTGAGATCGGGTACCATGCATCGCACATATCCCATTTGTGGAACAGATGTCACCATAACAGATATACTGAAGGCTGGATCTTCGTTTTGCTTCGACTTCAGATATTTGAGAGTCCAGAAAGCAGCGCACTGTTGGGCAGTTTTTTTCAGTACAACATCGCGTTCTTGAATGTGCCATATCATTCGGTCGATATCGCTTTGTGTGAATCGTAGTTGTTCCCCGTTCAAATGTGCATGGAGTTGAAGATGGTTAACCAGATCTGGGAACCTCCTCAAAGGCGACGTCACCGTCAAGTAGGCAGGTGCGCCGATCATTTGGTGTCTTGCTGCCTTACCGGTGTAGTAACTGGAGTTCAGAAATGATGACAGTTTCGCTATGTCTGTCACAGAGGGTAGTTTTTGGGATTGTGTCATGGTTCGCAACGAGTCATAATCTTGCAAAGCCTTATCCTTCAAGATCAGCTCCTGATAGCAGCGAAAGACACCCGGAAGATTTTTGTCACAAAAGTACTTCCCGGAAAGCGTGTTTGCTAAAATCATCATTTCGGACACCATCAGCGTAGAAGCACTTTCTACTTGATCCACAAAAAAAATACGGGGTTGATTATTCTCTTTTCCATCCGCTTCGATCTTGACCAGGCCCTTATTGAAACCCTCACCAAAAATGATCGCGTCCTCTTCTTCTACTCTTTTTTTCCGCAACATCGTCGCAATTTTGAGGATTTGAGATAGCTCTCGCTTTTCTTCAGTTGTGTTCCCTTTTGCCATCAACAATTGATCTACGCTCCTGTACGTTACTTTTGGAAATTTAGAAACCACACCCTTTCGAATTTGAAAAGTATCGTTTAGAATATCTAATCGATCTCCTCGATACTCAACATCCACCGAAAAGGACAGGGTTTTAGATGAAAATCCGTCGCGACCAAGATCCCCTGCTTTACTGAATGCTTTCGGCAGCATTGGGGTCACACAGTCAGGAAGATAGCTGGTAAAGCTTCGTTCAAATGCAACCTTCCAGATTTCGTTCTCTGGGCATTTTTGTATACTATCGGCAAACAATGGGGTAGGATCAGCAATATGAATATGAAGTCCAAACTTGGTGGAGCTTTTGACTTCGACCGATATACCGTCATCAATTTCATGAGCGTCTTCTGAGTCAATACAATAAACATTCATATCCCCAAAATTATGCCTCTGAGATACGTTTCGATGCTTTATTGGGGCTACCAAATCGAAAGTTTTTTGATCGAGAGAGCGTTTTCCAGAATTGATTGGAGCTGTGATATTATCGTTGAGTAATAACGGATTGACAACCGATCCTGGCTCCAGTTTTTGCAGTAGAGAATGGCACAAGTCTCTAGTAATATCCCTGCTCTTGTAATCTTCAATTTTTCGGAAAAGCCTCGAGACCATGGCAACAATAGCGCCGTTATTGGGGAAATTTCCAGCAGCATAATCTTGCAGCAATCGGACAATTTTGGGAAACTCGTCTTTAGCCGTTTTTACATCATTGGAATTGACGTGGTAAGCAAATCTCGAGAG
The DNA here is from genome assembly GCF_000938715.1 of Lachancea lanzarotensis. Lineage (NCBI taxonomy): Eukaryota > Fungi > Ascomycota > Saccharomycetes > Saccharomycetales > Saccharomycetaceae > Lachancea > Lachancea lanzarotensis. The sequence continues at coordinate 237,009 of NW_019212885.1, forward strand.
CTCTGAGTAGTTGTTTTTTTTTAGTTCTTTGAGGACGGAATCGTAATAGAGGTGGTGCGTTCTTAAGGGCAATACAGTAACACATATAGGTGTCAGCATCGCTCTATGGAGATGAATTTCACCCCATAAATTATGCTCCTGTTGCTGAACCACGGCCCAGTATGTTGCAAGAAATGTAGCAGCATCAACAAAGCTCTTTTTTTCTGGCGTCGTGGCTTTCTGTGGTGTGAGATTATTATACGGTATGACATCTGCTTTGGCGAGTAGTTCTTCGACATACTCATTAGTAGGCGATGAGCGGCTTTTGTCCAGATCTATAAGCGTCACTAACTCGCACAATTTGAACATTGACACCTGCCATGGCCCGGAGCTGCGTTGCAGAAATCTATGCAGAAGTTCCAGTTTTTTAGTAACGCTTGACATCCGTCTCCATGCCTCCTTTGTGATCTCAAAAGGAACATATGATGTGTATAATAAGCGTGCTAGAACCGGCAAGATGTACGTTTTTTGCGGATCGTCCTTTACCGTGCCTACTCGCGTTTCCTGATATGGATTCTCCGGACGAATGAGGTAGTCGACAGATTTATGGTGAAATGATGGCATTCTCAAAAGAACCATGTTGCGCATCCCAAACTTAATATGGCCATCGGTAGTTGCGAAAGCGTAACTTGGGTTTAGCACGTCAGTTGGCACCTCGACGCACATGCACAATTGTGATGGGTTTGATCGGAGTAGCACCACATCTCCGACACTTAGGGGCTTCTGTAGAAGTTGTTCAGGAAAGATAAGAAACTGGCGTTTTTTTGGATCGAAGAGATTATCGTCTATGTACCATTGCAGGTTTTTCTGGTGCTTGATAGAAAGTGAACGAAGATCCATGTTCAAACAATCTTTCATGCCCGACCAATTGATTTCATTATGTTTGCACCAATCCCTCGATGGAACCAAATAGTTATTGTAGTAACGCTCCTTGAGTCCAGCTTCTATCTCTGATAGAGACTTAATTTCTAAACCTGGCTCTACTTGTCCTGCTCGTTCATATATGTGTTTTCCTAACGATGATGGAGGAGGCGTCGCCGTTTTGGCATTATTTGCATGAGGTAAAGCACGACGTAGTGTCTTTCCTACTGTGTGAAACCTTCGAACCATCAAAGTCGGAGCAGCTCAGAATGTGGAGTGGATAGAGTAGTGATGCGATGAGCTCGAAATGCAATTTGTAGTAGGCATTTAATGTAAAGAGCAGGATACACGTGATCATGGATGGTGACGACAGTGACAAAAGGGTTGAATAAAGGAGACAGGTTTAAGCAGCTCCGGCAGCTAGGCAGTTTTTTTCTGAATAAGCTTCGACTTCCTGTTCGACTTGAGGAGAAAACGAAACCTATCTGCGAAAAACGAAACCTATCTGCGAAAAACTCCCCTACCCAGTGCCCCCGTTCTTGAAACAAAATATTAGGTGCCTGGTGACTACAACAGATGATAACATGCCTGAACTTTTACAGACGCATACAATCAACTTCGGAACCTCTATCTACCCAGCGTCATTCTCGTGTCAAAGCTACCATACATCACGTGCCAAAATGAAAGCACGAGAACTATTGAAACAACTACAATCTACATTGTCTCCTGATAACTACAAAGTCAAACATACTGGGGATACCATGAGGGCAAAGAAATCTTTTCTGTGATAGTGTAATTTTTCGTCGTCGGGCCCATATCTCAGTGGAAATATTCATTGTGTCAAAGGGGGCAATATTTCTTAACTGTACGAAACGAAATAGTCTAGTCAGCCTAGACGGTTAACTCCCAGATGCGCATTGGCCATTTCAACCTGAGCATATCACCCTAATTTCAATGGAAATTATCGCCAACAGTTTGAGCCCTTTTTCGTGCAACGGTAGCTTACAGACAGAGTCTCAACCACGGGTAAAAACAGTTCTTGACGAGGCTTAAATAAATCGCAAAAACAGGGTCTGTCAAAGGATCCGTTTTGTCCTAAACGGGTCCTTAAGCTCGTTCCTACTGCCAAAATGATGCCATGAAGCCATGAGGTGACACCTTTAGATACTTTTCGAGTCGATGATACATGCAAACTTGCTTCTTACTTAACAATTATAACATGCCCAGCCGTTTTGCGTGGTATTCCGGGTGGAGTAAACCTAACGGATCTCCGAATATTAGGATATTATCCTTATCTGGTTGAAAGTTTCGATTCGTAAGAAAGCACTTTCGATCATGCACAGATCTTCAATTTAAATGCATGGAACACAGGCTCGAGGCATGGAAGGTCATCGAGACCTTGGGAACGAAAATTGTAATTTAGCAACTGGCAGGTAAGCAAAAAGGTAAGGACATATGATTCACGCGCTCCAATTTTGCTTGGATTCGGAAATCTCTTATAGTGGTGTGTCACAATATGGGATATACCCTACATATTCTTAACTACGATTTGCGATCCTGCTACCATGGAACCTCAGTCCCGTCGTAGGAAATAAATTTACCAGCAATTTCGGGCAGTTTTTCTAAAATGTTCTTGTTGATTGCTTCTGCAGACTCTTCGGGTGTGATGATTGGGAATTGCTCGCTCACTTCATCAAGCACGTCCTTAAACCTTTCGTCGTTCAAAGCCTTTTTACCCATATCGGTGCTGACAACACCAGGGTGTAAAGCCACGACCTTGTAGCCTTCGGGACCCAATTCTCTGTTCAAATTGATGATTGCAAAATCAATGCCAGCCTTTGATAAACCGTAGGAAGAGGTAGATAAGGGAAAGTTGATGTTGCTGACAAGAGAGCCAGCTGCTGAAGACACCACCGCAAAGTGCTTGGTTGACTTCTTGTCCAGCAGAGATTTGAAAGCACGAAGAAGTCTGATTGGACCCACAGTGTTGACTGTGAAATGTTCGTAGTACGAAACGTCAGCACTCTCCAAAATGGTTGCTCCTGCTGAGTTTGCAATGCCCGCATTTGCTATCAGCACGTCAAGGCCATCAGGTAAAATACTTGCAACTTCCTTGGCAGCCTTTTCGTTGCTTTCTGCAGTGGAAACGTCTAACGACACAATTTTCACGTTAGTGTGCACGTCAGCCCATTTTTTCAATTCACCAGCGCCGTCCACGTTACGGACACCGGCTACCACAGTGTTCTTAGATTCAGCACTGAGTACCTTGACAAGGGCGAATCCGATACCACGGTTAGCACCAGAAATGAAGTACGACTTGGACATTTTGTTTTATTTTTTTTTTTTTTTTAACGGAAATTCGAGATGGAGTTGAATTGACCTACTTGGGAGAGAACCCCAAATTCAAATGATTTCGGTAGCTGTAACAATATCATCTTGCCCCTTTTATAGGTTTTACACGAGCTTGGTAGTTCTCGTTTGGTCAAAGTGTCTTCCCGCGGAAGACGCTGGTCACTTGGCTATTACAAACTCATAAGCAGGCGGATTATGGCCAATTTATCTTTAGTCCGTTCAAAATCCGCAGATGCGACGTCAGTAAATAGCTATAGCGATCTTTCATATGTTGTTTTAAGACATGATTAGTAGTAACTTCTTAGAAATGTGTACCGCCACCAGGAAAGCTTGAGGATCGGAATCAACCAGACAATTAGTCAACGTTCCACTTCCGTGGAACAACGCTGCAATGCTAGTGTTACTAAAAGGAGTTCCATGGTCCCGAAAAACTTTACCATGCCTTGCTTTCTTGTTGCAATTGTGGCTTGACTTTGTAATGAATAGAATTGTAAGTAATAAGCACTGTTTAAACTCTTTGTGAGACTAGGGTGCTTTAGTAAAGCAGCTGTTTGAACCTTGATAATGTCATCTATAGAACGTGGGTTCAGATTCTCAGTTTAGATATCCGATAAGTGAGATTTCTCGTATTACACCGAGTGTATTGAAGAATATATAGTCTGCTGAATCTTGGTGCCTTGGATACTGCACATTCAGTTCAGGGCTGAAGACTGGTGTAGCTTGGCCAAGTGTTTCTTACTTATACTGTGGGATTCTGTAGCTGTCTTGTGTCACGTGCTTATGTTAATGAATCTGGCGCTAAATATATAGAGCATGAATAAATGCAGTCTCAACAAGAGACCTTTCCCCTGGAGTTTCTTCGTGTAATGAACGTTCTGGCTTAAAATATGAAGTATCATTCTGACGCTGTCGTCAGATCACGTGATGTATCATGACCTTAAGATAGACTTGACGCTGGGTAAATAGACAGAATTATACCCCAGTTATGTTGCCATCACTAATTCACGTCTGCTTCACAAGTCTTTTGAACCGAGCTGACCCTCAGCTTCGAAAACGACGGTAAATTCAAAGTTGGTGCCTCTCGTATTTGGTGACTCGTAATATTATGTTTTTAAATTGAATCCATCACTGGTATAATATATAGTTTCGCTTAAGCGAAGCCCAAACTTTAGCAATTGATCTACAAAACTCATCAAATCCCTAAAACAGGCTCTCCAGTCACTGTCCAGCTTACACATTCTATGTTGAAATGTTCAAGCCGGTTCAATTTTCCAATAACGTATCAGCTGGAAGTTCAGATTCGGAGGTAGAACCTTTGGAAACGCCTCACAAAGCGAGCGATGATGTTGAAAAGCATGTTCGTCTAGATATCAAAACGGAATCTGGCGAGCCTGCTTGTCCCAACGATGATAGCTATGAGCTACCAATATTTCAGAAACGACCACTGAGTGATACGCCCGTAGGATCTTACTGGAATTCACCAAACGACTCTGAAGAAAACTCACAGGACTCGACTCCCATCCCTTCACCTCGAAACAGCTCAACTGATCTGCAACAACTGCACGACAAATACGAAGAGGACAATGGATCCACAGCCTCAAGTCACTCACAGTTCATACATCCTAAAGTACGGCCTACAACCATTGACGTACCGGGATTGACCAAGTCGCGCACTTCGCCGGACGGCACCATTTCCAGCAAAGACCCGGGCTCGAAACTGGTGATTGTAATGGTAGGGCTACCCGCTACGGGAAAGTCTTTCATCACCAACAAGTTGTCGCGTTTTCTAAACTACTCGATGTATTACTGTAAAGTTTTCAATGTGGGAAACACCAGACGTCAATTCGCCAAGGACCACAACCTACAAGACCAAGATTCCAATTTTTTTGACCCATCCAATCCAGAAAGTAAGGCTTTGCGGGAAAAATGGGCAATGGATACTTTGGATCAGCTTTTGGATTATCTTTTAGACGGTCCAGGTTCTGTGGGAATATTCGATGCCACCAATTCGACGAAAAGCAGGCGTAGAAAGGTGTTGGAAAAGATCTACTCTCGTAACAACCAGATCAAGGTGCTCTACCTAGAAAGTGTGTGTTCTGACAAGACAACGGTGGAAAAAAATATCAAACTCAAACTATTTGGTCCCGACTACAAGGGTAAAGATCCAGAAACTTCTTTACATGATTTTAAGGAGAGGCTCGCGAACTACATGCAGGCCTACGAGCAGGTTGAAGATGATGAAAATTTGCAGTACATCAAGATGATCGACGTTGGCAAAAAGGTCATCTCTTACAACATTCAAGGGTTTTTGGCCTCTCAAACAGTATACTACCTTTTGAATTTCAATTTGGCGGAGAGGCAGATTTGGATTACGAGAAATGGTGAAAGTGAGTATAATGTTCAAGGCAAAATAGGTGGTGACTCGGACCTAACACCTAGGGGTAAACGATACGCCAAAGCTCTCGCTCGCTTCATCGATGAACAGCGCGCCATCTTCACAGAAAATGAAATGAAACTTTACCTGGAAGATCACGAAGACACAAAGAATTTCAGTGCAACGGAATTTTTCGTATGGACGTCGATGCTGAGGCGAGCAATTGAGTCGGGTGATTACTTTAACGAAGACGACTATCCTAATAAACAAATGCGAATGCTGGATGAACTGAGTGCAGGGGATTGTGAGGGATTGACATATGCCTCGATACAAGCCAAGCATCCGGCCGAGTTCGAAGAAAGGCTCAATGACAAGCTAAGGTATAGATACCCGGGGATAGGCGGCGAATCATACATGGACGTTATCAATCGTCTGAGGCCCGTTATAACGGAAATTGAGAGGATAAAAGAGAATGTTTTGATAATCACACATCGAGTCGTTGCTCGCGTTCTTTTAGGCTACTTTCTCAATCTGAGTCGAGACATAATAGCAAACCTTGACATTCCTCTGCATTGTGTCTACTGTTTAGAGCCCAAGCCATATGGTGTTACGTGGTCACTTTACGAATACGATGAAGGCAAAGACTCGTTTTTCAAAGTTCCCCAGAATGAGCTCAACACAATGAAGGTAAAGGAAATTGGACTGGTTCATTCCGAGAGAAGATACTCCATAGTTCCCACTGCACCGCCCAGCGTGGCTAATACAAAAGGTGAGTTTTTGACGAGTAATGCAAATGCTACCAACTTGACCAAAAACTCTTCTCTAAAAGCTGGTAGCGCATCCCAGCGTTTCCCAGTGGTAGGCGGGGGAACTTCTATTGCAAGGCCCAGCCTAAGACCTCAAACATCGCACCGTCCTAGCTCCAGTAGACTGGCTAGAGGACTAGACAGCTGGACTGAGGGGGAAAACCGCTCTATTTCGACACCACCAATTGTAGGCGGTGCACGTCAAAACATCGAAATCAGTAAACTTAATGAAAAGCTGGCTCGACTGGGGATAGCAGAGCCTCAAAGAGGCGTCGCAACCAGACCTGCACAAATGAGCAGAAGTCAGAGCGAATTTTAAATCACCATGGAGACGCAGACTTAGCAGTGGCTAACGAATTGGAGGCAGACTACTCTTATTTATTGACTGTAATTTGTGCGTTTGTATAGTCTTTTATCTTTAATGACATGGAACGAAATTGACTACTGAAGTGTGCCGTAAACAACACCCAAAGCGTCTACCCATTGGCCTACTCTCCCGAAAACACCTAGGATTTCTTGGCCACCCGGTACTAAAATTTGATGTCCACTTCCTCCATTTGCATTCCCCATAATTTTCCCGGAACGATGCTTATTGGTTATGATGCCTATTCCATCTATATAACAGCCAGATCGAATGTCGAAACCACGAAAATACTCGTCGTTGTCCAGGAAAATATCCGTGTATGAGTTTGTTTCATGACCGAATAGTACACTAGGCCCACCTCTACCTTGTGTTTGGACGCTTTTCATGGCGTTGGTGATTTTACTCATGTAGGATCTAGGTGGAACAGGAGGCGGTTTGGCATCAACATTCTCCCTGTTTAAAAAAAATCTAAGGCCATCGAGCGCTGCACCGTGGTAAACTCTCACACACCCAACCTTGGTACCATCGAATGCAACTATTCCAGCATCATCTCCCCCTTCAGCTGAACCGTATAGAACTGACTTCATGCCCATAACATTAGAAGAGAAGCCGTATCGAGCCATTGATATTTGTGGCGCTTGTAGAAATTGCGGGAACGATTCCCATTCGGCCTCTGGAGAGTTCAGAGCGCAGACTTTCAACTTAAACGTATCACGATACTCTGCGAGCTGCTCAGGTGGGATGCGAGATCTTAAATCGTCCAGGGATAACAAAATTTCCTTTTGAGGGCCCGTACCGCCTATGGATATTGGAAGGTATTCAATGAATGCGCGTGCTAGATCTCCGCATATCAATTGAACACAGAATATGCCACTTTCAGATCTAAGCAAACAGCAGTTGTTAGGAAGCACATAAACAGAAGGGGAAGAAATTTTATGACCACCAATTACTGAGGGCCGCATCAGAGAGCTATCGGCGTAGTCCTGTGGGGTCGTGAATGAAGGATGGTTCAAAAACTTTAGTGCATCAATTCTATGCCACGCGCATTCTTCCCTTGGATATATGGGAGGTGAAGCGCCATTTGAATTAGTTCTCGTTGAAAAAGCCTCCTTGGTAAGAAATGAGCGATTGAGTCGAACATAATCACGAAGCATAACACCATGTTCTTGGTGAGGACTGCCTAAAAGATGGCCGATTTCGTGCATGAAAGCGCCTAACGTTAAAGTAAAGCATTCCCAATGAGATCCACAGTCTCTGGAGTCATTTGCGACTTCAGATTCGGAACAGCGAGTCTCGTCAGTAAAATACGAGATTACGCTTTCCATACAAGTTGGCCAGGAGTAAAGGCCATGCGATCCAAAGATAGCGAGTTTGATATGGTCATCACCACCACCTAAGGCTGCATGTGCTGTGATCAGCTTCAATTTGGGATCCCAATGCGTATCTAGAAACATTACTGCAGCTTGCACGGGGTTTCCATCGTGGCACGCAAAAGGACCTCCATAGTTGCGCAAGGCATCCATGGCGATACCAAATAGCCCACCCGCGTCCGAAGCATTGGGATTCTGTTGAGCCAAATTTGGATCCCGTAGCTCTTTCACGGTTTTGTCGGAACGCACGATATGGATCTTGACCCTATTGCGCATGCAAGAGTTCTGAAATGAAGTGTCAAGTGCATATTCTTCCACCACACCGAAAGTACGGGGCCCAAACCCATTGCGTAGCATTTGCTCGGCTGTGAACGCCTGCATTAACCTAGTACCCACTCTAAGCTTACGACAGGCAAGTTCCAGGTTGTTCCCCCCTTCTTTGTCCCGCTGGGAACGTGGTGAGTCGAAAACCAGCGGCGAGTCTTTGGCCACCAAAAGACACATGTGAATGGGCAAATTCTGCGATAGTGATGTGTATCGCAACGTGATTGTCTTTCGTTCGCCCTGGTCACTAGTGAAGGTAAGTTTATTCTCTCCGGGACTCAACATAACGACACATTTGAAAACAGAGGCATTGACAGGAAACCGCAAGGGGGGAAACTCAAGATTACGCACCTCCACAACAGATGTTTGTGGCTTGCTGACTTTCCCATGGATAATGCAGCAGGGTGAAAACGTCTCACTGCCATCTACGGCATTATACAATGAAATTTCACCCATTTTTGGTAGTTTCCTTAGGACCAACGACCAATGCTCACAAGAAAGTGTGGCGCACAAACGTCAAGACAACTAGTACGGATAGGGCGCAATACTAAGTCTTTCACGCTGGATTTGCGGGTGAATGTAGCTGTCGACAACTCTCGAGCTAGGTAAAGCTGTTTTCGAATCTTATATGGCTAACACTACCTAATTTAAATATTTCAAAACTCCGCGTCAGCTACTCGTTTACCCAGTCCATTTTCTTTTCGAGCTTCTACTTGTTTCTTTACTCATTAGTCTACCCATTTATCCAGTCGTCGATCTCGTGCCCTTTCCAATCTTAAAAAAAAGACAGGTGGCAATGGCAAACCTTAGCTTTCGAACATCAACCGTAAACATCAACAACGCATTTCACGGCGTAAAAACACCATATTCTACGCGTTAGAGATGTCTCATAGGAAGCGTGTGTATCCGCAACAGCAGCCGAACTATGGTCAGGGTGTTGGGGCGTCCAATTCGCCTATTTTGGGCTCGAATTTGGCATCCCAAGTGGAAACACCAGTGACGCACCAACAAGCTCAATTTTTGACGCCGGCACAGCAACAATTGCAACAACAGCTGCACCAGCAGGTGGATCAGGCTTCACAGGCAATGGGAGGCATGCAACTTCACAATGTTCCGATTTTGGACCCAAACTTGGCGCAGACCGCGGGAATTGGTGGTGTGGGACAACAAGTTGGCGATTCCCAGTATCCAAACGTCGGCGGTGGAACCCTGTATGGCCCACAAGCTGGTGCAGGCTATGGACAGCAGCAGCAGCAGCAGCCGGTCTCCGTGGGCAGGCCCATGAACCAGTTGTATCCAATTGATCTGTTGACTGAGCTGCCTCCTCCCGTCTCGGATCTGGACCTGCCTCCTCCACCACTAATGGTACCACCTGAAAAATTTGTGGTTCCAGTTGAAACTGCTAACGCTCCACCGGACTTCGTGCGCTCCACGTTGAATTCGGTTCCCAAATCAAACTCGTTGCTGAAAAAAAGTAAACTACCATTTGGTTTGGTGATAAGGCCCTATTTGACTCTTCAGGACTCTGACAGTAACGTTCCACTTAACACAGATGGGCTGGTGGTCAGGTGTCGTCGTTGTCGCTCTTATATTAACCCTTTCGTCACTTTTGTCGACGGCGGTCGCAGATGGAGATGTAACTTCTGTAACCTTGCCAACGATGTTCCAATGGCATTTGACGCCTCTCAGCAAGGTTTGCCTGTTAACCGATACGAAAGGAACGAAATGCAACACGCGGTGGTGGAGTACTTGGCACCAAAGGAATACGCCGCCAGACAGCCTCCACCTTCGTCCTACGCGTTTGTTCTCGACGTGTCTCAGAGCGCAATTAAGAATGGTTTGCTGGCCACTGCCGCTAGAACTTTGCTTGAGACTTTGGACTCGATTCCAAACCATGATCAAAGAACCAGAATCACCATCTTGGCTGTTGATAGTTCCATCCACTACTTCGCAATTCCTCTTGACGAAGACGGTGATCAAATAAAGATGATGGATGTGGTTGATTTGGATGAGCCCTTCTTGCCAATGCCAAGCTCGATGTACGTTTCACTGCAAGACTGCAGATCTAACATCGAAAAGCTACTGAACCAACTACCCGAAATTTTCCAGTACAATATCATGTCCAAACTAGCCCTAGGTCCTGCTTTAAAAGCAGCTTTCAATCTTATCAAGGCTGTTGGTGGCAAAATTGTTGTCGTTGCTTCCACCATCCCTAGTCTAGGTGTAGGAAAGTTGCAAAAAAGAAGCGAAGCAGGTGTTGCCAACACCCCAAAGGAAGCATCCCAGCTGCTAAGCTGTCAAGATGCTTTTTACAAAAATTTTACAATTGACTGCAACAAGAATCAAATTACAATTGATATGTTCTTGGCTACTGAAGACTACATTGATGTTGCATCTTTGTCTAATTTAGCTAGGTTCACCGCAGGGCAAACTCATTTCTACCCCGGTTGGTCTGCTTCTAAACTGACAGATGTGACAAAATTCACCAAGGAATTCTCCAAGCATCTCAGTATGGATCTATCTATGGAAGCTGTCATGAGAGCGCGTGGTTCTTCCGGTCTTAGAATGACAAGATTTTACGGTCACTTTTTCAACAGATCGTCTGACCTGTGCGCTTTCCCCACTTTCCCAAGAGACCAATCCTACGTTTTTGAGATCAGTATAGATGAACAACTAGTGCGTGATTACGCATATTTGCAGATCGCGGTCTTGTTGTCTTTGAACACAGGACAGCGTAGAATAAGAGTTATCACTATCGCTATCCCAACTACTGATTCGTTGGCTGAAACATATGCTTCTGCTGACCAATTGGCGATGACTGCCTTTTTCTCCCAAAAAGCGATTGAAAAGGCTTACTCCAATTTGGAAGAGGCTCGTGAGTATCTGAACAGATCGGTGCAGGAGATTTTAGGTACTTACAAAAAGGAAATTGTGGTGTCGAACACTGCAGGAGGTGCTCCATTGAGACTGAGCGCGAATTTGAGAATGTTTCCTCTCTTGATGCATTCGTTGACTAAGCATATGGCGTTCCGCTCCGGTTTGGTTCCAAGTGATCACCGCGCCGCATCACTCAACTTTTTGGAGTCTAGTCCCCTTCCTTACCTCATCAAGAACATTTATGCTAAGGTCTATTCCTTGCATGATATGCCTGATGAGGCTGGTCTCCCCAGCGAGTATGGAGAGATCGCGCTGCCAGAACGGATCAATGCGACATCGTCGCTACTTGAACGCTATGGTCTATACCTCATTGACAACAGCACAGAGCTTTTCCTGTGGGTCGGTGGTGATGCTGTCAATGAGCTCACAATGGATGTATTTGGCACCCCGGACATTTTAGAAATCCCAATCGGTAAACAAGAGCTGCCTCTTCTGGAGAACTCAGAGTTCAATAGCAGAGTCAGAAACATCATTTCCAAACTAAGAGAGCACGACGATGTCATCACGTACCAACCCTTATACATTGTTCGTGGTGCCTCGTTGAGTGAACCCGTTAACCATCCTTCGGCCAGAGAAGTCGCGACTTTGAGACTATGGGCCACCAGCACGTTGGTGGAAGACAAAATTTTAAATAGCCAATCTTACCGCGAATTCTTGCAAAATATGAAGACAAGAATTAGCAAGTAAGACACCAATCAATAGCATCTAAAGAGAGCTTTTTAAAATATCGTTAAGGTATATCGCATTTCCGTCAAGCAAGCGTAACTCTAGTAACTTGGATTGATTATTCAATATTATTGCTACGGTAGTAAAAGTCATTAAGCATGAAATATCTTGGCGTCGAATGAGATACAGCTAACTAAGTATACTAAAAGCTTGTATGTTGTTCAGTGATGTTACGCTTGTCAATAGTGTAAAAATTGGACGCCCTCTACTTGATCCTCTGATCGACAATGTTTTATCTGGTCGAAATATGAACAAAACTCATCTCGTCATACAGACCATTCGGTTAACACAGCTCAAGGCATTCAAGCAATGGACGCTACTCAAATGTATGGTACAGGCTCTTACGTTGAACTATTCAAGTGGTATAAAAGTACTAACACAAACCTGTTCCAGCGTTGCAAGACGTGACCTCTACAATGAAGATAATGATTCCGCGGCATCATCTACAAAGTTGGAAGAAGAGATGACGCCCAAGTTTGAATTTGTAACGGTGGATCAGACCAGTGAAACCCAGGGTAAAGATATAGGTGAAGGTGCTATGGTAGAAGAAGAAGTATTCGATTTCCCACTGTTCTCCTTTGGCGGAAATATGGATATTATAAATGACCGTGATCCATCCGATGATCTATCGGAAAATCAGGAGCGATCGAGAGGACGGAATCCTACGCGGCTCATCAAAGTTTCACTGAGGGAGGAATCGCCCGATCTCGTGCAACAGGAACGGCCTCGTAGCTACTATTTTGCTGACTTCTCTCAAGACGATATCAAAAGATTCAGAATCAGTGCCATAGACTATGAAGTAGCGATTCAAGATCATACCTTGCCGACGTCTGAGTCTGCTACCGTCGACAAGCGATTTCCCATAAATTTGGATCAGCATAATAAAAAGATTGAAGCTGAGCGTCTTCGCGAACTCAAGGTAAGGCGAAGACGGCCCGGGAAGAAGCAGCGAGAGGCAAGAAAACAGGGCGCTGAACGATTAAAACAGAGGTTGCAAAGTGCAAAAGACGTCAAGAAGCTTGTTAAAAAGAAGTTTCACAAGCGTGGTGGTAAAAAAAACCATAAAACTACCGAGATGGTGGCAAAATAGCGGCCGCTCTTTGGAACAGAGTGAGTATTTTATTGCATCTATGTGTCTATTCAGTGAGTATGCTGAATACCTTGAACTATTTCGAACCTGTTTTATCAAGTATAGACACCGAATCAAGCATTTTCTCCAAACCTTGATTGGCCGCTGCTGGATCAGTACTTAGCGTCTGTTGCATGCTTTGAACAATACTTGTGGAGTTGGCCGCCAGAGACTTGCCCACAGGGCCGCCTCGGGTGTACGAAGTCTCAAAATCTCTCTTAAACGCTTTAGACACCCGGCTCCAGAACATTTCCATCAAGGAAGCGTGCTTTTTGTGTGAAATATACTCACTCAGCAAACTAAGGGTTCCGGTACTTGTGGAGTTGAGCGTTTTTTCCAGGAGCAACACAGTTTGTGCGTCTTGCAAGGCATTCTCCAGCGCTGTTTTGATGTTTTTGATAGATGTTATTGTCTTAGATAAGCCTTGATTACTGGAATTGATTCTGGCTAGTACCACCTTGTCTATGGTGCTAACGAAATCTTTCGGTGAAAGTTTGTGTAGCGCAAGTAAGAGAGACTGGCTACTTTCAAACTTTGCTTGAGTTGATCTCAACTCACCAGAGTAATTGCTGACTAGCGATTCGCCTATGAGTTTGAGTGTCCCGCGACGGCTTGGTGTGAGAGTTTCTGAGTCATGTTTCTTAACAAGTCTCAGAGCCCTTAGGTTAGGATTGGACGCTAAAGTACTTTGAACTTGGGAATGAATAGAAGCCAATGCCAACAAGTTCTGTTCTGAAGAACCCTGCTCCTCTTTGGGATTAGGAGATACGAAGCTCATAACTTGTCTAAGTAAATGCAGGAAAATGAGCACATCTCTTAAAACACTCGAAGTTTGGTGGATTTTGCCCAACGCCAATTGTAATTGTAGCGACTCTTCATGCGGTTCCAGAACGTCCTTCTCAAGCCTGCCGTAAGACATCTTCAAGTATTCTATGCTAGGACCCAAAGAGGCTTGAGTCTTGGCACGAGCTATAGCACGGTCATTCAGAGTATCGATCAAATGTAAGGGGTTAGAACGTATCGTTTCCTCTGTTCTCCTGTCAACTTCGTTCAATGCGTATCGCACTTTTTTAATCGATGTCAGTAGATCAAGCTCGTCAGAATCCATATCAATGTGTGTGCTTTTCAGTACAGCTGAGCAAGCCTTTACTGCGTTAAAATCATCTTCTAGATACTCTTCGAAGTCTTCTGAATGCTTGGCGGCACTCATGGGGTGTCAATTGAACACAAAAGATGTCTCGTCTGTTCAAGTTCTGAATTTTGTTCAGAATGAGCTTCAATTTATCCCGGTATATATAATAAATACCATAGCCAAACTTGAACAAAGTTGACCTAGTTGAGTTCAGTATTCACAGCTCATGATTTGTGAGCTTACTTGCCTCAGAATATAAATCAAGTCAAATTGTTACAAGTAGTGCTTGACTGCCCTCACAATCGCTAGCTTTCTTGTCCTTTGCAACTAAATATATACATAAGTGTAAGATTGTGTTGATGCAATCATTCAGGCTTGTTCCCCGTATATCGAAACAATGGACCTCTTGAGTCCGGCCTGCACTTTGAAGGTTTGCCATGCTAGGTTCAGTGAGTTACCAGCGATTCTTTTCTGGATATAGTTTTGAAACTCAATGACACTACCTCCAACACCGAAATATATGTCCTTAGCAGCGACCAAAGCTGTTGCGCGGCGCTGCTGCGACTGTGAATCGGTAAGCAGCTGTAGAATTAGATCGGAAACCACAGGAAGCATGTCTGGCTGGTAAATGGTTTCAGAGGACAGGATCAAAAGTTCTGACGATGAACCATGTAAACGTGCAGACAAGAGGTCGTAGAACTGACGACCCCATGTTCCAGAAACAAGTTTGATGTCGATTCCTCGAGCAGCAATTTCTTCTTGGAATTTGCGAAGTAACGATTGCGTGAACAAAAGCTCGTCCTCCACAACTGGGACAGAAGAATCGTCTCCTTGTTGTAGTTTTGTGAGCTCCTGTGGGTTCAAAGTTTGCAACGCCCATGTTATGATAAGGTTTGGCAAAGATACAAGTCGCAGTACCGATTCGTTATAGTCTGCTAAAACGAAAGTGGCATCGCAACTTTGAGTGTCTTCGGACAGAAGCTGGCTGAGAAGATATTCAGAGGGCAGTGATGTGCCACAGCCAAGTTCCAAGATAGTAGTATGACGCGTTTTGCGGTGTGCAGAAGTTGAAAGTGTCTCTACCAGATCGATCGAGCATTCCCATGATTTAAGACCCCCCTCATACACGTTTTTCCGTAGATCTTCGTTCGTATCTCCGATCAAAATCTCTAGTTCGGCTTGTGCCTCTTCATCTTGTTTTTCTTCCGACTCAGTCATCAATTGGTGTTTGACATCGAAAAGTTCTCGGCGATACAACGGAATAGAACATTGAGGTGTGAGTATCTTTTCAAAAGAGACCCTAACGTCGACCAGACTCTGTAAGACATTTTGCAACGGTTCCCATTTTGGCTGTTTCAAACCTGTGGACTTCAAGTGGGGCAAGTCTAATGCGCTGATTGACGGAACCTCTGCACTCGCAACAACGTCAGAGTTCTCGATACCATCAGCGAGTTGGTCAGTCAGCTCATCATCACTGAGATCCTGATTAGAAAATCCAAACTGAAATGACATATCTCGAGCGATAGCGTCAGGATTGTATAGTGACTTTTCACAATTCTTTCGAAATAAGAAACACCGATGAGCTGCGATGAGCTAGGTTAGTTTCTCAAAAAAAATCAAACTAAACGAAATTGTCACAGAGAGAGGTATGAAAGAATTGAGTCTCTTTTGGATCGTGATGAGTCTTCATCCTTTCAGCATAACTTACACTTTTATCGCAGTCCTGCTTTCCTTGGATTACTGTATGTTGTCGGACTTAAATAAGATTATAGATGACTTTCGAACTAGATAACCAGAGTTCATGAGTAAAATAAGAGTCGTAATTTTGTATGGACCTTTTTGTTCCGATCAAGACCATCCCATAAATATATTGGTATGAATATGCGCGTCAGAACTTCACTGATAGCCTGAAGTGAATGAGGGTTGAAAAGTTGAAGGTATCATGCTTATTTGGATTGAACCTGGGAGTAACCACCCCATGGGTTGGCGTTTTTGGACTTGAGGTACTCGTCGGACTTCAATTGCCATTCTTTGGTCATGGTTTTTGGGTCTTCACCACCAAACTGTCTAATAAAAGCGAAAAGACCCACGGAGCCCACTAGACCAAACACAACACCCTTGGCGATGTAGGCACCATCACCCTTTGCGTGCACGGGCCTTCTTGGTCCCCATTCGCCGTATGATATATACCAGACGGCCTGCTTCTCGGTTTCAGTCAGCTGGGACCATGGTAGTTTTTGACGTTCGGTCAACTTGGTGACCAGCTCCTGTTGTTCAACGGCTGGAAGGTCTTCCCAACGGCTATGTAGATCCACAATGGCGGCTTTGGAAATAGCCTGTGTTTGTGCGAATCTTGAAGGCACGACACGCGCTACTCTGCTGACTGACGAACGCAACACTGTTCGAAGTTAGTAAATAATCAGGTCTTGAAGAACAGCAAGGTGTCGATCGCAAATCGCTAACGCAGTACTATAAAGTTCTCCACAAAAGGCTAGGGTCCATATATGTTGTTCTTGTTGAGTGCACAGCTTGAAAGTTGTACGGAAAATTCCGTCAAAAGACCCATCTGGTGTTTTCAAGCTTCCCACAATCAATATCGTATCCAAGACCTCTTTTTGCCCACTTTTGTCAATCTCAATTGGGGCATTTTATAAGTTCGTCATTCAATCTCTTAGACGTCCATAATTTGCTCCGAAGTTGCTCAAATATTCACCTTTTCGCCTCGTTTAAATTGTAAAGCCCACCAACATACTTGTCTCAATAATAATATGGATCGATGAAAGGCTAGCTCGCTAAAGAACTTCGACTTTCCAATGAATATTGTAGCTCGAAGTCTAATCAGAGTCGAGAAACTCTATTATCTGGTTATAATCGATATATCCAAAAAATTTTAATATTGGAATCGATCTTCGAATTAGAGCCAATCAAATAGCAGGAAAAACAAGCACGCCTAAAACACGTGGAGGTCGCGTGCTTATCACGTGCATTTAGCTACTAAAACGTCTTTCCAAATTCTAGAACACAGCACGTATTGACGTGGGAGCTACCACGAGGGTACGCTGCCCTTCAGTAGACTGCTTATCGCTGGACGATTGCGGAACTTAACCGGTAGGCTGCTGTCAAATGGGAAAAAGTACTGTCTCGTGATCGGTGACGTCTCGGATTTCAAAATGGAATTTTGGACTTGAAGTTCTTGAGTTCTTGAGGAATTGGATACAGTGGGTGGCGTCTTGATAGCATTGTCTGGATCTGGATGGGATGTGCCGGGGTCGGTGTAAAGACTTATCTCAATCATCTGGTTTTCCAACTCTGCCAATTTAACAGATGATGCTTGTTCACGTGATAGCTCGATTCCATTCCAAGGTATCCATCGAAGTGGTAATGCCACGAATAAGTCTAATTCTTGGGATTCGAGATCTGCTCGACTGGTGAATGGTAGCTGATCGATTTCTACCTGCGCTCGACGAGCCAAGCCAGCTGGGTGACGCCCACCGCGCAAGAAAATGAACTTGTAAATGTTCCAGATCTGAGTCTTATGAGTGTGTGATACCTCAGGACCATTCCGGTGACGGGACAGGAACGTAGAATCCTTCAGCAACACACACATCTGTAGATCCAAAACGTGTTTCTGCCCATCCAGGACAACGAAGTAGAGAGGAAGAAATTTTTCAAATTCGTGAGTAGCCTGGAAGTCTATTAATCGCAACCCTAGCGGATACTGTCTACGGACCTGACGTCTGCGTTCAAGTTCCGCACCAGCGCGCTGTAATTCTTCTTCCCGCATCATTCTTTCCTGTTCTTCTTTTTTCCTTTGCGCCTCTTGCGCGTTTTGACGATCGCGCTCCTCTGCACGCATTTTTTCATCATGGGCGAGCTTCGCCAACAACTCTTGCTCTTTCCGCTTTTTATTAAGCAGTCTCTTTTGTCTGTAGTCTTCTTCAGCCTTCAAACGCTCTTCTTTTTCTTCTGGCGTCTCGGCAACTTTAGGTGTAGTAGAGCTTAGAGGTGTAGCATTTTGGCTTCTTGGCGCTTCCGGCACTAGATCTGGTGCGCTTGGGCTGCACGAGTCCCTTAACTTGGGTTTCTTAATAGCAGCAGACAACACATAGTCAGTCACAAGGGAATCGGCCGGCATCTTTGTTGCTGCACCTGTTGCCAATTCGTCCCTTGCTGTTGGGTGGTGATCTTCTCGCTGGGTGGAGCTGGAGCGTTTACGCGTGGCAGATACTTTTTGCGAGATTTCACTCCCCTTCCGCGAAGCGTCCGTAGCTGCTGCCATTTCGCTACTCTCTTTCCCCGTGCTCAACTTGGAATTGACATCTTTGGAGCTAGGTTCATCGTCGGACCGTAATTCGTCGCGAGAGATGCCAGCATCTCCTTTCCCGCCCATTTCTAAAGCCTTTTGAATCAATTCCGTTTCTTGCTTGATTTGAAGTCCCAATTCACTATGTTTTGCATAGCTTAACACCGATCTTCCATGCCTATCTTCCATATGTGGATCGGCACCTGCTTCCAACAATAGTTTTACAGTACCTATGTGACCGCGACCCAGCGCGATCATCAATGGAGTTTGTCCTTCACGAGTAGTCAAATTTGCTTGAGCTCCAAACGCCAGAAATAGACTTGTTATATCTTCGTGACCATATTTGACAGCCTCAAGAAAAGATCTGACGTCAACACGACCACCATTTTCAAGATAAGATCCCACGTATGGTAGTCTTCCCTCCTTGGAAGCTCTCAAAAGCTTCTCTCGTCCAACTTTAGAAGAGATATCGGTCCAGTAAAACTCATCCTCTATTCTAATATTTGAAGATGACCTTTCGCTGTCGGAATGCCTGTTATTAGAGGACGACCGCACTTGTCTTTCACCTGATTCAACGAATCTTTCCATGCCTCTTCTCAACGCACGCTTTAAATCTTCGACAGTATGGAGATCTTCACTTTCCAGATCAGAGTCCTCTTCAATCGACTCAATGGCGGTTAGGCCCTTGCCATTAGCTATTGTAGGATCGGCATTGTACTTGAGAAGTAGTCTTACTACCTCCAGGTGACCATTCGCAGCTGCATCTATCAAGGGAGTATCTTTGATAGGCTCGAATGACTGTATGTTGACGTCGGCTCCGCTTTCAAGTAGTAGCTTCACAATATCGAGGTGCCCATTCAAGGCAGCCTCATGCAGAGACGAGTTCCCTGCATTATCCTGATCGTTGACATTGAAGCCCTCTTGAATGAGTTTTCTTGCATTTTCAAGTTTACCCTTGTCGCATGAGATCTGCAGTTTGGTCCGTCCCCCAGCGTCTCTGTGGACAGTGCTTTTCTTAACTTTTGCTTGTTTTTTGAGACCGATAAATGCCCTGCGATGGGTCGGGGATACCTGCGAAGCCCTGGGAATACTGCCTGGTGACGATTTCAGTGATAAATGTGATGATTTGTCTGGCGGAGAATCAGCGTGTAATATGCTGCTTGAAAGCGGAATTTGATTCAAATTGTCCAAATCTGATAATTCTGACTCATCGCTATTGTTAAAATGCAAAACTGGAGTTCTGCTGGAAGGAGATGATCGCAGTTCATCGCCACGTATTAGTCGGCCCAAACGCGGTCTAGGCGGAGATGCTGGCTCAGTAGGCGCATCGCTTTCTACTTCGCTGAGCTCACTTTCTTCGTTATCACCAACAAGCTCAAGGGATTCGTTAGCTTCGGTATTGCGTAGCATGTTCACCAATTTGGTCTTCCCTAACATATTTCTGTTTTGTGTCCCAATCTCAGAATCTTCCCCGTTTCCCTCATCTTTAACTGGTTGTTTCGGGAGCTGGCGACCACTGAGCTTCTCGACAGTGTCTATATCGCTGCTCGCTACTGTATCTTCTTTCGTTTCTCTTGGAAGTGGCGGACTCTTGATATCTGATGTGTGCCCTTCGTCTTCCAATACATTTGTGGCATCAATTTCTGGGTGATATTCCCCAACCTCTAGAGCACCTCCGTCCTTCTTCGGTGCCGTAACTTCTCTTGAATTAGTTGTACTATCAGATGGATTCCCCAGTTTTCCTTTAGGGAGATCCTTGGTTACGCCTGTGTTTGCATCAGCGGTATTGAAAGTAGTATTCGTTAGATCATCATTCTGATCAATTCCCACTATTGGCTTAGTCTTTGGATCACTTTCCACCACCGGCTTAGTCTTCTGATCGCTTTCCAAACTCACTGGGTCTTTAAATGTGCTTGTGTCCTTATCTCCTTGTGTTTCAGAGCTTTCTTGTTTCCTGCTGTTTTCCTCCAGTTCCCGTTTTCTCTTCTGAATATTGGATAAATAGTTGCTCAAAGAGCGCCTCTTAACAGCCGGCGTGGTACCTGATTCTGTTGGGTGCTCTGTACCATTGTTCATGGCTCCTCGGAATGGCAAGATGCTGTTCTTGAGCTGTACTTCTTCGCAGATCCCGCTGGTGATCACTTTCGATGGATTAAGAACTGAATTAGTGCAAAATGATCTATGGTGCGAAGTCTATATCTGAAGAACCATATCACGACTAAGTGAGTACACAACGGTGGCCTAAATGTCTTTGAATTGTTAAGAGTTACAATAGATATACACGATTTCATCGTAAATCTTTTCTTAAAAAGCGTTTTAATGAGCGTGGTGAGTGTACTGATTCCAGCTCGGACAGATACGCTTGAATTACTAGTTGTAGTCTTTTATGCAGAATGAATGAAGAGAGGTGAAGACAGTTACCGACGTCAGCACCATCCACTGCTGGATTTGTTTCCAGTTTCAACGCCGGTTGAGGCATATGTTTCAAACATTGATGCGTATCGTGCGGTATCGGACATGGGTGCCGACAGGAAAGGTGTACCAGTGCCTGAATCGCTTGCAGTAACGGAGGAATGCGAAGAGACTCGACCGCAGTCGAAAAACTCGCTTGGAGTGCAAGGTGTGTTTTCAGTTGAAACATTAGAGCAGTCAGGGCTTGTTGGGGGTATTTTGGTAGGATCGTGTGCACTTTCTTCTTGATCCAATAACATCACGCCTGGGGCCTTTGGAAAAATCGCATCATCCGCCCTGCCTACGGCTTTCGGTTGCATACGTGGTAAACTTAAAACCTCGCGCCACTCCATGAGCTGGAAGATCAAACTCATGTTCGGACTAATGTCTTTGGCCACAGATTTGAGCTTGTTATAGGCGTCATGAAGAGGAAGGTTTTCGTAGCGCATAATGTACGCTACAATCAGCGATGCAGAGCGAGACACGCCGCATTGGCAATGCACCAGTACTGTGCGTCGAGCCTCCACGGCCTCGTGTATGATTCTGGTTAGTTGTGGTAGGTCTGAGCATATTTTCGACGTGTGAGACCAGTGAATATGGTGGTAATCAACCTGTTTGGTGGGCGGCAACATAGTGCGGAGATTTGAGACCTCTTGAGCAACGTTCAGCGTCACGTCAAAACGCTCGAGATCTGTAATGGACGGCTCAGAACACAGATACAGATATGAACCATAAACCAGCAATGGTCCGTCCGGATATGCATTTTTAGTGGTGCAGCCTTCGTCCACAACCGTAGAAACAGAGCGCGAGGCCCGATGGAATGCACGCGAACCACTATTCTGTAGCACAGCGTCCTCAGATCCCAAAGACAGGCTCTGAGCTTCTATGGGTGACGAAGACAATCCCAAGTCACTCTGTGACCCTATAAAACGAGTTTTGAGTTGTGGCGGCAACGACATGCCCCTTTTCAACCGGTTTGTCACCAACTTGGGTTCTTTTTTAGCTGTGAATGAGCCGTTTGTCACGTTAGCTACGGAGAAGATGTGAGCGTCGCTTGAGACGTGTTTCCATCTCTCTAGAGCCCGGGGTTCCTGGATATTTCGCAGCCGTCCATTATCCTCACTTTTGAAACCACATGGGGCGTCCAGCGCCTCGATCCTCTGGGTAGGTGAGTTGTCGATGTTCAAAAATAGATTTTTTGTATTGCGTTTCCGCACCAATCTCGAAGGTTCTCCCACCTCGAACACTGCACTCTCCGTGACAGACCCCAGAGTAAATCCAGAGGGGGCTTGTTCAGCTTCTGACATGTCTCCGTTGGTGTAGATAGGGCAAAAACACAGTCGAACTCGACAGGTTTCAGCAATTCCCTTTTCAAGCCAGCTTGCGTCTTACAATGCCTATTCGACCGCCCGTCTTTGCCGTATGCTTTCCAATACAGATGCCCAGAAATGTGAGGTTGTTTCTGCGGTCGTAAACGCTTGACTATGGCAAAGCAGTGAAAGTTGGTTTGATGGGTATCTCTGAGTCGAGTTCTAGTTTCATCTTTCGAGTATTGAATATGAAGTTTAGTCCCATATGAAATACTTATGAAAATTGCCGTGTATAGTGATTAAACACGGTGATGATAAGCACGTGATTCTCACGTGCTGCTTTGATCAAACGATCATGTGATTGGGCTGGAGTGACGTCGTAGAAGAGCTCGAACGAAAAAAATGACGAGTAATCATTTGTGGTCTTTTGTTTACGTCCAGTATCCGCTTCAATACCAAGATCCTTTTGGATACATCAGCAAGAACGAATGAAGCCACATAATAGCTGACCATTCTGAGTGTATTTCCTGCCAAAACGGGCCAAATCACGTACACTTATATACGGCACGTGACTCACGGTATGCAGTTTCGTCAGTCCCGGAGGTTTACGTTCTTCCGTTGCCGTGAAGCCTATTCGCGTCTTGAATCGCGATAAAACAGAATCAGCCCTCTCGGCGTTTAATCGTCTTCCCCCAAGTTCCCTCTACTTCTGCTTTTCAGGATTTTGAGCTGATTGTGTCAATTGGGGCGAATATTGATCTTTTGATACATTTCTGAAAACAAGCTTGACCTTCCATAATGTTAAAATTGACACATTTAACCAGGTCACCACTTCCAACTCTGTTCCTCTCCTTTCTTAATCATAATCCGTCTTATCCATTTTCCTATATCACAAACATTTATTTGTCGATGCTACAATTCACTTAGTAATTTATTGTGGGTCCCGTCGTCATCCGGGTCCACAATCGCCGAGCTCTGTACTCCTACGCTTTTTTCACTATTGAAAAATGGCATCCGATAGTACATGTTGCCTCTAACGATCAACTCAAAATCGTAACGTATCAGTTGTCGCCATTTGTCCAGACCGTTTTCTACCTCCACCTGTGCGACTGGTTCGCCTTCAGATCTTCCTCCAGCTAGGGTCTTCACGCGTCCAATTGGATCCTCGTCACCCTGTCTGCCGTGTTCATCCACAAGTCCAGGTTTCACTAACTTCACACTCGATCTCGATATGTCGTAGTTCCGGTGAAAAAATCCACCTTGAAACTGTAGAGATGTCTCCATGGTTTCTACTGTACCCAGTAGAATCGTCTGATATTGTGTACCTAGAGGATCACCTTCAATTCCCAGGTGTGACGTCTTGGCAAAAATGTCAAGTTCCACTTTTTTGATTTCGACCGTGAAAAAGCCCGGATTGAATGCTGTTCCAATGACGTCAAATACCAATTCGTCTGCACTCACCAGAACGGAAGTGACTTTGGCAATTTCTAAATCATGAAGCTCTTTGTTAGTTGCCAACAAAAATCCAGAAATGAATCCCAGTGTAAGAAGAAATGAGACCACGAATGCAAAATACACGAAATTTCTAAGTTTCGTCCATGTGGTTTTGGTTGTGTAAAAGTTGTGAGGCGAATATCGGGTGTGGTGAGAGACTTTCTTCTTTAAGGGGGTGGCCTCAGTCGGTTGGTAAAAGTAATTATCTGTGTAGTACTCCATGCCTGCAGGGTATCCTAGCTGTGCTGCGCGATCGTTCTCCGCTCCACCAGCTTCTTCTTCTTCGTAATCTGATAAGCCCTGACGCGCCTCTAGATCTGTCTTCGGATGAGAGTAGTAAAACATTGAATGTGTGTCATCTTCGTCATCGCCCTGGCGAGCATAGCTAACAGGCTCATCTTCGAAATCGGAATCGCTGTGATACGCGAATTTGTTAGGCGTCAATTCTCCACCGGTTTGTTCGATATAATCTTCTAAGTTAACGTCGTCTGGGACGCCTGAATACCGTCGCAAAGAGGCTCCATGCGCATCGAAGATTTTAGATGCTGTAGTACGAAGCTGTCTTCTATGTGATGCCTTCCGCCTTACGTTGTTCGCATTGGCACTGTTAGAGATTTT
Source organism: Lachancea lanzarotensis (assembly GCF_000938715.1). NCBI lineage: Eukaryota > Fungi > Ascomycota > Saccharomycetes > Saccharomycetales > Saccharomycetaceae > Lachancea > Lachancea lanzarotensis. The sequence continues at coordinate 261,599 of NW_019212885.1, forward strand.
GCGAGAAGTACGACGCGGCGCGGAGCTTCCACCATTTTGCGCGAGTGATATTAGGGAAAGTCTCTTCCCTGGAGATTGGGGCATTGTAGTATAGGATCGCACAGAACGAATTTCTTGTGGATTGTTGCGGTTCACGTACTTGAGACTGTGGAGGTCATCGGATTGTTCTGACACCGGTGGTGGAATGACTGCTATGCTGGTGTGACGTGTGGCCTTGGCCCTATTCAAAAGTTTTGAGCCGTTGGCATTTGGTGAAGTATGGTTTAATAAAGGTGCACTTGTCCTTGTAGGTACACCGTGAGAACGTGCTTCACCGGGTACCACGTTTTTGTTGGAAGTTGCAGTTGATTCGTACACAAACGTTTCTTCCGAGTCACTGATCTCATTTTCACCTACTGCCGATGCCAGTCGTGCTGCAAAGAAATCTGATTTTTTAGCGGGTTCTCTATTTTTGCGTGTAGGTTCTTCTGTGGGATGCTCGCCCGGTGTAGGTGGAAGCGTTGCTGAACCACCCAACTTTTCGTCTATCCTCTGTTCTTCTGCCACCAGTGCCCGGGACGGCAGAGGAAGACCAGAGTCGTCGGTAGACTCCCTATACGCTTTTGTAGGCGCATTGCTGCCTGCTGCATGTGGTTTGTGGGTGATCCCCGATGCTACGGAGGGAGACGATTCTTTCCCTAGAAACGAGTCCATGAACAGATTTGACTTTTTGTTGCGTATAGCTCCACTGCTGTTATGCAATGACATTGGATTATGGTCTATTAGCTTGGCAGGAGCTTCACCCTGTGTTCTACTACTTATGTCTTCGTCATCGGCTTTATCTTCCGCTTGCACTGGCAGCAGGTTTTGGGCCGGCGTTTGAACCGTTTCTGTCTCCACCGTTATCCTCTTGTCATCGTCGCCATTCATTATGAACCCTTGGGTTACTCACTGGATGTTGATTCGCGGTAAGAAAGTGGTGATGACACTGCTTATACGCAGAGACAGATTGATGATTTACTTTATGAATTATTCCTTAGCCGTATTATTTAGACACACGCTAAAATCTATCACGTGACCATAATTTTATTACATAATCAAATACAACTTTAGTCACGTGCTATGTGTAAGAGAGTTTTCAAGATTTAGAAGACTAGTGTTAAGAATAGTTAATCGCATGAACTTTTTCCTTAGTTTCAGGAGTGAATACCAATTGCGGGATTTCCAGGTCTCAGAAGGCGGATTTTTAGGGCTCAATTGCGACAACTTTTCTTGTATCAAGAGTTTTTCTTGAATGTCATGAGCTGTAGATCCATACCGATGCTGCCAATCGGTGTCTCTAGAAGATATTGAGAGATGTGGAACAGTCTTGAAGCTATAATCTTGAAGTGGATAGGTGATTTTAAATCTTCAGATACATCACTTTGTACTTCTGTGTCACTCGAGCACCTGACCAATACTAGCAACGACAGTAAAACACAATACGTATACTTGAGTAGATACAAGTGCTGGCTGGTAAAAGGTCACTCATTCACGGCAAATATGTGAATAATAGCAATAGGTATATGACTATATGCGAGCGGCGCATAGTGTGAATTATTACCAGGATGGGAGAACGATTCAATAGTCCGTCTCTGAAGAATTGCACACGTCAAAGTTAGCTTGTTGATCTGAAAATAAAAAGAGATTCACACGTCACGTAAAATATTTGCCACCCCTGGCATTATTCACTACAAGTCGGATTGTTTTGGAATGTCAACGGAGGCTCGAAGGTATTGTTACGTGTAGAATGAAACATCACACGTGGAAGTATTAAACCCACATTTGGTGACTATGACACTTTTAAACGGATTACACTTTTCCTATGACAAGTAACTTGAAATGATCAAAGTTATATGTTTGAAAACAGATTCATGTAGTACTCACTTCATTAGAATATTTTATTTTGATATTGGCATTTAATAGATCGTCGTAATTCGTGGCACACGCCGCGAAATATATTGTAAGCTGCGTCAAAGATTGTATCCCGTACGGTAAATTTAGATCATCGTCTTGCATAAATACAGCTTACTTCAAAAATACCTTTAGGGGCATTATGTTTTCTGGAGGGGACAGGATAGTATCGCCGTTCTCTCTTTACGTGCGCTTTTTCCAGGTAAAACTGGTCTAAAACTTCTGCTAACGAGGGAGACACGAAGAACTGTTTAAATCGGGATATAAATCTTGTTTCGGTATGCTTGGGTACTGGCTGCAATGTTCACCGAACTTAATCTTAGACGCTAGGCGGCCTACCCTGCCAACCATATTTTCATGTCATTTCTCGAACCTTCACACAATGTGTTCAGAACTAACGTTCGAATCATGGTTCAAGTATCTTATTAGTCAAAAAAATCTCTGAAACCTGTCCCTGTGTGACGTGAACTGCTAGTGTGATGGATGCGAGTAATATGTGCATTGATTAATTTTCTGCACAGGACGTTAAGGGTGTTCGTCTGGAAAATTGACATTCGGAAAGAAAGTTCTCGTAACTGCAAGGCAGACGTTCATGTTTTTGAATCAAAATGTCCACCTTGGACGTTCTTCCTAATGTAAAGTGTGGACGATAGTTTTTCAATTGAGTTACTTTTTGAAACAACATTTTTGAGTGTCGTAAGGACAGTTCGAAATAAAATCTATCGTAATCAGGTTTGTGACTTGTTCTCCCGCGCTTGACGTTTGAAGATGCCTAAGGGGTACTGAACGTGAATATCGGTCTTGTATGGCATGTTTTAATACTCAGAATGACAATTGCCGAATCTTTTACCAAATTGTTGTGGCCGTTCGCTCTCGAGTGGGTATGTGTATTCATATATACAGTCAAGACCTTTTTGAAAGTCCACTTAGAAGCTAGTCTTGATGTTGATAAGCTACCATCACAAACTCGGCGTTGAAACCCGACTATTCGAATAGCAGAAGGCCTAGTCCCGTGGCCTAAATTTGTTGAACTACACGTAGGGCTTCTCAAGATCGTCGTTGGGCGCACTCCACTGACTACTCGAGAGCTTTCACACTTCCGATGAGAAAGACAACCTTCTATGTAGCCTATCTCAAATATTGCCCGACGAAACTGTCATCCAATGTAGTCATGCACTGCGCAAACATGAGCAAGCGTGATCAGTGATATTGACACCACCCAAGTAGCACACTATCCATCGTTGTGTTTCATTCCCATATACACTCATCTACAGACCACTCATACTACAAAACCTCTACTCCCGTTCTCCCTGTATCTGAAACCCGTCCCTTTCTTCTATCTCATCGCATCCCAACTCATCTCATCGCCCTTTATATACTTTGAATTTCATTTTGTCACATGCGACAGAATAAACATTTCTTTAGGCGCACGTGTGTCCTAAAACCCGTTTATTAAGAGATGGGTTAGAAACGCCGGCACAGATTTGATGAATTATAGTGTAGTACTACTATATAACCTGAAATACGAGAACTTAACGGCACATTTGAGAAATGCAAGAATTTTAGCGAAAATCAAGTGGAATACGAGCTTTTGGCAGTGGTGAACGTTGTTTTCGCTTAACAAGCTGCATTAGATTTCAGTGGAAACCGTTTCTACTCTCCCAGGGCTTTCAAACGACGTTCTCACGACGGTTTTACGATGAAATTTGGTAAAGACCTGGAATCGCGACAATTGACGTTGCCCGAGTATAATGGCCACTTCATCGACTACAAGGGCTTGAAAAAGCTTATCAAGCATCTCTCGGGCCCACCACTACCGCCCACGGTGGAGGCGCCCGAAATAGACCAAACACACGTATATCAAGTGCTGCAAGAACACAGGGCATCGTTTTTTTTCAAAGTGGAACGGGAACTGGAAAAAGTCAACGAATATTACTTGGAAAAAGAGGCCGATATGCGTGTCAAATTCGATATTTTGAGATCCCGGTACCAAGATTGCGTCAAGCGTGGCAAATTGTCGTCAAAATCCACGCTTGCCTACAAACAGCTGCGCGAGGGAGCCAAAAAATTCGAAAGAGACTTGTCCCATTTAGAACAGTTTGTAGAGCTCAATCGCACTGGGTTTTCCAAAGTACTGAAGAAATGGGACAAACGTTCGCATTCGCAAACCAAAGATTTCTACCTGGCCACTGTAGTGTCGGTGCAGCCCGTTTTCACACGCAACGAAGCTTCCAGGCTGAACGATGAGGTCTCCACCATTTTGCTGGAACTGAACACCATTAGCGCGCAGGAAGATCCATATGCCTATTCGACATCCTTCCCGTCCCATGCTTCGTACCCAAAATTGACAGATCTTTCCAATCCCAATACCTCTCATCGAATTGCCTCTACCACTTTGCTTCCAGCACCAGGCATTGACTCCATCCAGCCGGATTTTAGAACAGGAAATATGGACATTAGCATGGAGATCGAAACCTGGTATATGGAAGCCCAAAATATCGCCAAATTGAAAGATGAAGAACCGCGAACACGGCTCTTGCGTCAATTTGCAGCCGAGAAAATACCTAATTTTGTTGAAAAGACTGTACCGAAAAGCCGAATTGACAAAGATGTCATAATGAGAGATGCGTTAACAAAAGTATTTCTACTGCTAGTCAGTAGTTCTATCGATGATGCTTCTCTTAGCGTGTTCCTAAAAGCCGCTGCGCCGAACATCGATTTCTCTTATGCAGAGGAAGACGAGGCCGTCTTTTCAAAACGTAACATTTTTCATGAAGCAGCGAGCTGCGAAGGGCATGCTAGAAATTTCGTACTTCAGGAAGCTATAGAGCAGTGTCGCGACTTCACTTTACCCCAGGAGGTTCTGCGGAAACTATTAAACGCTCAAGATGCAAACGGACGTATTCCATTACATTATGCTTGCGATTTAGGGAAAAAGGAGTTTGTTGAATTGTTGATGAGATCTCTGCTGCTGGATACGGTGGATGTGGTGGACAATGACTCCAAGACTCCTTTAGTTCTTGCGGTGAGTAATAATTGCATCGAGATTACAGAACTACTGTTGAACTCTCAGATTAACACTTCATCAGAAGCGGCTGAATCTAAAAAGCCTCATTTCAACCCACTAAACGTGGCCTGCGCTCATCTTAATTACGAAGCCGCAAAGTCAATACTTAACTTGAGCAATATTGATCCTACAGCCGTCCGGGATACACAGGGCAGATGCCCTTTGCACATAACAGCTAAGAATGGTGGAGATGCCAAATTGATAGAGCTGCTTGTATCTCACGGTGCAGATCCAAACGGTGTTGATGGGTTTAATGGATGGACGCCCGTATTTTACGCCATTCAGGAAGGTCATCGCGAAACTGTAGCCGGATTGCTCAAATGTGGCGCTCGCATGGACATCAAGGACGATGATAACCTTTCACCTTTTTTTTTCGCCCTTTGGGAAGGACACTTGGGCGTCATAAACCTTTTAAAAGATCATCTAAGTGCTGTTAGGCCTAATCCAGATTTGATCGTCAGCCCTCTGAAATCGGCACTCGATCCGGTTGATTTGTTGAGCCCAGAAGATTCTTTAAACGGAATCCCTGATTTTGCCCTACCGCCTCCTATCATACCATTGCGTAAGTATGGTCACAATTTCCTGGAGAGGAAGATATTTGTTGAAATAGGTTTTTCTCCCGGCACTTCTTCAATTGTGCTTAACAAGGAAGACGAGATGGTCTTGTCATCACCTGGTCGTGTTACGCTCACGTCGAACATATCTGACATTATTCCAAGGAATATTCTTTTGCCTATTGAAGATGGTGAAGAGAGTTTCGTTGTTTTCCAAGTTGATTCCTTGGAGAAATTTTCCATTGATTTTGAAATCTTCCCGTCGTTTGGTACTCGCATGATTGCAAAGACCACTGCTCTTTCATCACAATTCCAGACGTTTCAAGCGAGTCCCTCAAACAAGGGTGACTTTGTTCTCCCATTATTTGACAGTCGCTTGAAAAACGTAGGTCAACTGAAGTTCAATTATAGATTGGTGTTCCCATACAATGGAACACCGCTGGATGTCACGAAATATGAAACTTATTGGAAGTCGACAATGAGTAATGAGACGGGAAAAAGTGGAAATCAGCTAATCACATCATCTTCTTTATCAGGTCGCTACATCAACTTTTTTGTCACAGCTTTGAATGATGGTACCATAGTAGTGGCACCAAACAAAACCATCACGGTGGGTCCTATGAGTTTAAAGTTACTGGACTTGAATGCTGCTCAATTGGAATGCCTTGTTGGGTACTCTTTGAATGGATTTTCTAGAGATTCTGAGGCTTTCAGCTTTCAGGAGCTGCTTGCTGAACGCTTCGTCACTTTAGATGCACTGCTGAGCAAAATACCCTTGAATTCGCACTTGGACATAGAAGTTTGTTTTCCCACAGAGTGCGAATTCAAGAGCATACCTCTAAAGCTTTCGCCTCATATCAACATCAACACATTCATCGACGGAATTTTGACGTCATTGTTTGCTCACGTCAGGGACAACTCTTTTGGTGGACAATTGTCGTCGATTGTTTTCACCTCCTGCAATGCTGATGTTTGCTCAATATTGAACTGGAAACAACCCAACTTTCCGGTCTTATTCTACATGAATGGATTAAGAAACGAAAACAACAATCTTGTCAAAGACACCCCTCACCATTTGTCGAAACTGGCGTTGAACCCTGATGCTGTGGATTTTGCAGATCTGTGCTCTCGTAGTGTTCGCGAAAGCGTACAGTTCGCTACTTACAACAACCTTTTGGGAATTATTATTCCGTTACATCTACTAGGGGCCAGCCAACAATTGATTACTGAAATTAGAGCACGCGGGCTGTTGCTAATTGGCTCTACACTGGAAGGGGATACGGATAAAAGTGCCGTTGATTTTTGGGTCGACGACATCAACGGGTTGAGGGTTCGGGATTACCTAGATTTCAGAGGAAGCATTGAGATGTAGGGCAGTTTTATCTCTCAAGGTTCATTATGTACATAGTCAAGTTTTGCATTTTTGATGAGTTATAGACACGCTAATGACATAGAAGAATCGGTTCATTCAACGTTTTGGAGAAAAAACGATTTCACTTTATCATCTGCAACTACTTGTAGCGCTGATCTGCCGTTGACATCCTCCAGATTCTTATATTCAGCCGCATATTTCTGAACCAAAACCACTGCAATATCGCCATGGCCTTCTGACAGAGCGTGAAAAAGAGGTGTCCACCCGTGGGTATCTTTGGTGTTAACGGGTGACCTGTTTTCGCAGAGAATTTCCACGATGGGCATAGATCCGACGCTAGCAGCTCTATGGAGGGCCAATTGGTTTCTGGAATCCTTATGTCTTATCGAAGCGCCATCTTTCAGAAGTGCTTCGACAATCTGAACCTGTTTTTTGGAGCAAGCCAGATCTAGCGGGGTCGTTCCTTGGGTCGTAGCCAGATTCACATCAGGTTTGATGGTGTGATTGATTAATTTCATAAGGATGTTCAAGTTACCCACAGAGCTTGCAATATGCAAAACGGACCAGCCGGAATCATCGACAAGGTTGTCCAAGTCGCTTTTCTGCATAAAAGATAGCAAAAATTCGACTATAGCTTCGTGCTGGTACGAAACTGCCCAATGAATAGGATACCTGGAATCGAGATCTTTGGCAAGAACAGCCTTGGGATCTTCTTCCACGAGTTCTCTGACTTTGGAAAAATCGCCTTCGCGACATGCCTCATGTAATGGGAACTTAGTACCAGTGACCATTTTGAGATGCGACCATTATCTGACCAAAAGGATGTCACCTAAGTAAATGGAGTCTTAGTTTGTTCGAGTTAGGTTATCAGATGAGAGATGAGATGAGATGATATTATAGCTGCTCACATCGTTCATAGTGATATGTTCTCGAAAGCTTCATATTGTTCACTTTTCGACCCGTATGATAGCTACAGTCTTCAATGGTATGCCTCTCATGTAAATTGTGCGTGTTTGCCGCTGCTCAAATCCACGAACTTTCTAAATTTCCAGCAATTTGTATTTAGGGTTTTCTTGAATTTCCAAAAAATGGCCGATTTGCTACGATAAGCTCATCAATGGGTACTATAACTCCCTGTAAGCTAGGTAAGTTTGTCTATCATTGATATCGAGTGCTTGTTTCAATGATGAATGCGAATAAACAAAATTCAAGTACTCATGAGTACTGGAGACTACCTCGTCACGGGACCTAGACATCATACTGTACGTCACAAATAGTGGCAAGGATTATATTGAAATCTAAAAGGATCAATTACCTTGAACCTATCCTCTATGACAACGCTCTTGAACTGACCAAAAACAACAAGATCAGCGCAGCCGGTGGCCACTTATTTGGTCTAACTTTGTTGATTTACCAGTGGCATACAACCTACGATGAACAGATCACCAGGAGAGTTCCAGCGTTTCGCCAAGGCGTTCCAACAGCAGCTATCAAGAGCGCAACAGGCAGGCAAGAACAGCGGTGGAAATACCGGGGGACAAGTGCCAAGAGGCGCTTTTGCAGGTGTGGGAGGGCTGGTTTTACTTGGAGGCAGTGCCATGCTGCTAAATGCGTCTCTTTTCAACGTTGACGGTGGTCACAGAGCCATCATGTACTCGAGATTGAGCGGGGTTCAATCGCGTATTTTCGCTGAAGGAACTCATTTCGCTTTTCCATGGCTAGAAACGCCTATCATCTACGATGTTAGGGCCAGACCTAGAAATGTAGCATCGCTCACTGGTACGAAGGATTTGCAAATGGTGAATATTACCTGCAGGGTTTTGTCGAGACCGGATGTTTCGCAATTGCCAACTGTGTATCGTACGTTAGGCCAGGACTACGACGAAAGAGTGCTTCCTAGCATTGTCAACGAGGTGTTGAAGGCAGTGGTTGCCCAGTTCAACGCCTCCCAATTGATCACCCAAAGAGAAAAAGTCTCAAGACTTATTCGCGAAAATTTGGTGCGTCGTGCGTCCAAATTCAATGTGCTACTGGACGATGTTTCGATCACCTTTATGACTTTCTCTCCAGAGTTCACTAACGCCGTTGAAGCCAAGCAAATTGCGCAACAAGATGCCCAAAGAGCTGCTTTCGTGGTAGACAAGGCAAGACAGGAGAAACAAGGTATGGTCGTGAAGGCCCAAGGTGAAGCCAAATCCGCTGAACTGATTGGTGAGGCTATTAAGAAGTCGAAGGATTACGTGGAGTTGAAAAGACTGGATACCGCTCGTGAAATCGCCACAATCTTGAGCGAATCTCCAAACAGAGTCATTCTCGATAACGAGTCTCTGTTACTAAACACGACGGCTGACAGCAGATTCAAGAAATGAGTCTCAACGTGAGGGACTTTGGACCTTGCCGTGTGCCCATTTTTTTTGGTGTTAAAATTCCGCCCAATCTTTATTTTTTACAGTGTTAACTTTAAATATTAGCATGATCTTGTGTATAGCCCGTAATGCTCGAAGTATGTCGATTCTAAGTAAGGAGGGTGGAGGGGTATTTGACCGACATTGGTGCTGCGTCGAGACCGGGAACCCAAAAGAACCAAAAGGGAGTATATCTGTCACCAAGTGCGAAAAGTCTCGAACTTGACAGCTCAATCGGACCAGATCTGTGCCAGTACTTGAAACGCGTATGAGTGATTGCAAGGAGAGGTTTGCGAATGAAGGAGAAAAAAAAACCAAAACCTTCAAAGAACTTAAAAAAACCAGAAAAAAGGGAATGCGTTCCCAACGCTTCCCTTAAACCACTCTCACTTTCAACTTCATTTTATGGCCCTTGTAGATGAAAACAGGCGTGGTTTCTTATTCGTCATCAGAGTCTTCACCACTCTGTCTCGAGGCAAAATTCAACTTTGTGGGGTTTGCTTTGGATGCGAAAAGCTTGGACTTATGATCGTTAAGTTTTTGAGAGCATGGTGACAGCATCTCATCAGTGGGTGATGCAAATTTATTTCTGACGGGCAAGGAAATTTGATTTTGACTTTGTTTCTTGAACATGGATCTGTGTAAATTTGGCCCGGCAGATGGCTGGGATTGGTGTAGAGGTTGAATTGCTGGTGCAGACATGGCTTTAGGGAAGAATATATTGAAAAATCGAGTGCACTTAGAGGAAACTTTGAAAAAACTTTGAGGATGAGTCAAAAAATTTAGTGATCAACGGATTACAACAATGTTACACTGAATCAATAAGTGACCAGAATCTGTGACGCGTCGTACTTGTAGTGGAGATCTTCCAAGGCTTTCAGTTTTATATGGATCAGAATATCGAAATCATAAAGATGGATATTTACTCTTTGCCCGATCGGGGATACTTATTAGTTGTCAATGCCCATAGTGAAAAAAAAGCATGAGATCAAATTAGAATGGCTGGTCTTTGCGGTTATGTGGGAGACTATTTGGGGTTAAAATCAGCGATTTGTAAGGTGTGGTTTGCTATGGATCTGGTGTCTTTGGCATGGGAGCGACGACAGTTTAATTTTTATTTTATATCAAGTACATGAGAGATAGCAGGAAAATGGGAGGTTTTGACGAAGAAAGTGTGATACTATGCTCGATTTTTTAACAGTAGAGACCAGAATGAACGGAGCGCTTATTGTATTTAGGCGATTGAATCTGGTCTTGTCTTGTAGTGATACTGGAGGGCTGATATTGCGAAGATTCATGGATCACGTGACAGATGACAGATGACAGATGACAGATTATTGACGACAGAATATTGACGACAGCAGTAGTTATGGACAGACAAGAATGGATGATGTACTTCTTGCAAGGAGTTTCATATAGTGCTTCACCTTTCGAAGAAGAGAAGTTGTTGTTGAGAGACTGCTCAGCGAACTTTCATGCTATCAGACCAGTCCAACAAACCCTAAAGCGAAATCTCAAACTATAAAAAGGCGATATTTTTGACTGGAAAATGTCATTTGTTGTCACCGCTCAAAAGACGCCCAAATAGAGGCAGAGAAACCCCTAAAAGAGGAAGAAAAGCTCAAAAAAATTCCTTCTCGTCGGAAAAGTATCTGCTCATTTTATCTCCCCACCCACCTCTTCGAGCTACGCGTAAATCACTCTGTAAATCACCGCCATGTAATGCCATGCCAAACCAAGTATTATCTGACCTGTCTTCAACAACAAGAAACCCCTGCATTGCCAGCTTTCAGAGCTTGAATAGTCTAGCCGGTCTCATCAATCAAAAAGTCTTCTCGCCTCCCATGGTCGTTCTTAGTAAATTTCATCTGCTGTGCGACAGTGTCGCTAACAAAGACTATATAAATACAAAAAATACAGAACGCGCACTCATTGAAACACAGATTGTTGTGAAGACATAATACAAAACATCATTTGCTACAATCTCAAATCTATAAACCCCACTAAAGTGCTCTCAGATCGTATTTTAACGTATCTCCACGATACTTCGTCAACCGTTTTTGTTTGAAGCATTTATAGTCGCCTTAGCTTCGCTAGAGATCATCACCATTAAAAACATCATCATCTACACACAAACACTCATCAAACTACAAGAAAGGCTTATAACAAGAGATTAATACTCCAGTGCTCATCAATCTGGCATTTCCCTGCCAAAGAGTTTCGACCGAAACTTGCACATCGACCCCCACCCTTCAAGTTCCAAGATTTTCCGATACATGTCTACAAGACAACAACAGCAACATCATTCACCTGTTGGCCACCAAACACTGTCTAAGGTTGGCAAAGATAAAATCGTTACCAGCACTCCAAAAGGTCGCAAACAGGCGAAAAATACGGGCAGATCCAATGAAATAAGCGACCGGTATATCCCAAAGATGACTTCTGGAATCGCTTTCAAATCTACCCATAGACTGAAATCTCTGGAAACCTCGATTGCGCGTCCGTCCGAAAGCACTTTGACAATGGAGTCACCATCACGATTGGGCATGTCGGCCTTTTTCCAAGACTATAGATCAACAATTCATTATAACTCAATTACCTCCGAATCCTCAGTTGCAACCCCCAGCACTCAGGGCGAGAAAGCTGAGATTCAGAAACTTTCCGATTGTGAAAAGCTTTATCGGCAACACGTAGCTGATTCACTGGGTTTGAACTCGCAACGTCGAGTTTACCACTTTTTAGCCGCCGACGTGCACACTGCAAACACACCTGCTTTCAATAAAAAAAATTCAGCGGAACTCTACGTTCCGAACAACCTCAAAGTCGATCCCTTACTCTCTGTACTGGCACCCAACCAAGTTCTCTCTTACTTAGTTGCTCAAAGTTTTTCGAAAAGTCTTAAAACCAGAAGCCTTGTGCCCATAGCCCCCAGGCCCAAAAAAAAACCAAAATCTCATGTTCCATACCGTGTGCTTGATGCTCCTTCTCTTCGCAATGACTTTTACTGTAACCTGGTATCCTGGTCAAAGAAAACGGATAATATCGCCGTAGGTCTAGGATGTGCGGTTTACTTGTGGTCAAACACAAGAGGAGCCGCAAATGTACTTCACTACTCCTATTTGCAATCACGAGAAGACTATGTGACTTGTGTGTCCTTTTCACCGTTCGACCAGCACCTCGCCGTCGGTACAAAACAGGGGCGAATACTGATTTTTGACCAGCTTGAAGAGGAGGAGTCAGGCTTGGAAGCTGATAAACCGAAATGGGTAGGAGCAGACAGTTCAATTTCCGGGATATGCTGTGTTGAGTGGATTTACAGGGACGGGAGCACCTTTCTGTTGCTTGGTCAAGAGAATGGAGCTGTACATGTCGTTGAACTCAACGAACGTCCCGACCATCTTTCAAGGGTCTCTGAAACCGGCCAGAAATTCGAACCCAAGCAAGCAACCGATTCTTCTTTAAGCTTAATTGAAGGTACCACCGTTCGCGACTGGAATTCAATGGATTTTAAAAAACGGCTGGGAATGCCGCCAGGCAACAATTCGGTGCTCAAGACCGTGGCAAAGCTAAAAGCCCAAAGCCAGCAAGTTTGCGGTACTTAATACCTCACAAACCTTTACTCTTACGCCATGTTTCGGCTTCCCTCTTCGCATTATACTAACTTTTTGATCTATTCAGGTCTTTCTTCGAATAAGAATGGCACACAGTTGGCCGTTGGTGGGAACGACAATTCGTGCACAATCTGGGATATTTCCGTATTTTCGTCTGCCAGGCTTCAATTCGTGCTTCCGCACAAAGCAGCTGTGAAAGCTGTAGCTTTCTGTCCCTGGTCTCAGTCACTTTTAGCGACTGGAGCGGGCAGTAAAGACCGGAAAATCAGATTCTGGCACACCAAGTCCGGAACTCTACTCAGTGAGACGAAGGCCCCAGGTCAAATAACTTCACTAATATGGTCACTCAGACAAAAACAAATCGTTGCTACATTCGGGTTTGGAGATGCAGAAAAACCAACTTTGGTGTCAGTGTACTCTTACCCATCCATGGAACCGACCTTGGAAGTTCACTCAGCGACAGCGCTTCGCGTCCTGAGTGCTGTTCCTTCACCTGAATCCGGGTCTATATGTGTTGCTACAAATGACGAGACAGTTAGGTTCTACGAGCTCTGGGACGTCAAAGACTGCACCATTTTTGAAGCTCAAGAGAAAGGTATCTATGGAAGCGATCTTATTGAGTACACCGAAGGAATACAGAACAATCATAAACTGCTAAGGTGAAGGTTAGACGAGCACACCAATTGGGATAACAAAAGGTCTTATAATAAGGCTACTATGGCTTGTTCATGGCTTGTGAAGTATGTGATGTAGATGAGATGTATTGGTATAGGTACCTATATATATATATATATATGTATATATAAATGAAATATGTTTAATAAGAAGTTAAGATGACGTTGACGATCCTTAATTCAAAATATCGATAACAGCCTTTTCAGCGATTGCAACGTGGTTATACCGATGCCAGAACGGTCGTCTAGAGGTGGACGACGAAATTCTTTGATTGGAGGGTTGATGGCACGAAAATATGAAAATAAGGCGAGGCCAGAGGTTAATGCCGGACCAAACAGGTTCAGTAATCGAGAACTAATTCACGGAGTTGCCAGTTCGTTTTTGGAAGCGGCTTATCAAAGGCTGCAGTCAAGTAAGGCTACTGATAAGATCACGATTGAGGATGACTACGAGAGCTACGCTCAAACAAGTGTTTCCGAAAACTCAGAAAGCTTTTGGAAGGATGAGAATTTCAGACAAGAATACGAGTTTCCTAATGGTCCTGATGAAACGGGAAATGATCCGCTGGGTTTGAAGGTTAAGAACGGCGCAAAGGATGAAAAGTTAAAAAACTCAACTCAGGAACATTTTGTGGACATTTTGCTGGACAAAATGATCTCCACGATCTTGCCGGACAGTTTTCCTGAGCGTGAACAATTCACGCAAAGAGTTAAAGATCCTTTGCACAAAAAACGACAAACACTTTCTGCTACTATTCTCGCTAATAATCTGAAGGTTCTGACTACAAAGCTTGGGGCCGTTTTTGAACTTCAAGACTCTGTCATCCGTCTTATTACGTGGCGAAATCCGTCTGGAACGGTTACGATGCTCATACTCGTAAGCATGATATGCTTCAATCCAATATTTCTGGCAATCATACCGCTCTTATACGTCCTGTATGGGATTATGCTGCCAGGCTACATGCATCGCCATCCACCACACAGAACAGCTTTTCTCTCCAGACGCACATATGGAAAATCACTTTTAGTCTCTCTTGCAAGTGGCGGAAGGAAAGTCAGCTGGCATCCCAGTGATGATGTTCAGGAATACGAATACAATGTGGACGCAAATCCAGAGGAGTATCAGAGAGCGCATCATATAAAACAGAGTATGGAATTTATCGTCAATCTGCGAGATCTGCAAAATAGCATGTCCACAATGGTTGCATTGTCAAAAAGCATGGAGAAGTTCGTGTTTGGAACTGCTGGTTTCAAAGACGAACACCGATCAACAGCCCTATTTCTAGCCGGACTGGGTACATTGCTAATCTTGTGGCTGATTTCGCCACTCATAAACTGGAGTATCGCATCCACATTAAGTATTTGGACACTAATGATAGCGATTCACCCAAAAGTCAGATCCAAACTTGCTCGAATAATAAAAGAGGATCAAGTCAACAGGGGCAAAAAGGCACTAGAAAAAACAGAGCGCTACGATATCATTTTAGATGAAGCTCCGGACGTGAGATTTATCGAAATCTTCGAAATTCATAAGCGCGGCGCAATTCCCGAAGATTGGTCGTTCCTCAAATTCTCCAGTACTGTATTTGATGCTCAAGACAGTTTCAGGAAAGCTCAAACGCCTCCTCCCGGAGTAGACTTTTTGGAGGAGATCAAACCGCCGATTACGTGGGCTTTCGACAACAATTCAAATTGGGAAATTGACTACAACGTTGAAGGATGGTCCTGCGATCGCGGATTGGCGCTTGAAGTTGACATTGAGGACGAATATTTGGTGGATAGCTCATTCAAGCGGCGCAGATTGACTCGCAAAGTCTTGAGGTATGCTAATCCTGCACGGAAACCGTCATATAAATGATAATCATGGTAAATTGATCACAATCGCTTGTGTATACTGCAAAATTGGAAGGATGTAATGCGTATTCTTATAATGCTAGGGAATGGTATTTTAATTACAATATGCTAAGAAGGAACTCCTTCTTTCTGTAAAGTTGAATGCGTGCTTACGATTTTCTTCCAATGTTTCCTGTTGTCTTGTATAGGCACTTTACGCCAGGTGAGAAAGAAAAGAAGAGCAATTGAAATCGCTGAGAAAACACTGACAGGCGTGATGATCCCCACAAAGCTACGGGAGCTGGTTTCTTTCTCGTACGGGCACGGGGCATTCGGACCCCCGGCAACCCAGCAGTCCTGCACAGAAATTGAGTTCATGTCTATCCATGCATCAAGTTCTTCTGACCCGACTTCTGTCAAAACAGATTTCAAAGCTCTCTCTTCGAGTGGATTTTTCGGTAGACTCACTGTATAATTATCGGGACAAACATCGTCATTATCCTGGTCGTGCGTTGAGAAGTAGTTTAGGTTTGTCTTGGATATTGACCAATCCAGATTGTCATTTTTATGCCGGCACACTGTGCGCCTTTTATCGTAGCAGTTCGCGACAGCCCAGTTAATGGTCGAATTCGTAGCAACATAATGGACTACAGCGCACCTTAAGGCAACCAAAGAAGTAGCATTACTGCGAATCGCATTATAGCTGTTCGGTTCGTTGTACGCCCATGACCACGACAGAGAGTTTTGCAAAAGGTCTGCGATGGCTGAAATGTTTTGTAGGTCATAGTTGTTGCCTATAATGGGAGAATAGCCGCACATTGCATATTCTCGGATGTTATCAGAAAGGAACTGGCTCTCTAAAAACCTCCAGCCACGCTTTGCCACATTTGCAAGCTCTGGACTTTGATATGAGGCGCACGACAGGGTAGTATTCGAAGTTTGGAAATTTAGCGCTGTCCCGTCAAAGACATAATCACTCGGTAGAACGTCTGAAACGTTTGCATCAATGTAAGCAACCAATACTCGTTTTTGTATCTTGTATAGAAAATGTTCCAAAGGCGGCCAGCCGGCTTTGCTATAATCTCCCGTGAAACCCACTGTGACGCCCTGTTCACGATCGGAAAGTAGTTGAGATGGTGTGTAGATACTGGAGAGCCCCAGGTTTGCTTCCAGCTGAGCTGTTATGTTCGGAAGCAGCGGAGATGAAGACGAATTTGAAGCTGTTGATGTAGAGTCGAAATTCGGTCGCAGTAACAAGACCAGGATATTGGCGTTCAGATAGTTATTACTGGATGTCACATATTGTCGTACTGTTGCGAGCAGATTAGAAAAGCTGATATTAGAGGACGGGAGTCTAAGATTTTGTGGATCGCTCACGTTCAAGTCAACAACGTATGATTGTACGCCCACTTTGAGCAAGCTATTCAAGGTCATTAGCGAGTCTGTTTCGTTAGATGGCTGATTTCCACTACCCAATACTTTATCCACGTTCACACCCACATTGTAGATCTGGTCAATGCTAACATTCACACCAAGATCTCTCTGCGATCGCAGCGCCAGCTGAGGTTCGGCCGACAAAGATGGCCAATATTCTTGACATAACGCAACCTTCACGAAAAGGCTAAGCAACAACTCATAAAAAGCCATGCGCATATAGCTTTTTGAGAGCGTCTTGAATAGTTTCAAGACTAGCTTCCCGGGTATATCAAATTGTATGGCCAGTAACTGGTTCTCCTCTTGTTTCGAAGTAAAGTATCTGATGAGTTAGGTATTTTTCATAAACTATGTCAGTTTTACATCAATTTAACCAGCTACAACTATAATTCAAGCTCTTGACTGATGGAAAAACTATAAAAGTAGCAAGAACCCCAAGCTTACAGAAGGTTTGGAGCCTTGAGACCATTTCCAATCGATTTTTGGAGCCCTTCTTACCTATAATATGGATGTCAAGGAGCAGGCAGAGATTAATTCGGATGAAAAACTGGAGCAGGAAGTATTGCGTGAGGTTGAGGTTGGGTTTTTGGTAAACTTGGTGAGTTGGCCCATTTTGTTGATAATATGTGGACTGTGTTTCCATGTGCTGACTACCCGAACAATACCCTATCTTTACATAGACGAGGTGTTCCATGTGTCGCAGACGATACAATATATTAACGGGGCCTGGAGTTCGTGGGATCCGAAAATTACCACACCTCCCGGTTTGTATGTACTTGGATGGTTCAACTATCGTGTGATGCGAGCATTGACATCGTGGTCAACGCTGGCCATCCTGCGGCTCACCAATCTGATTGGTGGGACTGTGATTTTGCCCGTGGTGGTTTTAAGGCCATTGTTTCTATTCAACGCAATAGGGTTCTGGCCTGTGTCGCTGATGTGCTTCCCGCTTCTGGCAACTTTCTACTTCCTGTACTACACAGACGTGTGGTCCACCATCTTCATTTTGGAATCACTGACGTTAGCGATAACCCTGCCGTTTGGGGAAAACAAGAGCATTTGGTTGAGTGCGCTATGTGCGCTTGTGAGTTGCTTTTTCAGACAAACAAACATTGTGTGGAACCTTTTCGTGATGATAGTTCTGGTAGAAAGAAGAGCCATGATCCAAAAAGACTTTAACACGGTTCATCTCAATAACTACCTAAAATTGGTGATACATTCGCTGGAAAACTGGAAACAACTAATTGCTCCCTATTGCATCAATTTTGTGCTTTTCGTGGTATTCGTTATCTATAATCGGTCTTTGACGCTTGGTGACAAAGATAACCATACCGCGGGTATTCATCTGGTCCAGCTGTTTTACTGCATTGCTTTCATTACCGTTTTTAGCATGCCCATATGGATCTCCAAACTTGGTATATGCCAGTATCAAAGTCGAATCAAGGCCAAAAAGGTGCGCACGGGCTTAGAACTGTTTGCGATCATGTTCATCATAAGGTATTTCACTGTCGTCCACCCGTTCCTACTGGCTGATAACCGGCACTACACTTTTTACGTCTTCAAACGAATTATTGCCAGGAATTTCATCTTCAAGTATGTTCTGATGCCTTGGGTTTATCATTTCTCTGTATTCAATTACCTGGAAGCAATGAGAAGCAAGATTATGCATTTCCACCCTGTTCTACCGATAGAAATAAAGAATCCAACAGAGCTTCCAGTGCAACTTACACATATCTCTTGGACAGCCTTGATTATTTGCACATTTCTGACAGTGGTTCCATCGCCTTTATTTGAGCCACGGTATTACATTTTACCGTTCATGTTTTGGAGAATATTTATGACTCCGGTGGGTGAAGGTCTTTTTGCGGATCAAAAAACCGATTTTGGAGAGCTAAGAGTTTGTAAAAGGCTTTTTTTGGAACTTGTTTGGTTCCTTTGCATCAATACCGTCACATTGGCAGTATTCATACTTCATTCCTTCACTTGGGATAGCGAGGTATATCCTCAAAGGATAATCTGGTAAAAGTGCTTACTTGAACTTAACCGTTAGTTTTTTGACATTATGAATAGAACAAACCGGTTCCAAAATCGTTATATAGTATTTCTTTTGTCTTATTTGTTCGACGCAATACTCAATCAAAAGTCGCTAAAGAGCAACATTCTCGAATTCTTCTTTCAAGTTTTGAACATCGTCTTTCTTTGAGCTTTGTTGAGGTTCTGATGATAGTGTCTGTCCTTCTTCATCTTGATCTTTTGGAGCGGGGGCCTCTTTGTGAGCCTCCGTTTTGTTTTCACTTTGGACTTTACTTTTCTCGGAACCCGTTGCTCCAGACTCTATATTATCCGCCGAAGGTTCATCCTTAGAAACCATGGCCGTAGCTGTCTGCTGCACCGATTGTTTCGTTTTCGAGGCATCTTCGCTAGATAATGACGCTTGGGTAGAATCCACCGAAGCTTCGCGCACATTAGAATTCTCGATCTTTTTCTCCGCTTCTTTCACCTCTTCGGTACCCTCAGTCTCTGTAACAGCTGTAGTTTCTTGCTCCAAGAGGGAAGGTGATGAAAGAAGGGTCTGAGATGTCAAATTCTTGCCCTGTGCAGCGGATGGAACGGCAGAGAGCTTTTCGTTCACATCCTTTGCCGCAGTGGTTGTTTTCTGCCATGTCTCGCGGCTTCTTGACTTAAGTACTTCGAAGTAGTCTCTCACGGTATTTCCAGCGTTTTTGTCTCTGAACACTAGTTCGCCGGCACCGCTGAGATAGTCGTCATCGCCATCCATGATGTACCAATTGCCCTTTTCCAGATCGTTTGCAAAGGACAAGAGGAAGTCCCCCCAGTTTCTGGCAACCACGTATTTGATATCAAACTCTCTTCCGAATAGAATAATTTGACCATAATGTCCCTTGGGACCAGGTGACAAGTCCACTGCAATGTGGTTACCAGCGTTGTCTGTGACCAAAGGAATCCAGCCCTGACTGGCGTATACGGATTGAGTGGCTTCCGGTGGAACAGAATCTTGTCGCGGGATCGAGTTTAACTTGAATTGCTTGTTATTGTTGTGAGAAATGTCACGCTGCAATGTTGGATTCATGCTTTGGAAATCCTGAGTGTCTAGTTTTCCGTATCCTTTTGTTTTCAGGTTCTGAGGGGTGGCGGCCTTGTTTGGCGCTTCTACATTAGATCCTGATGCTGTTGAGTTCGTGGTTGTAGGTGACAGCGACCGGTTGTGTTTTGCCATGTTTGCAGCAACGTTTCTCCAGGTTTGGGTCATATGTACCACTTGGTCGAGAGGCATCAATTGTAGTCCAAAAAGCAAGCCCGAAGTCCCCGTCAGAGATTCAAGACCCTCTTGTCCGTCATGAAGCCGAAAGGACGCCCTTATGGAAGCCGGAAACACAATTTTGAGATCTGCTTCTGCTCTAGATATATCGGTCCGTGTGCACGGTTCGCTCAAGGTAGCAAACAGATCAGAATGATGTTCTGAAGCCCAAGCATCGATATGTCTCCATGCAAGCATGGCTTCGCTTACGCCGTCGTTTGTTCCTCCCACTGGGCCGTCCGTGAAATCTGTAAGTTGGATTTGAGACGATGATGCCGCTGCGTTAGCAACCGAAGATTCAGGTCTACTCGGGACAACGGAATCGTTAGTTTTACCGTTGTAGTCTGCGTACCGGTCTTCGGTGCTGAAGGAGTATACAAGCTCCTTCCATTTCTTCTTAAAGTTCTGCATTGTCAATACAATGGTTCTAGATCGTCTCTGTTTGAACCCTTGATGATTGTTTTCTTTGATCAGACGTACCTTGAAGCACAGTCAGGTTGTTGATTCCTTCGACAATTTCGGCTTTATATATAGCGTCCAAATCTGGCCACGTGTTACTCACGTGACAAGCGCAAAACAGAGATTTCTATAGGAGTGTGAAAGAAACAAAGATTGGAGCAGATTTGAGACCGTGAAGCCCATGCTAGTAGTTGATTGTTACAAAGCTGGATCTCCGTCTTCGACTGATTAATTCGAAATGAAAATGGTTAGTTTCGTCAAAGGTGATATGTTGTTTGATAGGTTCAACTTGTTTATTACTAGTGGATGGGATATGGCTCCCTTTAATGTGCTGGAGCGGAACCAAGGATTGCTTTTATGGGGTCCTCCAGAGCGATAATGTGTTTTCAGTATGATTGAGGCGATGCGGACGTTTTGGTGGCTTGACGTCCGGGTAATAATATTAATAAGTGACGGTGTTTTTAAAAGTTTACCGTTGGCATCCGAATAAGATCCTCATTACATGTAGAAGCTAGTTAGAGTCTTCAATTATGTAGTCGGTTGCCGAAACCGCATCTAAAGGTTCGAAAACCCTTCACTCGGTGCAAAACTTCAGATTTTACTTCAATCATTTTTCCCCTGTTCGTCGTCCGTCGTCGGCCAAGGTCACGTGCTCAAGAGTTTGTCGGGCTTTGAGACCTTGATGTGTTCACAATTCGGATTCGAGCGTTCCCCTGGTCTTACCAATAGTCTTCTAAAAACTTAATGCTCTGTCAGAAAGCTTTCCAATGCAATCTGGGAAATGTTTCCCGCTATTTAAATTGAAGTTGATGTATTGTAGGCGTGTACACTAGTAGTGACACACTCGTTCACAGTGATAGAAAGCACTTCACGCAAGAATAAGCAATTAGAATATAGCAAACGCGGAATTTGCAGCACATCTGTGATTGCAATTTAGATTTTGTCAGTATCCAGTTTCTGTCGTAAAATTTCCCCTGAGAAAAGCTTGTCTATTTACTCTCAAAGCTAGAGACCGAATCGAGTACCATTAGGCTACTCCCAAATTCAGCAGTTTCACACAACTCTTCAAGCGAAACATTAGCAATGCCTACAAATGTTCTTTAAAGCTCCCCTAGCTTCGTAGTCCTACCTTCGTGCAACGTTAGTGTTACGATTCTTAGCCAAAGCTCGGTCTTATCAAAAAGATCAAACTAGGTGCCCCAGAACAAAATACCTCGACGAATTGAAGCCCTATCGTCGGGCCATCGCATTGGATATTCCACACACACCAAAATGTACGGTTTAACTTCATCGTTCATTACGAAAGTGCTTAAACCAAAATAGATAATATATAATTGCATTGTTATTAAGAACATACTCGTTAAATCGCCTGTGCACACTCCAAAAGATCGTAGAAAGTACATGCCATGAACACTCGCAATGCAATTGTAGATGGAAACCACGCCCGTGCTAATAAGTTTCTGAGTGTGGACTTTAATCAGGACTACACATGCTTCAGTTGTTCGATGCAAAACGGGTTCATGGTGTTTAATGTAGACCCTCTTGAATGCAAACTTTCGAAACAATTTAGTAATGTCAATGCGTGCGGAATAGCCATGTCACGCATGCTGTATCGCACAAACTATGTGGCGCTTGTTGGGGGTGGTAGAAAACCAAGGGCTCCTCCAAACAAATTGGTGATCTGGGATGACCTTCAGCAACGGGAATCCCTTACGCTAAGCTTTATGTCTGCAGTAAGAGGGGTTTTTCTGTCACGCATACACATTGTGGTAGTTTTGGAGAGCTCTCTCGAAATATATGAGTTCGGTGGCACTCCAAAACGACTCATAGAACCCCTCGATACATGTGCAGGAGCTGCTGCAGACTTCGTTGTGTGTCAGCGTGTGACACGCAGAGGTTCCACATCAGAGCCTGCAGTTCCTCAAACGATAACGCGTGGCATTCTTGCGTTTCCTTCTGCTAGAAATCCAGGCCAGGTACAGGTGGCAGACTTGTCGCATTTGCAATCTAGTGAAGCTGAAGAGACCAACGCGGTTCAGCTTCCAACATCCATAATAAAAGCTCACAATAGTCCCATAAGGCTTATTAAAATCAGCCCCAATGGAACCATGGTCGCCACTTGCTCGATGCAGGGTACACTAATCAGAATCTTCAGCACTCAGAATGGTTCACTAATGCGAGAGTTTAGAAGAGGTCTGAACCGCGCAGATCTATACGAAATGGCTTGGAGCTCACGAGGCTCACGACTCGCGGTCATCAGCGATAAACAGACGTTACACGTTTTTCAAATAACTGATGATGATAGTGACACCAAAAATAAGACGCACGTTCTCAAGGACTTACCACTTTTGTGGAGACCAAAATATCTTGAATCTGTTTGGGCAATGTGCTCATTGCATTTGCGCTCCGCACTCAAGGGGAAGGGCACCATGAACGACCAGGATTTCTACAATGACCGGTGTAAAGTAGGTTGGTGTCATGACGGTGACGAGGACTCCTTAGTTCTGGTATGGAAGGACAGTGGTATTTGGGAAAAGTATGTGCTTCTCGAAAAGGAACCTAGGTCGTATGCTGTAAACGAGACCTTGCAGACTTCGCCAGTAGCTTCGCACAAGAAGGAGTGGGAAATTGTTAGAGAGAGCTGGAGGAAACTGTGACGCATAAACGTACATACCCGTATGCCTTAGTGGAAGCCATGACTTTGAACGTGACCAAAGGCTTTTCAATCTAAGTGAGTGCTTCAACTAAAAGCTTACAATCATCGGTATCGCGAAAGAAAACGCCATGGAAGTTGCGACTGAAACTAAGGCAGTCCTCTTCGGAGTTGAACGCTACGAAGGTCAAAGTCCTGCCTGTTGCAACATCCCAATATATCTTGAAGCATTGTTTGATATCGTAAAGCCAAAACCGCTCCATGATCGAGTACGGTGGCATGTTCGCAGGGAGATTCCATACCAACAACGATTTGGCTTCCAACGGAGCTGCCGTTTGTCGCAGGGTCTCTAAAGACGATTCCGGATCATGCAGTGGTTGCTTTGCTGTCTTCAGAAGCTCAAAATACCGACTGCTGGAGTCGAAGGCGGCTTCCAAATTGCGGACGTATTTGGCGTATCGCAGCTCAGGATGGCGCAGCGTGATGGGTGTGAATTCTGCCTTGGCTCCCTCTATCCTACCGTACGCAGCGCTTCTCGCAAACTTCTTCATGTTATTATGGTCTGGGAAAATGAGCTGGTACTTGTCTTTGAATTGGAAATACTTGGGGTCTCGTACTTTCAGAACCTCGAAATGAACGTCCTTTTCGTCTGTTCCAGCAATCGGGACTTTTCGCTGCGGAAGAAGTCTGGTAAAATCCATTCTGATCAAACTCGGATTGTACGTTCGAAACTCCAAGACATGCGGCCTGTGATACTTTTCTGTGGCGGCAGCGGCAACCCTCACAGCGGTTCCTGATTTGTTTGAGTCCGGGGGAAAGGTGTCCGCCAATTTCCCGCCATATTTCAAATGTCCCAGAACATTTCTCACAGATTTTCCTACACCCATTAAACAGACAAACACGTCCCGAACCACAATCCCTGTCTCCTGTTGAGCTGTGATTCAAATCTATCTCTCAACGTCACAGCTCATCTCTCTCTACATGACATCTTCAATTCACATCTTCACGCTACTAGCGATTTATATAATTCGTAATTAAATTACCTCTGGGTTACCCGCACCATCGAAATTTTTTTATATATAAAGAGCGGAAATTCCACTATGGAACGTAGAAGCGTTGCATGCACTTTTATATTTAGGAAAACCTCAAGGTCTGCTTCGCACTTTTTAAACGGCAAGATCAACATCAGACTGGCGGGGTTGTGTCTTAGACACACTCGCCAACCTATATCGAACATGGTTCTTGCCTTTTACCAGAACCATCCGGGTGTTGTCTTCGTCAGGTGCGAGGTCCAGTACTGATTATTTTTTGGAATCCTTTTTTTTTTCTTGTTGAGAGAGCACTGCTCTTTTATACATCTCCAAGACTTAGCACGATGAGCTCATCGGCAAGAACCCCTTTTTTGGAAGTTTTTTTCAGCATGTAGATTCGATTTTTTGTCGAAACAGACCCTTATCTTTTTTGTTCTCCTTCTTGTTTATATACTACTGCATAACCGCCAGCGAACTATCACGTAACTGCAGCGGAAACTGACTGACTTGGTTCGAGAATAAGCGTCTTTTCTCATCCTTGGAACTCGCACTCGTTTCCAGGTAAACACGCCTTTCCCATTTTTTCGGGTTCAATTAGTTGTTCACTTGTCAAGTCCGATAATGCCAGAAATTCACTTTCTACCTGTGAGTGCCTTGTTCCACCAAGAAGCATTGTGTGTGGGCTACCCAACAACATCGTTGCCCACCTGAATTGTCACTTCGATCCGCCGTTTATGGAATGATACGGGATTGTTCGAGTGTTTGTTGACAGATCACGTGACCACTTACTTTAGTAGGTAACCGACTTTTCGCGTTGGAATGCTATCCGGGAAAAAGCCTACGGATACGTAGCCGAGTTTGCCCAGTTCGCGACCTTACCGTTCATGCGATATTGCCGTTTGGAGCTAATGTGACGGGAAAAAAAAAGTGAAATAAAAATATTTGATGCTAGTGATGTTCTAGCATCCCACCGTTCTTATTTCGCGTGTCTGGTCCATCGCGGAAGAAGTGGTGAATAAAAACAAGATACTGACCAAAAGCTTGGCTTCAGCCCCAAGATCATACTAGCCCAGAAGACCGTGATGAGTGCACTAGTGGAGAGTGTTGGCCTCCTTCGCCTGCTTCCCAGAGCGGATTCTACTTCCCAATCCCAGAGCTCATCGTCGTCGTCATCTTCTTCATCAAGCTCGTCTTCCTCATTGTGTCATGGTTCTGGCTGTGCTAAACCTTCCGATGATACCCAATCATATGCAGTGGCTATTGCTGTCGTGGTGCCCGTTTTCGTTGTGTGTTTGATTTTAGCATTCGTTTTCTACAAAGTCTGGAAACGCGGAAAAAAAGAGGCAATCGAGGACAATGATCCAGACTTTGATGGTGATGGTGACTATCTCCCGCCTGACGACCATCTAGCTAAATTTCGGGAACGTAGCGCTCCAGGAACATTTTCGGATAGCAATTTTGACGAACTGGAACTCAAAAGTCAAAGCCGTACGACCCCATCAAACCCATATACCCCCACTAATGCCGGTTTCCCGCTCAATCCATTTCAATTGCCGCGAGGTGACGATGCCGACGAACTAAGATCTTTTGCTCGATCCATCAACAATCACGAAATGGATGCTTATAGACTTGCGTCCCGCAATGTGAGTGAGGCATCTCTAGTTCATTCTGATAGCGCGCTTCAAAGGCCTCAAATCTTTGCTCAAAATGGCCGCAGTCATTCATTCACTAGCAGTAACATGATATCTGTGGAATCTGCTTCCGATTGGGCCCCGAATAATAGAGATCGAGTATCACAGACAAGCGAAATGGCTGACGATTCTACTTCTGATTTGGAAAATAGTCCTATCAAAAGGGCTCCAGTTGATGTTAAACTTGGGTATGTGAATAATCCCGTTGGACTGGATCCAGAGAAGAGTGAAAGAGAAAGCGATTCTTTAGAGAGCTCTCATAACGCCAATTCGGACAATCATCATCGTGAGGGTACCACGAATTTTGAAAATGACGAGAGCGAAGAAGTGTTCTTGACCAGCAAAGAAGAGGAAAACATTAAGAGAATGAAAAGCATCTATGAAGTTTATTTGGATCGCAATGGCACTTTGAGGACAGTTAAACCTGTGATCGTTGACGATCCAGTTGAGTCGGACCAGTATGGTAATGGTTTTGTTGCATCTGAGTCACTCCCGGATGAAGCTCGTAATGCTATTAATCATGCCACAGGTTTGCAAAACAACATAGAATCCCAACAGTTCGAAGGTGAAAGAGTCTTCAAGAACGACCAAAATGCTTTGCAGCTGCCGCAAGCAGGTGACGAAGGGACTGTAGGAAGGAGGGCAGTTTCCTCCATTTACTCAGAACTACCAACAATTCCACCGCAGTCTGCTCAATCACAATATTATAACGAACAACAATATTACCCACAAAACCAGTATTTTCACCAAGGTGATTATCAAAATCATGAGTACGAGTCATACCATGGTGCTTCGGGTCCACCAAACTTTTATCCACAAATGAGTGCTGGGCTTCAGCAATATCACCATCCTCAAACTCTAGAAAATATTCAAGAATTACCAAACCCATCAAATCTTCCTTTCTCCTCGTCCACGGGATCGCTCACATCCTATAGGAAAAACGGCAAATCAAATTTGCAATTACAAGCCTCGAGTTATAACGGCACGACCTTGAACCCAATTGATCACCCAGAGCTCTTCTACAACCAGACATCAGGGGTCAACTATGCGCCATCGTCACTCAATCAGCAAGAGACCACTAAAGCCCAAGTACTGCCCCATCACTTGAGACAAAGTGTGGTAATGACAAACCCAGATGAGCTGTCGTTTCCAAAACTACACAAGCCTGCCGGATCTTTCAGAAATATAAGCGCCGCAAACTCTCGAAACAATAGCATGACCTCCCAGCATACCACACAGCAATATCAGTCGCAATTAGCACATCAAAGAGTTAGTGGTATCCTGGACGATCACGATGCGTTCCCACGTCCTCGTGTAGGTGGAATACTTCCACATAACGGGTCAAATGATGAGCTAAGGAAACAGTTGGGCTCTTCTGATAATTACAACGTGCCATAAGGTGATTATGTATGAATGGAAGGAACTACATGGGTAAATTATGGTATTGGAAAGGTAGGAGTTTCTTCTTATAGACTGTATGCTTTGGAAATTTGTCTGATTGACAAATGTGTATCAAATAGTGTATATATAACAGCATTGAAGCATGACAATATTGATTCGAATTTGAAACTATGTTGATATTGTGTTAAAAGAGCACACCGTAGCCATTTATGCAAAATCAAAATCATCAATTTGATTTCTATATCTGAGAATCGTCTTCTTGATTTTCGAGCTGTCTGTCCAGGTTACGTAGTCTTCCAGATTCCGTGTGACTAGAAACGCAGGATCTGTGATGAGATTGGGACCAACTCTAACATGGCCTTGCTCCACGAATTTAACGGCATCTGATATGGTTTCTGCCATTTTGAGTCTGTGCATAATAACGGGCAGACGCCTCCTGCAAATAGCGCTAACTGTGACTTTGTTTTCAAGGTCGGAAATCTTGGATTTTGTTGTTAGAATTCCCATGGCGTATAGTTTCTCCAGCAGCAGCTGTTCATGCTTGGTTCTGTAGGGATCGGTAGGCGGCAGAAGTGAAAGTCTGTGTGAAATATGACGCACGTCACCGCACAGTTTATTGTATTTATGATAGTCTTCTCTATTCTGGATGTGGTATGTTCGCATAACCTGGGTATCTCTGTGACCCTGGTCTTGTTTCCAATCCAGAAAATCGACCTTTTTCAAAAGTTTCTGTTCATGATGCTTGAGTTTACGAACCATCTTTTGGTTAATGTGTGAGCCGTCCTGATATGTATTAGGTCCTAGATGTCCTGTTCTCGTTTTGTCAGTTCACGAGCGATGAGATGAGATGAGTGTTAATCTTGTAGTATATAAAAATTCTCTCCGCCCGATAATCTAATTGGCGTCATCTAGTCGTTAAGACATTGGGTAGAGGATCAAGTAGGTGACGTCGCAATCAAAAGAGAAGTAAAAATCGATCAATCGCTGGTACGGATAGTTCAATTATCAGAAAGTAAACGAGAAGTAGCAACAGCCGGTTATTGTTCGTTTGATTTGCAAAATCCTACTCTCATAGCAGGGAAATCAGATACCTTAAAACTTAAGGGGGGGGAAGGGGGGAGAAGGATAGACTCATCACATCAATACACACAGAAGTTGCCCACGCTTCCCATTCTCCGGAAGTAATGCGTAAGAAAAGCTCTGTATGAGACATTTCGGTGTAGATACTTGCTAGAAACTGTTTGTTTCCCAATTGACCTGTGACACGTGACTGTTTTTGCAAGACTAAGAAAACATAGACAGCATTTCGAGTGGATTCGATGTTTGATGTTAGTTCATTCTTAAATCATGGTTTTCAGCATGGTAAACGGAATTCTAAGTTCTTCTCGTCGCCTCAGTGGTGGTGTACTTTTTAATCTTTTCATGATCATTTTTGAGAAGCGACTCCTTTTGGTGAAACAGACAGCAGAAGAACGCAGAAGAGGAAACTCAGTTTCTAGCTCAAAAATGGGATTCCCTGCTATACTATCAGTGACAGTCTCATTTCCTATGCCAATACAACCAGTTTTGTTTTACTTGGTGCTCACTGGCCAGCGACACAAACGTACACAATGACCCGACAAATTCAAAAATTTCTACAATTAAAGATTGAGATGATATTTAACGCCAGCAGAGAGAATATCAATGAAGCCGTTGACAACCTACGAATTGTGGCCTCATTCACTACCTTTTTAGAGCCATTTCGATTTGAAATCTTACCATGAGCTCTAACGTCATATCCCAACTTGTTTCGCTGAATTTCAAGCGACAATTTAGCGGTACTAGAGTTGCACATTCACACATCGGTTCTCTTCCTGTATTCACCACGCGAGATACAAAATTCGAGTTGACCGAGTTAAGGCCGCCCCATGTTATCAGAAAGGGTAACAAATCCTTAACCCTTTCACAAATTCTGTCAGTAACAGGCCCCAGAGGAACGCTATCGATGCAGGTGCCAGAATTCGTCAAGATCAATGAAGACGTTGGAAACGGCAAAATCTCGGTTTCCGTCCAAAACGAAACCGACAAAATGCAAAAATCGCTTTGGGGAACTGTGAGAAGTCATTTGAACAACCATGTCGTTGGCGTGAACGAGGGCCACATGGCTGTGCTGAAATTCGTGGGGACAGGTTACCGTGCGCAACTGCAACAGGAGGGCAAATTTGTCAGCGTGAAGGTTGGAGCGTCCATTATGCAGGGTCTACCGGTGCCTGACGGCATCACCGTCACGTCACCAACGCCCACGTCGCTAATCATAGAAGGTTGTAATAAACAACAGGTTTATCTCTTCGCTGCTAACTTGCGAAAGTTTCACCCTCCTGAACCTTACAAGGGTAAAGGCATTTACGTCAACGACGAGAAAATTGTCCTGAAGGACAAGAAGATCAAGTAGTCTCACTTTGCATGAAATAACATTGTATATAGAAAGAGAGAGAGAGATGAGACGTTTGTCGAAGAAAGTAAGATATTTTTATTTTTCCGGACCTTCTTAGTTCCAAACACTAAACTTTAAGCTCTTGTCACCGCGGTACTCGTAACATATACTATCTTGGCCATCTAAGCTACCTCGATCGTTGGCTGATATGGCTAAACCTGTCATTCGAGCACAATTCTCAAAAGTCACGTGACTGGTACTTTTTAAAGAATCTTGGACATTGATTACGTCATCAAATCATATTTTAAATTGGATTGTTGGTCACTATTAACGATAAGCTCGCACTAAGAAAATTTTGGGTTTTTTAACATACATTATTCAAGTAGACATCGACCAAATCCATATTTCCAGCACATCCGGAAGCACTATTATAGTCCAAAATCACATCATTTTCAAGGACGGGATATTTCGGCTTGTCATACCTTTACGATGAGTCGCCTGATAGCAAATTTGTGGAGATCTCAGACGAGATCTGCGTCTTCTAGGGCTTCTTTGACGGCACCATCGATCGTGTCTACAATTGCAAGTAAAGCGCCAATCATCAACCATTGTCCAGAGGAAGCACAATTGAGGCGAAGACTTCCCAATAGGTGTGGTGCATTGGGTGTGAAAAGAGGAATGATCCCGCTTTTCGACGAAGCCAGTGGGAAGAGAATTGCGGCCACTGTTTTAGAACTCAATAACGTTGAGGTGATCATGAATAGAACAGTTGAAAAAAATGGATATTTTGCTTGCCAAGTTGGATTTGGGAACAAACATCCTGACAAGGTTTCGAGACAAATGCTGGGACATTTCGCCTCGAAAATCGTAAACCCCAAGGAGAAACTAATTGAATTCCGAGTGAAAAATGAGTCTGGGCTTCTTCCGCCTGGGACCGTGATAAAGCCTTCTTTTTTTCAGCCAGGACAGTACCTGGATGTTAGGTCTGTGAGCAAGGGTAAAGGTTTTGCTGGTGTCATGAAACGTCACAACTTCAAAGGTCTCAAGGCTTCTCATGGTGTTTCTGTATCGCACAGAAAAGGTGGTTCTTATGGTCAAAATCAAACACCCGGTCGTGTTCTTCCAGGGAAAAAAATGCCTGGGCATATGGGTGTTCAGCAAGTAACCATACAAAATTCGCAAGTTCTTAAGGTCGACGATGAAAATCGTGTTGTGCTAGTCAAAGGTTCAATAGCGGGACCTAATGGCTCCTACGTTAGAATTCAGGATGCCATCAAGAAGGCACCAAAATTTTGATGTCTGAATGATATAGTAGTCATGTAAATAAGTATAGCATTGTTTTTTTTCTATGTGAAGTCAAAACTCGAATGTCGCATTACGCCAATGACGCTATTCATTCAGTGGGGATGCAATCAGTGTTGACGTTAATTCCAGTGTTTAAAAAGTAAAACTGCGGTACCTAATCGTTAAAAATTTGTCCCATGAAGACCCATGCTTCCTTTAATTAATCTTCAAGCTCCGACGGCTTCAATAAGCCACCAACAGCCGCTGCTCTTTGCCTTTCTACTCTGGTTTGTTCTTCCAATGCCAGCTGCTTGTCCTCAGCGAACAAATAGTCAGTTGCATCACCACCAAATTCCTTTATCTGAACTAGGAAATCTCTTAGAGTTGCTGCAAACTTGGATGGATCCTGATACTGCTTGATCAAAGCGCTGATGAAACCGGTTACCTGCTCTTTGCTGAGGTGAGGGAATGCACTGCTTAGCATGTTGGCCATGTAATTAGCAAGGTACAACTGGTTAGTCGCACCTTCAGCAACTTCGCCTGGTTGATAAAGCGGAACAGCTATCTTGTTCTCCTCAACCAGTGATATCAATCTCATGAGAAGAAGGGACTGCTTAGAAAATCCAGATTTATGGTCCGAATCTGTAAGAACGTAAAAGGTTTCGCTGATGAACGTACAGTAAAAGTTCTCATAGAAAGCGTTTGCGAATGGTGTTGAACCCAACCCTTCAATATTTTTGATAAGATCTAGGGCAAGCTGTAAACCGTTGACTTCGACATCACGATTGTTATGCTTAAATGCCCAACAGATTGCATCAACAAACAGCTTGAACGCAGCTGGTGGTAGTTCCAGAAGAGCATTGAAGGACCTGCTGTTGATCTCTTTCAAAAGTCGGTAAAATTCGACCCGATGCTCAGGGTATTCCGTGAAGTCTTTATTAATCATATCCAAAGTGCACTCAAACACACTCTGCAAGATCAAAATGACACCACTGGGCATCATATGACCAACCTTATGAACAACAGTCGTCATGCAGTTCAAAACTTCTGCGTCTCTGGCATCTGGAACGTTATTCATATAGTCTTCCAAAACAGCATTCAAGAGTGGTTCGACTAATACTTTCACGACTTCATCCAGATTCTTAGCATGAGAGATGTAGAACTCAACAAGCTTGAGTACTTCCTTTTTTATCGTTCTTAGGCCACGGACCTTTGGAGTCTTTGTTGCAATGAGCCCTTCGGCAGAAACTTGAGCCGATATCATGGAGGATACGGCCCTGTAAAGCTGAAGCATATTGTAGTAGATATGACCCAATTGTGGGTGAAATTCTGCACCCATTGTCGAACAGACAGCCACATTTGTTTTCAGAATATTGGCGATGATTTTTACGGTTTCACTATCAAGCAATAAATCTGGGTTGGCAGAGGACTGTTCCACTATAGCATCCCATGCCATGTTGGGCAACTGCATGAGATCGCCTAGTAAACGTTCCCTTTCTCCAACATTTCTTTCATCAGAGATTATTGTGCCGCATGCTTTATAGAAGGTGTGAACCTGTTGAGGCTGCAAATCTGCAGTGGTGCTTTGGATTTGTCTGATGATGGTTTGTATAAATGGTTCAGGTTCAGTTGGTTGCTGAACAACAAAATGATGCTTGCACTTCCGGACAATTTTTATAAATGTATCACAAGCCATGTCCTGAACACCTTCGTGAGTTTCGTGCATGAACTCAAATAGCTTGAGAATAACAGTTTTCAAGAATTTCCAGTGTGCTTTCAAAAAGCGGGGGTATTGGCCAACAACATACATGATGTTTGAGGCTACCACTGCTTTGTTGTCTTTGCCCCGCTTTTTCTCCGTTAAGGCCAATAGGTCTTTAATGACAGTTACCACAAACCTTTTCTCCGTTTCTTCACCCATTGTGCCTGAAATGGATCCAATAGCCCAGCACAACGTATTGATATTATGCCACGACCATTCAGATCCATCAATCTGTCTTGATAATTTGCTTATCATGATATCCTCGGTATCGACGACATCCAAATGCGTAAGATAAACCAGAACCTCTCTCTCAGATTTGTATAGTTGAATTGTGTCAGATTCTTTGACAAACTCCCTCACAATCTCACCCTCATCGTTCTCCACCACCAAAACTTCCTCTGGCCTTACCATAGATTCTATAACAACCCATCTCAGCTGAGAGCAGATACCATCGTAGATGTGCTTTTTGAGCGGGAATCTCTTCAGAAATTCAGGATTTGGCGCGCCTCCAGAAGAATTGATGGCATGAGACCCTACAGATAGCTGCAACAGTGGATTGAGCTCTGCGACGGGAAGTTTTTGGACTTCCTGGAACAAACTTGCTACCAGATGATGCCAATAATCCAGGGTCGTTTTGAAAAGCTCTCTTTCGTCAATTTTTGACAGTTGTATCAAATACTGGTGGGCAGTCAAAAGGAGTTCCCTTAATCTTTCGTCACTGTCCAAAAGAGAACGGTGACGAGCTAGGAACGTTGTGAGAAGCATGGCGAAATCTTGCAGGAAGGATTGATCTCTACTGTTTGCGGTCGCGTACGTCGCCTTTAAATCGGCAGTGACGGGCATAACGTTCTCAGCTACTTGCTGTAGGGTGTTTTGGAAGAAAAGAACGGTCTGCTCCGCAATTTTTGTATCATTTTGGGGTAGTTCCAAATTGGAAACTTCGGTCAAACATTTGATAGTCACTGCCCTTGTGTCGGAGGACATCAAAAACTTGGTGCTAAGCAATTCCAGAAGGTTGGAATCGTAGATGTAATGGTAAGGAATCCAATGCAAGTATCTTAGCAATGACTCCAATGCAGCAACCACGAGCGAGGTGGTCGAACCAGCGTCCATAACCTGGTAGCAAAGCTTGAAAATCTGCTCAAACTCTTTTGACATGGACGTCTTGAGATGCAGGGCTTTAGCCTGGGTCATCTGTTCCGCTGAGAAATCAAAAACCTCTTCTGACAGCAGTTTGAGGATGACCATGTTGTTTTCACACACATTTACTGACGATTGTGCGCTTTGGACCAATTCAGGAATGAAATCCGGCCAATTCTGTGGCCACTCTTGTTTCAAGATCTGCACCAGTGTGAGGTCCGACTTGTTGATCAGGTTTTTCTGCGTTTGGAAAACGGTGTCGTCCTGACACAGTGAGATGATCATTCCGACTATGAAATTACGGATTCCAATTCGATGCTCTGGTGGCAGCATTTTCCATTTCGTGGTGATCAGTTTATCCAGAATCGACAATCCGATGAATTTGGTTTGCGGATTTTGCGAGAATTGCAATATTTGGTCGGCTCTTTGCCACGAGTCCGGATGGTCCTTCAATTTTGTTAAAATTTCTTGAGCTTGCTTTTGTTGAGCACCAGATCCCTTATACAAGGTATCCACCACTTGGTCTAAGGCATTGATGTCTAGATCTCGCGAAAAGTCCAATATCGACTCCATATTTCAACTTTTATAGCAGTTTTAGGTGATCTTTGCCCAAGTATCTTGTACTGTTTGTTGCAATTACAGATTAATTTTGAAGTCAGAAACAAGACAATAATGGTATCGGCTCTGTTAATTAAAGCACAAAGAACAGCAACGCTTCGAGTCAAAAGGCGGAAGCTGTGTTAATGATGATGTACGGCTGTTAGAAGCGTGAATTGACCGTCTTTTAGCGTTCTTTTTGTAGACTTAAAACTGTCTATCTTTACAGAAGTTAGTTCAAATTTGTAGACTTAGAGTGTGTTCAGGAGATTTTATAAAAAATTTTGAACACGCAAGGATTTGAACCCTAATCAATGGTCACGTGCCTAAACAAAAATTAAGGCAATCCCATCATGTATTAATTTGTATTTGAACATAACAGTAAACAAAAGAATCGGGTTGAAAGAGCTAGCAATTGCTGGCATTCAGAGCCGTATTTTCCTGAACTTTAAAGGTATATCTCTCTTGATTCTCGTTTTTTGAGTTAAAAATTCTTATATTTATGAAATTGTTTATCATTGTCTACGAAGGAGAAATGTTCTACTACTATCACTAACAAGAAACCTGGAGGTGTCAGTGTCAGTTTCAATGTCAGTATCAGCATGAAAAGTAAACCAATATTCGTGATGCATTGGTCATCCTGACCAGATTTATATTGCTCACCTCTTTCTTTTTTGGGTCATTTTCCCTTGCTCTCTAATCAAGGTGTCCCCAGCGTTGATCGAAACTGCCGGATCGGTTACGATCAGCTTGTCGGGGCGACCAGCTAAAGTTGTTGAAGCTTACGTCCAAATTTGGCGTAGCCGGCGGATCGAGTTCCATGGCTGACAATTTTGATAGAAAACTCGGTCCGGTCTTTCTTGACACTGCAGTCCGAAATCCTGGACGCTCCGTCAGAAACTTCCATCTTGACACCACCATTTTTAACACTTCTACGTTTCTCTCATTGTCCAGAAACTTGTCTACTTTACCCATCACATACAATCTTTTCACGTACTCATCGATTCCAAGGCACTCTTGTGGGGAATAAGCAGTATACAGCGGAACCTGCTGTATAATTTTGCTGAAAGTAACGCCGTTCTTAAAAGCACTGGAGTAATGCGCTTCCTGTACAAATCTACGGTACTGCTGTTTTCTCTCAACGATCTTGAGATGGTCAATACTTTTTAATTCCTCATTCAAGCCTTGCAAATCGATTTGCACATCGTAGGGATCCAGCGGGTTGACCGTCATGTAGTTCGTCACCAAACTTTTAACTGACAGTCTCCCTTCCCAAATTTTAAACGAAAGGCGTCCTTCAAAGGAGTGCATCAATCGTGGCAGTTGGTTGTGATCAATTTCTCCGATTCCGTCAGGATCGAATTTTTTCCATGCGTTCTTGAACCTCCGTATCTCATCCCTACTAGCGACAGCCTTGGAACCCGAGCCGGAATGGTACAGGTAGCTGAAATTCTCCAAAACGAGTGACACGAACATGTTCAAAAAAATGTACATGGAGAGCACGTTCCAAGACATCATTAAAAAATATGCATACGGTTTCGATCCGCAATCAGAGCGACCAGTGCTATCATCGACATAACAAAAGGGGGACGTCACGGTTAGATCGTCCATGATATAATTCCATCCTTCACCAAAGCTGCAACGAAACAAAACAATCAGGGATTTGACAACAGTTCTGAAATTCAAATTTCCAGTGGTATTGGGACCTAGCTTGGTCATCCCAAATATTTGGTTCAATGCTATTGCGTACACCAGAAACAAAATACCCCAAGTATACGTTAAAGATAAAATCGAGGGCATACTCGCCATGGCGGTGCTTATCAGTTCGCTTAAGACGTCGTTTTGCGGAATCACAAACAAAAAGATAACAAGCTGGAAAAGATTTCGAATGTTATCGAACCCTATAATGTCTTCGGGGGTTGAGAGACAAACGACGATATTAAGACCAAAAGATGAAATAACCACGATAAACTTGAAGACATCCCATTTTCTCGCAAACCATAGTCTCGTTCCTTTGGCAACAATACAAAAGACCTCATGGATCAAGAATATCGTGGTGGATATCATGAAAACAGTATTCTGGTAGTTTCGCAAAGAGTAGTTTTCGTCGTATGTGTACAACAGCAAGGTCAAGATATGGACATAGAGCACTAGCTGAAGTAAAAGGGCATATGAGAAAAATGCTTTCTCAACCGCTAGACGATGTATGAAAAGTCTCATGGGACTCATTGACAAAATGTCGGGACTGGGTTCGGGTTGTGCTTGTGAAAGTAAGCGCTTGACTTCAAGCCATGATTTTTCCTCAACTGTTAAAAAAGCACTTCCAGTCGTTCGAGCATGGTTACGAATGATAAAAGACACAAACAGTGTAAGGATAAATACCATGCTCAAAAAATTGAATAGCACGAAGAATAAACCATTGACAGTCGTGGAAAAATTTTCTGGTACAGTACCTATTCCTGTACTTGCCATACTATTCGTCAATATGTCAACCCAACCTTCCAAAGAGACAATTTCATAAAGGGTTCGAAATGCGCTCGAAATGGAGTTCATGTAAAGATATGGTTCTGAATAGGATCTGGGCATAAGGACATCCCAATCAAAGACCTGATTTGTGAATTCGTTATAGCATTTTGATAAGTCGACACCGTCGTTACAAACGCCGAGACGTCCTCTGAAAATACCCAACCCCCATACAGAAAAGGGGAAGAGAACTGTGAGAGAAATAGTGGCTGCACCTATGATTTTGCCGATACCATCGAAAAGCACCTGATTGAAAGTTAATCTAGCTGTTCTGCTGATTGTGAGACATCTCAAAGCCCTTAACGCTGTGAGTCCTTTGAAAACGCGAGATAGATCATCATCATTCTTCAAGCTTGCAACAAAGTTAATCCAAATTGAAATTAGTACTGTAACATCAATGCAGTTCCAGGGGTTGCGCAAATAAGCATTGGGTGTGTGTGACAAGCCATCCGCAACGGTTTTGATGACGAATTCCAAAGAGAAAATCACGACAAATGTTGCATCAAAGTACCTTGACCATACTCTTACTGAAGGATGCTTCATGCGATAAACAGGAGTGATAAAGCACGAGTAAACTACCATTAAGACTGTTGCAATCGAAATGAAACCCACAAAAACGTCTCGTTTGAAATTTCTAAAGCTATAACTCCTTTCGTGAGTATTGGTGTTGTCTTCAAAAAAACGGAAACCATCCGTTCTCTTGCCAACTGAAGGGGGAGTTAGACTTTGACAAAATTGGCGGAAGATGTGGTTTGGAGGGAAAATAAAATAGGCATTGTTGAAAAATGGATGCTCTTTCATATACTGCAGCTTTTCCTCTTCAAATTCATTAAGCTTCAAAGTGTATCTCTTATTCAAACCCTCCGAATCAGTAGATTCTATGTACACAACTTCTGCTTTCTTGTGAAACGGATTTTCAATAAAGGGCTTGATAAAAGGTAGTCTTTTCATCATGTTCAATAGATGAAATGATAATCGGACAGAAAATCC
The DNA here is from genome assembly GCF_000938715.1 of Lachancea lanzarotensis. Lineage (NCBI taxonomy): Eukaryota > Fungi > Ascomycota > Saccharomycetes > Saccharomycetales > Saccharomycetaceae > Lachancea > Lachancea lanzarotensis. The sequence goes on from NW_019212885.1 coordinate 299,744, forward strand.
GTGACTTTTTTTTTTCTTTTCGTTCTTGAGATCCATGATGTTGTGCTGCTGCGCAATGCTAACTATTGCGGTTCCTCTAAACAGAAACTGTCTGAAGTCCCGAGAGTCCTCATCACCTGCGTGCTTCACAATCTTTCTTTTGATGCGGCGAGCGAGAGTGGCATTCGTAAATTCTTTGATCTTCTCTGGATAGACGTGCTGTAAGTAATGCCTGATTTGTAAAGACCTTTTCATTTCTTCTGGAACATCTAAGCTTTCTGCTATGATCGCCACGAAGATATTCAGCATAACGAAGTTCGACAGGAAAAACCACACTATCAGGAGAATGGAGCCGAAGAACTGCGAAGAATAATTAGAAGCGTATTGTTGAACGGCGTATAGCGATTCTGTCCAATTCTCCGTCGAAGCAATGATGAAAAGAGTCAAAAAAGAGTTCGAAACGTCGTAAAAAGCAAATGGTGTGTCGTCGATTTCTGATTTCGGTACTGTGCCTGTGAAGTAAACTGACATAATGAGCGACACCAAGAATAGGAAAAAGAAGTAGAATCCGGACAAATTGCGTATGAGTAATGCATTTCCTAAAACTTGCTTCCAAAGATTTCTTGTTACCTCAATCATTTTGATGACGCGATAAAACCGCAGTATTTGGAAAATGTTTAACCAGTAATAAGTATCGCCCAGTGCTATTCTATTAGCGGGTACAGTTATTGCAACCGAAACAATACACGTGGAGATATCAAACAAGTAAGAAGGTTTCCTGAGAAGTTTCCAAAGATTGGGGAGGTAGCAAATCACTCTAAGCAGCGACTCAACCAAAAGAATATAGTTAACAACTCGGTCAAACTTGAAAATCGTCTCCATGTCTTGATCACTGCTATCTGAAGTTATCGTTGCTTGTGCTACCAGATCTGAACTTATCGCTATGACGAAAAGGAATTCTATCTTTTTGTACCATTTTATGCAATTCAAGTTCCAGGCCGGTAACTCCTTAGCACTAGCTTTTTTCTCGATGTATTTCAAAGCCGCTGTTGCCATGCGCTTGAGTCGGGATGGCGTCTCTTTGGATCCGCTTTTTCTGGCTAGCTCGTTCGCTTTTTCAAAAGAAGAGACCAGGACAGCGATCATCAAATTTATCATCCAAATGTTCAGAAAGAAGATACAGGAGATGAAGAAAAGAGAAGAGGCCATGCTGTCAGAGTCCATGGTGTCGTACATGATATCAGTGAAGGTGTTAGCGCTGATTGTAACGAATACTAACTCCATAGAACCCAGGATGTTATCAAAGCTAACTCGGCCTCCATAAGGATTATCACCAGAAACACATTTCGAGTTTTGTGGGCATAAAAATCCTTTTGAAGTAGGACCATCTCGAAAATCGGAGAAAACGTATGACATTTTTTTCTTCGTTACAGCCTCCAGATACCCACCGCAAAATTGCATGCTGTTGGTGTAACTTTCAGACGGGTCATCAGGGTTGGTCCAAGTACAGGTCCTTCTCAGCGACCCCTGAAAACTTTGTACCCCCAAAATGCCAAAGAATGTCCAGAAATACAAGAGCATGAAGCATACATTGACCAATTGTGGTAGCCCGAATTTTAAACTGTTCAAAATTTTCGTCTGACTTCCTTCCTCTTTTGCGAGTTTGAGGATACGCAAAGCGGCGAGAGTCTTGAAAATGCGTATGCCGTGACTGTCATCAAAACTTTTGATCGACAAAAATGCAGATATCCAGAAGCAGACGGTTGAAACCAGGTCCACTCTGTTCCAACTACTCCTAAAATATGCACGATACAGTGGAACTTCGCTGTTCTTTCCGTCAGCAGAACCAACGAACGTCACAGCACTTCTAACCGGCTTATGACCAGACTTGCCAGCAAGTTGATCGTAGCTAATCTTGAAGGGTAGGATTCTCCGAAAAAGATCTTTTCCATACTTAGATTTCAGATCGCGGAAAAAAGAATCAATTCCGAGAATTTGGTAGACTGTCTTATAGTCTTCCCCTCGTGTTTGAAAAAGTGCTGAGTCGTCCCAAAATCCGAAAACAATTATCCGCGCTAGCATGTCAAGTGTATATAACACGTTGATCGCAAATATCAATCCACCAACCGTACTAGAGAAATACGCTAATTCGTCCGATTCAAATGAAAAAGCCACCGAAAGAATGGCAACAAGAAAGACCAAAAACAGTACATTGACACGATGGGTCCATTCATTTGTCACAATTGAGGCGAGTCTAACGCGTAAGGGATTGTTCGGCGGGAAAAGACCTAAGGAGTTCCCGCACAAAATTAATGGGGGTTTTTTCAATGTTTTGCCACCGTCGGACTCTATTGCGGAGTTCGTTTCAGTACTTTCCGACGATTCGCGTTCCTCGTACTCCTCTGTTTCCTCGTAAGTGGCTTTTTTGGATTTCTGGGGACTAGGATTAATGGAATTACTGGAGCCATCGATTGTTGTATTGATTCGATCCTGTGAGCTACTCTCTCCAGGATAAGTTTGGCTAATGTCCTCCATCACAGTTGTGTTCTCATGTTGCTCTTCGACGTGGGAGTGCTGGGATCTGTCGTCGGCTGATGCTATGTCCGACTTATAGGAGCCTCTTTTCGTTTGCGGGAGCCATGTAGAGCTCCCTTTTCCCATTGCATTAGTGAATTCATCCTGTAGGTCTTTGAAATCATCCAAATCGCCCTCTTCGATGGTGGATATTATAGTGCCTGTCAAAGGATTGTCGTCATGGATTCCATGACTATTAGATCGGGAGTCAAACGAAAGTCTCCGCTCTTCAGTGCCGGAACGCTGGTCCGCAACTGCACTCTGTTGTTCGTCAAGGGATGCATCTGAAGTCTCCCGTGATTTTGACGGTGAGATTAGGTTTTTGAAATGAGACTTTATGCTAGTAGCAGAAAGCTGACCAGAGCCTGGCTTTCGAATACTTGAAGAAGAATTGCCTCCAGATTGTGTCACCACCGTAAGGTTTGGCCTTTTTACAAGACCGCTACTGCTAACGTCATCAGAATGTAATTCGAAATCCTTAAAATCCGTCTTCGAATTTTTTCTCGCCGAGGAGTCTGCCGCTGTAGCTTCTAGTTCCGGATCTGTCTCTGCCCTATCAATTGTGACCAAAACGGGCACTCTCTGATGTTGAGTTCCTGTCTCATCTTCAACTTCTGGAAAATCCTTGGACGAACTGCTCTGAGTCAAGGGTCTTCTTGACATTATCTAAACCCTATGACCATGAAAACTGACAGTGTCTGGATAGATCTACCCTTCTCTCAAAAGAGTTTTGAAAGAATACCTCTTGAGCCTGCAATAAAATGGTAACGCAACACCGTTGGACTTCTGATGTGCAGATTGAGTGATGATCATCCGCTGTAAATCATATATCCATATATATATGTACGTGGATATATATTTATATGTTCAGTTATACTAAAATAGAACCCACGGCACGTGACGATGAGGTGGGATTTTGAATCGAACTTCATTTTGAGATTTGTAGAACTTTAGCGAGTGGTACTTTGTTTGAGAGTGCCATTTGCTACTTAGTTTTTATGATGGATAGTTTCCCCGTTGTATTGTATTTACTGTGACATTTTTTTGGGTTTCATTCTGGATCGCATCCTACTAAGGCTGATAGAACAACACATTTTTATAAGAGCTCGGTTTCTATTCAATCTTATTTCTGAATCTTTCCTCCATTGCTCGTCGCAGCATCCTATGGTATTCCATTATAAAACTTTTGAATTAACCTTCACAGCGAAACAGCACCTTCAATAGTTTTCATTACGTAATCATTATTATAACTGACGCGACAGTGCGACAATTGACAATTGAAAAACGAAGCGTTTCTTATAAGATTTTATCAACAAGATAGGTTTCTCTGAGCATAATTGGCACTGTTGACAAGAGCAGATAGAATTTACGTCCATGTATATCAGGTCCAGTGTCAGTTTTATATTTTGGCTAATTAGGGAAAATTTCAAAGTCGGTCTTAAACATAATTTTGCTTGGAGTTAAAAAAAAACAACGATAAGCGCGTCAGTTCGACTGAATAATCCCTACAAGACTACTATAACCTTAATCAGGGCCTTACATGGGGTCTCTACTTTACAATACGGTAGCTATTTTATATATATATAACACGTGACCATCGAGCATCTACTGGAGAATTACTATATTGGCGTCAGGCATCATCAAATCTACCAGTGAAGTAGTAACTGGACACATTATCGACATGCGATCCATCGCCGGAGATTCTATCCCTGTCCAAAGTCCACTTTAGATGCAATACGTGTTCTGGCCACAATCTCTGGAAGAAGGAAAGCATGGCTCTAGGACGGTCGTAGCTGTACGGGAGTCTGATACAGGATGGATGGTATTGGCACTTCTTGAAAAACAAGAATATTCGAGTTTAGTCAAAGCTGGAAGCTGTGAAAAATATGGGTTTACCAACATCGGAAAGTGGGAATCTAGCTCAGGATTTACATTTGAATTTAGCAAAAATACTGCGCTCTTTTTAGTGAAGTTCAAGCCTCCAAGACTTAATTTAATGCAATTTTATAGCTTAGAGCCTATTGCGCTGGTTTTACCCGAAAAAGACTATCTGATCGGTTCCGCAGCTGGTAATAATCATAACTCATTGCGTGAGTTTCACAAGGGCTCAGAGCTCTCTGAATTTGGACTTCGAAAATCCATTAATCTCATTAATATGTACCGCAAGCATTTACATCGGCTGAATCTTGCCAGTGAAAAAGGGCATTATAGGGAAACTTCACAGTTGTCACTCCTATTAGCGCGTGGAGCAGTTTTCCGAAGACCAGTTACAGGGCTGCGACGTTGCGCAGTCTACTTGACTATCTGTGCACATTTCTTGGCCGCTACTTTGGTCACCTTTCTTAATATGAAGCCACTGAAACTGGTGAACTTCTCATCTACAGCACAGCAAATTGACTTACGATGTCGCCAGCTGTGCTACTTCCCTGAGCAATTTCTTCGCATTAACAACAGCGAATCCTCGGGCAGCTCACAGAGAACAGACGTGAAATCCCAAACCTCTCGTATTCGAATGTTCCCCTGCAACAGCTATCCAGACTACATCAGATTCTACAACACAATATGGCTCATAGCTAACGATGTGTCTTTTGGGCTATCCTTGGGCGCGTTACTGGCTGAAAATCAATGCAACATAGCCGTTTTTTTGAATGACATGTTTACCAGATGCCTTTACGAAAGAGTGCACTTTGTAACAACAGCTCTGAGTCATAACCCATTGGGAATCAAGCTGAATGGAGAGCTTGCAAAGTTTCTAAGCGACCTTTTCTTGTGGACCATCGACTTCTCGTATTCCATGTACATCAAGCGCATTACAAGCACCAGATGCATCAGCATTTTCATCAGCATTGTTTCCACAGCGTCGTGCTTCTTTGGTGTTACTTTTGCTCTTGCAATCGCGGTCGATTTCGTATCGTTTCTTACCATGCATATTTCCCTTTTTTACTTCATCAGTGCCAAGATGTATCACTGGCAATTGCATGTCATGCAAACGCTTTTATACTTGTTTTGCGGCAAAAAGCGTAATGTTTTGCGGAATAGGGTGGATTCGAACTTGTTCGAATTAGATCAATTGTTGATGGGAACACTTTTCTTCACAATTTTGATATTTTTGTTGCCCACCTTCCTAATTTTTTACGTCCTGTTCACCATCTTACGCCTGTCAGTATTATTACCGGAGCTGATTCTCGAGTTTGTCATGGCTTTGTTAAATCATTTTCCTTTATTTGTATTACTGCTGAGGATAAAAGACCCGATGCGTATTCCAGGCGGTATTTTATTACAGCCTATTGGCGGAGGTCCCGAATTTAAGCTGAAGAACAACCCTTTGAGCTTGAAGCAGATTTTGAGACCATACGCGGTGCTTCTCGCTACCATGGTCGACAATTACTTCACGCTATCCACTTTCCGCGAAATATTAGTAGGCTTTCCAATGACCATCAAAAGACACAGGATGTATCGCGTTTTATACTCAACCCTTCCTGAAGTCCCTACCAAGACTAGCGAAGTGTGGACATCATTGATGTCATTTACGAACAGTTAATGCGGTGTTCAGCCCTCGGATTCTACCAAAACTTGCTTAATTCATTGGTTAATCTATCTTATATACATGAGGCGAGGGGACGAACTCGACGACTAATATAATCCCGGATGCTATCTGCGGCCTAATGAATTTCACTGCAACCGTGCTTAACGTGCTAAGCTACTTTCTCTTTTTCGTTTTGCCCTTGTCTTTGCTGGCTTCTTTTTTCTTTGTAGGAGCACCCTTGCCTCTACGTTTCCGGGCTTCATTCATAGACAGCCTATATTCTTCTTGTTCATCGGTAAATTGAAATTCTGGATATAGAGTCTTTAGGTGCTTGAATTTCAAGAAATCAGGATTCCCGTAGTAGCCCGCGATTGACGCACCTTTTAGTCTTTTGGACAGAATTTTCCCACCATTACGTGCAGCTGTGGGGTTGAAATTTTCATTGAAGATCCGTGCAGATAAGCTTGCTACCTGCAGTAGTCTTTGCTTCGGTATGGACATCGGTGATCTATATGGAGTATACGATTCTTCTAAACCATCGCATCTTCGTCGAGACCAACAGACGATATATATATTCCTACAGGAAACCAATTTTCGTTAATTGGAATTCTGGCACGTGCTCTCTTTTTTCTTGTCATTTTAGGAGAGGTTGACATTATCGTTAGCCTTTGAAAGAGTGTCAGGAAGGTCGGTTAGTTGGTTGCTATGAGTCTAATTCAACCTTTTACTCTTTCATGAGTGAAGCCGGAATTGATCTGAATATATGGAGTTACAGCTCTCAAAATAGTTAGGAACATGAGTTGAGCTATTGTATTTCCCGTCAGCCAAGGCGTGAATGAAAGAATCTTTGATAATCTTCCCAACATAAATAGAAAATTGCAACAAAAGGGATGGGGTATGTGTTAGCAGTCAGATGTCGTGTTGTTAGATAAGTTCGCTTCTTCATATCTGGCTGTTTTTTTCACTTTCTAATATGCGACGCTCGAAATGACAGCTTTACTTCTGTAAACTATTAAGCACGTCAGTAAAAGGTTAGACTGGGATAGCTGATAAAGAGTAGGACAAACATTGTAACGTCTTCTTCCAAATGCGTTTGATGTTTGCTGCAGTCTACATAACGTACTCGGAATCAAAGCGCTCTAATTCGTTTTTTGTAAGTTAGGCTTGAGCATTCGCTAGTACCAGCGTAAGCTCTCATGCTAAACAAGATTCATCAATTTATTGTATATATAATTTGACAAAGGATAAAATTACTAATGAACAAAGGCGGATCGGCGGTGGTGAGAGCCTTGTGTAAACTTTACTAAAAGTGGTTTCATTTTATTGGAAACATTGGTTTTTTATTGATGTTGTTATTTGCGCGGAAAATCCCGTATCCCCATATGAGGGAAGTGCTTACCAGGAAGCAACTTCCTCGGTGTTACCTTCAGCCCAGTCGGCGGCTTCGGTTTGCTCTTCAGCGGCAACTTCTTCCTTGGCCTCCTCGTCCTCAGCTGGGGCGGCTTCCTCAGCGACTTGCTGGTCAACCTCCTCAGGGTCTCTGTAGAAGTACAAATCTGGCATGATAGACCATTGTTGAGATCTGTCGACCAAAGAACCTCTTAGTCTCAAGACCTCTCTGGCCAACAAGTACCAGATCAAACCGATGGAGTGCTTACCCTTGTTGTTACATGGGATGGCAACATCGACGTATTCAGAAGGAGAGTCCAAGTCAGTCAAAGCGATGACTGGGATGTTGACGTAAGAAGATTCCTTGATGGCTTGGGCATCGGATCTTGGGTCAGTGACAATCACCAATCTTGGCTCCTTGAAAGAACGGGTGATGTAGTTGGTGAAAGAACCTGGGGTGAATCTACCAGCGATGGCAGTGGCACCAGTGTGAGCAGAGTACTTTAGCACAGCTCTTTGGCCGTAGGTTCTGGAAGAGATGGCAACAACATCCTCTGGGTTAGGGATGGCAGCAATGATTCTAGCGGCCAACACAATCTTCTCCCAGGTCTTACCGATGTTGACGACGTTGACACCGTCTGGTCTGGTCTTGAAGACGTATGCCTCTTGGTGAACCTGTGATGAAAAAAACTGGTTAGTAAAAATGAAGACCACCACGTTACAGCGGCCTTTTTTTCTCGATGAGTATTGAGAGCAGAATGGGTTTGAGCCTTGCTTAAAGCACCGTAGATTGATGCCTGCTTGCTTAAAGACCGAAATATCGCCCAACCCTGTGAGGACTCATTGAAAATCCTCATAATCATTCATCTGCAAATGGCTTGGTTCTTATTACACTATTCCTCGGCATATAATCTCTCTCGCTCTCATCAGGATGGTGGTCCGCTATAATCCACACCGGTTTCTCAACATACTTGCACGTTCTTGGAACCCAAGTGAACGTTGGCAGCCAACAACAATTGGGCGTCTTCTGGGGTCAAGTCAAAAGTAGCTGGTAAAGACATTGTTTATCTTGCTCTTGCTATGTGTCGGGACTTCAAAACAAATACAACTTGTGTTGAACAAATGATGCGCTATTCTAACTAGGGTTACTCAGATTGTTAATCTTCCAAAAATTTTGTTATAGTGGTGATGTTGATAATTTTTCATGATCGTGTGAGCTAGGCAGGAGCTAGGGAGAAGCTAGGCGGAGGAACAACCCGTGGGCTCGCGCACGTAGCCTGGCTCTAACGGGCCTTTGAGCCTAAACTCTGTGAGCCTCTGCCTAAGTTTAGGCAGAGGCCTACCGCTAAGCCTAGGCAGCCTCTGGGCACCCAGTCATCATGTAGAAATATATGCAGCCACCGCGCATTACATCACGTGTACGGCGCTGTTAATTCTAGCTGCGCGGTTGACATTGAGTACATCCTTCGCGGGAGGGCAGCTCACCGCTGGGGGGAGAGCTGGGCTGGGATGGTGGGCTAGTAAGACGGAGCTCTGCCTGGAGCGAAGAACCGACCTCCTTCTAATGTCACGTTGCTTGACTCACTATTTCGCTGTGGAAATTGTTCACCCAGGGGCATCGAGTTTTTTGCAATAATTAAAATTTTATAGTACTTGTGTTTTTGAAGGTGTATGGGTGTTAAAAACAGTCTCATCCCGTTTTAGACAGAATCGGACATAGTAAGGACCGAAGCTGGAAAAGCCATCGATCTAAGCTGGAAAAGCCGTCGATCTAAGCTTCTAGGCGTCTCTACCATGCAAGATGTGCCCTTTTACAACTAGAAACTGCGCAGTAGCGTACATGAACATAAAGGCCTGATAGCTTATGCCCGTTGCGTGTACTCAAAATTGTAGTATTATTCCGAGCATTGTGCCGAGTTTCTAAGTACCCTCAGTCACAAACTGCATGACATAAATATGCACGGGCCGCTGGTAGCAAATGTCATTGAATAAATACGTACACAGAACATCTGAGTTGAACATCACCCCTTACTGCGAAAACATCTTCGAAATAACATCTAAAAGTTCAGCCTTTCGTTTGTTCCTGGCCGACAGTAAAGTACAAAGTGATATGCCAAGACTTTCTCAAGTGCCTTTCGCCATGTAATTAATCGACAATGGCATCGAATACACGCCAGTAATCGACTGCTGATGACATACCAGCTGACGTCGAAAACTCCGAAATGCTTTAGAGAAGGCTTGTGATGAGTTCTGGGCTTTAATTCTCTGTTTCGCTATATGCGATTCGTCAAACTTCTCAATCTGTAACCGTCGTATCACGCATCTGGAGCATTTACATCCACCTGCTGAACTCATATATTTCATCTATAAGCTAATCTTACTGATCAACCATATTTCTATGGCTAAGTCAAGCCATATCGTCGTAATGGTGCTGCGTGGTTTGCTGCGTAGTTTGCTGCTGAGTCACCGGCTAAACAATATCCAAAAAATCCATCGTTCTATACTTTTCCTGTCGTCATAGCTCTTATAATTACACCCAGGAAATAACGTAACTCTTAGCACATTACAGGTTGACAACGACACACTCACACACACGTTCAATTACATTTATTAATGGTTATTGTCTGTGTCAATTGTGTTGTCTCCAAAGACAAGCTGTTTGTTAGATATATTTCTTCTTGATTTTGGGATTATAAGGCGAGTTGTTCACAGACCAGCTTTTTCACAACGGTCAGTTCTTCAAAAATGATGCAAAGTATTAGCGAGTATCTTTACAGCTACGGCAGACAGCTCAGAGATGCGCTTCCGAGTTTCTCAAAATCGAGCGATAAAATGATGCGTGTTGCGTTGGTTCAAAAAGCCGGAATTACTGCAATATGTATTTCGATCTTGGCACTCTGCGTGATGCTACCACTTTGGAACTATCTGGCATTAAAACACTGGGCTTTCAAGCTACGACACCACATGAGGTATGATGTGCTCCGAAAAATACGCTGGCTACATAGCTCGCGAATCTTACACAACCAAGCGTTCAGAATATGTGTTTTCTGGCTATTAATCTCGTTGATGTGCTCTTTGGCAGGCACGAAGGGCGATCTCATTCAAATAACGAAAAGGCTAGGAAGAGTTGCTGTCGCTTTGATGCCTCCACTGCTATTTCTTACGCTGCGACCTTCGCCTTTGCCACACACATTATACCTCTCGCTTCTTCCAATTCACAAGTGGATCTCGAGAGTCGTGGTGCTACTTTCCACTTTGCATACTGCACTATACTCGGCGTACTTTTTAAAAAGTCATGCATTCTGGGTCAAATTGAGCAAGCCCGCAAATTTTTGGGGAGTCTTGGCTTTGCTTTTGTTCTTCTTCATTGCAGCTACATCTGTGTCCCAAATACGAAGATACAACTTTCAACTATTTTATTACACTCACTACTTGGCCACATGGCTGACGGTTGTTCTTATTCATTATCATGCAAGGCCATCGATTCCTTATTATACTGCGATGAACTGTTCACTGTTGGTTGGCCAAATAGCGTACAGAGCTTTCCACACTAGACGAGTACTCATTTGCGTCAATGAAGTCTCGCCAAGCTTGATGTTAGTTGATTTTCCCACATCAGAGTTATCTAACAGGCCCAGCATGCCTTCAGCTCATATAAGAATGGCCTTATATCATGAGTTTTCTCCGCTTAAGAGAATATTTCAGCGATGTGTCCCACTCCAGCATCCATACACCATTGCGAGTCTTCCCAATGACGATAATGTCAAACTAATTGTGCGTTCTGGTAATTTTAAGTTACGCAATAATTCGTCTTACCTTGTCACTGGGCCTTTTGAACCAAAGCTGGATTTTCTTTCGAAAGGCAAAAACGTAAAACTTGGAGAGCACAACTTTTCTTTCCAAAACCAAAGCCCAGCACTTTTGGCTTCGCCGCTCCATTACAATACTGATATAAGAAGAGCGCTGATTGTCACAGGTGGAAGTGCAATATCTTTTGGTTTGCCATTGCTGAGGATTTTAAATTTCAACGGTGTCACGGTTCGCCTCAAGTGGGTGACCAGAGACTATCGAGACTTGAAGTTACTGAATTATTTCAAAAACAACTTCGAGGGTCTTGAAATCTACGTCACAGGCGCAGATACGGATGAGCAAGACTTGCGTATCGACTACGTTGATTTTGATGACCCAGCGTCCGATGACCCGGAACCCTTCCGTGGAGTGGAAAGCGTATCGCATCAGCCTAATCAAGCTTCCTTTCAATCTAGTACGTATGGCACATTCAAATCAGTGGATACAACTGGCTCAGTTGGCATGCTGAACCAAGGAAGAAGTAATCAGGAAGACGAAATTGATTTCACTCAAATATTCAGCGCTGGGAATACGAAACGTAAGATCTCACGAAAATCGAGTTCATCTCCAACGATGCTTCAAAAGGAAGATGCTTTCCGTAAGCCTTCGATCTTGGTTCCCCCCCCTGATCAGAGCGACGTTGCTCGAGAAAGAAATGAAGGATCAACGAAAAGCCTCAAAATCCCGGCCGGTGTGAAAGTGTTCTTTGGGCGGCCCAACCTGACCAATCACGATTACCAGTGGTGTCTGGAAAAAGAGTGCATTGGTCCCTCTGATACAAATGACTGTTGTCAACCTAATGCTCCGAAAGCGCATGTTAACGACTTGTGCCGCGTTTGGGTAATTGCGGCAGGCCCTTCTCAGCTGGTGGGAAATACAAAGAGATGGGCCAATGACGGCGGGCTACACTTTCATGAAGAAAGCTTCACATTGTGAGTTTCAATTAGTTTTATACGATTAATGTAGAGGTCCAAAAAATGTAATACAGATTTGATTATTCTTGTCAAGCTGTGAAATCTTCTTTGAAAATCAAAGGCTCTCTCAGAGACCGCTCTCTTGCATCTTCTCTCATAAAAAATAAGCGCGTAGATTGCGTATGCGCGCTGTCATCCAGAGCTAGTCTACTCATTTCCATGTGCTGCTCCCGTTGCTTTCTTTTCCACGAAACCAAGGCGTCAGACAGCTCGGACATGATGTCCTTCAATACTCTTTTGGAAAACATGTCAGTTCCAACAGCATGGTCCATAAGTTCTACCAGCTGCTTCCACTTGTTTGATCGCCTCTCACTGAGGAATGGATCCGAGAATGCGGATGCGAGTTCAACCTGAACATGTTGCAAAGATTCAAGTGAGGCGAGCTTTTCTTCGCGCGTTAGCTTAGACGACTCTATGGCGAGTTCTTCAAGCCGGAATGAAAATTGTTCTTGCGATCTCATCCAGTAAATGAGGTCTTCATAGCTTCCTTCGCTTAACAAGACGGACAGTATTGATTGCACTTCTTTTATTGTCAACTCATGAGCCTTGGCAGCGCGCCGCGGTCCTAGCCAATTATTCAGTTTTGAGTTTTCAATCCAGACACCAAGACTCGGAACCAGCCGGTGCTTGTTGAGCTGAACCTTAACCCCGTAGAAGGAGGAAGAGATGTGATATTCATCTTTGAGGATTGTTAAAGTGGAGAATGGTACCCTTGCCGGCAAGCCGTGATACATAGAGAGACGTAATGGGAAGATTTCAGACAACAAAAAGTTTTTGCCGTTCCGTTCAGACAGTATACCGTTTTCCCGGTTGAAGCTCTCTATATCTCGACGGCCACCGTGATCAAGACCAAAGTGGTTTTGAAGTCTCATGTTCTCTGAGGGATGTGATGAGTAGCCAAGCCCAAAGATGTCAATAAAGAATCCGCTGTCAATGTCGATAAACCTCGCGTCAACATTGTTGACACCGTCCCGATTGTCTCGGGACGCAATGAATGGTTGGATGTCAATGAAATATCTGCCAATGCTTTCTGTTGCAGGTGCAACCACTAAACTTTGATTGAAATACTTGGCCAAAAGGTTAAGATCATGAAGAGGCATTTGAAAGCTGTTGGAAAGACTCCATGGGAAGCGTGAGCCAGTAAATAGATATCCGTGTAGAGACTCGTGAGCGATCCAGGAGGTTAGATTTTCCGATTCTGTGAAACGAAGCCAATTTCGGATGAGGGCGTTGAAAATACGTTGACGTTGCCAATGGTCATCTATTAAACCCGAGAAAAAACGGCTATCCATAGAATTTTCAAACTTATTGCCATCACCGGCAATATCCGAAGCTTCATGAAAGTACTTGAATTCAGGTGTGCCTTCCTCCAAATGGTTTTGCACGTAAATTAAGTTATGCAGGAAGCTTTCTTCACTTGGGCTCAAGTTCTTCCCAGCTTCAAGGGTCTCCACTTCTTCCTCTAAAGAAAATTCAAATGTCTTGGGATGAACCTCGGTGAGATACCGCGGATGATTTTTGATCAACGATCCATTCGAAAGAAATAGGTTATCATATTCAGCATGCGTATCGAAAATCACATTTAACTCCTCTTCTGCGAATGGCTCGTCTAAATCTTGCTTCGGGAGAGAATCACTTGGAAAAAATGGCTCCAGCAACGAGCTGTTTGCCAGAGAGTGCCTGTCTTTGGTTAGTTTAGTACCAACTGTAGTTGATTGCCCTTCGCTATTCAAAAATATCAAATTTGCTGGTTTCAATTCGTTATGAAATAAAAAGGATGCTGCCTGTAGCGCCAGCGCTTCTGCTTCGCATCTTACCTGTATTTTTCTAACTTGGAATTGCACCGGGGAGACGAGGTTGGGTACGCAGAAATTTGAAATACTGCCCTTTTCCACGAGTATCTCAGGAAATCTTTGCTCATAATTATCCGCTTGTTTAAAACCCTTTTCGACAAAGATATCTTCACATTGAGGGCCCTCTGGAGACATCAGTTTGTTCAGCTTCGGGCCAAGATCTTTCCAATCGTACCAACTGAAAGGAACTTCCTTCACACCTCGTGAGTCGCTCAAGTACCGGTAATAAACAGCGATTGTGAATCTCGCATCGAAATTGTACTGAACAAAGTACTCAGAATTTCTACCAGGTCCACGAACAATTTCTTGCGTCGAAGACACTTCGGTCCAAGTTAAATCGTCATTTAGTGGGCCTGCTTTGAGTGCATCAAGTTCATCAAGGTGCCAAGCTCGAAAAAAGTCTCTCAATTGAATGCTGTTCGCTAATTTGATGATATTCGATCCTGTTACTTTCTTTACAACCGCAACGAAGCCTTTTCGCTGAGTTCCAACGTTGGAATCTCCAGATCCAAGGGAAACCAGATATATCGTTAGAAGTAAGACCAAAGAGCCTAGGAAACCACTTCTCCACAGTTTGGTTTTTCTCATCACATCCAAACTTTGTGAAGTGTGGTGACGGCACAGACAGCTGCCTCACAGATACTGTCCTCCTTTGATGGGATCGTTGATGTATAAGTAGGTATATAAGTATGGGCTAGGGACTCAATTTCAGAATCCCGAGTCCTTCAGTACTCGGAGTGAGCAGTGATGGGACAGTCCAGTTTGCCTAAGTTTCACTGCTCAGACCATCCAATATCTTTTGCATGTATGCAATTGCGGGTTGTAAGTCAGTTTGGAGTTCTTTTGGGTAACTGAGCCAGCAATTGAGTCCACCAACCGGGGTACTGACAACTGCGAAAGTGAAAACGTCATTAATACCCTGAGGCTCGTTAAAAAACGCATCTTCAACAAAATACTTGTCGTCTGCACCGCAATCAAATGTTTGGTATCCAAGATTGGTGATCTCAAAAGTGGATCCTGGATAAGGAGCATTAACTTTCCCTTGCACAAAGTTCTCAACATCGATCAAGTTCAAAAGCTTGGTCATTTGGATCGAAAGATTGGAATATCTTTGAGATGCCATTTCTTCATCCAGGGATTTAGCAGTCCCCCATAGCTCAGTCAGTTTTGATAGGTCTCGAGAAAACTCTCCGCTTTTAATGAAATTTCCGAACTCTGACGAATTCGGAGTTCCTTCTAGTATTTTTTGAACATCTCCTCTGGCGTTCATAGGTACACTGATTTTTATGCATGATCCTTCGACCTGCGTGGAGCTTATGCTTTGAAGAGCATGCGCAGCAACCGCTGAGAGCAATGAGGTAAAGGAAACTTTGTGCAATTTGCAGTTTTTGAGAAGAAGCCGCATTTTTGGGCTTGAAATGTGGAGATTGAGTTGGCAGTTATCATTGCGAATACCTCCTGCACTATCCAGCAGTCCCTGTGGAAATCGGTAGTTTTTGAATTTGAGGTCCTTGCTGGCCAAGTGCGGGATAAACACTTTTTCAATAAGGCCCAGGTTGGCAAAGTCCAACAGAACCATCAGACGAACAAATACCCATAATAGCAGGCCCAACACCGAAAATGGAACTTGATCATACGGATGTTGCTGTACTTTGCATAAGCCTGCTTTAGGAGTGAAGACCGGGCCACTATCCGGTGCTCCTAAAAGGTCGGAGTTGTTCAAACCCGCAATTACGGATTTCCAAAATGCCACGGTCGACATTCCATCCATGATCAAATGATCGGTGCAGAGCACAAGGGTGCGCCGATCTTTTAGTACTAGGATTTTCCATAAAGGCTTGTCAACTTCGTAATCAAATGCCACATTGTTGAATACGTAATTGTTGAACGACTCATCCAATGAATTGAAATCGACGGGTTTGAGCACGTCTTGCAGCATAATGGTATTTTTTAGGGGTATCAACGTCACATTCCCACCGTTTGTAAACGCATTAGAATAAAGCAGAGGAAATTTTGAGATCGTAACTTCCAATGCCGATCTCAGAGACGCATTATCAGGTGCCTGGTTGAGTTTTACAGCGACATAAAAACACGAATGATACTCAAGTCTACTACGATGATAATGAAACTTCTCAATTCCCGATAGCGAGTCCATTTCCAAGTAGATGCGGAGCTTGATTTGGGTAGTTACCTACCTGCCAAGACAACAATTTGATTATATAAATAAATCATCGAGGTACCGTGGTGTGCGACAGCAGCTTCTACAAGAAATGGTGAGATAACTGTGAAAGAAGTATCTGCCGACAATACTGCTGACTTTCTTCAAATCTGTCTCTAAATATTCAGTTGCTCAAGAAATGTTCAAATTCTTGTTCAAGCTTGAATCGGTCCTTGCTGTTCATCACTTTGGTATATAACTGCATCATTTACATCACTGAAGAGAGTGGCATCTGTATGGCTGAAAATTGCCAAGAATGTAGTTGTTGGATGATTACGGAGAGGGCATTAACTGAATGCCATGAATTGATTGTCTGTGGTTTTATTCACCAACCTTCATTATTCTCTCGTTTAGCTCCAAAAAACTCCGAATATCACACAGGTATCTAAAAATTACAGAAAGCTGCTCACCCACGCAGGCAATTGTCTATGACTGGTATGCGCTGACCTCAACTAATGATTACAACAGGTGCGTCCACTTGAAATATCTCTTCAGTTGATAACCGTATAAAAGAGTCACTGAGTGATGGAAACTTGAATAATTTGGGCTGTTATTACGGAAGTGCAGTTCGAGACAGCGAAGAAAGGTATTCCCCCAACTCAGCTTCGCAAATTTGATTTCCACCGAAGCTCTAGCATGGTTAATCAGTTATCATGTCGTTGAGCCCCAGGTCTTCGTTTTGCTCTGGAGTTCTGTCGTAATCCTCTATCGTCATGTTTGGGTCTGCGTCTGGAGCGTAGACGTTTTGAATATAGGACCCAGC
Source organism: Lachancea lanzarotensis (assembly GCF_000938715.1). Lineage (NCBI taxonomy): Eukaryota > Fungi > Ascomycota > Saccharomycetes > Saccharomycetales > Saccharomycetaceae > Lachancea > Lachancea lanzarotensis. Next base: position 316,869 of record NW_019212885.1, read on the forward strand.
AAGTGGGTCTTCCATTATCACGGTAAATTTCATTTTGCCGTTCAAACCATTTTCAAGAGTGGCGAAAAAATTCTCCCATCTGGCCTTCGTCTCCTCGTCCATGGAATCTGAGGTCTGCGTGAAAACCCTAGTCCTTAGCTCGTCATAAACCTGTTTCAAGAGACCTTCCAAAGTGGTGAATCTGCCACCCAATGTTCCCTGCTGAATATCTAAACTGAGCTCGGGAACGGTCATTGAACAAGTCTCACTCTTTAAGATATCACGAGATAAATCTTCAGGATCATCGCACACAAGTGAAATTCTTCTTCCCTGGCTAGGGATGGCTCCACCGGTTTTCACTTCATTCGACTTGAAACCGCAGTGTTCGCACACTGTAGACATAATAATGACTTCCTTAAAGTGAGGAATATTGACAGGTTTCATGTGGGTATCACAAGGCTGGCCGCAAGATGAACAAGTGGATCTGAAAGTTTGCACCTCGTTGTTAAAATTTTCGATTTCTGTTTCATCGGAAATGAATGTTGGTTTTTGGGCCTCTGAGGGGTTTCTTTCTCTGTCGGCGAGCTTTTCCTGCTCTTCTCTGCGTTGTTGTTCAAGCTGGTCTGGAGAGAGAAGACCGACTTGAACGTTTTGTTCCCCTGACCTGACGTATTGGGCTTGCGACCATTTGTGAGCCGGTTCGCCTGGCTGGTACTCAATCCATGAGTTTCCCGCTGGATCGTCCAGCGTAAATGTGAGAGGTAGTGTTCCCGGTTCGCAATTTAGGTAGGACTTGACCTTGGAGATGAAATTGTCGATCTGATTGTATAGGTTCTCGTCGATGGCTTTCCTGGCCGGTTGATCGGATTGCAGATCTTCGAGCATCTCGCTCAGAAGTCCCTCTACGGTCGTGAGCTGCCCTCTCCGGGCTGGTATCTCGATATCCAGCTCTTGGAACTTGCATGTGGCCGTCTCCGATTTGACGACCTGACGATTAAAATCAGACTTTTCTTCGATCTTCAAAGTATACCTGCTACCCTTTTCCATTATCTGAGCTGCAGGTTGAATTTCGCTGTTTTTGAATCCACAATGTGGGCATTCGAACGACATAAGGACGACCTCTTTAAAATATGGTATGGAAGTCAGAAGCAATCTGGTGATACCGTCTTCGTGACAGTTCATGCACAGAGACTCAATCTCCTGGACTGGATGGCCTTCTGCATCGGCAGCGCCAGTATTAGTGGGGACGACAACATTGGGTTGTTGTCCTTGCTGATCGATTTCCTGAACGGACTCGCCTACCGGCTGAAAAAGATCTTGACGATTGGCTTCGGAGTCTCCTGTCATTGAAGTTATAAGTTCGTGGTTCTTGAGCTTGTATTTGGACCTTATTGAGGGCTTTTTATGAAACACTTTTGACTGACAAACTGTTGCCGATGAGCTGAGATAGGCGATGAGATGAGATGAATTCTTAATTTCTAGAAAATTTTTGACAAATTCGAGAAAGTACTCACGATGAGTAGATGAGTACAGGCTCTTCGAGGAATTTCATGAAAGGTCAGATGATCTCTCTTTAAACGCTGGCTCTCAATAGCCGGGGAAAGATACTTTTAACAAGTCAGTGTTCGCTGGATAGCTGGCATTGGGGTGATCAGAAGCGTCTAGTAGCTGCTTTTAGAGTTTCTTTAAGAACGTTATACTCAAAAAGAGAGAAAGGGAGACTCGAACGAAAATCGAATTACTGGAAAAGCTTCTAATGACGCGATTGAGTAAATCAGATCGTCGATGATACTCATGTTTTGCAGAACAGACACGAAGACTTCCGGACTTGAATCATGTCATATTTAGTCTTCGATGATGCCAACACTGCGGACATATCATGGCAAAAGGTGTAATTGCACTACTCCGAGTTAGACCTCGAAGGTGTTTTTGAAATTCTACAGTGGTCGTTCAAGCCGACACGCACGTCACTTGTTATTTTAGTGTCGTCCGAATCAAGATCAATCGACTTTGTAGATCGTAGGTAGATCACTAAGACCAGCTCTAGACTTGTTTTTGGCAATTTCAGAAGACTAAATTCAGTAAAGCATCAACTGTTTATTTCGATTTCATGAATGTGTTTGTGTAGATGAGATTCCGCGCCCCGATGAAATTTTATGTTTTGTAAAGATGGCGAGAATTTCACACCATACGTAAATCTAAAATCGTCAAATCAACCTGTAGCACTGAAATAATATCTGCCAACTCAAACACTAGAATCGAAAGAGTATAGCATGTCAATAGAAGCTAGCTCGACAACTCACAAAACGACTGATACCACTGTGTGTTCCAAAAGTTAAAAAGTTCATATTTTACAAAAATAAATGTATAATGCCTCCTGTGGGAATTGAACCCACGATCCCCGCATTACGAGTGCGATGCCTTACCACTTGGCCAAAGAGGCTAATGTTTCTTGTGAGGTGGTTGAAAAAAACGTCACATAAGAATGCTAACGGTGAAAACGGATATTTCCTGAGCTCTTTCGTAGTCCTAGTACCAAGAAGTTCCAGTGACGATGATCGTCATGATGATGAGCTCGTTATACAAGAGGCAGTGAAAGCTTAAAGGAAGTTCCATGTCTCGGATACTCACCAAGTATGGGAACCTACTGGAAAATGGAAAGTTTGTCTCACGATATGGCTTCAAAGGCGACCCATCTAAAATTGAAATTTCAACAGAACTCATAAAATCCATGACTCTAGACCGATATTCGAGGTACCTGAACTTCTACAATTGTTTCGTTTTACTGCGGCCCCGCGATAGCAGGTTTCACTTGAGACACAAGAACTTACTGTGGCGGTCTTTTTGCAGAGATACTAGCTCTTTATATGATAAAGAATCCACGCTACAATCTGTCCAGAATCCTACTTCGGCACCCTCGCCTGTGTTTTTCGAAAAACCACCCAAAATGGCACTACTGAATGAATTACTGGGCTGTGAACTGAACGACAATGGCAAGGACTGCTTTTGTTTCTTTCAAAACCTCGACTCGCTGCATTCAACAGCCGCTTTCCGCCAATATCTCGAACGTACGAAATCTTCCAAGAGCGTAACAGATTTCGAGCCTGTTGCGGTGGCCATCAATATGGATGATCACAGCTCTCCAGCAATATCGTATATACAGCCGTTGCTTGAAGACTCGGCTCAGATTTACAGCGATCTTAATTATGAGAAGCTACTACGAATTGCCAAGCATTCTCAGACCAAAAGCTCTGATCCTATGCGTAAAGAGGTTAAGAGAATATTGGAAGCATTTGCAGAAAACGGTTTCTTGATCCCGCGTATGGCAAAACGAGGCCGGTGGCTTTTGCTTACTGCTGAGTCCCCTGCTGTCAATCGGTAGGAGACGCATGTGATCTGGCTCTGATGAGAGTCCCGGTTTTCATTAAGGCAGCCCTAAGATCTGAAAACGTCTATTCAAGGGAGGAGGGAATACCTTCTTCGAGACAAAAAGTACGGGATAAAATCTGGTTTACTATCAATTATGCGTCAAAGATCCAGTCTTTCTTATCCTGTTCTGATCTCACTCTTATTCGTCTTCCTTTTCTACAGCCTGTTATCGAGTAATGGTCATCACGCATCTGAAGGAAGGATAGGCAGTTTTGACAACTCCATTTTACGATCAAGACCAGTAACTCAACGCAAAGCATTAAAAAGCCAGAGATATCAAGCGACGGCCAAAAAATGCTCCAGCTACGTAGAATATGCCTCGGTCCCACATACCAGGGATACAGATGAAGCGACACCACTTGATCTTCCGTTCCAAAGGCCGCCGGAAAACTGCAGAACTTTCAAGTCTTCAACTGTGGATTTGTTCTTGTCCAAGTTTACCAAAATGCTGAAAGATAGAGATCTGGCAAAATTGTTCGAAAACACATTTCCTAACACTCTGGATACTACCGTGCTATGGCACGTAACAGCTCGCGAGAATCAGGAATCGGTCAATCACAAGCAAAAACCTTTGTTGTACAGAAATGACCTCCCAGAGACTTTCATCGTTACCGGCGATATCCATGCCGAATGGCTAAGAGATTCAGCATGGCAGTTATCTGTCTACCAGCCCTTTATAAAGCACGATTCTAGGCTTAAAGAATTGCTACAGGGTGCTATCAATACGCAAGCCCAATTGGTGGTGGAAAATCCGTTTTGCAACGCCTTCCACCCTCCGCCTTATAGTCACGTTGAAAGAGCCGACATCACAATTGACAAAGTACGTCCCTACCCAGATTGGCGCCGCGTGTTCGAATGCAAGTACGAAATTGACTCTTTGGCCTCGTTTCTAACATTATCTCGACAATTTTGTGAGAATGCACCTCCGGAAGAGCGACTTTCCTTTATCAATCTCGATTGGCTTTTGGCAGTGAAAAGAGTTTTGGAAGTTGTTGTGAAAGAGTCGTCGTCGACATTCTCAGATAAAGGAGCCCCCAACCAGTTTCCCTACACTTTCCAACGAGACACGAATGTGGCATCTGAAACTTTACCGCTTGCTGGTACTGGCAACCCAGTGAATAGTGGAACAGGGTTAGTCAGATCTGCCTTCAGACCAAGTGATGACGCTACCATCTTCCAATTTTTCATTCCAGGAAACGCTTACATGTCAGTCGAATTAGAGGCTTTGTCGCACATCCTGGAGGACTATGTCAATAGCGGAAAGGCATCAGAGCAATACATTCCCGAGATTGAGGATCTGAAGAAAAGCTCGGCTGACCTCTCTCAACGAATTAGGGAGGGTATTATGGAGCACGGCATTGTGAACCACCCAACTTTTGGAGAAGTTTACGCCTATGAGGTTGACGGCTACGGGAGTTCTGTGCTTATGGATGATGCCAATATTCCATCGTTGCTATCGTTGCCCGAACTAGGATTCGTCAGCGTCAACGATGCCGTGTACCAAAATACCAGACGGATGATCACAACCAAAAAGGGCAATCCCTACTATATCGACGGAGAATATTTGCAAGGCATTGGTGGTCCCCACATTGGGATTCACAATGTGTGGCCCCTCGGCTTGATTGTGGCTATTCGTACGTCAGAGAACGATCAGGAAATAAGCGATACTCTGTCAGCTGTTTTGCATAGCACAGGTGGACTCGGACTAATACATGAATCTATTCAAGCCTTCAAGCCCGGCGGAGACACGTTTACAAGACCTTGGTTTGCCTGGGCCAATTCCGAATTTGCGAAAACCATTCTTCATCTAGCAGAGACAAGGCCACACCTCATTTTTGATAAACAATTCCTGGGCGAGGAGTTTGTGCTACAGAGTTTCCTAGCGGCACTGCGTGAAAGTCAGGACGTTAAGCAGGAAGATCCTACATGGCCTAAATGAGTCGAATTTATGATCAAGGTTTCGCGATAATTTCATAAAAGCGAGTTAAGAAGACGGCCGCAAACCAATGGAGTGAATAACCCATAGTGGACTCACAACAATAAATGGAACGAACGCCCTAGTTCATATACTATTCTGGCGGATGAGTTGTCATGTCTTCTTCCGTGAGCTGTGATATATCAAATATAAAGGCTATAGTCCTAAAAGAGTACATATATATAATATATAGTATTTAATGAACTGGCCATCTCCAGTCCAAGGTTTGCGAGTCAGACAAAGCAACAGTACACTCAATTGGTTATGTTTTTCCCTGAATTGTTTACCGGTGCTGTTGGAGCCGCAGTGGACTTGACACTAGACCCAATGCTAAAGTATTGGGTCCTTTTCCCCATCTCCATTGTCATGATTTTGGTAGGTGTTTGTCGCCAGTATATAATGGTGCTTTTGAGCTTGAAAACTAAAACTGTGTCGCAAACAAGGCTAACTGAGGTTCAATATATCAGTAAGGCTCAAGCGCTGCTTGGAAATGGCAGTAATTTGTGCGAGGAATCCTTCAAGATGCGGCAAGAATATTTGGCCAACATCTTAGCGGAGGGTAAATTTTTGGCGCAAAAGGAGAAGCCAGAGACTCCTGCAAACCCACTTACCGATCCCAATGCGTCTGACGCCATGATGGGCATGGCGACTTCAAATTTGGCTAATTACATCCCACAGACGCTTATTATGTGGTGGGTCAATCATTTTTTCGCTGGCTTTCTTCTCATGAAACTACCCTTCCCTCTGACCATCAAATTCAAAGAAATGTTGCAGAACGGGATAATGACCCCCGATTTGGATCCACGCTGGGTGAGCAGTATTTCGTGGTACTTTATCTCCACGCTGGGACTAGCGCCTGTTAACAATTTATTTTTCGGAGGAAGCAACGACGAGCCAGAACTACAAGCAATCGCACAGCAGCAGCAACAGATTCAATCTGTCGTTGGCGGCCCAGCTCCCGATGTTATGATGAAAGGTCTCTCCAATGACCTCACCATCGCGCAGCACGAGTCGTGCTTTGATGCAATAGAAGAAAGAGTCTTGAGACTCTACGCAGACTGAATACAGATTGACCTTCCTACACAGAAGCTGTGTTAAAGCAGAAAGCTAATGGCCCTGTCTGCATTGATTCAAATTGCTGTCTTCTTTCAGCTTTATCTTCGTCGAACATCACATGACTGGGATATTTTGACTTACGACCCCTGTCACGTGACCAAGGTGCTATTACCATCGTCGACATTTTTCAGTGAACAATCTCATCGCCGTTTCCGACTGAACTTGACCTTACAAGCTAGCAAACCGTAACTGGCGTTTGAGCACCACCAAATCTATCAAACAACATGGCTATCCAGACTGTGATTTGCATTGGAATGGCGGGGTCCGGGAAAACCACGTTTATGCAGCGTCTAAATTCCCATTTGCATGCTGCCAAATCACCTCCATATGTTGTTAATCTGGATCCAGCGGTTCTGAATGTGCCATACGGCGCCAATATTGATATCAGGGACTCAGTGAAATATAAAAAGGTGATGGAAAACTATAAACTCGGGCCTAACGGTGCTATTGTAACTAGTTTGAACCTCTTCAGTACGAAAATCGATCAGGTTATAAAACTTGTGGAAAATAAGCGAGACGCCCACGATTATTGTATAGTAGACACACCGGGACAAATTGAATGCTTCGTTTGGAGTGCATCGGGGTCCATCATCACGGAGTCTTTTGCTTCTAGTTTTCCTACGGTCATAGCATATATCGTCGATACGCCGAGAAATTCCTCGCCCACTACTTTCATGAGCAATATGCTCTATGCATGCTCTATCCTCTACAAGACCAAGCTGCCCATGATCGTAGTATTCAATAAGACAGATGTATGCAAGGCTGATTTCGCCCGCGAGTGGATGACAGATTTTGAAGCTTTTCAAGAAGCACTTAGGTCGGATCAGGACCTTAATGGCGAGTCCGGCTTGGGATCCGGCTATATGGGCTCGCTCGTGAACTCTATGTCTTTAATGCTCGAAGAGTTTTACTCGCAACTAGACATAGTAGGCGTTTCGAGTTTCACCGGCGATGGTTTTGACGAGTTTTTGACGGCTGTAGACAAAAAAGTAGACGAGTATGAGTCTTACTATAAGACTGAAAGAGAAGCAATACTCAAGCGTAAAGAAGAGGAAGAAGCTACGAGGAAACAAAAATCTTTAACTCACTTGATGAAGGATTTGGGACTAAAAGAAAACCAAGGTTCATCAAGACAAAAGGATCAAGATGATGAGGCTGAAGTGATCAGTGACCTAGAAGATGCAAACGAAAACGACGGAATTGTATTGAGGGACGAAGATGAGGGTATTGAGAGGGAATACACTTTTGCTGGTGATAGAACCAATGGGGAAGTGAATGGAAACACCGCTCCAGACTTACAGAAACGTTATGAAGAAGCTCTTGAACAAGTCGCTAAAACGGCAAGCAGCGAGACCGCTGAAAACATAGCGCGTTACATCAGGCAATGAAGCTTTGGGCTGGGTTGAAATGTAGCGTTGGTATCATATATACAATCCCTCATCAAAGGAGGTGGGGGCATTACGTACACCATACACACCTTCCCACGACACAGGCGTCTGAAATTGCTCGATTTTTGGAAATTCTTTGATCAAAAGAGGAAGCTGATTACAAGCAGCAACGGCGTCCTCAGAATTGTCACCTTCCTGAACATAAGTATTGAAGTACTGTATTCCTTTCAAAAACTTTGTGATATTATGTGATTGCAGCAGATGGTAGCACAATTTGAACGTGATTTGCTGCGTGCTAATACTTGACTGGAAACTACTCTCGGAGAAGTTGAAAAGAGCGATATTCGTAGGTTGAGGAGCTACATCATTTATCTGAAGTTTTGCCTCGAACTCTGCCACGATGTCATTGACTTGTGATAAATCACATACGCCAAGAGAAAAGGGTGATTTGCGAAATTGTGAAACAGCCACATTTTCATCTATTTCATCTGTAGCATCAAAAATGACCAGCTGGCTGATTTTTAGCTCTTCGATCAGCGGAATCAGGACTTCTTGACAAAAATTGTTTTCATACTTCTGAATGATCGGTGATCTTTGCTGTACCACGTACATCTTTAGTTTGGGGCTGTAGAACAGCTCCAGGGGTGTGGTCAACGACTTCCATTCGGTATGCTCATAAAGGTTGGACTGAGATCCTCTAGCGAAATCAAGAGGTCCAGCGAAAGGGAAAAGATAGAGGCTATCCAATTCTTTTACAAACTTGAAATCTGCACTCAAAGAATGTAGTATCAAATCTGTTGATAGCTGTGGCACATTTCCAGTGGAAACGAGTGGTAAAAGAAGAGTACTCATGGATAATGATTGTAGGTTTCAAAGCAGCTTTTTTTTTTAAACAAGGACAAGGACAGATACTTCAATAGTACCGCTAGCAGTAATGGGCGGATAATGACGAAATCCTCAATAGAAACCTGCTCGAAAGTTGTAAAAAAATCAAGGGAAGCTTTGAGTCTAGGCGATAGTTCGAATCTATAGGTAATATATCTACACTAGATCAAATACCGAACCAGCGTACATAGTGATACTTAAACTTACTTGCGAAAACTTCAGCAGTGACGTGAGGAATAGAGGTCGCTGGTCATCAACACATTTGATGAACGCATTGAAGCATCATTTGTGTGTTTTTTGTTTGTTTGCTTGATTTTTTCAACGTTCACAACTGGCATCATGCTGCCGCGACAATTTCATTTCTGAATAACTCGAGGCGCAGACGGTAGAGAATAATAAAATAGCTAGAGATCATCAGACTAGCACTGAACCACAATATCTGACAGTTCTGTAGATCGAATTACCCTTTAGGACTGAATGTTAGAAATCGCTTAAACGTGGGAGCAAAGGAATTCTTTCCCTAACTGATGTTCCAACGCTGCTCTTAGCCTTGGGTTCTATGAGAAAGGTGTGGTGGATATAGCGAACTGTGCCGTGTAATGATGGGAGTGTCAAGGACGGCGCATAGTTCGGTCCTGATAATCCCGTGGCAGCAGTGGAAAGTAAAAGACCTTCAATCATGAAGGTGACGAAACCTAGTGATGGAACAACGGAAGGATCAAGACTAGTGAAACGATAGCTTTGAGTCTCATGAACACTTATCGTATCACATTAGACGAAACGGGAATCGTATATCTCATGAAATCGATGATGTTATTGTTCTTAGTAGCATTTCCCATTAACCGCTAGAGAGCGTACTCAACACAGTCTCCTAGTTTGAGGCCCGCTACCTCTGGGAGAGAATCGAGATTTGGCTTTTTCAGTTGAAAGTGGCTATGTTGGTGAATGCTAGTCTGGCTGGCCCCGTAGCTTTGTATGTCAAGAACAAAGCAATTCTGTAGGTGACGTCTTGTAGCGATTTCCCGCCATGGGTCACTAGAAGCGATACAAAACTACAGGTTCACCTATTATACGATTTATCGCAAGCATCAAAACTGGGATTTATAGCATTGAGATCATTTTCAAAGAAAACTGTCGGACTTTGTTTAATGACACTAATTAATTCTGACGTTGTGGAAAACAATGGCAGTGGGTTGACAGTTAAAGAAAGGAAGAGCGAACTTCAACCAAAATAACAACACAACACAACACTGCAAGATGCCCGGTAGCAGTCAATAAAATCACACCAGTTTGTGCCATTAGTCAAAATTATTGCACAAGCTTAATGCATCGAATACCGTACAATGCCCGAGAGTTTTAAATTTTACAAGATTTGGTTCAAAACAGTCTCTCCCGAAATGTAAGAAAACCGACTTCATTCGTACACACCTTCAGCAAATCATAACAATTGGTTCTAGTGTGCTTATTCAAATATCATTCTATTCCTACACACAGTCGTCGTATGGCTTCCAACGAAAAGCTGACGTGGTGTGGAAAAAAATTTTTTTATAGCTAGGCCTTGCATTGATGATATGTGCGATGAGATGAGCTTAGCCCTGACTGTAACCGCTGCGAACTCGAAATCGAAAGCAAGTAACGTTAGTTAAGAACTAAGCTACAAACATCATCGTCTTTTGCTGTTTCATTTATCACTTGTGGTGTTCATTTAGAACTAGTTTTCGTAATACCATCAATCCTAGAAGTTCACAATGTCCACTAACTTCGAAAAACACTTTGAAGAAAATGTCGACAACTGTTCTCTGGAACAGTTAAGAGACATTTTGATCAATAAGTCTGGAACCACCAAACTGGCAAATCGTTTCAGAGCTCTTTTCAACCTAAAGGGTGTTGCTGAGGAGTTTGCATCAAATCCTGAAGATGCTCGCAAGGCCACCGAATACATCAACGAGTGTTTTGCAGACGAGAGTGAACTGTTGAAACACGAAGTAGCATACGTCTTGGGACAAACCAAAAATATGGTCGGTGCCCCGCTTTTGAGAAAAGTGCTAGAAGACCAAAACCAGCAGTGTATGGTGCGTCACGAGGCTGCTGAAGCGCTTGGGGCCTTGGGAGATTTGGACTCGTTGCCTATGCTTGAGACGTATTTCAAAGAGGACCCACTGTTGGAAATAAGGCAAACGTGTGAGCTGGCCATCGGCCGCATAAAATGGCAGACCAGCGAGTCGGGAAAGAAGGAAAACCTCCAGGATTCGCTTTACTCGAGCATCGACCCGGCCCCACCCCTCACTTTGGACATCAACATCAAAGTGGAAGAGTTGAAACAGATCCTGAACGACCAGGAAAAGCCATTGTTCGAAAGATACAGAGCGATGTTCAGACTCAGAGACATCGGCAACGACGAGGCCTGTATGGCTTTGGCTTCAGGATTCGACGACCCATCGGCTCTTTTCAAGCACGAAATTGCTTACGTTTTCGGCCAGGTCGGTAATGCTATCGTGGTGCCCAAATTGATCGAGGTGCTGAACCGGGAAAACGAAGCACCAATGGTGAGACACGAAGCGGCAGAAGCCTTGGGTTCGATAGCCACCGATGATGTACTTCCTATCCTCAAGGGTCATCTTAATGATAAAGACGACGTGGTGAGGGAATCGGCCATTGTAGCTCTCGACATGTACGAGTACGAGAACAGCAATGAGTTGGAGTATGCTCCTTCCTGAAATCAGCGCTACGACAAAAGCTGTGCTCACAGTAAATGAAATATAGGCTTATAAATTTATAAAGGGTGTAATAGTGAGAATTCTGGCTACTATTGATCGTACTTCCCTATGCTGTGGAATTCTTGATCGCTACTGACATCTGCATTGATGCCTTTATTAACTTGAAAGTTTAGATCTGCAATAAGAGATAGTGGAAACTTACAACTAAAAGACTAGAAGAACAGCCCACGAAGCCCATAGATTATTCACAATGGCCTCCAAGATAGTGTTTGTTACCGGTAATGTCAATAAGCTCAAGGAAGTGAGGATGCTGCTGGCACCTGCAGAAGGGCAAGTGCCTGCTTTTGAGTTGACGAACATTGATTTTGATTTAGACGAGCTTCAAGACAGCTCCCTGGAAAACATCGCCCGTCACAAGGTGTCACAAGCGCAGGAAAAATTGGCAAAGGGGACTGCAGTTTTTGTGGAGGACACGGCCTTGTGTTTTGATAGCTACAATGGACTACCTGGCGCGTATGTTAAATGGTTCTTGAAAAGTGTGGGACCAGAGGGATTGGTCCGTATGCTTGCCGGATTCGACAATAAGAAAGCCGAGGCTGTAACCACGGTTGCATTTGCAGACTCCAATGGCCAAATACATGTCTTCCAGGGCAAAACTCAGGGCAAGGTCGTGGATCCTCGCGGATCCCGCGAGTTTGGCTGGGATTGCATTTTTGAGCCCGAAGAAGGCGCTGGAAAGACGTATGCGGAGATGGAGAAGAAGGACAAGAACCAAATATCGCAGAGGTCCCGAGCGTTTGCGTTGCTGAGCAAACATTTGAACGGTGCGTCCAACTCTGGAGTGTAATAATTACTGGAATACACACCAAAATAGCAAAGGAGATAGATGAGATATATGAAAGAGAACAAGGATCACACAAGTGTTGAGAACTTTCGTTACCTTCATGTTTGGATCTTTTAAAAAGTGATCACCAAGTCACGTGACAAAATCACCAAGTCATTTTACCGTTTACAGAGGACCACTGAACACCTCTAACATGGTTTAAAATTGAGTAAACTGACCGTTCCAGTATCCCAACCACGAAAATCGTTCTCTATACAAGACTCTATGTGTATTTACTATCCTTTTCCCTCTAAACTGTCACTCTTTCCAGCATCTTCATCTCATCTCGATGACTATATATGATCTGGCAGCTGGAAAAAAAGTTTTCAATATATGAAATCGAAACGTTTCGAGGTCCAGGATACATAAGCGTAAAGACTTGATTCACGTCGTTTACAAGCCAGGAAGAGTGTTGTTTGGTCTTCAAGGAACTCCGTTTCACTTGCGAAAGAGACCTTTTTTTTTAATACAAGTGGTGTGTCTTGTTCGAGAGGAAAGAACAGCAATCTGTTTTGGTGCCAAGGACAGAGTTTTGTACATATATGGACATCTTGGGTCACACGGAAGTAATTAGAGGGAAAAAGCGTTTTTGAAAGGTTGTGCAGCTGGAAAAATCGAGTTCGATTCTTGAGTCTCTGCGCTACGGTCAAATAAATTGAAAAATATTAGGTCAAACAGGACCGTCAAGTTCGCATTTTTACATTTGCATTAATACATCACTCAAGTGTGTGATTCTTAATCACTAACATCGTATGTTGATGATTCAACAAATTCAACACGCCGTCGAAATTGCCAATTCGTCTACCACTGACAATGTGTTGAAACGACAGGCTCTAGACTTTTTGGAAGAAGCCAAGACAAGTGGTTCGGCAGCCCAGGTATTTGCCTCTCTCTTGCAAGATGCGGCAAGCACAGATGTCAGCAAGTTTGTGGCATTGCAGGTTTTGAGTGATCTAGTGGTGGCCAGCTCCGGCGAACAGCTGGAATTCCTAAAAAACACATGTGTGGAGCTTTTGCGCACCAGAGGGGCAGCGAACAGTAAAGTAGAAGAACCCGAATACGTCAGGAATAAGGTTGCAGAAATGGCAACGCGGCTTTTCTACTGTATGTACGGCGAGTGCAACAACAATTTGTGGCCTACGTTTTTCGACGATCTGCTTCAACTGCTCAGCATTGATGGGTTACAAACCGGTACATCAGCCGAATTTTCCAGTGTGGGCCTTGATCTCTTTTTGAAGATCGCTCTGGCGGTCAATTCAGAAATTGCAGAGCAGACCTTCGTGAGATCTAAAGACATTCAATCTAAGAATAACGACCTCAAAGACACCATGAGAGTACGAGACGTACAGCTCTTATCTTCACTTTGGCTGAACACGCTGAAGCTCTTCAAATTGCAACAATTTCCAGCTCAGCTTGCTAATCTTACACTCTCTTGCATCGGTTCGTACATTTCTTGGATAGAAATTAATTTGATTGTGAACCCCGAATATATCAACATTATCTTCGATTTTTTGGACCAACCTACTTCTAAAATTGCATGCGCACAGTGCCTGTGCGAAATCATTTCCAAGAAAATGAAATCAGGAGATAAACTCGCTTTGTTGAGTATGCTCAATTTGACAGAAAAAGTTGTTAGTGTGGGGGACGATGACCTTGAGGTCCAAGAACAATTAGCTAACTTGGTTGCATCCGTTGGTCTCGAAGCTTCGATAATTCTGGATCGGTGCAACGAAGACACATCAGGACAAGAATCTCAAGAAATTGCAAGCGCTGCTGACAGGTTAATTATACATCAAGTTTCTCCATTGGTGTTGAAATTTATGGAGCATGAATATGATTCAGTCACTCAGCAATGCTTCCAATTTATCTCTCATTATCTTCAGTTTCTGAAAAAGTTCTTTGCGTTGGGTGGAAAACCTGGCAGTGCTGTTGCCATGAATTCGAAAAGACTTTTGTTAGACTCCGATCACGAAAACTTCCTGGATAGTCTAATAAAAGTATGCATGAAGAAAATGATGATAGATGAGAGCTGTGATGAGGATTCAATAGACGATATTGACGAATTTAACGAGACCATTAGGTCAAAACTTAAAATATTTCAGGATACCATAGCGATAATAAATCCGGGAATTTACCTGAGGAATGTTGTGGAAAATGTACAGGGTCTTTTGGGCTCAACCGACTGGAGGCAGCTCGAATTTGCCCTCTATCAAATGCATAATTTAGCAGAAAGCATCCGCAACAATCTATTTGGCGTTACAAAGAAGGAAATAACCTCTTCAGAACCTCACAATGTCATGTGTCGCTTCATGGCGACGTTGCTAGACAGCACCAACATTTTCATGGTTCAAAATGCATTAGTACAGGTGTCCTTCTTCGAGCTCATCGTGAGACACCATTTGTTTTTGCAGGCGTCTTCAAAAGACGAAATCACTCTTTTGAATACATTCTGCAGCGAACTTGGGATGTTTAGCAGCAAGGAAAGGGTAAGATTGAGGACATGGTACCTGTTTACTCGCTTCGTCAAGTTAACTAAACCAAAACTAGCAGCAGAGCCTCTTTCTCAGCTGCTCATCAAGATATCCCAGTTGCTGGTTATCAAAGCGGTGGAAACAACACAGCAGTCACCAGAGCACAATGTCACATTTAACAATCAACTTTACTTATTTGATGGAGTTGGGATGCTAATCGGTGCTAGTTCAGACTCGACTTATAATTTACTCGACGGTGTTTTGGTTCCCCTCTTTTCCAGCTTGGAGTCCTGCATCTCAGACCAAACTAAGTCGTCAAATGGGGTGATGCAAGCCCATCATGTTCTAATGGCGATTGGTACTGTAGCCCGAGGCATTCATTCCGGGTTGGTGCCAGACAATCAGGTCAATAGCACAGAGGTTGCGAGTAAATTTTTTTCACGAGCGCTGGTTGAAAAGTTCTCGAACGTGGCCGAAGTAATACTGGTTACGTTCTCTTACTTTAACAAACACGAAGTTATACGTGATGCGACTAGGTTCGCTTTTGCGCGTTTGATCCCGATTTTAAATGAGGAGATTTTGCCATTCACAAGTCGGTTAATTGCTATATTTTTGACGTCTGATCTTAAGGTTTTGGAATTGAACGATTTCTTGGGATTTCTGGGTCAGATTGTACACACTTTTCACAAGAGTGATGTTTGCTATCAACTGCTAAACAATTTACTTTCGCCGGTCATCGAGAAAGTCTTCAACGCAGTTGCTCAGGAAGAAAGCGATGCCGAATCAGTCCAAAGCAGCGTCATGGCGTCAAGCATCATTAAAAATACAAATGAAAAAAATGTTGTAATAACGGACTCTTTTCGTGACAAGATCCTTCTGAAAAAGGCATATTACAATTTTTTGCAGTCATTTGTGACCAATCACTCCACTTCTCTGTTTTTGACGGAATCAAACAGGGCTGTGCTACCCATAGTGCTAGAAGATCTACTCAGTTACACTCCAGATGAAATACAGGAAACCTCGTCGATGAAACTTGCTCTAAATGTATTGGTCAATTTTGTCAAGTTTTTGGGAACGGGTACGTGCACAGACGCAGAGGATCCCAATGCTAACAATTTTGGAAAACTGGATGGGCTGGGAGAATTTTTCATTGCTAGAATCATTCCACTTGTTTTCGAGATACCATTCAAACCGGAGTACGGATTCAACGTCCGAGATGCCAGCTGCAGAGTAGTTGCGTGCGACCTTTCTAGGTCGTTGAAAGCATTACACAGAATTTATGAGCAGTCAAATTCAAACCTGTGCATCAACTACCTGACCGAAAACTATTTCCCTCAGGTCCAATTTCCCGATCAACTATCAGCCGAGTTTGTCAATGCATTGGTGAACAGCGACGACAAAAGCTTCGAAAAGTATTTTGTGACTTTTATATCGAACATGGTGGGTTAACCCACTGTGTTGTCTAAACGGTCTGTCAAAAGATGTGCCAGAGTCGCCCGAGTCTCTATAGGCCTGCGAAAAACAACACGCTGTAGTTCTTTAGTGTGTCCTGCATCTATATTCGACATCGCAGGTATACAAGGAAAAGCGTCTCAAAACCAAAAAAATAAAGAAGAAAGAAAACAGGAGAATAGGAAGGACATGCAGGCTCAAGCCTATTTTATCCGAGGCGATCTTTAATCTATGTCGGGGCATCCATTTTCATGAGTTATGCTTGACATAAGGATTTTGGTTTTTCTTCTTTTTTTCAATATTTACCTTAGCATGGCATGGCTTCACAGGCCACAATCTAGCATATAAGCATATACAAGCAACAAGCGTTTTCCTAATGAAGGAAGATGGGACGGAACTCCAAGTCTTGCCTGTATATTCATAGAATATGCTGTCCGCCATCCATTTGAGATGCAAAAATTTGTAAATTTGTAACATGTCATATCACAACTGGAAAATAGAGAAAACTGATAGAGAGACCATCAGTAGCTCAACAGTCCTTCAAGTTCTCAGAAGCCATTTTAAGATGGCCCTATCACTGTCGGTGTCAGTATTTCAAGAGTTCATCAGTCACGTGATCCCAATTGTTCCTAACCGTTACTGTAATCAACAAAGGTGCGAGTTAACCGTCAAGGTTGAACTGTAAAGTTCGATCCTGACCATATTTCGGAACAGTAACTGAATAACTCTCAGAGTACCATCTCCTTTCCTCTACACGTCGCTGGCTCTTCGTCACCGCTTATCTTGTAGGTAAGTACTGGACGTACACAATGACTCTATCTAAAATCGTTAAATTAGCAAGTTTACGGTATAGTTCACCCAAAGATTGAAGAGATCGTACATTAACGGGCAGGTCAAAAACGCTCAAGCGAGAGACTTTGGGTCTTAAGATGTCTGGACTAGAGCAAGATCTATTGATGAATGGTAAAATAGAAATTTGCCCGGAGAAAATAGCCTTTACAGATGATATAGTAGAAAATGCTGCATCAGGCGATATTAAGGACACCGGAGCTACGACTACGGTTATCGACGAACTTGGGGGCAAAAAGATTGAAGAGTTCAAGCCTTTGAATAGCACAAAATCTCATCTGTACACAATGCAGGAACTGGTGGAAATAGGCAAGTCATTATCTGATCAGTCTCAGGTCTCACTAAGCGTACATATTCCAAAAAAGAGTTTCTGGAGATTGACCAACAGACACCCAGATAGAAGACAGTCTGAAGTGGGCGCTAGTATGGGAAATGGTCACAAAAATGGATCAACATTCCGAATGCCGGAATCCAACGCTGAAAAGAAGAATCACAGGGCAAAAAATACTCGCAACGCGAAACGTGGCAGCAAATTTGCCAAGGGAGATAAGCCTTACTTGGAAGAAAAAGATGTGCAAGTGAACAACGATGATCTGCTTGCATTGGAGGAGAAGATAAAGCCCACAGGAAACTCTATCACAGATTTTGAAAACTGGAGGAAAAAAATGAAGGAATTGGAGGGTCAAAAGAGGGGACCTTCAACGAACAGTAGCTCCGATGCAATTGAAAGACCTACACTATCCAATAATGGGAGCTCAATTTCTGATTTTTTCAATTTAAACAGGCAAAGCTCGTCCAATTTCGAAGAACTTGAACCAGACCAGGAAACTTTGGAAAGCGCCAAGACCTCTTCGCATTCTCGATTCTCTTCTTTTTTCAATACTGGAACAGCAGCTAGCAAAAATGAATCATCCAGCACATTAGCCCAACCCCCAACACCCAAGGAGGCCGAGGCAAAGTCTAACGCTGGTTCCCGTATCTTGTCTTTTTTCGACAATATGGAGACCGAGAAAGGTGCAGCAGAGCAACTACCACAACACAAAACTTCCTCCACTTCATCTGTATCATCACCACCGGTGCAAGAACAGACAAATAACCACTTTTTCCAGGGGCTTTTGAACAGAGGCAAAGCATCCCCCAGCCCAAAAGCAGATGACGCGCGAGCCTCGAATGATAGTGTTGCCACGAAAGCGCGTGCTACAGTACCTTATTCTACCCCTGGTGGTGAACAATCAAAGGTCCAAGAGCATCAAAGAGCTAGAGCTCCTCCCGGTCTGTCGTCGATACCAGGAAACGCCCCCGTTGCACCTAATCAGGGGCCCTCCGGTTATCATATGGGCATGTCCATGAACACGTATTCTCAAAATCCACCGATGGCTCAGCCACCTACTGGATTTCAGCAATTCCAGATGCCACCTCCAGGAGTTGGCGTGCCTCAACCTTTTTTCACTAACCAGGGGCAAGCTAGTGAAAAAGGTAACAAGGTCTTTCGTCCACCCAACATGCAACTCCCGTTCATTCCGGGCCCTCACAACATGCCACCACCAGGTTTCGGCCCGATGCACGGTATGCCTCCACCAAACATGTCACAAGAAATGCCTCTCCCTATCAACAACATGATGGCTCCTCCACCCGGATTCTTCAATCAAGGAGGCCCTATTCCTCCTTATGGGAACCCTCAAATTGCCCCACATGCTTTGAACGGCAACGTTCAGCAGCAAGGTATGCGTCCGCGCGAGGCTAAGTAATTGAAGGGCTGCAAAATTTTGCTTATTTTCCAACACTGAAAAGCTTGACCAGTGTTATTTACGATTACGATGCAAACGATGCCGTGGGATGAACACGCAGTTTTTGTTTTACTTATTTTTTAGTATATATCACATACCTTTTCTGTACAGATTGGCGATACCGATAGCTAAACTGGCTAATTGAATGTGTTCGTTCCCCCCATTTGTTAGCTTTGAATCTGAACCGAATATTAGCCAAGAAACTTCATTTTTGAAAGACTTGGTAAGCTGATCATTATTGATGTAATACTCATGAAGCTGATTGACCATTGCAGCCCCACTCCAACCACTTCTTTTGAGCTCACCCACGTAATTCATAATTTCAGAGAAGTCCATGCTTGTGATCTTACTTGTGAGATTCGAGACCAAATCTGATGGCACAGTACCAGCCAGCTCATCTACTGCAAGGCGAGTAACTATAGGTGGGTCTAGGTGCTTAACAATCTTGGAAGACGACTGTAGAAGCATGATAGCTCTCCTTAAATCACCCTGAGACACATCCATTATTTTTTCCAGCACGTTGTCTTCCAGATTAAGGCTTTCCTGGGTCGCTACGTGCTGAAGACGTCCAAGCGCGTTTGAAGCATCTAAAGATTTGAAGCGGAATTTTGAGCAACGCGATGCCAAGGGATCGATAATTCTGGTAACGTAATTGCAAATGAGACAAAAGCGCGTTACATTTGAGAAGGTTTCCATGGTTCTTCTCAAAGCGCTTTGAGCGTCAGCGGTCATTGAATCGGCCTCATCCAAGATAATAATCTTGTAAGGCGGGCATGGGTATTTCTCTATATCGGATGCAGAAGGCTTTGAAACTGTCAGTCTAGCAAAATTCTTGATTTTGTCGCGAACAATTGCTATTCCTCTTTCATCTGAAGCATTCAGTTCCAGCACTCGACTTTTAGTCAGCTCTGGGCCGTACAATTCTTTAGTCAACGCCAAAATTGTCGAAGTTTTACCAGTTCCAGGTGGCCCATAAAATAGCATGTGTGGCAAATTAGCAGATTTCAGCGTTTTCTGTAAAACATTGACTGCATGGTCTTGTGCCGTTACATCTTCCAATTTTTTTGGCCTGTATTTTTCGATCCAGGGCTTCGAGTCCTCGTTATTAGGCCTCTCAGAAGAGGCCGTTTTCTGCCGCTTGTTGAAGAAGCCCTCACTCATTATCTTTTTATAAGTCGTATATGCTCCAATCAGCGGGAATGTGAGTGTTCAGACTCGCTATAGATGCGTGAGCTTGTAGTTGTCAATTGAGCTTTGAAAGTTGGATTGGTTTGATTTGGCTCTCTCGAGTTTTACCAGGCTATTAAGGTTTAATGAAAGTCACATGATCCCCTATATGCTGAACGCCAGTTACCAAAGAATAGCTATTCATGCTTGTTAGTAGCCCTGAGATTATGAACCAAAACTAGCGCTTGATACCTGCTAATTATTTGGTATTGAATATCTTTCTGAGAGCGTGTTTTTCTGTTTGATTCGATGTTGTTGGTCTTTTGTTTGATTTTTTTTTGGAGGTTTTGAAAGTCCGAGTTTCCATCAACAAGGGTCGAGGAGCTATGATTAACTCGGCTTCTTGCATAAGAGTGCAATTTTTCTGTGTTCAAATTTGGTCTCTGTCGAGAGGAAAAGAAATCAATGACATCTGGTAAATGATTGAAAATAAATACTAGATCAATTATTAGCCAACCATTAGCACCGTGGACAATTCGCAAAGAAGCATTTCTTAGCAAAACTATGCTCCAAATTTCGAGTTAACCCAGAAGCCAGCACTAGTTCCATTTCACGTACATTTTTCGTCGGAACCTCCTCTTGGCGTCAGGATTATTACCAGGTGATAGTTAATTCACGTGATCAATGACAGCGACAGAAGAGAGAAGCTTGAATAACTATAGTCGCCAAGCGTCAAGCCACTAGAAGTACTTAAGCGTCAAATGATTTTTAATTTCGATAGACCAGTGCCGGGTGGCTTGTTAAATCGCCAAAATTCCGTACCGACAACAAATTGCAATACGGCGAGATGCTCTCACTTTAACTCAAAGAAATCGGATTAAAGACCTCTCCGAAACAAGTGCAGGATTATGGAACTTGAGTGAATTGATCTGGGCTTTACCACAAGACGCTACTCCGATTCTCTCAGATTCTCAGACTAAAACTGCATACTATTTTCAGAGACAGGTTCTTCAATATTTAGAGTCCAAATTTGCTAACCATGGCACTGAGAGCTCTAACAGTATTCTCAAACATTATGAGAGTATCTAAATAGTGCAAATATCATGCCGGACTCGAAGAGTTCTGTTCTTAGCTAAATCCTTGAAGGTCACGTTATTTTTTATAGTGAATATGATCTCTACAGTTCACATACTGAGATGAATTAGATAGACGATGAGGCATGAGTAAGCGATGAGCTACTGATCCAGGTAAGCAGCTACCAATACAAATTATCAATCACTCTTTTTCAGTATCGATAGCATCATGAGCGTCAGTGATAGTGATATTTGGGCTTCTGATTTAGATTTGGCTTCCAGCGAATTTCAGCAACAAGAATCGGCTGAAATACGGAAACTTCGATCGGTACATAATAAAAGAGGATATTTGGACGGCATCACCTCTGCCAAAGAGGACAATTTACAAAAGGGATTCGACAGCTCGTACAGTGTAGGATCCAACCTTGGTGTTCGCATTGGTGTGATTCTAGGTGAGCTACAGATACTTGCACTTTTACATGGCGGAAGTGACAAAGCATTGACCGAGGATTTCCAACGGGCACAACTAGAACTTCGAATCAACAAAGTGCTCAGTAAGCAGCATTTCGACGAAAACTGCAATCCTATACATGTCAATAGTCCCATACAACGGTGGGAGAAAATACTTGGTGACTATCGAAATAAGTACCCACGGATTTCGTCTCGCTAAACAAAAAGTTCCTAGTACACAACGTAGTATCACCAGAATGAGCACCAGCCTATATAATGCTGGCACAGGTTTTCAACAGAAGTTGCTTGCTGGATAAGCTTTTCCACTTGCTCTGGGACGTTCAAATCATGAACTCTCCGCATATCGTTGCCTGTGAGTTTATTTGTGATTCTTCTCAAAATCAACATCGCCCGTGCGTTTCTGATCTCAGACTTCTGCCGAATTTCCATCCTGGCAGCTTCTTCCGCCGAAATCGTTCCTTTTCTTAACAATTCGCTGGGATTTGCGAGTGAGAGCTCTGTACCGGTATGTTCCTCAATTGTCTGTGTTGGTAAGTCGAATCCCCAGTTGATCAGAGGATCGTATGCAAATGCTTCCAAAATAGCCATCAGCGACTCCTTGTTATCTCTCAAGACCCTCATTACGTTTTCGCAAGTGATACGGAAACTACCTTCGATACCGCTGACCTCCATAGCATACGTTAGCATACGTGTGAGACGGAAGGGCACTTTCTCTGGATACTTTTCTCTCAAAATTGCCGCCTCAAAGCAGTCCCCAAAATCGATATGTATAACTTTGCCCGTAATACGATCCAACATCAAGTTGCTAGGATGCCGATCCCCTAGACCCAAAATATAACCTACCATTGACATAACAGCCAAAGACCTGGTGTACGTGGTACGTCTCTCAAGCCAAGCTTCTGAAGATCTACTCTTGAGCCACAACACTTTGTGCAAATCTTGACCCCGCGTGTTGTCAAGCGCATACGTGAAAACCTCGATTTTCTGTAGAAGGGTCAGATTATCGTAGTCAGGAGCCATTTGCAACATGATTCGGTGCTCTATGTTTAATGGAATTTTTCTGGCTTCACGATGCTCTCTTATAAGAACGTGAAATGTATCGCTATTGTTGACCCATCCTATTAAACCTGATTTGGGCGACAATGGAATGGTTGGATATCTTTGAATATCCAAATGTCTCTGGAAGCACTTTGAATCGTTTTGCAGCAGTGTATTGACTAAACCAAACAGTTGCATTACCAGATTATCTTGTCTGATATCTTCATGTCCTTTCAAAAGGTATTGATAATCTTTACCATCGCTGCCCCTAACAGACAACCTTCTAGGTTTTTGTTTCGACGATATCACGTAGAGGATTGGCTCGAAGTACGATATATGTACAACGGGCTTCCCTGCTTGATAAGCACCAGGCACAGCGAGTTGTAAGTCGTGAGCAGCCAAAAGTTTGGGGGATACGTGCTGCAGCTCAAGTGTCTGGAGTTGTGGTAGCTGGCGGCTGATTCGGCGGAACACATTGTAGTAAATATCCCAAGCCTGATTCAAATTTGTTATGTCCTTGTTCCGCTTGTAGTTCATGACCCACTCGTAGGCATCATTGAGATCTCTTCCAAATGAGTTTTGGAAAGATATTTCGCGCAAGGTAGAAGGCCCTCTTTTTAGCATTTCATGCAACGGTTCAAGAGTGGCAAACATCTTCTCTGTATTGTGCTCCCCAAAGAACTGCCGACTCGCGTCTTCTAAGCCCTCATACCATAATTCATGCCATAAGACTGCGACGCGAATCAACTCATGACTTACCATCTCCGCTTGGTCAACTAAAACTGAACTATGAACTCTCATTTTTGCGATAATCGAGAGAGCCGCCTTTTGTCTTGAGACAGATTCTGATTTTATAGCAACCGTCAATGGATAAACCAAAGCTTGAGGATGAGCCTTTCCTAGGTCAGAGAGTAGCGATAGCAAAGATCTGCTGACAGTTTGATTTGGTTGATGGATACGTGTTATAAGTTGTGGAACTACGTCGAGCCATTTGTCGATTTTGATCAAATCGAAACCTTCATGCATTGCTTGAGTAGCCTCGGGAATGCCACCAAATTTGAACCACAGGGTAAGGAGCCTCAGGGTGTCTTGCAAAGAGTTCGACTCAGAATGCAAAATAGAGTGGAAAAACCCCTTGATAGCAGGCACGACATGTCTCTGCACCAATTCTGGAGATAAGTTGTTGGAGTCAGCGCCATTACCTTCTAAGCCCATACCCGCTGGGCCATCAGGATTTTGAATAGCGCTGTCATTTAGGTTGCCCTGTTCTCGATTTCTATCATCACTGGAGTTGATAGAAACTACGTCAAAGTTAGCAAGCGCCCAATTGTGCCACGCCTTGTACCACTTATTGTCAAAGTGAGTCGCGAGCAAATAAGAACCTAGAATTGCGTCAGGATTTTCCAAGATCCAATTACTCTGCAAGGAGACTCTCCACTCTCCCTGTTTCAAAAAGCAACGAGCTAGCAACTTCGTGTAATCCTCAACGTGATGAAGCGGTATGGTGCTGCTTTGTGGAATGCTTTGGGCAATCATATTGCTCGGCTCTAATCCTAAGTCATGAGCAACTCTGGAGGTGAAGCTAATAAGATGACGTAGTGCTTCCTTTTGAGACCCAGTTGCCCACATGTACTTCAATTGAGCGTATACCACAGGTGGGGGGGCCCTCGCTGTGTTTGGATGCGCAGGATCCCCACCGTCTTCCAATAGTGAGTTCAGCGCTTTTTGCGCCAATCCCATTCTTCCGGATTTTCTGCAAAGATTTGCGAACTTGATCCAAACCTGCATGTCTTGTTTCGGTTTCACTACAAGAGAACGCACTCTCAAGATCCTTTGCCATACGTCGACGTTTTTCTGACATCCGAGCAATCTTTTATTCCACGTCTTGCGTAAAGTAGCTCTTTTTTCTGACGCTGGAGGAAGTTTCTTGTATTCAATGATCTCTTCCAGTTCTGATATCATCTGGGAGCGGACTATCACACTGTATGCTCGATTGTAACTCTCGTTCACTAAGGCTGAAATTTCAGTGACCAAAAGATCTCTGGCCTCAAATATATGCGTTTCAGCCTTTTCGAAGTCACTTCTATGCGTGCATAAAATAGCATCAAAGAAAGCCTTGTCAGGCGATTGCTTTTTCATAACGTTAATGTATTGATCAATTCTATCCCATTGACCCAAGCCCCAAGCAGCTCCTGCGGCAAGTGGTGCGATAACTCTTCTAATTTCCAAACTTGAGGACCCCCACTTTTCAGCAGCTAACTCAGAAAGTCTATCCCACTCGCCCAGTGCGTGAAGTGATCTCATTTTACCCAATCTTACTTCAATGGAGTCTTCGCCCGCTAGTTCCCTTTGGTTATAAGAGCTAAGAGCGTCTTCCCACCTCTGTAATTTTTCGTACCACGTCTCTTTGAGCTGAAGATCGTGATGTTGCTGAGCGTGTTTTAAAATACCGATGGCGGCATCAGTTTGATGCAATTGGTTGTTGATGCTAATGAGAGACTCAATGGTGGATGCGTTCGGTTCTTGTATAAATGCCAACTCTTTGTAGTGCAGAGATTTGGCGTAGGCATGGCATTTTTGAGCGT
Organism: Lachancea lanzarotensis; assembly: GCF_000938715.1. Classification (NCBI taxonomy): domain Eukaryota; kingdom Fungi; phylum Ascomycota; class Saccharomycetes; order Saccharomycetales; family Saccharomycetaceae; genus Lachancea; species Lachancea lanzarotensis. Next base: position 342,134 of record NW_019212885.1, read on the forward strand.
ACTCGCCCAAAACAGGCACCGGTATTGGAAGAGGCTTATCATCATGTTCCATAAATTCTACTAAGTTCAGCAACGTTTGGTGAATTTCGGGTGGATTGTTGGGCGACGAAAGCGCCACACACAAGGAGCTCACAAGGTCATCTTGATATTGAGTGTACAACTCTGTCCAACAACTGGCAAATGAGGCATTGAACAGCTCCCTTGCCAATGGGTAGTAGATGCCTGCCAGTCCTGAGCACGCTCGAAGGGCATGCGAAGGTGATTCTTTTAGTAATTGAACAGCCAAACGACGTATCCATTCTTGCCAATCTTCTTTGGTTCTCTGCTGACTGCATTCCCAAGAACTTTTCAAGATAAGTTGATTTACAGGAAGCTTTTTTGCGGGCAGCTCAACATCGGTAGCCTCTTTGGTGGCGAGTTCGAAGTCTCGGTCAATTATGATACTTGTAGGAAGCGCTTCGCGATTCAACAGCTTGTTAACAAGTTGATCATATACCGTATGTTGTATCTGATTTCGTAACAAGGTTTTGTTTATGATGGGGATAAAGACAGCAAAATCCACCCCTAGCTGGAGCAACAAAAGACTCAAAGTATTCATTGTGGCCCTTATCAATTCTTGGTTCCCGCTATTCAACACGCGTATAAGCGCTTGGACTATTCTGGAGGACATTTCAGAGAGATTGACAGTCTTCGCCAGTCTCCCTAAAGTTATGATCGCGACTTTATTCAGGGTACCAGCACCGAATTCTGCTATCCTCACAATTGCTGGAATTATCAGATGCGCAAACTCATCGAGGTTTGCGTCAAATACGACAAGCGATTTCATTATTCTGACCGACACCACTTTTTTGTTTGATTTATCTTTCTCCAAAACATCCAAGAATAGAGCTAAAGTTTGAGCGAGGAATGCCTTGAACTCACCTTTGAGAGCCTTAGAAATCGACTCAATCACTGTGATTATTGTGATTTGGAGTTTGACCAGTGGAAAAAACTCTGTGATAACTTCAAATATCTCTCCAACAAACGGTCTGATATGCTGATTGACGATTGAAACAAGAACACCTAATTGTTGGAAATAGAATTCCAAAAGCGAAGGCGGGCATGCCTGCATGACGTTAATGATTCCCGGCACAATCTGTTTTAAAAAGGACACGCACCGTAAGCCTAACGTCTGGAAAATATGCATTACCGCTTGAATCACGGAAGTGTGGTGAGACGACAGGGAGGGGTCATTGAGAATTTTCATCAACGTAGTAATCACTACGGTTGGATAGTATTCATCGTTAGAGGGTGATGTTCCCTGCATCAGCAAACCAACGTCTACCGGCGGAGCGTTTTGGTCGGCTGTAGTGGTAGCATTTGAAGTGCGCTCGACCTCCCTATGTTTGTAAGGATCCAAAGCGCCAAGGATTCCTATGAGACGAACAGTCTCCCTTCTGATATTTGGCGAGCTTTCTGACCTGAGAATGTTAATCAATACACCCAGCAGCTGCGGAAAACTCAATAGAGGTTCTATGACATATCCAGAAGAAGCTGATAGTTGACCGAGCGTCTTTAATGCGGCGAGACGCTTAAATGAGTTTGACTGATCTTGAAATGTATTGATGATAAGTGGCATCAGTTGACCAAGAAACGGAGTCAATGCCTCTCCTCCTACAACTGACAATTCGCCCATCGCCTTAAGAGCTGTTGAAGCTACCGCAGAGGAATTATCTTCACATTTGGGTAAAAGTACGTCCAAAATAGGCTCAATATAAGGTTTTGTTACGTCCTGACTTGAGCTTATTAACGTGCTAATCAGGGAGGCACTTTCTTCTTTTTTGCGCGACATGGTAGAAAAACTGAGCTGACTTAAAAGTTGCAGCAAAGTTTTTCTGAGAGATGGAATAACATAGGCCGGGTTCACAAGGGAGAGTCTCCCAATGATTTTCATCGCTTCTATTTGGATCGCGAAAACTTCGTCATTCAATGCCATGAAGAGTAGACGGACGTTATCTGGCTGAGACAGTTGGGGATCGAAACTTATATCAAGATGCCTCAAAACCTCGAACCTGATCTCCACAACAGGATCTGTAATGGCGACCGTTAGCAGCTTACCCAAAACTTCAGACACAGTATTTAGCGCATGCAGTGACGTTTGTTTACAAATCTGGTCTTTCACAAACAGATCGCATGACGCAAGGGCAGCATATTTTCTCACCTGAGGGCTTTCGTGCTCAATGTACGAGACTGTGATCATCCGGACGAAGTATGCCAGAGAGTATCTGTAGTCTATCTTATGCAGCATTATCAATGCCTGGTTTAGGATATGAACGTCATAGATGTCATCATTAAGTTCACCTGTCTTCCTTAAGATCAATTGATCTCTATAATGCCTGGCTCGCTCACTGTTTAAAGGTTTCAGTGGAATCGGAGATCCTGGTGGTTTGAATTTCTCCCCTGATAAAATGAAACAAAGCATATCAAGGGACTTTTCGTTTATGACAGTCTTTAAAGACGGAATTTTTTCAGTGATTGTCGTCAAAGTCGTTTGCATATGGTCCGACAATGGACAAGCAAGCATAAGATCCAAGAGGTCTTGATTCAAGTATTTAGCCAAGACAGGACCTACCGCACATGCCAGTTTCGCAACACAGTAAAAAATCTCCGCCTCAAATTCTTTCCGCAGTTTAAATTTCATCATCAAAACGTCTCTTACATTGTCCAAAATCGAGTCCAAGTAAGGTGCAATGCTCGATTGAACTTGCTGTGCAATGTCACCTATCGACACGGATATGGCGGCTTTGTCCGTATTATTAGTTGGAGATGCATTTTTTAATAAAGTCAAATAGTGAATCATAGTCTGATCTAGGTATTTTTCGGTGAAAATTTGAGAGTCGGCAGCTGCCAATAAAGGCAAAATTGCATAAATCTCATTCCGAATCACGCTTGATTTGTGGTCTTTGTATCTCATGGTCATCTCATAAATTTCGTCAAACTGCTCATGCAGGTAAGTTCCTCTTAAAGACAAAAGTTGTCGGTAAACGATCAAAGTTGCGTGGATAGCTTCATGGGTATTGAGTTGCAAGCCATAAGAACAGCCTTCAAGCAATCTTTCAAACCATTTTTTCGAAAGTTTCGCGTCCCTACCCTGTATGATTTCCATGCACTTGTAAAGCGTGTTTGCAGCATCTACGCGAATGGCAAGTCTTGTGTCTCGCAGAGCTCTCCATATGTTATCCAAAATGGAATTGATGTATGGATATAGAAGATAAGGAGAGTTCTCTGCGATGGCACTAAGGATGAGAAGTGAAGCATGTTTTCTGAGCTCTTGCTTGAAATTTGAGGAAGAATTTTCTGGAGATGTTGTGAGCCATTCTATGCAAGTTTTGACCTCGAACTCAACGAAATCCGAGGTTAATGTGCCACCAGGAATCGCAAGTTTTCCCAATGTCTTTGCAGCAGCTCGCATAACATCGACATCACTTGACGGAACCAAAACACGGAGGTAATTTGCTAGCCGTGAAGTTTGATTGGGAAGTTCATCCGATTGCGCGTAAAAATCGATCAAAGTGTCGACCGCCAAAATACCACCAAACCTTTCATTCGAGGAAGACCCATGGATGAGCTCGAATATCTTATTGTTTATGTCATTGCTAAACCGTTGAAACTGTTCGGTGGATACCTGACGTGCAAGAGATACCAGACTATTTTTCAGCTCAAACGAAGCCGCAGATCGCTCTTGAGCGCTGGGATTCTTTAGTTTATTGAAGATAATTGCAAATGCCATGAAAGTTGTTTCCGAGTCCTGGTCTGCCCCCACAGATCCGCTTGGAATGCCGGCAGTAAGTCCGGAGAAATCGGCATTGTCGTGTTCGACTGAACCAGTCGCATTAACCGGGGCAGCTCCGCTACCAACGGCTCCAGTTTTGACACCGTCCACCGCTTCAGATCCGTCTTTTCCACCGGACAGAAGCTTCTTGCGCCTGACTATATCATGTTTCATTTTCAGCATGAGAGAATGCGGGCCAGGTTCAGCGTCTCAAATGGTTCTCTCAATGCTCCCAGGTGGGTAAACTAACTTGTTCCTAATTTCTACATCAACCGAATGGATAGATAGATAGATAGATATACTGGTGTAATATGTGTGGTAATTATCTATTGTTGGCTAGTCACTATATACGAACGTCACAATTTAAAGAGTTCGGTACATGGGAATCCTTTTTGAGCTTGAACGTTCTGTAATGGATTGCGGAACCGTCCAAGAGACCTATTCGATCATTTTATACTTTCATATCTTGTCTCCACACATTGATTCTTCGGGAAACTTTAAAAGCAAGCTTCTATCACGTGATACGTGTTAGCGAAATTCACATTCCTGATAGTTCTAACGCGCGTTAGACATACATGAGTACTTTGATAACACTATTGTAGAGTCTAGCACACAATTAAGCTCCTATGTTTTGGCGAACTTCACCAACAATTGCCCTTTGACTGTAAAATTCGACTCTCTACTCTGGTCACGTGACTCACACTATAAATTGAGGTGACAGTAATCGCTACGAAAACATCATCCTAGAGAGGAAATACCGACAACAAGTCTAGATATAATTCCGAGTCTTGCATAGCCCCGTTATCGAGTCCCCCCTACTACTAACATTCTGCTAAATTTGTTCTTCACATATATTAAATCACTTATAGTTTCAAAAGTTCGATAAGAAAACGACGACGGCGTTCAATGTCAAAAAGCAAGTGTCACGTGCCGTGTCAAATTTCAACTCATGAATAATAATTTTTATAATGAAAACTATACCGGTGGTTTTTGATTGTCAACCAACCCCTTTCCAGAAGATCAAGCACGAGAAAGCCTCTTTAGACTGGTCTTAGGCTGCCATTGAGCTAGTTGGACGATTTTTCAAGCACTTTTTGAGAGATGTCGTACTTGAATAATCCGGCCATTGTCATGGACAATGGTACTGGACTGACGAAATTGGGATTTGCTGGTAATGATTCTCCATCGTGGATTTTTCCTACAGCCATAGCCACGGCACAGCGATCAGCGACAAAAAGCAGCGGCAGTGGGGCAAGTGGGAGCTCTGCACAAAGCACATCAAATCCGTATTTCGGAAACTCCACCTCTGCCACTTCTTTCAACAATTTGGCTTCCGCGGCGCTCATGTCAAACAATTTGGCCGGGAAACGTGGTACCGAGGATTTGGACTTTTACATCGGTAACGAAGCACTCTCCGCAGCCCAGGGACCTTCGTATTCCCTTAGCTACCCAATTCGCCACGGTCAAGTCGAAAATTGGGATCATATGGAGAGATTTTGGGAAAACTCGATCTTCAAGTACCTGAGAACTGAACCAGAAGACCACTTTTTCCTATTGACTGAGCCACCTCTCAATCCTCCGGAAAACAGGGAACAGGTAGCCGAAATTTTTTTCGAGGGTTTCAACTGTGCCGGTCTCTATATTGCGGTACAGGCGGTACTCGCGTTGGCCGCCTCTTGGACGTCTTCGAAAGTTGTCGACAGATCACTGACCGGTACTGTTATAGATTCGGGTGATGGTGTCACCCACGTCATCCCAGTGGCTGAAGGTTACGTGGTTGGCTCCGCAATCAAGAACATTCCCATTGCGGGAAGAGACATTACACTTTTCATCCAATCGCTACTAAGAGAACGTGGCGAGGAAGACACCACATTGAAAACGGCCGAGCGTATCAAGCAAGAATACTGTTATGTTTGCTCGGACATCGTCAAAGAATTCAACAAATTTGATAGAGATGCTCAAAAATTCGCCCAATTCATTGTTGAAAATACAGAGAAAACAAAACGCAAGGTAATAGACGTGGGATATGAAAGGTTTTTGGCGCCTGAGATTTTCTTCAATCCGGAAATTGCATCCTCGGATTTCTTAACGCCATTACCTACCGTTGTTGATCACACAATCCAGGCATGTCCCATTGACGTCCGTAAAGGGCTTTACAACAACATTGTACTCTCGGGGGGATCTACGATGTTTAGAGATTTCGGTCGCCGTCTCCAAAGAGATATCAAGGGCATAGTAAACAACAGGATTGCATTGAGTGAGAGTCTAAGCGGTACAAAATCTACAGGTGTCGATGTACAGGTTATTTCGCACAGAAGACAGAGAAATGCAGTTTGGTTCGGTGGCTCTTTGTTGGCACAGACGGCCGAATTTAAGAGCTACTGTCACACAAAGAAAGATTACGATGAAATTGGACCTGAGATTGTGAGAAATTTCAGTCTTTTCAACATGGTGTAGATAAATCATTTACAAAAATTAGTATCATTCCTGTGTACAGAATAGGACCTCTTAAAATAAAAAGGCTAAATGAAGTTTTATCGAAACGCGTGGCGAGTTACATTCTGCTACCTATATATTTACAAATTAGTACTCGTCTTTCCCACTTATGATGACGTTATCAATTTTGAGAATCATTCTGCAAAGCTGAGTGGCTAGTTGAATTTGTTGTTTCTTACCAATCAATGGATCAACAACAAATAGTTCCTTCATGTTGTTCGAGTCGTTGGACAGACAATCCACTCCTGTTGTGGAGACTTTCTCTTTGATTTGGGAACTCTTCAGCAGGGACAAAGTTTCAATTGGATCTAGCCCGGAATTCTCAGCTAATAGCATTGGAATGGTGTCAAGAGCTTGAGAAAAGGCACGGAATGCATACTGGTCAATACCATGCTGTCTATCGGCTTCTTCAGACACCGCCACCGACATGGTAACCTCGGCAGCACCACCTCCGTAAACAACTCTGGAGTCTCTTACCAGATTTCTTACAACACAGAGAGAGTCATGGAGAGCTCTCTTAGCTTCGTCTACGATCATCCTGTTAGAACCTCTGATGAAACAAGTCACCGTTTTCGAGTTTGAGCATTCTTCAATGACCAACATGCGGTCTTTTGTTGTTCCGAACTCGACTTCACGAATCTTACCGCACGTACCCAATTTTTCGGGCGACAGATCCTGGAAACGAGGTACTATACGACCCTTGGTAGCGATTGCAATTTGCTCTAACTCTTGGCCACCGACCCATCTTACGGCAGGCAGGTTATTTTGCAATAGTAAATGGTTGGCCTCATCGTCAAAGCCCCACTGACAGATCGCCACGTCGGCACCAGCATTCTTCACGTAGTTGATCATTTCCGTGAATTTTTCCCGCTCGTAGGACTGCAGTTTTTGATATTCTTCAACAGTTGATATATCGAGTTTGTGTTTAGTTTTTGGTTTGGGAGGCTCGAAGGGACATGTCAAGATGGCAAGTTTTACGCCGTCCTGACCCTCTTTAGGTTTGACCAACTTTGGCATTTGTGGATGAGAAAAATCTTTGTCAAGAACAACACCTTTGATGAGTTTGGAATCTTGTAGAGAACCACCCACACGGCCCTCTAACTTGATAAGATCAAAATCCACGTCTTTCCGGTCCAGATCCATCACGCTAGTAACAGCATCCACGGCCATTTGTGCGAATCTGTCGAGGTCTTTGGATACGATTTTGGACCCCAGCGAGGTCTTGGCAGCCTTGAACAAATAGTCGTGAAAGGAGGATTCGTCGAGCGCCACGTCGTCTGCTTGGGCCTCAAGGTGGACCACAGCCATCCGGGCCGCTTCGTCGAACCCATTGGCGATTTTAATTGGATGAATGCCCTTTTCGATCAGTTCGAGCGCCTGATCGAGCAAAGCGCTTGCCAGCACCACCACACCGGTCGTACCGTCACCGATTTCCTCGTCCTGGGATTTGGAAAGCTGCACCAAGAGCTTGGCGATTTCGTTGTCTAACTCCATCTGTGACAAAATTGTAGCACCATCGTTAGTGATGGTGATTTCACCATCGGGTGATATTAGGATTTTGTCAAGACCTCTTGGACCCAAAGACGTCTTGATGATCGACGCCACGGAGCGGGCCGCCAAGATGTGTGATTTTTTCGCCTCCAGTCCGTGCTGTCTTTCCTTATTACCTTGGTCTCTAACAATAATGAATGGTCTTCCCATTTCATCCTGTGCCACAATGGCATTGGACATGTCGGGCATTTCCATACCTTGTGGATGCATTTGAGCCATTTCTGCCGTTTTGTTCAAATAGCGGAAGTTGTTGTGGCTTAATGTTGGAGCAAAATAGCCAATTGACTTGAATTCGAAACGCTATTGAAGTGTTTTTATAGCTGAGGTTGAGTTGAACTTTTTCACTAGGGCTTACCTGGATCAAATTACATTTTCTAAAATTTTGCCATCCAGAAGTTTTGTAGAAGATGATTATACAATGAAATTAAGAAATTTATGTGAGACGAGTACTTGACACACAAGTACAAGCGTGAGTACTGAATAATCCCATGGATTCAACAGGGTTAAAGCCTATAATAGCGAATTGACGCTGGTTGAGCTGGAGGCAGACAGGAATTGGATAGTCTGGTCTCACTGTGGTTCAGTTTCGGGTGCTTTTGATTTCCAATCAGGTGCGAATTTGAACATTTAGTGTTGGCTGTAGCCTGATGATGACGGACTCTCCGGGGCCAGGGGGCCGAGAGCGATGCAGTTTTTGAGCTTGTCTTTTTTTTTTGGGGAAAAGCACATTTCGTGAGATGGGGTGCTTGACTTTTCTTGAAAAGCGTATTGCGTGAGATGGGGCGCTTGGCTCAATTGTTGGTTCTGAAGCGATAGCCACAGGAGGTGCAGGTATAGAAGACAGTGGCACCTTCGTCCGCAGACCGCAACTGCAAAGTATGGTAGTGCATCTCGTCGTTGCCACACTTGGGACACTTTTCGCGAATGGTAGCGCCTTCTTCGAGCTCGTCCTTCTTGAGCGAGGTTTTCACAACAGAGCGCTTGGACTTCAGCTTCGATGGAAACGCGTCGTCCGCGGTCCGCGTCACGACCCGCAGATCGGAAAACTTGGATTTGTCGTAAGTAGCTCCGCACTGTGCACACTGGATCCTGGAGTCTTGCACAGCGGAAGGGTTGTCGAGAAGGTTACCACAATGTGTGCAAAATATGAGAGACCCTACCACAGACATGTTGGCGACAAGAAGCGGTGCAAAAGGAGAGCGTTTTGAGCTGGAGGAGGACTGGTTTCAACGCGATTGAAGTAGATCTTTAGCGGTGAGTTGAGATGAGATGAGATGAGATGTGCCTAGCGTGTGGTGTAGATGAAAAATTTCAAATTATTCGTCGATGGTGATGTATTTTGTTCTCACATGATCTTTATGAGTACCGCGAGTACCCTCCTCGTCTGCCTCGAGCCAAATGCATCATGCAGTAGCGCATGGTACTCGAGTACACAAACATGCATAAGCTACCGAAAAGAGTAGCCCTTTTTTCATTTCCGTACAACGTGATATCAACGTTTATCCGTTAACATTCACTTTTCCACGGAACATACCAGGATCTGCGTTTTAAGTCCACAAACCCCCACCGTTAGACCCTATCTTCCACAAACCAGACTGTTAGGCCCTATTCACGGCCGATATTGCATTTCCATATTCTTTTCTTCTTCATCATCATCATCTTCTTCTTCTTCTTCTTCTTCTTCCTCTTGTGCTCGTAGCCGCCGATGGCAGAACCACGCCCGTCTTAAGTCCGTCGCTATGACGTGACCCCCCTCTCTAACAGCAACAGCACCCTTAAATAAGACGCCCTCACCATATACTGCAAGCAGCGACGTTTATGCATTACAGCTCTCCGGTCCTTGCGGGCTTTCTACATCATGTCACCATGACACCTGCATTGCATGCATGCTGCACGCTGCGCTGCTTTCGTCGGCCGAAAACTGTGGCTACCGGAAAATCGCTGCATTTCCCGTCCGCACTTCCGTGCACCACCCTAAATGCCCCAACACTCAAAAACGCCAGACCTGCAATGTCGCCTGTGAATTCTGAGCTTGACACAACCGCCTTATCACAATGGCGCGGGTGTTTCATAGTGTTTTGCACCCGGAATGTGGCCTTGTGCGTCTCCCATGGCTCTTTCTGAGTCTAAGCCCACATGCGTCAAAACGCAGACGCATGTGCATGTGCATGAGTATTCAGAAGCGGCCGCGGCCGCAGCAAATTGTGCTATATCGCCCTTGCCGCGATTTTGAGATTGGGGTATATACCCAGTGTTGCACTGTCGCTTTGTCGCTTACCTCTAGAACTATCGAAGTATATAAAAGGCACGGTTGTCGCATCGTTGCGACTAACGAATTCTCGAGTCTGGCCTATTCAAAATCTGGACATGCTTCAAATCTGAGGGTTCTTCCTTTTTTTTTTTTCAGTTTCGATTCAGCCACCGCCCACACAGGTGTGTGCTCTGAGGTATAAAACACTCGAGTTTAGCCAGTTGAGTGAGAGAATAAAGCAAGAGCTTGCTTCTTCTCGTCTGGACAACGGTCAATTTTTACGCGACCACCCGATTCCGGTCAAAGGAAACAATAATACAGTACAAGAAGATTGGGGCAAAGGGGTACGCACTCCATCCAAAACCAGACCAATCTTTTCCTCGTCCAAAACACCGCGTTTTTTGGCTGGCCCAAAAATTATAAAATATCCGCCGGTATCGTTTTATCCCGTCTTTGTCTCCCTGTCTTCCTATCCGGATCCGATCAACAGACAGCTTCGTGTCATTTGATACGTGTTTGATCCCGAAAAAAACTTTTTTTTTTTTTAATTTTTCTTCCGCTTTATCGCTTTCGCTTTTTGTGTCGTTGCACTCCCGCTTTTTTTGGTTGCACGTGCCTCCGGTGGATCACCAGCAAACCCTAAATATCTGGAACCATCAATCGTCTCCTTCAAGTCTTCCACCACTACAATCACACACCAAGCGATTCTTAGGCCCGCAGGTCCCGTCTTTGAAGAATTGTCGTGAAATCGTGGTTTAGAGGTACCAAAAAAAACGAAAAGAAATCATCACGACCACGGAAATAATCGCAAATGCGCTCTCGTCTACAGCAACACAGCAGACGACTGATAGCACTACTGCTGGCCGTAGTTATAGCAGAGCTTCTGTATGTGGGTGCGTCGGTGTACGCAGTGCAAGGCGATGGCGACTCCATCCCGTCGAAGCTGACGTCGCTGTTCGGCGGTAATCCGCTGGATGTGCTCTCAGGATACGCAGACCCCAACCGAAAGCTCCCGGGCCTGATTTCAGGGTCCCGTCAAAGGCTGTCTGATCGGCTACTCGCATACGCGCTTCCGAACACGCAAGGTTTGACTGTCAAGCCCAGCGTTGACGAACTCGTCAACTACTATTGGTTCTGGAAATTCGATACTGCGATCCGCTATGTGATCCCTTGCACTTTGTCCCAGACCTTCCTAGGCCGCCTTCAAAAGCCCATCAAATCCCTTCAAGAATTGTTCCCCGCGTCCCAAGTTGACAGCAATAATGGGGACACCACCAACATTAATGACGAGTTCCCATTGCGGACGTATAATTACGATCCGCGGGCCCCCACATCTGTCTATTATGACGAAATTTTGCACCAGATCCGTGAAAGCGGTTCTTTAGAGTTCCAAATCGACTCAGCCACGGGACTTCAGTTCCCATCATTTAAAAATTTAACCCTTCCTTTCAGCTGGTATGACTGGACCGATTCGCAGGTTCTTAATGGATTTATCGATCTGCCGCTGTCTGAAAAACCACGATGTAGCGATGTCGTGCGTAAGTTTTACGATCCCGAAAAACTTCTGGAATATGAACGCAAATTCGGGGTCAAGCTATTTGAGCAGGATCGCGCTAAAGGTTTAGGGGCGTCAAAATTTAGTAGCATATCTGGACTTGCCGAAAAAGACCCCGAATTCAAGCTTGATGACTATTGTAGTAATGAGCTCTCCAATGTATTACTCCCGGGTTTCAAATCTTCCGCTCCTCTCAAATTTTCTAGACCCGAGCTCTATGGACTACAAGCTCGCACAAATCTTTTAACTTCAATGGATTCTCCAAACTCTTTGACATTTCTGAATAGGAACGGCTCTTCGATACAAATTGAGGTGAGTAACGCGGAAGCACTCGACTTGCAAGGCAGGCCTCAGAATATTTTGTTCAATGGATTGTTGCAAAACTACATGGAACGTAACTTGCCATCGTTTCCGTCAATTCCAAAAGGAGATTATTCGTTTGACAATATAATGAAATTCAAGGAACTTAAAACGCAGATTTTCAACTCATTGCACAGGAGCCACGATTTAAGCGAGAGTCCATCAACAACTTTCACATCGGATCCTCCCGTAGAAACCGAAAGTCCGATTACAAATGTGGAGATGCCATATTTCATTGACCTCACCGAAGAAGATTTCGAATTCAATGCAAAGGAAAAATTGCAGGAACTTCAGGCTTTGAGTAAGAGGACACGGCACCAGCAAATGTACATGGAATCTCTTCAAGAATCTTTAAACACCCTCACTATGGATCATAAAAAGTATTTCACGGAAGCCTCACTTGTCACCGACTACACACACATGGGCCATCATTTCGATTCTAGGTTTTTCAGAGGGATGGTTGAGCACGATGATATGAGATCTAGGCTTGACGCAATCGTTCGGGCATGGCTGAATTTTGTGCATTCTAATGGTCTCAGTTCGTGGCTTTCTCATGGGACCCTCTATGCCTGGATGTACAATGGAATGGCATTTCCTTGGGATGGTGATCATGACATGCAAATGCCTATTGTACATCTCAACTTGTTAGCAGAGAGATTTAACCAAAGCTTGATAATAGAAGATCCAGAGGTTGGCAATGGTCGGTTTTTCTTAGACGTGGGAAACTCAATTACGAGCCGTGTTCACGGGAACGGGAACAACAATATTGATGCTAGATTTATTGACGTGGACTCTGGTCTTTACGTGGACATCACTGGATTATCGGTGTCATCAGACGGAGCGCACAATAGATACAAACCGTTCGCTGAGGAAGCTTCGAAAACTAATAATAGTAAAGTTTTTTTCAAAGATCCTAATATTGTTGAAGGCGTGTCAAACCTCTCGGCATTCGACGTTTTAGAGAAAGAGCAGAAGGAAGGTAATGTAACGGCTGGGCGCTTGAATCACATCAATTGGTACTCGCATGTCGTGAAAGGTGTCCAAAATGGACATGAGAAAGAATCACCCGAGGAGCGCTACAACATGAACAAGGCGGCCAAAGTTTACAATTGCAGGAACAATCACTTTAGCCACCTTTCCGAACTGTCACCCTTAAGGCTCACTTTTTTCCACGGTGCGAAAGCGTATGTGCCACATCGAGTGGTTGAATTATTGAAACACGAATACGGTGTTCCAGCTAACTACACTTTCTTGCAGTATGGAGGCAGCGCGTTTGTACCAGAATTCCGTCAATGGATTGATCGCTCCACGTTGCTGACGATGGCGCAAACGCCTAGCTCGCCTGTTCGTGTTCCGGAGCAATCCCTACAAGCGCTCGATTTCCGAAACACAGTCGCACTATTTCAAAACGCTGCTGTTGTCAGCGATGAAAATGTCGAAAGATTTTTCGACTTCTTGTGGAACAGTTTCCAAATGACTACATTCCGTCAAAAAGAATTGGAATTGATATATGACGAGGATCGGTCACCTGCGGAAAAACGTTCTTCTCTAGAAAGTTTCGTTCGCGACCGCACCTTTACTGGTGGGTACAAAGATCCTTTCCAATATCGCTTGGAAACAGTTGTGTGGTACAATTTATTGGATAGAAGTTCCGCTTCCTATGTTCGACTCGACAAGCTTCTCAAAAAGCAGAGCTTGCTAAATGCCGACCGCCTTCTTGAATTGAATATTTTATACAATCAAGGAAATTTCCCCTGGACGAGCGAAGCCGGCTATCAACATCCGCCTAGCTCAATTGACTACAATCATCGGGGCAGCAAATTCTTCGTAATGGGAGAGCACAGTCATAATGAGGTATTCAGCTCTGATCCAGATGTTCCCTCGCCCCAACCCCCTAACGAGGGTTAGTGCAGGAAGCAGGCTGTGTGACTCCTGGTGCTGCGCACGTCATGCACAAAAGAAGCAGACAAGTAATCGACATGTTCACTGTCCTTTTCGAAGCACATCACTGTCAATCAAACCATCGCTTGAAAGTTACAATACGTGCACTTAATCATTTTGCATCTTTGGCTCTCTACCACCGCGCGAGTCTTCTTTCATCAATGCATAGGTCAGGCAATGGCCGGCTGATACAGATCAACACACTAAAATTTGCATGCTTTTTCAGCTCATTAAGATAATTCCACCCGTATTCAAGACATTATATGTTAATGTTGTATAATGATAGTTACGAACATCAGTAATGGCACGATAATCAAGGAAGTGCACAAAATTCTACAATTGTTTAGTCGATTTACCGAAGCTTCGCCAATCGAGCCTTCTTCACAACATCGGTTTTATCTCACTATTTTAGTTCTTAAACATATTGTACTCATCTCCAGTTATAAATCTACTTCCAACTTCGACGCAGGTGAAGGTAACTCAAACTGCGCATACTAGAACAGTGAGATGACCCAGCAACTTGGAAGGCTAACGGTTAGACTTAGAATAGCTGTTATTCAACTGAATCCTCAAATCGGTCAAGTCAGTGGGACGACAGCCAGAGTAAATGCCCTTTTATCTAGGATAGAAAAGTACAAGCCTGATATCGTAGTGTTCCCAGAATTCGCACTTTCAGGCTACAATTTTCATTGTCGTCAACAAATCGGGCCATACTTGAGTACGGTAGGTCAGGGTCCTGAGTGGGACTTGTGTCACCAAATCTCACGTCAACTTTCGTGCGTCACAGTGATGGGCTATCCAGAGAAAAGTGATGATGGGTCCACGGGACAAAAAGTCTACAATTCTGTGATGGTGGTCAACTCGAAGGGAGAGCTGGCTTTCAACTATCGCAAATCGTTCCTGTATCAAACCGATGACGAATGGGGGTGTAGCGAGAATCCAGCAGGTTTTCAGACGTTTAGACTTCCTTTCGCGCAAAAAGCACGAGACTCAAGCGGAGGCTTGCATGATGTTAGTATAAAAAGTGCAGTTGGTATCTGCATGGATCTAAGTCCGTACAAATTTGAAGCACCCTTTCAAGATTTCGAATTTTCGAGCTTCCATCTCGAAAATGCCACTGAGCTCATCTTGTTTCCTATGGCTTGGCTCAACTCCATATCTGTCACTGCCAACACAGAAAATCCTAAGCGACGGGAAAAACAGATCGCAGAATCTTTGGAAGCCATTCGCTTTCCGATGAGTGGCTCACAAGGCGAGTTTCAATGGGACGTGAGCTTGCTCGATGGCACTCGTGTGGAGGAAAAACCGGGCCATAATTTCTTGGGGCCCAGTCATGAAAACTCAGATGATACAGCAACAGATACGTTTGCTAACCCAGGGCAACCTGATATGTCTAATTTGAACTATTGGATTTTACGTTTCATGCCCTTTCTCGCCTATGGAGGACGGGGGAGCTGGTTCATGGAAGGGCTTCTCGATCCCATCTTGAGCAAGCTTCGTGGTCTACGTTTCTCATACATGGGGGGAAGCTCGGAAAAGCCATGGCTGTTTGAAAATAGGAATGCCGTGGCAGTTTTGTGTAACCGTTGTGGAGTTGAGGATGGTTCTACTGTCTTTGCAGGCACTTCAAGCATTTTGAAATTCAACGGCCAGCACGGTGACACTGAAAATAATTTGGACACTTCCAACAGTAGTGTCGAGCTTGTTGGGAATCTTTCTAAAGGCTACGAAGGTGTGCTGATAAGAGACGTTGAGTTCGAGATTGATCGGTAATTTTGAGACATGCATAAACTATTCTACTGCTCAGAGCACAAGTGCATTGCTTGACTTGCATCCTATGCGTAAAACAATTACTAGATGATTGGAGATTGCCGCGAGGCAAACGCCATGAAATTGCTAGAAAGTTGGATCCCTAATGAAAACGTTGGAAGGATTTATAGCAAGAGGCCTCAAGTTGAAGTCATAGTTCTCACGTGCTTGTTCTCTTTCTTCAACTCCGACCAAAAAAGGAAGAGCTCCTCCGTCCAGCAGTGAGTTCCATGCTATTGTGTCATCGGCGACCTCGAGATTGAGCTCCATGAGAATCTCATCATTCAGTTCAGGATCACTAGACAATTCATGCCACATCCTTTTGCGAAGATCATTTATACGCGGATCCTCCATGATCGGTTTCAATCGCGGCCCTATGTTGGCGTCAAGTTTTTGTAGCAAGAATTGTTTCTCCTCAATCGAATAGATTTCTGAAAATTGCAGCTCAATCTCTTTTCTCCTGTAAGTGCTAATTTCTTTACTATTATGCACATACGAGAGGAAGTCGATGGAGTTAGACCGCGCACAGTTTTTCAGAAGAATATCAACATCAATCGAGAGTAAATTGTTGGCAGGCGATTTGACCCTTTCCAAGTTTTCACTACGTCCCGCGACATTCATTAGCTTTCTTAGCAAGGGCCCTTGGATCCACGATCTTAGACCTTCAATGAATGTTCGAGATTGGAAAGTAACTGCATTAAACTTCATTGGCGCCCTGTATTCCCTTTTTAGAAGTGTAATGTATTTGTTCGGAACCAGTGCAGAAACACCATGAAACTTGGTAGCGACCAGCTTTGAAACCATATCATACTGGACAAAATGATGATTGCGACAGTTGTACAATCCTAGTTCATGATTTATACTGTAGCGCTGTTCCGCGGAGTAGAATTTCGTTGGTGACTGGTTACTAGGAAAGTCCTTGTTGAATTTCTCCACTAGGCCCTGAACGTCACGTCTTTCTTGATCAGAATACGTCGTGTCATTTTGTAACTTGTTGTAAAGAATCTGAAGAGGGGTATCCGTTACGTTGGCTATCAGATTGGGATCACGGTGCTTAACCTCGGTCCCAACGCTATCTTTGTTCTGCTGGAAATAAACTGCATCGTGAGTGGACAGCATGGCGGAAGAGACACTCAAAGCTGTTATATCGATGTAGAGACCGGAGTCAACGTCAATGAACCTGGCATCTATGTTGTTATTGCCATTTCCTTGCGTACGGTGAGTTATTGAACTCCCTACGTCCAAAAGAAATCGACCGTTTCCTTCTCTTGGATCTTCGACTACTAACGATTGATTAAAATTCAGAGCAAGGATGTGCAGATGACCAATTGGCATTTGCACGTCGAAATCGTTATCCCACGGAAAATTGAGTCCATTGTAAAGGTATCCAAAAAGTGAACCATGCGCTAGCCAACAACTGAGATGATTCGCTTTCAGAAATTTTTGAAAAGTGATTACCATTGAATTTAGACGTAGAAGCGTTTCCTTTGGGTCCCGAAAGATAGCTCCGTTGAAAAACCGCGCGTCGTGATGTCTTCCTAGCTGCTGGAAATCCTTGAGTCCTCCCGGTTCGTGAAAGTATTTGGGCGCGAAAGCGAAATGAGTTTGGGTTGAAAAGAGTAAACTGTTCAAATAAGATGATTCGTGGGCGGAAAGAGATTCTGTGCGCGCTGACAACTCCTCGATCTTAGCTAGAGCATCAAATTCGAAATCATTCTCTTGAAGATGTGTAAATAAGCCGTTGAATGCTTTGTCCTTCTCTTCTTGTAAACCTAGTATCTTGAGATTGAGAGATTTTGAAGCGTCACTCTTGCAGAATCTGTCAAATTCGGAAACGTAATCAAACTCGAAACGCTTCGAAGAATCTTTCGAAGCGCGCTTCAAATACTTCTGAATCATGCCAGATTGCACCATATTTTGGCGATCATCTTGCTTGATTGGAATCTGCCAGGCACCACTGTCACGGTTTAAAATAGTTAGTGACAAAGGTATACTCAAGGTATTGAGAAGGTGATTTCTAGCTTGCAATCGGTAAACTTCGGGTCTCACTTGGTCTTGAAGCGATTGGACGACGAATCCTACCGAAAAAGCATGTGAAAGTCCTGATCGTTTCGACTCTGCGAACGAATGGCTGTCAATCACGCAGGAACTATTTGCTCTTTGAATCATTTCGGTGATCTCGCTTTCGCTAAACTTGGGATCACCTTCCGTATTGTAGTAACCCCTGTCGATACCGAATAATTCTTCGCCCGTTTCATGTTCAATCTGCATAAGGAGGGAAGCGTTGAAATGAACGCCAAAGAAAAAGTTGCAGTCTTGCAAAGATTCTCTAGCTGGAATAAGCTTGTTGTAATCGTGGAAGTCAGCCCAGTCATACCATGAAAATGGAAGGGGAGTTGCGGAACTGGCTTCCTCCACTAAATGGTCGGCCAGCACGCTCCATACCAAACGGGGGTCGGAATCATAGAATTGTAGTTGATCTACGGATTTGACCTTTTGGCCTTTCCGTGGACCGAATGGAATGGTGAGCAGATCTTTTTGAAGCTCATAACTGGTT
This sequence comes from Lachancea lanzarotensis, assembly GCF_000938715.1. Lineage (NCBI taxonomy): Eukaryota > Fungi > Ascomycota > Saccharomycetes > Saccharomycetales > Saccharomycetaceae > Lachancea > Lachancea lanzarotensis. Next base: position 360,465 of record NW_019212885.1, read on the forward strand.
GGATACTCAAATGCAGTGTCAAAATGAAATTTCTTGTACAGCTGCCGCAGGTCGTGTGCTGCATCGATGCTTGGAGGTGAAGGTTCTGAATCGGTACGTAGCCCATCGAGCGGTAATTTAGCCAAATCGTAAACGTTCTTGTCCAACGTCTGCATGAAAAGGATGCCCAAGGAAATGCAAACAAGTATAGTCAAGGTGCTGAGAAAGCGTCGTTTGTGTAAAGCGACCGAAATAAAAGGCGCATGCCGCTGTAACCAGTGCAGCATTTTCCCACGGAAAACTCGTGGAATCATTGTGCCGGAAGTGTCCATTCTCCAGAAAACACAGGAAAAAAAGAAGTTGGCTAAAAGAGCAGCGAATATTAGCTTTTGCGGAAAATACCGGTGAGCACTCCAAAAGGTGTTTTTTCGATGCAACGGATCTGTGAATCTCGACTCGACTTTTGAAAGTTGACGTGTTTCAGAAAGGAGGTGTGAGAAGGAGCTTGGAAACCTCTACCTTTTCCACTTGTCAAAGTCCGTTCCGGAACCGCTTTCCTCGCTTCAAACTGAAAACTTCGCTACTTATAGCACCTTCTCAACACGCCATACGTCTTGGAGGCAAAGATGAAACAATGGGTAGTGCAGTGTGTTTAGACTTGGCTCTTTTATGTCAGTTCTTATGGGTTACATGGTTGAGGCTGATATTTCCAGATAACAGACATGCAAGATTTTCGCCAAGAAAAATACACCTCCAAAAACCATGGCAACGGATTGTAACGTGACTTTATTTGAAAAGTTGACGCAAACAAGAAAAAGACGCCTCTTGCGAGGTTCGAATGGCCGCGGGATAATTGAAGGAGGAAACATCCATCCAGACCGCTAGATGCTCGAATCCCAGTAGGTAATTAGATCTTTAAAAGTTATCACGAGAACGGATGTGAGAAGTGCAGACTCGTGTTAATCGAAATGACCCAAACGGTGAAACGAATCTTTCATTAAAATCAAAGTAAGCAGAAGGAAAGAAGAATAACGGACACAGTTTTCAACTGATGAGGAATATCCTCCTATCTCAATGTCCCCAATCTGTATCGCTGCGATGGGTTCATCCTAGGACGGAAAGACAGCTAGGTCATGTGACTCGGCGATAATAGTGTCAGCGGCCTGCAGCTCTGGTCAGGTAGTAAGTGGTGGGACCAACCGACAAGCACGAAGCAAGCAACCTATTTCAGCGAGCGTTATGAGGCATTCAGTAGCGCTTTAACCGTGAGGATACGTGGGAAAATCGGGGCCTTTGATTCCACTGCTTTGTTGAGATTTTTAAGAAAAAAGACATGTCAGCGAAAATGGGTAGTTCACATGCCTCCAAGCAGATTGAAAATATCCTACTGACAGTTCCATAGCCCATGTAATTGGACAACAAAAAACACCAAAGTTCTGCTTGCTCTAATCCAAAAGCTCTCTCACGTACAACAATAATTTTCCACAGCTACGACAATCAACTCCCAAAGTAAAATAACTGCTGTCATCACCAAACGAAATGTCGTTTACGATCTCAACACCTTGTAGATCTCTCGCAATTCCTCAACCGGCCCGAGCGCTTATAAGTTTCACCTGCAGTCCCGCCGGCTCAGTAGTACATAAAACTTAATATTATACACAATTACACGATACAACCGGATCATAATACAAAAGTGGTGTAATTCGGGAAGGGTATTTAGTCACCGCATCATCCATTGATAAACGTCCCCTCTTGGCCGCTGAAGCGATGCAGGGGCGACCAAGAGCACCAGGACAGGGCTTAAAAAAAAACAAAATTGGCAAAAGTATCGGGCACATTTCCAAGACTTAATTGTTTCTGCCGGCCTCCGCTTCAAGCTTAACGACTTCCTGATCAACAGAGATACCTGAGCTACGAAGTTGACGCTTCAAGATGTCGACTTGTTTGAAAGCGTTTCCTAGCTCTAGTTGTAAGCTTTCGTTGGCCTTTGTCAAAGTGCTAACTTGCTGCTCACTGAGTAGTTTCTGCAATGTCCATTTCTCGATGTTTGCATTTTCTGTGTCGCGCAACTTTTGGATGTATTCTGCAGCCCGCAGCAAAATCGAAGCCTTACTGGATTCCTTTACTGGCAGTAAGTCACTGAGCTTGTTGATGGCGGTGTTGATGTTTTCACGACGACGACGTTCAACTTCCTTGTGTGAGTCCTTACGCTGTTGACGCCATTCTTCAGACCCGGTTACGGGCACTGGCTTACGTCCACGACGTGCTGCTGCGGCAGCAGCAGCGGCGGCGCTGCCGCCATGTTTGAGGTCTTCGTCGTCCTCGTCTTCTTCCTCGTCGTCCTCTTCGTTGATGCTTCCGCCATGTTGGTGATGGTGTTGGGCCAGCTGATGGTGATGGTGCTGCAATTCGTTGCTGGCTTCATCCTGGGCGTTCATGAGGCCACCGTAAACGGCAGCGGCCGCTGCAGCGGCCGCGGCTGTGTTTTCGTGGTCCTCGACATCGTCGTTTGCATGGCGATGCTGCTGCTGTTGTTGTTGTTGTTGCTGCTGATGCTGTTGCTGCTGATGCTGTTGCTGGAGTTGCTGCTGCTGTTGCTGCTGATGCTGCTGCAACTGACGTTGTTGACGCTGTTGCTGGTGCAAACGGGCGTCTTCGTCGTCCTCGTGTTTCTCCTTCAACAATTCCGCGTCGATGTTACTCTGGTCCGCTGCCACTGCTGCTGCTTCCTCCGCTCTTTGTCTCTTGGCCAACTCTTCATTGCTAACCTCCACGTCACTGGGCAAAAGTCTCTTAGCCATCGCTGCTGGTATGAATATGTCGTGTATATGTGTGTGCTTCACGTGTTGAGATGATCGCTCGTGCTATTTGGCTCTCACTTGTTGTGATAAAAGCGTGAATTGGTGTGTTTGTCTTGGGTATAAACAAATCCTGTAGGTCATGGAAGAAACATGATAAAAATGTGATAATCATGAGGTTAGGAAAGAAAATGGAAAAATTCTTCCTTCTTATATCACGTTTTCAAACACGGGTGGGGTTTGTGCGTGAGAAAAAAAAAAGGGGTGGGTGACGTTCAGGTCGTGATGTACGGTTAGGATTTGAGACGCGAAAAACGTGGTAAGCGCGACGGGAGGGTAACTTTGGGGTGGCTGGGTGTTGGTGTACGGGTGTGGGTGGCTGGGTGACTGGGTGGCTAAAAGCATAGTTGAACAATTGAGAGCGCCAGCGATCAATTGTGAATAGTAGTAATGGCCAGGAGCATTCCTACACAATTGAGAGCGTCAGCGATCAATTGTGATGGCTATTAGTCTAGTTGAACAATTGGATGCATCAACAATCAATTGTGAATAGTAGTAATGGCCAGGAACATTCCTACACAATTGAGAGCATCGGCGATCAATTGTGACTAGTAGTGGTGGCTATTAGTCTAGCTGAACAGTTGAGAGCGTCAGCAGTGGTGGCTATTAGTCTAGTTGAACAATTTAGAGCATCAGCGATCAATTGTGAATAGTAGTAATGGCCAGGAACATTCCTACACAATTGAGAGCATCAGCGATCAATTGTGAATTGTAGTGGTGGCCAGGAGCATTTCTACACAATTGATCGCTGACGCTCTCAATTGTGATGGCTATTAGTCTAGTTGAACAATTGGATGCATCAGCGATCAATTGTGATGGCTATTAGTCTAGTTGAACAATTGGATGCATCAGCAATCAATTGTGAATTGTAGTAATGGCCAGGAGCATTCCTACACAATTGATCGCCGATGCTCTCAATTGTGATGGCCATTTATCTACTTGAACATTCAGTCGAAAGCATACATCAACAATTGATCCTCGAAGCTCTCCATTGTGATTAGTAGTGATGGTCATCCATCTACTTGAACAACTAATCACTAAAGCTCTCAATTGTGAAAAGAGCGCGTAGCAATCAATTTGGCTCAAAAATGCAAAGCGTCAGCCTTCAAATTAAACAGTAGAGATTTCAAAACCACATTCCAACAATTAACCACGTCAGTAACCAGTTGTGAATAGCACTGGACATTGTAATAACATCACCTTGACAATTAAAAGCGACAGTGATCAGCTGTAAATATCTCGGGCACTGTAATACCAAAAATCAACAACTGAGATTGTCAGCGTTTATTCATCATCAAAATGGCTATTAATTCAGAGCATTGCTAAGAACATCGCACAATAACTCTCAATTGCCAATGAATGTGATGGCCATTGAATCAGGATGCTCTCTTCAGTATTCAAACTTGCATTCAAACTCAAGAGTAAGAGATCTTATGCTACTAGCTGACGTTGTCTTCGAGTCCACTTATCACTCTTTACGCTCCCGCTTGTGGAACAATTACTATCTACGCTAACCTTGGCAATCAGTCATTACTGTACAATAGAGAGCGTCAGCAATCACTTTTAAATACCAGTGATGGCCTTTGTTGGTATTGGTAAACTATATGGTATAGTGCCAATTGCGCAATTTGAACATGACATATTGGTCTAAAATGACATACTAAGTTCTAAGGTGAAATGAACCAACCGTAAAGATATGTAGCAACAATACGTCGACGCTATGCAGAATGCAAGCAATCCAGGACTTCTATTAAGTAATCCTTACTAATGACTGACCTCCAGAACGTTACTGTTCTTACTCGTGTTGAGACTTTGTCTCTGGAGTGTCCTTGCACGATAAACGTCCCATACCTTGAGTGATTCTATCCATTATTGTAAGGTGTCAACTACCATTTTTATTGAGTTAGAGTTTTTTCTCCGTGATGTATTTAGCTTAACTGGAATAATCTTGTAGGGTGGACAAAGCGTCCCTCCTTATACAAATTCTTGGAAATGTTCTGTCGCGGAGGAATGTAGAAATTTTCAAGCATTTCGGGTGCAGCTGGTGAGAACGGTCTAATCTGGGAGACAAAAGATCAATTGTAAGTGGTACCACGAGGTTCTATCGACATCATTCTTGTTAGATCAGTACTTGCTCTAGATTTTTTGAGCATCTTGTTGATTATGACGCTGTCGTCCGTCACGTGTATGTGATCACTTTGTCATGGATCTGACGCTAGACAGACAGAGGTTCCGACAGTTACAGACTGTTTGTTATTGTTGCTCCAAAAGCCGTTTAAATATCCATGGTTTGGTCAAACAGAATGTACCAAACTTATTACCAAGAAGGCCACGGAGAGATAAGTAGAATCCATAACCACAACCATTCACCTAGAGCAAATCATGACGGAGCAAACGGAACAGTTTAACAACTCAAACACTGCCGACGTAGTCAAACCTCAATAGCCTTTAGTATAGCTGTAAATTTGGCTGTTTCCATTGCTACAAATCGAGAGCGTCAGTAATCAATTGTGAATAGCAGTGATGCTGCAGGTTCACGTAATCGCTGCGTTTCTATGACATACTTGAGAAAACGGTATCACCAGCAACGAGGCAGGAGCTAATGCGGAAATATGGCAAACATTGAATTACCAATCACCGTTTTGTAGATTCCGCAAGGTCACTTTGATTAAACAATCAAAGCCAGTAGAACCATGTTAGACGATTATAGGCTATTTCCATCACAAAACTGTTCACGAACCCACGAATTTTCTGGGTTTCTGGGTAATATCGTTCTATACGAGCTTGGGTTCTCAACATTGCAGACTCAACCCTCTATACGTGGTAGTACCTTCAAAGTCCTCCAGGTCCGCATTCTTACAAAAGACCGCTAGACGCTGGTATTTGAAACAGTAAAAGCTACTGTGAAGCCCTGAGGTGCGTGTATCCCTTTCACTTTTGGATGAACAAGCTGACTTTGGCGTGTGCAATCTTTTTCTGTACGTGATGGGGCTCAAGACTCTGAGTATTTCAAACGGGCAAATTTGTGATTCTGATGGATCAAAATTAATCATTGTCGACACTGATTCCATTCCATTACGAAGAATGACATCAACGTACGTACACCCATCAAATTGGTAAATCCTTTTGAATGGTGCTGACGCCAGTGAAGAAAGAGTCACGTGCCTTCCGTATATAGTTGTCCTTGTCTTCCAAATCGATGACTCTCCTCGACGTGAAGAGGTAATGGAGTGTCGAGTACTTCAAATCGTTTTGATTTCTAGTGATTCCGTAATCTTTGTGCAACCAAAAGCTTGATCCGATTTACGTCCCGTAAAGTTACCTTAGCTCGTCTCCAAACGCATACTCTCTTCACTACCGTCATAACTTGAGAAAGTCGAGTCTGAAGTCATCCGATACGAGCGTGTGTTAGACCAGTTTACAAGACGGATAATCAGCTATCTTTATATTCACTCGGATCATCACTTCAACAAACCTGTACCATTCTCGGGAATCGTTGCTGTTTGTTGTTTGTGCAGTGCAACGTCCCCTCCATCAATCAAGGTCACTCGAATCGCTCGAGAACGGTGATTCAGTAGTTTCCCACGAGCGCCTCGATCTCGCAGCACAAACGCTACGAAACTGCATCTCTTCGTCTCCGTTAATCCACTCTTCCAGCGGAATATCTCTCACCATAGTCATTTCCGGATTCAGATTGAAGCATTTGCTCCTGTTTCTGAGTATCACAGCTCGTCTGAGGTTCTCACTGACTAGTGAAAATCTATTTTGTAAGACTTCTTTGCTCATTGATAAACATCTCTCGACATCGGAAGTTGAAAGTCTGGTGTAGTAGAAAGAAAGCGCCAATGAACAAAGTTCCGGCCACCGCTTCTGGTTGCTCAGCCAATATTGTAAATAGCCAATTCCAGGTTCGCAAGGTTCCGCCAGATATGTCTGCCAGTCATTGTTGGTTGAACCACTTTGATTCGCTGTAAACTTCGCACGCAGCGTTTTGAGGTTTTTCAGTACTTTATACTTTTCATCAATGAGACTTCCGACGTTAACAGAGTCTTTACCATCACGAATAGGCGAGACTTTTCGCTCTTCTGCGAAGTTTTCAATATACCAAGCGACGTGCCTATCCGCCATTTGTTGTATACGATTTCGATCAGCCGTATCAAATTTTTCGTTCAGCACATATGTCTTGACACCTGGTTGAAGCATATGCGCCGTCCAATATCCGGGTTCTTCGTGTGCAATAGCTTTAAACTCGTCAAATATAGGGCGCGCCTTCAAAATAGCAGAGAAAATCTGTTCCTGCACATCTTCGGGGGCAGATAAGTGAGACTCATTCAGCCCAACATCTTCCAAGCAATTGCCATCGACGGAACCGTTTCTTATACTGTCACAAGATTTGAAATATGAGTCCATTAGCATGTAGTACTCAATGCCGCTAGAGAGTGAGCTCGTTTCGTCGTCGCGTAAAATCAACTTCAGTTCCTTGAAAATGGTTGTCAGATGAACGAATAGTGAGACCCACTCCATGTCCCTTTTCTCGTAATGGAATATTGGCAAATCTTCTGGCAATAGCTGGTACTTGGGATTGTAACTATTCTCAAGATAAAAAGTCCAGACACCTCTTGAGACTTTCAAAAAGGCTTCGAGTTGAAAATAGCGCGAGAAGATCACTGCATCGTTGTGCTCAGGAATAGCGTGAGCAATGTATGAGCGGAGTTTCCGTCGGATGTTAACGTTGTTTTTCAAAAGATGAGTGAGCTTATCAATTCTCGAAAACAGACTAGCATTCAGTGTTTCCAAGGGCCTCAGCAACTCTTCGAAAATGAGGTTTAGAGCAAGGTTCATGCATCTGACGTTAACGATGCCTCCCTCTGTAGAATTTTCTTCCCGCTGTTGTAGATCTCTATTCAAACTTTCTAACATGGAGACATTGTTTGAACCATTGTTCAAGGTTATGCTGCGTATTTTGGAGCATATTGAGTAAGGCTGCAGACACGTCAGGACAGCTGCTTTGATGTTCTCTGAATCACACCTCTCGGCACTGAGTTCTACGAAGCCTAGAATATGAGAAGTAGGTCTTTCGCATGCGGTAACGTCTTCTTCATGTAGTTCGCGCTTCAAGTCCAACTTAGGGCAGAAGGAAACCCAGATTGCCATGTAGCTGGTTTGGTCTACGGAAGTCCACGAATCCACAACAAGGTTGAGATCATGCGTACTTTGTAACGTGTGCTTCAATTGCAAGTTAAACTCTTCTTCAAAACGACTCAGGAGTTCCACTAAGTCCTCTCTTGAAATAAGATTTTTTTCTTGTTCTTCGCCTCCAAGTGTGCTAACCAAAGACCGCATTGAAGGAAATTCGACAAACTTTGGCGGAATGACACCATCGATGAACACACTCAATAGAAGAAGATTAGAATTGTTTAAAGAGAGGAACTTCAAGAACGGTTCCGTTAATTGCTTAGCCAAATCTGGCGTTACTAAGCTATAATCATGAGCTGAATTTTTTTGTTCCACACCCGATTGTTCACCTGAATCACTGTGGTGATGAGATTTAACAGGTTGAATGTTTGTGTGGTCTGCATTTCCTGCCGTTAGCTTAGGAAAATTCAGCTCTTGAATGGGAATTGAGACCACTTGGTTTATATTGACTGGGCATGCTTGCCCAATGTCAAGGCCAGAAATCTCTTGTCGCACAGTTAACGGAGGATTCTTGGAAAATGGAATGTCCACTTTTTGGCTAATTATGAGCCCTGCTGCAGATCCAGTGATAACTTGGCTCACATTTATGTGGCAAGCCGGACTCTGCAATTTTTCAACATCAGCACGGCATATTCCTTCACCCTCCGAGTGTCTGACGCTCCCATCAGCAGAAACCTGCTCTTGTGCTTCAATTTCCGGGGTATTAAAATATTTTGGCAACTGAGAACTGTCGTGTAAAAGAGTACTGCAATCATCAGAAAAAGCTGTTCTCTTGGAATGCTGCGTTTTCGTGGAGTCATTGTTCAGATCTTCATAGGTACTTCGGCGTTTGTGCCGTCCTTTATGCATAGTTCTGAAGTTTCCAGCATCCTCAAACGCGAACGTAAAGCCCGGTGCTTTCTTGTTAAACGTTCGAGACTTAGAGTAAATGGAAGATACAATGGATTAGCCGTACCGAAGTCGGACTCAAGCCGGACTCATGAGGTTATCCTTTCTTACGGGAAACTTGAATATTGATATCACTTTTGACGGTTAGGACCCTGACGGGACTCTTGGACTCATGAACATTTCTGGATTCCAGCCACAGGGTGTAAGGACCTTGAAGTCGAATGAGAATCAATCGAACTGCTTATCAGGCTCCTGTTGAGGGCTAGAGTGATAGTGCTCTATGTCATTTGCACTTCCACCGGATTTCGAGTGAATGTTTGTTTTCAAAGAGCAGCACAAAAATCAACACTTATAGCATTAACTATGGTTTCACAAGCATTAGATCCCACGACTAACCTGTTGCCACTGCTTTCATGTCCTGGAATAGCCACTGGCAAGCGTATTCGAACACTTCGGGTAGTGTCACTTAATACTAATACGTTAACTTTAGAACGTGTCAGCGACGCTCCATAATAAAATGATAAGGGTAAAGGTTCCAAAGCATCAGGCAATGTCCTATTATGATGTAGCGATTCATTGTGCGTGCATACATTCACTGGTCATTCACGGTTTTTATGATGTCAGTTTTTTTTCCATAAGTTCTCAACTACCCTTCCAGATTTTATTTGTCACCAAAGTATTCCGTGAACATCAGTACTAGTCATCCTCGTAGAACACGGTCATTCGACTACCTGATCTATATCCTGTTATAGTAACCTTCACCGATATTGATTCAATTTTTTGGGTTTGTTTACTCACCATTCTTTCGTTTCCTACCTTGCGTTTGAAAGTGCCAAAGTATCTTTTAAACATCAAATTCATTCATAAACATGTTTTGTCCCAACTTCCAAGCTCACGTTTTTTCTCTCGTCCGTCATCACCACTTGCTTAACATTACAATAAACATACCTACTTGCGCTAATTACGTCGACAAGTTGTACAACCTGATTCCGTGTCCTCATGCTCTACTTTACATCTCGAGAGTCTCGCAGCGACAACTGACTCAGACTTCCTTGATTTACAAAATCAGCAGCGGCCGGAGCACCCATCTCATCTGCTGATTCAGCTCCAGTTTTCTCGGTTGATGAAGTCTTGACTGCATCTCCAAGTCCCGCGGCCGAAGCGTCTACAAAATTATCTTCTGCCTCAACTGCCTTATCCTCATTTAGGGTCGCCAGCGATTCATTACCACGAGGCGATGATCCGGAGACTGCCGCAGGACGAACTTCCGCAATAGAGAGCATTGATTTCGATTTGGCTTTTGATTGATTGTGATTCAAAAAAGGATTCGATGTATGCATCACAAGGTCCTCTTCCGAATTGGCAGCCGACCGCGAGGCCGTTCTATCCCCACTACTGTCATAACTGGAATTTCTCAATTCTGGTAGTTTTGGAACAGCATCCGTTGGTTCACTGATACCTTCTGAGATCTGAGCCCACCACGGGTCGGCTAAAATATCGTCCATTGTGTATCTTGTTTTTGGGTTGGGATCTGCAAGTCGCCATGCCACTCTTGAGGCACCAGTATTTTGGAATTCGCGCCCATACTGAAATTCACTTCCTGGTCCAGGCTTGTAAATCCCCGATTTTTTGAATTGTGGGTTGTTGTGATCGACAAAATTATCATAAGAAAGAACGTACGACCTGAATTTCGAATCTGTTTTGTACGCTTCCACAAATGGGGTATTTTGGTATACCAAGGTGAAAAGAATTACCCCCAATGCCCAACAATCCATCTTGTGAGCATCATACGGCATTTTATCTTGCTTGGTAGCATTCTCGTCATTGAAGCACATTACCTCGGGGGAAGTATATGGTGGGGATCCCACGTAGGTGTCGAACAATTTTATGGGACTACTCAAATCGTCAGGATCCTCATGGCCCCAATCGGAGATGCCAAAATCCGTAAGTTTAGCCCACCCACCTTGAGTGATGAGCACGTTTTCTGGCTTTATGTCTCGATGCACCACGCCTTGCGTATGAATGAAATGAATACCCTCTACAATTTGTCTCCAGTAATCGAATTTCTCCTTGAGCGACCTTTTTCTCCAATCAGGCCGAGTGATTAAACTGTACAAGTCTCCACCAGGGCAATATTCCATGATGAAAGCCCATCCTCGGGTCATAAAAGTGGTTGTGGAGACTTTCACCAAATAGAAAGTATTAGCAATATGAGGATTTTTGCTCAATCGCTTGGCCATGATAAATTCTTTAGAACAACGCTCGTAAAAGTGATCAGCCTTTTCATTCCTCAAAAGCTTGAATTTCTTCAACGCATACAATTCTTTCTTGTGGAACGCAGACCGCACTGTGCGTACTTCGCTCGATCCACCAGAACCAAGATGCAAATCGTCCGCCGAATTTCTTTCCGGATATGTAAAATTGTCGGCTAATTGCACGCTGTACTGTTTATAGCCCTCCGGGAGGTATTCATTTGGATCCTTTAACGGCGTAGGCAGCAAGGGCAACTCTTCTTTACCGTCGTGCAGATAGAAAGACAAATCGTGTTGTGAACTCGATGTGTTTTTTTTGGAAAGTGTACCGTATGGGTTGTACACCATATTAGACTCGTTGGACGAGGTTTTGCGCGACATCGGGTTCGATCCATTCATGTACGACTGCCGTGGAGCAGCGATATCCGTACCACGACCAAGTGCACTGAACGGAGAATCAAACCCGTTTGCTCGCGACGTTAAAAACGGATTCACATTATGGGATTTCGGTCCGTTCAGCATTTGCGACGACGGCTGTTTTGAAAGCTCCCGGTGCTGGCCCGAATGCTGTTGGGATGGAGCGAGCCCTGTGGCGCCCGTGGCACCATGGTGCTGTGGATGCATGCGTTGCAAAAAACTGGAGCTTCGGTTTCGAGACTTCTGGTCCGCACTTAGCGGAGACCGGTCCGCTCTGGTCCGCTCGACGGATTCGTGGTGCGATTGCGACCTATGAAATATTTTTTTCAGCGGATTCAGGCTCTTGACCGATGCGCTTCTGTTGATCTGGCCTGTTGGACGGCTTGCGGGGCTTCTGCGTCCACTACTGCTATTTGCTCCAGACGATGTTTCTCCATTTATCTTTCCTTCTCCCCCATTTTTCCCATTTTTTGGACTGCTGGGAAGCAGGGAGTTGACTGCTTGTACCGCTGCACTGCCCAATCCTGGACTGTCCTTAATAGCGACCATAAGTCTGTCTTTTCCAGTGATTCAACGCAGGAAAACCGTGAAGAGACGGTTTGAATTGCTGCACAACCTGCTAAAATCCAGCGTTTCTCGTGAGTGTTGGGACCGTAATATCTACGTGAGTGTAAATTTCCGTTTCTTGTTATCCCTTTCAGCTACTCCCAATCGTCCTATCCGTCTTCAGTTGTCTAAACCTTGTTCGAGTACTCTGTCTAAAGCTCTGGTCTTGAAGTTCCCATTTTCAATTTGCACTTTAATTAGGTCGAAATTACTATTCAATTTCAATGAATTAGCTTTTCCCTGAGTTTCTCTTTGAGGGAGCCATGGGTGGTGGTCTTGGGATGCACGGGTGTATTTATATAAGGGAACGGAAGCGCAAACCCGAAAAATGAAAAAGGAGTATAATGGCCCTGTGCATGTGACCATATCTGCACGTGAACGATCTACACCGACACCCAGACACCAAGACTTGATTCCCAATGCTCTTCTGTCACATCAACGTCATCCTTCCACCAATCTCATTAGAAGCCTCTCCAGATGGCATTTTGGCATCTCTATTACTAGAAAATGAGCCGTAGATTTTTGTCAATTTTTCAAGCTCTGCGACCGAAATCGAAGGTTTGGTCTCACGACATGCGTCTCGTAAATCGTCGCTAGAGATGCGTGGAGATTTGTTCTCGGTAGCGTTAGAGCTGTTTTGATTAGTGGAATTTAGCAGCGTCGCTGAGGCCACTGGTGCGGCATTTTGCGTTGCCAAAACTTCCTTCGCTCTCAGAACACACGCTGCGTCAGCACAATCTCCGTTCGCCATGAAATACTCAAAAGAGACCCCGCCGTCATCTGTACGGTCTTGTACCTGTTTTGGCTGGGGCTCCAGCTCCATCTTGCGATGCACGCTTTTCAAATACGCCGTATAGCATAGGCCCTGCAGATCAGCGCCAGACATACCCTCAGTATTATTTGCAACCTCTTTCAAATCGCAATCTGAATCTATTAACATGTCCCCAGCGTTTATAATGGTCTGGAGTATTTCCAACCTTTCGGGAGCCGAGGGCAATCCGCAAAGCACGCTTTTGTCGAGACGCCCTGGCCGTAAAAGGGCGGAGTCTATCAAATCTGGCCTGCTGGTAGCAGCTAAGACGTAGACGCCCTCCAGACCTTCTGCACCATCCATCTGTGTCAGCATTTGGTTCACAACCCGGTCTGTTACCCCTATGGAATCGTGCCCTCTTTTAGGCGCAATAGAGTCAAACTCGTCAAAAAACAGTACACAAGGTCGTGCAGCCTGTGCTCTCTCAAAGCATTCTCGCACACTTTGTTCGCTGGCTCCAATGTATTTGTTCAAAATCTCAGGACCCTTGATAGATATGAAATTTACCCCGCATTGTTGAGCCACAGCGCTCGCTAGCATTGTCTTGCCACATCCAGGGTACCCGTACAGCAGAATACCAGATCTCAACCGTAGAGGACATTTCGAAAATATGGGCGCATACCTGATAGGCCATTCCAGTGTTTCCAACAAAAGTTCCTTCGCTTTGTGCATCGCACCCACACTAGACCATCTGACGCCCGTGTCCTTTTGCAACTTTATACCCCTCAGGGAAGAAGGCGTAAAGGAGGAAATAGTCCGCTCAAAAGTATCTTGTGTCACTGGTAGAGATGTGCTCAATTGATCGCAAAGATGTTCGCACAATAGTGTTTCTGACAAGAGAAGAAGATCTCTCGGGGAGTAGCCTTCGGTTTCAGTGGCTAATGTAGAGAGGTCAAGATCATCCGAAAGATTTAAAGATTTGTCTTTCAGAAACTGATTGATGAGAGTAGCCCGAAATTCTCGTCCTGGGGCATTTAGGTTCCATGTCTTGCCAATTGCGTGTCTTGAAAATAGTGTTTGATTTAGTTTCTCACGTCGCTCTGCTGTTAGAAGCACACGCACACTTCCTGTTGCCTTTGTTAGAAGTTGCTCAAGTTCTTGAATAAAGACTCGGCTTAACCTGGAAGAAACGTCGATTGCATTGCTTGGGGATTGAAGTTCATCCTCGGATTTGTTGTGAGGAAACAAAATTTCGGCATTGTCTAATATCAGTAGAGATGGCGCATACCAATAACAAGATGCCATCAGTCGCTGCAGGGTTTGCTTCATTTTTACAAAATTGGTATTGTCCATGAAGCTTTCGCAGTCTAAATACTCAACATGCAAAGCCGTCGTAGACTCCAGGTGCGTTTTGACTTGCTTAACGAGTAAAGTCTTGCCTATACCGCTAGACCCAGTTACCAGCGAGCTACCAGAGTTCATTATCGGAAGCATTAGATAATTCTGAATTTGTTCTAATAGCGTTTCGATTCCAACGCATATCGGGAGCTCCGTTTTAGTTTCGAAATGCTCAGTCCAGGAAACTTTAACAGGTTTATCCATAACTTTAAATTCGATCTCTGAATCCTGCCATTCATAGAACGGCACATGTTCTCCTGTTTTTGAAACCAATTCAAGGTATACCTGGTCGAGTGGCAAAACTAACCCATTTGTCAGTACTGAGCCCGTCATCTCTGAATTCAAGCCCTGAAATTCACGCTGTTGCGGAGTTGGACGCTTGCCAACAATCAAAGCTTCCTTGATGTCTTTGGATTGATCTATAGGATAAACGAATGCGGTTGGTGGAGCTTGCTCGGGTGGAAGAGAGACAAAACTCACTTTTACTTTGTGACCATTTTGAGGATCAAGTCCAAGAGAAGCCCAAGTAAGGCGAGATAGCCCGAGATGCCCTTCGTATAATTTGGTATCAACTGTCACGGAAACAGCAATGCTTTGTGCACTTTGAAGTTTTGTCTCTTCTTCTGAGTTGCCCTCGGACAACGGCTCCAAAGGGTTTCTTACGATACATATAAGGGCCAGAGAAGACTTGACTACTTGCGGGGAAACACTCATAGATAAACCTCGCAGCTTTTCAGTCTGCTGCACTGTTCTTAGAACAATTGGTCTGTGCGTTGAGTGCGTATCTTCCAACCGTTCAGATTTACCATTCACAAGTCTTGACTTGTTGACTTTGGGCGCCACTATGATCAATGTATCAGTAGTGATTCTTGCAGCACCTGAAAATGACGGGACGATTTTTTGAACTGTGAACTTCGCCACCGTATGCTCAACGTAGCATATCAGCAACTCATTTTGTGCCACAATTCGTGTCTGGGATAGCATATTGTCCTGAAGGAACCTGGCATTTCCATCAATAACCTCCCAATCATCACTTGACTGCGGTTCTACGTAGACTTCGTTAGCCACTAAACTTTGATCAAAATGTCTGATTCGCAAGTTCACCACTGATCCTTCCCTGATCTTGTGCGCTGCGGCCAGGATAGGATTAATTTGTACACAACTTTGTCCGTTGAGTGATTGCGATGCTTCGAAACCATCCCATCCTACAAACACCCTGCTTTCATCTGTACTCACTGTGATTCCGAATTCTTGAACGGGTATCGCGGTGTTTTCAAGTACATGAACAATAGAAAGCGGAAGTCTTACGAAATTGCCTCGAATTTGGTCTGAAAACGCAATTCGTAAGGATTGGAAAGTCAACTCAGCATCCTGAACCATCACAACTTCTCAAGCCAAATTTGGCTAGAACGTGGGGCCCTTCTATTGCAGAAAAAGTGCTACCTTTTTCAAGAGCTTTACCTGATTCAATGTTTTAAGATTATATATACGGTAGTCATTATTATAATTCGACCAACCTGTAAATTTGGTGGGAATTCTAAGAGATAGAGGAAACAGACCTCTTGATATCTGATGGCGATCAAATTTGTGCTTTGTTTGAATAAGCAGGGAGCGCTTCGACTGATCCGACTTTTTGAACCGTTCCCCGGCGAGTCCTCCAACAATCAATCGACAATAGCACAGATATACAAGTTGATCTCGTCCAGAGACCATCGACACCAGAGTAATTTCGTCGAATTTTCAGACTCGACAAAGCTCGTGTATAAGAGATATGCGGGGCTTTATTTTGTGCTTGGGATAGAGCTCGAAGATGAAGAAGTGATATATCTATCATACATACACCTTTTCGTGGAGGTGCTGGATGCCTTTTTTGGCAATGTTTGTGAGCTGGATCTTGTATTCAACTTCCACAAGGCATACATGGTGCTGGATGAGCTGCTTATTGGTGGGGAAATACAGGAAACTTCAAAACTAGTACTGCTGGAGCGGGTCAACTATTTGGATAGGCTAAATTAAAAGTACATAAAATCTTCGTTGTAAATACCCTTTTGGATAAACTTCTTGAGCGCTGAATCTATCATGACATGCACCTCGTCTATGGTTTTGCCAGTGGTGGTGAGGAACACCATATGATTTTTTATGTAGTCTGGGCTTTCGAAGGTGTTAAAAATGATCTCAAATTCTTGACGCACCTTACTTTGGAAGCTTGAGGACTCATAGCGTTCATCTCCAAATCCTGCGCGCTGCTCGGTTTGGCTGTTGGAGAGGAAGAAGGTCAAATCTGGTTTCAAAAGTCCTTTGTCGGGCTGGGCACACCACTGCAGATCCATTCCAGGTACAGACTTTGCTGCGGAATAAGCAATCCCCGAATACACGAACCGATCCATTACAACGGTTCGACCTTCCAATAAAGTAGCTCTTATCGTCTCAGCGACTTCCCATCTGTTTGCAGAAAATAAAAGATGAATGGCCTGATCCATCAATTGTGTCTCGGATTCCACAAGGTATTGATTGATCAATTTACCTATTGGGGTGGTCCGATCTGGGAACTTAACCAGACGAGCATTGTTATTGAGACTTTCGACAAGTTTCGCGGCCTGTGTACTTTTACCTGTTCTATCTAGCCCTTCGATAAGAACGAGCAGACCACGCGGCATCAGCAAATGGGAGAATCAGAATTGAGACAGCCTTCAAAACTAAAAGGCTGTACCTCAGCTCTCATTGAACACCAAGGCTTTACCATGCTCATCACGAAGCAAGTTGATGTATCTGAGCCAGCTATTTAGCAGAGGTATGTGAAATCTCGTGGTAGATGCTGTCTATATATACTATTGAGAATTTTAAACACCATAAATATCCCTCTCGGTGGCCAAGTTGGTTTAAGGCGCCAGACTGTAATGTTAACACTGTAATCTGGATATCGGGCGTTCGAATCGCCCCCGGGAGATATTTTTTTGGTACTTTGCGACGGATGGTGTTTGATAGGTTTTTTCATCCAGTAGACGTATATTCAAGCCGAGCTCGGAGCTTTGCTATTTTCGTTACCTGTACGTACATTAAACGTACAAACATTGTCCAATTCTCAATTCTATCTTGATTCCTTGTTGTTTATCATCACTTCATGCAATTATTTTTCGTGAACTTGTTCATTCCAACTCCATCTCCACATCCTGACTTGAATCTGGAGTTTGTTCTTGCGTTTCTCGGTTAGCCATTCCTGTATAATCGCTTTCTTCGAACTCTTCGGCCTCCACGTCGTACAAACTATAATTGACCGGCGTAATGTTTTCAAGACTCAGTCTTGTATTATAGGCGCTATTGATGAATGGAGAACCGTAGCCCTCTCGTATGTAGTCTTCCACTTCAACATACGGCGATGATTCGTGAGCGGCGCCTGAGCCAGGTCGCCTGCTCATCGCGATTGCCTCCAATGTGTTGTCTATCGTGGGTGACGGGCTTCTAGAGCTTTCAGGCCATGGCTGTGCACTAGATCTGCAGTCCTTGGGTTTTTTCAGTCTTTTGGGGCTACTAGTCTGCGTTTTGGTGGATCCGTTTCCGATTTCGTTATAGCATTGAAAGTCTCTTTTTAGAGCGTTGCCTACTGCGTTCCCGCAAAAAAAGCTTTCTCTATCGAAAGATTGAAACATGCTTAAATATAGCTACCCACGGGACCTCAATGCTGGGCAATTATCGCCTCTATTAGAGCAGTTTTGGCCAAATTTCGTTACGCGTGTCTGTTTTTATCAATTTTTGGCAGTAGTTCACCATAGCTCCGAAATAATACATCAGGTTCTTATATGGACCCATACTGAAAAAAATCGACCCAGACGTGCGATGGGACCATTTAGCGGCTCGAGTAGAGAATCAACTCGAAGTCACGTTTCACGCGAAGAAGGTGCTCAAAATCAAATCGTTTAAAGTTGCCGGGAAAGAGCGCTCCACAGCACATCGAAGAGCTGCCAATACTCTTTCGATGAGATCAACACCTTTGTTCTCGGGTGAGGTTTCCAAAGAGCGTTAGATTTCGGGTCAACAGTGTAGACGAAGTTCATCGAAAAGGACTATAGGTAAGACATGAGTTTGACTGGCATGTGGTGGATAAACGCCCACAGCTGACTCACAACACTATCTCAGGTCTGATGTGTCACAAATCGAGTACGAACTTTACTGTCTAATCGAGTTTCTTTAGTTCATTTCAAGAATATAGTAAGGTTTAGTGCGTTTAAAGTGATCTACCAATGATGTTTTATAGCATTATGTAAATTTATGAAAAACCTCAACGTTGTTACACACCAGATCACACATCGAACGCGATTTGTTTTCAGCAATAAAGCGCTTTTTGACGTTCACGACCACACCACAATAAACTCGAACATGGAACAGTTGAATAGTCTGGAAAAAAGTCTCCCGCCAGAGGGTCCTGTGAACGACCAGAATATCGATAAGCTAAACCGCCAGGTTACACAAGAGTTCAAAATAGCCGCCAACGCGGTGACCAGTCTGTACAGGTTGTCGTCGGAGAGAAGCTCACTTAGTAGACACATGGGGTATGTGGAGTGTTTGGGGGACGTTTTGGAGCTTTTGGAGCAAGGTGTTTCGACACACGAATTGGCCAAATGGTGTGAAGATAGGAAACAAGAAAAAAGCGGACAAAATGGCGTCTTAGAGGATTCCAAATGTTCTTCGTGGGACCTTGACAAGTCTGGAAAGAAGGGGTCCGAGTCAAGTGACCAGATTGCGGGTTTGACGAGTCCAACGTTTCGGTTATCAAAACCTATTATGTCAGTGGAAAGACCGCCCAGACGGTGTGTGGTCCCGGAGCTCACAGAAAGGTTCTTGCAACAAAGAGAAAAACCCGATCGGAGAAGCAAGAAGAAGAGAACCAAGTGAAAGGGAATGAAAAGGGGGGATCTCTTGATCTCTATAGGGAAGTATTTTCATCACTGCAGAGAAAATCTTTCCATCAAGAAGAGCCTTTCCATCAAATGAGATCTCTTGATCTCTACAGAGGAATCTTTTCATCATTACAGAATGATTACTTCATCAAGAGATGTCTTGAACACTCTGCAGAGGTTTTTATCTATCAAGAGAATCTTTCAACATCGCAGAGGTATTTTTCATCACTGGAGAGAGATCTTTCCATGTGTCGGAATCTTTCCGACATGGCAGAGGTATCTTCTCATGGAAAGAAATTCTTTCCAATATAGCAGAACGTTTTTGCCCTTTATACAATCTGACGGGATCAGAGCAGGGGAAAACACCATAGCATCAATCAAGAGTATTGTGGTTACAGAGAGTCTTTTATTCTCCCTTATGAGGAGCAAGCTAGACGCATGCTAGGGCCAGTCTATACACATCAACCAGGAGTGTCGTGATTAAAAGGGGAATCCTCTTCTCAAAGGAGATCTTTTTCTCAAGGAAGGTCTCTTAATCTACATGGAGAAATCAAGAGGAACCGATTCATCAAGAGCGATTCATCAAGAGGAACCGATACATCAAGAGGAACTGGTTCATCAAGAGCGATTCATCAAGAGGAACCGATTCATCAAGAGCGATACATCAAGAGCGATTCATCAAGAGGAACCGATTCATCAAATGGAACCGATTCATCAAGAGGAACTGGTTCATCAAGAGCGATTCATCAAGAGGAACTGATTCATCAAGTAGAACCTATTCATCATTTCATTAACAGGACCCATCCCACGTCTCTCGCCCTTTTTACATCTTCCGCGTCTACAAGACGCACTCTAGGGTCTATCAATCAAGAGTATCGCTATTACAAGCACAAGCGACCTTTCATCCTCCTCACACTACTCTCTCAAACTTAAATCATTAGAGCCACCCATACACCCAGCCACCCAGCATTCGCCATACACCCATACACCCGTTCCCACGGCGCATTTACCGCTGTTCTCGAGTAAAAACCGGTCCACGTGACACTCAATCCTCCCCTTCTTCCTTTCCACTCCGAGAGTCTATATGTCTCATAAGGAGAGTATAAAACCTCTCTTCGACCCGACTGTGAGTTTTTCGAGTCGTCATCGATTGCTTTGCTGTGCAGCGCAGTTCTACAGCAATGCAAAGAACACAATACCCCTGACGCACAGAAGCGCAGAAGTATAACGACTTACGTCGATTGCTCAGATTGCCGCCTAGATTGGTTTGCGAACTCGTCCGTCAGATGCAGTCGCAGCGCACACGCGTGCGGGGACGGGGGACGACGACGACAGCACACCCAGAAAATCCAGCAGCACACATTGCGCATTGCGTTCCTCCATGTTGTGCTATTTGGGCTTCTTTGCTCACATCCTTAGAAGATGCAGCAGCACCCTCGCGGGCATCGCATTACCCGGCCCAACACACAGCCGCCCTTTTGTCCTCAAGTTACCCTTAACAGCAAAACAGCAACAAACCGACCTCAGAAATTGCAAAAAGGGGAAAAAAGAGCCTAATTGGAAAACATGCTGACGTAAGTCGGGGCAGAGCGCGGAAAGTTTCGGGTATAAATAGGACCAAGGGCAAATGAAGAAAAGGTACAGTGGGCACGGTTCCTGGTGCGAATATTGACGAATTTAAGAAGTGTTCATCAAAATCTCTTGCGAGAAACTGCAGGTATTGCTAGAAAAGCCAAGGCTCCAAGGAAATTTATTTTAAAGGTCCAAGGTAAACCATCTTATTTTGGTTTGAGTTGCTTTCCTTTCTTTCCATTCTCATTGTATTGGCATTTTTTTTCTGTTCGAAATTTGACGTTGTTCCTAATTTAAGGTCTCTCCAATAAAGAACAGACAAATTTAAATTTGCATCCCAAAAAAGACAGCATCAATCCCCAAATTTCTAATCAAAATCGCAATGGCTGTGGGTTCTGCTATCAATCGCACAATCACCCTGGTGTTTCTAGCAGGCGCTACGCTGCTGCTCATTCTGATCGTGCTGTCCGGCTCGACCACCAACTTCCCAGTGGACCGTTTCTACTGGTTGCAGGCCGACACAACAGGCATCACTGGGGCCCCCTCCGGCAATTCGCGCTGGACCTTCTGGGGTCTGTGTTCGTTCGACTCGTCCAACAAGCTGGTTTGCCCAAGTTTGGCCCCAGCGTACCCGATCTCGCCTCGTGACAACTTTGGCCAGGCTCCCTCCAGTGAGTTGCCCTCTGATTTCGTGAATTCCCGCTCTACTTACTTCTATTTGACCCGTTTCTCATTCTGTTTCTTCTGGATCGCCCTTGCTTTCATTGGCGTGTCCTTCTTGTTGTACGCGCTTTCGTGGTGTTCTTATGCGTTCACCAAAGTTGTGTTTTTGCTTGCCACTGTCGGAGCCCTCTTTGACGCTGCTGCCGTGAGTTGTCAAACTGCGGCCACTGTTATGGCCCGCAATACTTTTACCAAAGCTGGTCACTCTGCGAACATCAGTGCCACACTTCTCGGTATCGCCTGGGCCAGTGTTGCATGCTCGCTTTACATCTTCTTTGGTACCGGTGTTACCTTTTTGCGTCGTGCCTACCAGTCCCACAAGGAATACGTTGAAATGCAAAAATACAAGGAACAAGCTTTGATGTACCAAGGCAAACAAGAGGCTCTACAGCCTGACACCGAGTCCTACGCGATCCACGACGGTGGTGAGGCCAACGAAGGCATCAACTCTGCTGGTCTAGTGGTCCCAGCTCCTGAAACTCAAGCAGAGTCCCATCACAGTGGTATCAAATTTTTCAAGATCCGCAAGACTCAAAAGCCAGGCGATCAAGAAAGTGTTTAAGTCTTTGGAAATTTCACTTTGTGTTCACCACAGACTTTTTCGCACAAGTTTTTGACCATTGAACCCTTCTTTTCTATCCACCCAACCTTTCATTCAAGTTCTTCCGGTATCCATCCATTGTATTATTTCTGAAGCACACTGCCCTATTGCACATGCATATCTTTATCCCTATATTCCTATTATCAGACCAATTCTAAATCAAAAGAAGGGACGCGGATCACTCATGAATGGGGAGCTAAACCTGGCTTGTCCAACGTTTGCACGCGATACCAATAAACACTTTTAATACTGCGCTTCGCTTTCGACATTTCGAGCCCTGCAAAAACCCGAATCCTAAAAAAATACACTTTTCATATACCACCACATTTTAATAATTTAATGTAACGAAAGTGCTAAGAGGTACGTTAAGCATTTAATTCATTGTTTATTGCCAAGACCAAGAGCTTTATGTCTCGAAGCTTTTGAGCGTTTTATCGAACTCTGTCATATACTAATCCCAGAGTGCATAATCATTAATACCGGAGATTATTTCTTTGCATTCTTCTATACGTGATGGCCGTCATCAACACATTGAAGCGATCATAGAGTTAAGATCATAATGTAAGGTTATGGAATTCCAGAACTGAGCTAGTTGATACCTTAAAGAAAGTCTACGGCGTGTATCGATCACGATTTGAGGTCGTTATCGGGATAGGCTCTTCCAGCGTTGACGACTAACGGAGATGTAAATTAAACGCTAGTTTAACAGTACTGAACAGCTTTAACAAGATAAGAGGCATCCATTCGGTAAAACCTCACAATGGATAGAGAACGATCCCTAGTTAACACACTGCTGGCCTGCAATTGTGCTCCAGTGTACTCTTGCTTTTAAATTTGTAAAATCTGTACTCTATGGAAAGCTACTTGAAAGTCAGGGCGTAAAATTGAAAACCACAACTCTGTCTAGCATTTTCCCAGACGATTCTTTCCGTGCCTCCCATCGTGTAAAACATTAAAGCTTCCCTTCTTGTTGACGAGGTTGACAGTTCAAGGAGCAGCTAAAACCGTCAAGCGATGAGCTCGCGTGAGATCCACATGACAACCTCAACTTAAGTACACAATTTGAGCTGTATCAAGTTCTAACGATAAACTTGTGGAGAAGGCCGTACTCCTACGGGTCTAGCAAGTGCTCATGAATAAGCGATCGTCAGTATCAACGGTACCAGGGACAAGTCCATTACGTGTGGGGTTCATTGGACTTTCTGCTAACAAGGGATGGGCCATAAAATCGCATTATCCTGCGCTCCTACAAGTATCATCTCAATTTCAGATCACAGCGGTTCTGGATGTTGATCTAGAAGCTTCCAAGGCTACCATTGAGAAATTGAAATTGGTGCGGGCCAAACCGTTCGAGGACGTGAAACAATTTGCGCAGTACGAAAATGTGGACCTCATCGTAGTCTCCATCAATGTACCCAATTTCTATAAAGTGGTAGCCGATCTGTTCAAGTACTCTCAGGGCAATGCTAGTTTCAGATATCTGTTTGCTGAATGGAGTATAGGCCGCAATCTACAAGAGGCTCAAGAAGTGTACCGGCTGGCTTCCTTACGTGGAATTCGAACCATTGTGTCTTTACAAGGCCGGAAATCACCCTACGTTCTGAGGGCCAAAGAATTGGTGTCACAAGGGTGTATTGGCGAGATAAACAGTATCGAGATTGCAGCTATTGGAGGATTTTATGGATACGAACGACCCTATAAGTCGCCAGATTATCTTTACGATGCTGAAAGCGGTGTTAATCTGGTCTCTCAGGCATTCGGCCACACTATTGATATTTTACAGTACATCACAGGGTCCTACTTTTCGGAAGTCAATGGTATGATTTTCAATAACATTCCGAAGCAGCGATTGATCGATGAACGAAACAAAAGTATGGATCAAGAGAAACCCAAATCAGCACCAGACCATTTATTGTTCCAAGGTACGCTGGAAACCGGGAATGTGCCGGTTTCTTGCAGTTTCAAAGGCGGAACACCAGTCAAGAAATTTACAAAAAATTTGGTCATTGATATTCACGGTACTAAAGGTGACTTAAAACTAGAAGGTGACGCGGGCTTTGCAGAAATGTCAAATTTGGTGCTGTACTTCTGCGGCCAAAAGCCAGATGAAGACCATTCCACTAGCTCAGCAGAGACCATGGAAGTTTACCACCTCCGCAATTACAACTCTATCGTCGGTAACATTTTACGCATTTATGAGGCAATCGCAGATCACCATTTCAAGGCTAATCCCTCCAGAAAATTGCCCGACGATTTTTCCAAACAAGGCTTCGAGTTTGGTGGATTTCCGACTTTCACGGATGCCCTTGTGGTTCACAATCTTATTGACGTGGTGCTTCGCAGTCACTACCAGAAAGCTACTCTTCCCGTACCGAAGCCACCCATCGACGATGACGGTCCAGATACCTGACTGGACGGGCCTCTTCCCCCGCTCATGCTCTTTTGCTAGCTTCCGGACTCAAGTTTCTTTGCACTTATTTGACAAAACTCTTCGATTGCCTCGTTGAAATGCACGCCTCCGTATCTCAGCGCATTCAGGTAGTCCACAGCAAGTTGCTGTTTGGCCTCAGACGACAAATCCGAACCCTTAGATCCCCCTGTCGTCTCACTTCTTGCGCCCAAGATCCGGTAAACTTTCGCAAGATGAAATTTAACTGTGTTGTACTTGAGCAGCTGCTGAATTTCCGCAGATTCCCTATAAATCGTGTCTAATTCAGCCGTTTTCAACACTGGCAGTTCCACTTTCTCGCTGAGCGTCTTCGATTCCTCCTTGGACTCCGTTGTCTGCTCATCGTGTACATGCTTTTCGGCGTTTTTAAAGCATGCTAAAGAACAGTAGCGGACCCCACATTTTGGACACTTATATTTCGAATCTTGGGCACTACAGATCTGGCATTTGATTGTCATTTAGGGGTGCTAAAGAATCTCTATGAATTGTTCTATTCTTCTTTCCATCATAGCTCATCACAGCTCATCGCTTAATTTTGAAAAATTAAATTTCAGTCAAGTTCGATGAGCTAGAGGGAGTTCACACAACGGAGAACAGCGGAGATAAAAGGAAGAACCCTATCTCGACCACCAGTCTACGAATTCGTCGTCAAACTTGCAAATTTTATTCCACGATCCCAATCAAATGGAACTTTTGATTTCAAGAGGTTGATCCGCTACTACAACTTCTCTCACTTTTAACTTTGCATTCTGCATTACACATCAATTGAGTACTGTGGCTAGTGTTTTATCAGGAAATCTAAAAGCTTTTGGGAAGAAAAAACTTGGTTGGTTCCATCAGCAATTCTTCGAAACCGTATTTGTCGTCTAAATAGGACTACAATGGTGCGTTTAGGCTTGAGTTTTATGCTACCTGCAGGCCAAACATTTGGACGAATTTCCCGGCTGTACAGACAGGCTTCTTTACACACTAATTACAGACATGTTGACTTGGAGATGGATCCTGCGTTCCAGCACAATTGTGATTGCGATGTGAAGGACCTCAACAGAAGTTTAGACCGTAGTAAGCAATTGGACACCACACTAGCCCTCCCAGCCAAAATTCCACTCTACCATCGGCATGTGATGCTTGTTTCTCCAACGGATGCCCCTGGGCAGGACCCGTCGTGGAAGTCAGGTTGGAAAAGCAAACTAGAACTCAACCACAAGTGGCCATATTCGGCTATTGGTGAGCTCAAATCGCATTTGAAGGGCACACACCGAGGTGATGGGATTTTAGTTAACGCCATCTCTGTGACACGGGGAGATCTACTTCGTCAGCCCCAAGTGAGCACTAAAAAGGCAAGATTCTTGACTGTCCCTGACATGAAAATTTACGACGTCGATGCCCACGAATTAGAGGAGTTCGCAAACTTTCTTGGGGAGGGCAAGGTTAAGAACCACGGTAAACTTTCATTCCTCACTTATTTGAAAGGAGCTAATGCTGCATCTAAACTTTTGGATGCAAGGAACGACCCGGAGGAGGGACCTCCTTTCAAAGTATACCAAGGTCGAGACTACCATAGAGACATCATTTTGGTTTGCGGTCACAATGAGCGAGATGAAAGATGTGGTCTTATTGCTCCACAAATAATTCAAAAACTCAATTCTCGGGTAGATACAGACTTGGCTATTATTTCACACATTGGGGGTCACAAGTTTGCCGGTAACATCATTTTTTACAAGTTTCTAGGTCTCGGCTCCGGCCAAGCGGCGAAGGTGGACGGAATTTGGTTCGGCAAGATTCTCCCCTCAGGAGTTCCTACGTTGATTAATCATTTGGAAAAGAAGGAGATCGTTAAGCCATGGTATCGTGGGAGCTGCTCACTGCTAGGTGTGCCAAATTTGTAATAGATTACTATATATTACTTGTCCGCATTTCATTTAACCGACTCTGAACCTGTTTGACGTGCTTCACGGACATTCGGTTCACCAGGAACTCCTGTTCGCTTGGATATAAGGATAAGAAGCTTTCGCAGAAGTCACCATCAACAACACCCTTCACAGGCGCGTAATAACTCCGGTACATCAAATGTTCGCGGCCCACAAAACTATACGCACCTTCTATCATTGGCCTTGGATTCGATTGTTTAGCTTTAGCCACAAGATTCCCCGCTATACCAGCTTCGTCACGATAATCATTATCAAGGAAAGTGCTTTCAGTTTCATTGTCCATGAAAAATGTCTCATCGGCATTTCGAAGCGTATCTTCTAATGCATGATAAAAATCAATCTCATTCTTTGTCAAGAGCGGAACCAAACATGCAATCGTGCCTTGCAGTCCTGTGTATAGGATGGATACTCTATCTGACATATCTAAGCCTTTGACAACCCGAAATGAGATGGGTATGTCATTGACGTAGAAATGATTTATCATGTCCCACTTACACGGGCACTCCATAATGTTTCGCGGAAGCTCGTTACTACCAGGTTTTTCATATTTGCTTGCAAAGAAAGAATACTCTTCGCTGATAAGCTTTTCAATGTGTGGTGGTACTCGCAATACCCATACATTTCCAAACCGATCGCCTCCAATGATGGTCGATTTATCGAGAAATGTGATAGTCGTTACATGTCTCTTAACGACATCATCAGCCAGTCCTATGAATTCATTTGACGTCTTGTCAAAGATGAACAAGGTCACGGACTCGTGAATATCTCCGATTGCTACCCTGTCGTTTTTCCATGTACAAACACTCACTACCTTGGAAACTGATGGAGGTATTGAGCTTATTGATTTCTTCAAAAGTTGCTTGCGTCCTAATGCGTAAAGCACCAAGTTGCTGGAGAATGGGACTAACAACCTGTCAGCGAAAGACGCAATAGAATGAATAGTCTCACCGACCACAGTGTCATGAACGAATTCGATGTGAAGGCTGGATTTATTTTCTTTCGAGCCTTTCTGTATCAGGAAAGTTTTCAGATGCATACTCTTGGTGGACAGCACTAAATAAGTATTACTGGTTCCGAACTTCGCAATCTGTGCATCCAGACAAATGTCGTCGATGTTAAAATACTTATTCTCCTTGGTGTTGATGTCCAACGAAAAGCCAGATCTATGCGCTGAGACTCGGCAAGCCTTTCCGATAGTACTATTCTCAACACTGTAAAATAACTTTTGATCGAAAGGATCTGAGATGATCCTGTGGCCGCGATATTGCGTCGTTTTCAAAGCTTCATCATCAGCGTCAGTTTCCTCGTTTTGTTGAAACCACTCGTTACGTTTCGTGAATTTATCCAGGCGTCCAATTAAGAGAGAGCCGCGCGAGGAAATGGCACAACACCCGTTAGATTTTATGTCACTTGTTCGAAATGCTGCAATCGCCTCCAATGACACGTTTTTCGAAAGGATGAATGGTCTGACGTAGAACATATCGTCAGTCTCGTAGCTAAGCCATGTCTTATCGCAGTGTAAAACAACACATGAAGATTCACTTAAAGACGCATGAGCTTCAGGCTCTTTTTCTTCTTCCCCATGCCCTTCTTCTTCTTCTTCTTCTCCTTCTTCCTCTTCAGCCTGTGATACGATGTTATGGTCAACATGCGGCAAAGGTGTGATTCGGACTGGTCTTGACCCCAAGAACTTGGTTCGCAGGTCGAAAAGTTGCCCATCAAATTTATCAACGCTTGAACGAATGTAGACGCCTGAGTCTAAACCAACGTGCAGAAGTAATGAAGCCTTTGAGGGCATAAATTGGACGCTACTGGGTGGTGAAAGTAAGACTTGCATTGAAAGCATTTCTAGAAATGAATCGTCAGACCCCAATTTGAGCCCGTATACTTTTACCGAAGAATCTTGGCATCCAACAGCTAAAAAATCGCTTCTGAGCACGTCGCAAAGACTTAAGTCAGTGATTCTATTGGGGAGCTCCAGTCTTTCTTGATATTCGTTCAAGGTTTCCATACCGGCTGTGATATCCAGCTCGAAATAGACAACTTCGTTATTCGAAAGAGCAAGGGCCAGCTGAGATGACGAACTGGTTGCTCTCAATATCTTAATACCGGCTGGGGGCAGCCATTCTGAATTAATGCTCATTTTCGTTGTGCGTCCCTCATAATCTATTTGCAACATCGAATTCTCGCACACTTGAATTATCGTCCTTTGCCCCATCAATCCCGCATATATAGTGGAATCGTTATCAGTTTTAAATTTATTGTTAGCTGCCTCCAGTTCTTCAAGTGTCCCGTCCTCGACTTTTAGGACCATTGTCGTTTTGGGAAGGGCTAGTAATATAAGCCTATGCCAAGGATCACTGGTCAGGCGAATCGACCAAAGTCCGCTTGCTTTTGGCGGCAGTGGAGAAGTGATGAGATCGCTGAAGTTGACGCCGGACTTCAAACACTTCAAATCCCGTTTATATTGACTCATAAGCAGTGTGAGCGGGTTGGATTCCAACACTTCTGACGCCAAAATTGGATTTGAACTACCGGATTGATGTAGTACAGACAAATTCTCAAGTTGCGACGTCGGTGATATTTTAAGATGCTCTGCGGGTTCATCAGATGTCAAAAGATTTTCATCATTACCCAAACTCTCAAATTCATAGAGACTGTATCCAGAAAGCTCTTGCAGTGATAAGAGTAAACCATTTCGGAAGATATGAAGCCGTGAACTGGGTGCGATAGAATCGAAATAAACCACTGTAACCTTCGGGCAAAAATTGAATGCTTCGTTGGGTATTATTTTCACTTTGTACAGGTCTCCGTTGCTGCATTGCACTAACAAAAAAAATTCCTTCTTCAGCTTATGCACCGCTGCTGAGATAATGGTGAGGGACTCGAGAGTTCGGGTGGGTAGATTCACCTCTAAACTAAAGTAACCGTGTGCATCTTTTAGCATCAACCTACTGTCCAGGCCCACTATCACGAACGAATTAATTGAGTCATTAGCTTGAGACTCGTGTTGCTCAGACCTCGCGTTGACACCGTAACGTTCTAAATTCGGTACAGCGACGAGAAAACTAGCACTTGAAGGTAGTAGAGTCTCACTTTGCTGAATAATATGGTTCAAACCCAAGTCCAGCATGTAAAAAGCCAAGTATTTACTGCCATCCGTGGTATCGATCTCCAATGAGGCATATGTAGGATTGTCAAAGGCCACGTCGCACACAGTCGTTGATATCGTGATACGATTGGGTTTTTGGAATTCCAAGGGTGAGGAAACGTTTAAAATGTTGTTTCTGAAGTCAGTTTGATAGCACAGTTTATTGCGTTCGGTAGCAGATACGAAAATGCATCTTCCCTGGGGATCGACCTCGATGTGTTTCTGAGGCGCCACCTTTCGAAGCCCACTTCTTGCGAATGGCTCATTGAAAAGTGAATGCAGTCTTATGGCTTTCGCATCGTTAACAAATTGAAGCAAAGATAAGTTGCCAGAGTCCGTTACCAAGACCAAATACGAGTAATTGGTCTCCACTGGCAAGCTCTGCATGGCGGTGATGGTAGCGAAAATTGGTATCAGGGCAAGACGTCGAAAATCTCCCTCTTCTAGATCATAAAGCTCAAGATGTGTTTCTGTAGCGATACAAACTTGATAGTCTTTTCTTGTTTTACGCTTCCCAATTGGGGCGTCTGGAAGATCTACAAAATGACCCACACATGAATGGACGTAGTTGGATTGTCTCTGCAGTGTCAAGTGGTAGAGCTCCAGTCCCGTAGGTGTACCAGTCATTGCCATGAGACTTGTGGAGAGCTTATTTTGTCAACTTTGGGTGATTTGTATTTTTATATTTACACAACGAAGTAGGCGATGAGATGAAATATGCAGTTAATTTAGAAAAGTTATAGAAGGAAAGTGCTAACCACTAGAGATTGGTAAACAGCGTTTAAGAAGAGCTTTGAAAGGCGGTGATGATACACTGAGGCTGTGGCACTATTTGTTGGACTATGAGCGAAGCGGACTAGATCAGTTGTGAACATTAGAGAGTTTTACAAGAGCAATCGAATATTCGAGAGTATCAGCGATGAAATGTGGATAAGTGCAACAAAACGCCACCGTGCTGAGCAATTGAGAGTAGAGACCACAAGACTCTCAATTGAACAGCCAGGTGTCCCAGCAGCCATCTCTACTATCCAGAATTGGCTGCTAATGCCCTCAATTGTTCAACTCAATTTGAACAATTCTGTCCACAATCGATCACTGACAATCTCTGTGGGAGTGTAGCTACCTCTACAATATTCCCATTTGACCCAAACTTCAGGCATTAACAAAATGGAACACTATTTGAATGAAAAGGCATGCGTTGCCATTTTCGGCTGAGATTTGCATTTCGAAGTGTCTTTACACATAGTCCCGTTGTCAGTTCAGACAAAATCTCCAAGACTACAAATAATGAGCATTACACTCAGTTTACGGCTTCTTGTTCTTGACAACTGCTGCTCCAGATGTGTGTGAATGTGAAAATCAGCGCACGTACAAAGTGATCGTGTTATCAAAACCATCTTTAACGTTAAATTTGGTCTTTCTCCCAGCCTATAATCTCGTTCAAATGCGTTTGACTACCATTCCCTCTTCCGTCTTCCTCTCATACTCTTTTCGTCTCTCAAATGATCTTGTCTTGTTCGTTTCTTCGGGCTCTGCCCCGCACATTCGATTTTTCCAATATATAAAAAAAGATCTGGATATTTTATTGAAGTCTTACCGTAAGTAACCACTTTTACATCAAGTGGCAAAACTTGTGGACATTGAAAGGACATCGCATCGAGATACTGTCCTCAAAGCTTATTGGCTACTTTATCGAATACAATGGAGATTTGCGTGAGGTTGAACGACGACTGCGAAAGTGACTACACTTTCCAAATCGATAAAGATGACACTTTTGAGTCGAAAATCATGAAGATGTTCAGCCCTAAATCAGGGCTGGCGAAATTTATGGTGTTGAGACCATCGATTTTTTACAAGAAAGAACCAAAGGGCTTGACAAAATCAATGCATCCAGGTTTCTTGACGGAAGATGGGTGCCTAATTTACCATTACGACTGCGACAAACGCGAATACCGTAAACCGTTGGATTTGAAAAATAAGAAAATTTGGGAACAATTGTGGCCTGGCCAATTGGTGCTGCCTCAATGGGAACTATCGCGTTCCAACATTGCCACGTTTGTTGTGCTCATGCTGGCATGGCTATACACGGATCTGCCTGATGTGGTATCGCCCACTCCGGGCATCTGTTTGACAAACCAGTTTTCCAGAAGATTGATAGTGGTGGCTCGTCAGTTTGGTTACAATGCGATTGCAGAAAAATTGGTGGAAGAAACGCAAGTCAATTCCGCCGGTACGATAGCCCAATGGTTGTTTTTCACGTTGCACTGTTTGAAAGTGCTATTTTTGACGCTTGTGATGTACACGGGGCTGGTAAACCCGCTCACCGTCAACCCATTAAACTTCTACTACACCCGGAAACCGGTTGTTTCCAAAAACACGGAGGCTTTGAAGGAAACTTTACGCTCGATCGGATGGATCGGTGTGAAACGTGCTACTTACGATGATTATCGCGACACGTACTACAACTATCGGTTGGAAAAAGCCGGCGGGATGGTGGCAGCTTACAAGAGTGGTATTATGAAAAAAGCAGCGACTCCCGGCGTTGTTTTGGAGACAGGTGAGGGATTCCAAACACCGTTGGACAAACGGTTCACAGAGTCGACGTTCAAGACGATGGAGAAGAGCCGCAAGTTTGTCTTGAGTGAAGAGTACTTGATCCAGGTGGAACACGATCTTAAGGACCAGATCAAGACCATTGACGAGAAAGAAGTGTACAAGATCAACCAGGAGATCCGCAAATTCCGTCGTTACGGCTTTTTCGAGTGCGGGCCACAACTGGCACGGTTGGTACAGCTGCGACAGGAGGTTGCTGCGGAGAAAGCCGCCGCAGCCCAAAGTGCAGAGGAGAAGAAGGCACAATAAGTGGGAGTGAGTGGAGTGAAATTTTCCTGTTACGTAGACGTTGACTTTGTAAAACAAATTTTTATCGTATTAGAAAAGTTTCCTATCAAAGAGTATGTTGTGGCGTCATCTTGGTCATTAACATTACTTATTAGATCGTATACACCGAACGCTACATGCGCAATCACTAATTTTTTCTTCTCATCTGTAAGCTATTCATTCTTTTCGTTGTAGTACTTGTTATGCTATAGGTATGCTATTCTTGGCTTTTAATATTTCAGAATGATGTAGACAGCGTGCACGATACCTGGAATGTAACCCAGACACGTCAAAAGGATGTTAATCAACAGGTCACAGGTGCAGCCACGCTCCAAAAACACTCCCAAAGGTGGGATAATCACAGCTCCTAGAAGTTTGAAAAAATCAGTTAGGGTGAGAGCCATTGTTTAGAGAAATGTAGAGAAATGTAGAGAGATTGATAAAACAGATATCCGGGGTTTAAAACCTTAAAAGTTGTCTGTGATGATTTAAAAACGAACACAAAAACAAAAAATCATCTTCCTTGTACCTTTATTCAGGGCCCCAATCCATGCCCCTTTTATACCTTTTTTATTCCCCCGTTGGAGAACCAGTTCGCTAAGCGGCAGCAATGGGCCGGGGTCATTGTCTAGCAATAAACCACGACACAGCGCAATATTGACTTAATGCCGACGGCCATTGCTATAGCGCGTTGACAGACGTGACTTTCATTTATTATGGGTTTAGCACACTGACGGCTTAGAAACTCTAACGGGCGGCCGCCGTTCGAACCACGCTGGAGGCACAGGAGCAATAAATCAAGGGTTCTGGCCAACAGTTGGCATTAGCATAGCCACCGCATAGCCACCGCTGTATAGAGAAACACAGGCCAGACCACGCCAAGCCAAGCAAAAGCCCGGATTTTGAATGTTAATGATGATGAAACGGTACTACAAGGATCAAGGATCAAGAATGTTGTTTTACCGGAATAGTGAAGGTATGAGGCTGTTCTGAGCATTCGCAGTTTGAAAGGGAGGAGTGAGTGGCTGCGATACGTACAGTTGTCGTCATTTTGCGGTGTTTTTAGCACTCAAATGATGAGATAGTTGTTAAATGGCTACAGGAACCGTTGAATGTGGGTGCGTCACACCAACGGCTGGTGAGATTTGTGTCTGATGACACAATTTAGCGAAGGGGAAAATTACCGTTCGTAATGTGGATCAAGGTAGGAGAATGACAATGGATTAACAAGATTGGAAATCTTACTCACGTATTATCGGGACTGGAGACGATTTTACAGCGTAGTGGAGCGGATTCCGTGTAACACGTGACTGGTGGTTCCACGAGTAGTTTCACGGGTAGATTCGCGAGTAGATTCGCGGGTAGGGTGCGCGGGTAGGGTGCGCGGGTAGCCTTTGTTTTTGATGAGATGAACAAGATCTCTTGAAATTGCTGAAATTGACAACAACTTTGAAAACTAATGCAAACCCCATAATGAACTTCTGATACATTTTAACGTAATTGAGACATCTAGGCCCGGACGGTACAAGTGGTTATGAGCTTCAATTCCGGCAACCAAAAAGTTGAAAACGGAACATTAGACGGGGACCAAGAAAATGGCTACAGTAAGGATCTGAACACAAACGACAATATTTCGTTCAAAAACGATCCACTGGCTGAGCCAAGATGTTCTACAAACCTTGAGACTGAAAAGGCGAAAAGCAGTGACTCAAACGACCGTGGACAAAAAATTCTGGTCAGCGACGTATGTTCAGATATGCTTTTCGATAAAAACTACCGCGACACCCTCATGTTAGAAGAGGATTCAATTGATGTTTCTTCCGGAAAAAACTCCAATTCTCAGCCTAATGAGACAGATCTCCAGCAGCTTCAGCGATTCCATTTCGAAAGACCTTCTTTCTCCACTATTCAGAACATAAATGGGTCCCAGGCTGGTAACTTGAGGCATGATTGTGCGAATCACGAAAGGACTCCATGGTGCGATAATTTTTACGATCATACCACATCTGACAGTGACAGTGACGGTGACAGCGGCAATAGTTGGCATTCAATGGATCAGAAATCTCAAGACGTGCTGCAGCGAAAAATGAAGCGACTAGAATCCATGTTCAGAAAGCGTTATTCCATCGATTTCGACGAATATTCCATGAATCCATGCAAAATACCAAATCTGAATTACAAATCAAACGAAACGGCTTCTGACGAGGTACTTGCCAAAAAATTTGAGAGCTGGCTATCAACATCTCCATTCAGGATCTGGTTCACAAAGCATAGCGGAAACAAACTTTACGCGCAATGCAAGTATGACCACTGTCGCAAAACCTTCAGCTTTAGCAGAAACCGTAATTCCTCTGGTATGGTGAAGCACCTGGAAACAAACCACAGCTCTGACTACGAGAAGTTTAACTCACAAATAAACTCCAAGCAAAACGAACTAACGAACACGGACAACTTTGGCTTCGAAGCTCGAAAACCTTTCAAGTTTTGCACAAGCTTTATCGACTTTTACAAAAGTAAGCCCATCGTTATCAAGGAGCTCGATTTTTTTGTAGAAAACTTACTACCATTCAACTCCGTGGAGTCTCAGTCCTTTCGCGACTTAATAGGTCTTGTCTCTGGCAATAACAAGCGCCCGTTCATTTTTTCTCGCAAGTCAATGATAAAGGAACTCACAAACTACCACGATCAATTCGAAAAACAGCTGAGGTTCACTTTGAAAAGGACTTCAAAAATAAATATACAATTGGACATTTGGACCTCTGGTCTTAACAAGAGCTACCTTGCCATTTTGGTTTCTTTTTGTCCTAATTTGGATCGTCTCGACCAAAAATCCCAAAGAAACGACGTCATAGGCCGAGGGTCTCCCACTCCGCACGTAATTGGTTTCCATGATATAAGTGGTCCCCGTTATACAGGGGAATACTTGAGTCAGGTTTTCGTTGATTCGTTAGATCAACATTCACTCAAACACAAAGTCGCGAGTGTGACAATAGGCAATGCCGCCCAAAACCTCACAATGCTTGACAGAATTGAGTTTGAACTGACTGGAGAGGGGGTCAATGCCGAAGGTGGCATTGTAAGGATTCATTGTTTGCAAGATGTTTTAAACTTAATTTTTAGACATATTGTCGAGAGATTCGAGAAGCAAAACGCAGAACTGATTGGGAGGATTGATGAACTAACTTCGAAAATTGAACACAACGTTTTTCTGAGTGATCATTTCAAAACCTACGCTGGAAGAGCAGTTCCAAAACATAATGAAACTCGATTTGTGTCGCGCCATAAGCAATGGTCCTCCTTTATGAACCTCGGCAACTCTCTCAAGCAGTTTTACTCTAATTATTATACCTATAGGAAGTTCCAGCTCGAGAAAGAAGACAGAAGACTTTTCGTGTACGAACCAGAAGAGATCTTTTCTCTAGAACTGTTCCTCAAGCTCACCAACTTATTTTTGGAGTTAACAACGGATGTGCAGGATGACGCGATGAATAATCTGCCCAATGGCATACAGTTCTACACTTTACTTCACAGGTACTTCGAAGCATGCTCTCAAATTTCAATGGGCAATAATTCCGACGAGAATTTGAAGATCGCAGGTATCCAATTCAATGATCTTGTTGTAGTAAGCGAAGAAAACAAATCGAAGATTTTGTCTACCATAATCGAGTCGAGATCATTGTTTGAAAGATACTACAATCTTGCCAGCGCGCAGATGGGGTACTGGGTTGCTCACATCTTAAGACCAGATATGAAAATCCGATCATTATCCAAAATACTCGACAGAGGGACGGAAGCGCATATAATCAGCAAGGCTTCGAACTATGTTTATTGCTACCTTGGCTGTCATTACCCCGGCAGATCAACAAAATTTGCGTACCCGGATGCAGGAAGTTCATGCTCCAACAAACAGAAGAGACCCAGAAGAAAGCTCAGAGCCTTCGACAGATTCTCTAAGGCACTTCGAAACACATCTTTCGAGCGCGAGGCGTTTTTTGAATGGGAATGCTACAATAGAGAGCCGCTCGATCTTCACCGCGATTTTATCACCTATTGGATGGCTAACAGAGGCAGGTTCCCACGGTTGTCTTCCTTGGCATTATCTTTCTACTATACCAGATTATCCACGGGTGATGTAGAACGGTCTTTCTCCATAAGAAAGAAGGCTATCGAAGGGCGATTTTCATTGTCCAGCGGGAATCTTGAGCGCATGATAGTCTTGAGAAACCGCTTGAAGTGTTTTGGGTTTCGGGAAAAACTCAAGCATATCACCTCTATCGAAGATACCAGCTGGGCAGAAGAAGACATGTCAAATGGCTCTTCTGATGACCAAAACAGTTTCAGTGATCAGGATTCTTACAGTGAGTGAGCCAGGAAATTCTTGTACTGGCCATTCAGATGTTAGTGTATACTAGACAAAATATACAATCTAGCCCAAGTTTTGATCGAGAGTAATCTAGTGGCTCATTTCTCTTCCAAGTGTGTCCACTCGTTGCTAACCATACCCAGTCCGGAGTATGCTAGTACTTCCATGCCAATGGCGCATGGCATTCAACTTGTGCTTTGTCGTCACATCCCATTAATACCCAACACATCTTCCAATAGTCGCCTTTATGGCCTTGTGGTCGGGCGTCTGATATTCGGTGGTTGCATGTGACATGCTTAGAAAAACCTGTTGGCCAAATGGTAAGGCATCCCCCTCCTAAGGGGAAGACTGCGGGTTCGAGTCCCGTACAGGTTGGAGAAAAATAATTTTCCCATTTTTTTTGGTAAGTTGGAAGTTTGTGCTAGGCTTCATGGTGCTCTCTTATGCCAACATAATTTGAAAGTAGCGCCAACGGCGCATCATCTTTGCTTGTGTTTAAAGCATTCTGACGATATTCCTTTGTTGAAAGTGCGTGTTTGGTTCGTAAACATGAAATTTATCTAGTTGTGTCATATCGTGAGTCGAAATATAAAAAATTGCAAGAAAGCCAGCATCATGGAAACTACGAAAGTGAACAGAGTTGAGTGCGAGCCGACCTGGCTTTCACTAAATAAAATTGTGAATTTGAAAAGTGACAATGGTTTTCATACGATCCAGAGAGGAATAAAATGTCGCACGTGACCCAGAGCCAGTGACAGCTTGATCCAAAGTGAAAGACGCATCAATGATCCTGTCATCAGTTGCTATAATACCACCGTAAGGTTTAAAATGTCCACTATCTTCCGCTTCTATAGTTCATT
Source organism: Lachancea lanzarotensis (assembly GCF_000938715.1). Lineage (NCBI taxonomy): Eukaryota > Fungi > Ascomycota > Saccharomycetes > Saccharomycetales > Saccharomycetaceae > Lachancea > Lachancea lanzarotensis. The sequence goes on from NW_019212885.1 coordinate 398,235, forward strand.
TCAGGGAAATGATATTTCTACGAAAATTTTCGTTATGCCCAAAGTTCGCCTGCTCCTAAGTATCTCTACCTAATAGGTCAATGCCGCTAATACGCTGACTGGCAGGCCGTGAGGATGCAGCAGATGTGCTTGTACTCAAGGATTTCAGCGGTCGCGGTACAAACGTCGCAGACGACGAATGCATGGGAACTTCGACACTGAGTCTCGCCACATTGGGTTCTCTATCGACAGCCAGCATCTCTACCAGACGCTGCGAATTTCCCTCGCCACACAATACATCATGAACGGCCGTTGACATAACCTCGTAATCTCGAGGTTTCTGTATCCTGTCACGCGCAAAGATATGGTACAGTGGAAAATCTATTCGGCTCGTAAATGTGCGCATTACCTCTACATCACCACAATGGTGTACCAGCCATTGAAAATGCTCACACATGGCAGCCAAGTGTAGCACATGCTCTTTGGAACATCGCTTAAGGCCCGAAATACCCTTTTCTTTCACATCCTCATAGCAAGCCATGGGAATCAAACTATCAGGTAACTCCAAAAGCCAACTCTGTAAAAGTCCAACAACGTCATTGACGTTTTGTCCTTTTCTGGCCAGCATATTTGTAAGAGTTGTTGAATGGTCTCCTTCGGCCGCTAAAAACTCAGTATAGCAGTCCCGTCGTAGTCTGGAGTTTCGTTGCAAATCTAAAGGTAATGACCATGCCTTCAAAATATCATCAGCGTTATGCGTTTCAAGCTGTTTTAGGAGAGATCTCAAGATCACTGCAACACCGGTCTCATCCAGTTGCGAATTCCGCAGCTCTGAGTGAAACAGAGGAGTCCCTGTCAATTCCCCATTCACATCATACTTTGAGAATGTTACACCGGGCTGTGGCACATAGAAGCCTATGGTACTGTGATTCGACCGATACACTCTTTGTAATTCCTGAGTCGGATCTATTGACTCAGTTTCAAAATGCGATGGAAACGATCCTTGTAACAAGGAGAGAAATTGACTGTTTGCGAGATGCGCTTGGTCGATCTTTTTGAGAAGTAATTTCCAATAATGGTGCATAGCTTTTTGCAGCTCAAGCTCGAGCTGGGAGCGCCAATAGTCCAGATTTTGGCATTGTTGAAAGAAAGATGATCTTCGTTTAGTGAACTCGTGACGGTACGATTCCAACTCAGCCAACGTTGTGATTGGAGTTTGCTCATCGGAGCCGCCACTAACCCTTTTGAAAAACCCACCAAAAACTGTGTTGACTGCCGGTCTTGTATTACTAACAGATTCTTGATTGGACTGTGTTGATCCCCAGGTGTAATAGTCGTCTGCTGCAAAGCGTGATTGAGCGCCCATGATATTCTGGTACGGTCGTATGATATCAGCCGCCAGTAGTTTTTGACCGACACGCTCAAGGTTGAAGAGCGATATCTCTAGCTTTGGTTCTATTTTTTTGAGAGCGTCTAAGAGCTTTGTGCCGGAAAAATACTCATTGGCTATACCGGGGATCTTTATGAGTCTATTTGAGGTTATGATGTTCTCTTTGAGTTTAGCACAGAAAAGAATCAATTGTTCTTCACCATCAATGACTATGCTCTTGTCAATGGTCAATGGAAATGCATGCGAGACATCTTTTATAGCATATTCTTGCGATGGCAGAACTTGATTGTCGTCTCCAAATAAAGAATCCCTGAGCATTTGTCGCAATCGTGCTGCCATTGCCTCATACTCGTTTTGCATTTGCTTGGCTAGCAGAAGGTGCTTAGAGTACCCCTTCATGGCGCGGCTTGTTGCATCTTTAGTCTCTTGTAAATATTCATTGTACTCAAACAAGAGAGATTCCAGTGGTATCTGACATTGAGATTCGAGTTTTGAGTGGCTCGAATGCTCCAATTTCACAAGAATTCCCGTTAACGTGTTCAATTGCTGCTTTTGAATCACTGTGCAAAGTGAGGTATCGTTTTCGGGCTTTTCACCGCCAATAACCAGTTTCTTCAATGCTTTGGTCGCTGGTGATATAATCTCAGAATCATAGGTTTTGATTAAGATCAACATCTCCGTCAGCTCTGAAATATCGGTCTGAATTTTTCCTAGCAGAGACTCAATACCGGTCGCATAATCTTCTGACCAGAACGTCGCTTTCATGAGCTCACAGCCATCGTTCTTCGTCGTCATGTTTTCTTTCGAGCATGAGAGATGATGAGTATAAGGATGCATCAAATTACACAGCTAAGTAGTTATGATCTAGATGTTTCAACATCAGACAAAGAAACGAAACGAAAGCTCACCGTGAGATCAATGGTATCAAGTCAAGGATGACCCAATAATATGAATTACAACTTGTTAGCTTGATCTCAGTTCTCCTGTCTTGAAAAGTCGTATTTTACTATGTACAAAATGGTGCGATTCAAAATGCCCGAATATCTTGCCAGTTGAATTCGTGTAGCCACTCTTCAAAAGTGTTAAGTGGCCATTTACGATGAGTGATAATGTTCAAGCTCCAGACTAATGATTTAGACACAATTCGAGTTAAACATGACTTGGCTTTTCAGTGAGTGTTACTCGAAACACATAACAAGACCGGTCTTTTGCTGATCTCACAATTGCTTGGCATCCACGACTTACAAAGACTGATGATATTGCCTTGAGTGACTTGGAAAACTTCAGTGCTCTCTTGAATCCTTTCGTCTGCCGCTTGTTCCCACAACTTTTTTTTCTTTTAATCATTCTCAGATTCTCAGCTCCTGTAGCATTTCATACACCCAATCGACTTCTCTCTGAGTTCTTGTCATACCCGAAAACTCGTGCTGCCAAGTAGAAATAGTCTCTTACGGAGTCGATCACTACACGTACAAGACCGGTTGCCTTTTTGCGAAAATGGGGTGTCTCGGTGTTCAATCCGTCTGTTTTCTTGGAGTAGCCAGAAGTTGTAGTGGGCAGAACGTTGTCACCGGCTGACAACGATACAAAAAGCGCGAATGGCACGAACCACACACAAACGCCGAAAAACGAAGCTACCTCGGTGAAGCTGGCTCTTCTGCGAGGTATGTAGTTAGGGTCGTACCTGAATTGAGGTGGAACATCGGTGTCATTGAAATGTCTAAACCACAGATAATGGTTGAGTGCAACCAGCACACAGCTGGCCAGAAATGTAGGGCTACTCAGCGAAATGAAGGGAAAATGTTTGAGGTTTCGCAAGTAGACGACATATGATGCAATAGAAAATACGCTGAGCTTGAAAGGGAATGAGTCCAGAATCAATAGCAGTACATAAATCACAATTATTCCGTAGATCGCTCTCGTCAAAAAGCGTTTCGTGGGCTCCGAGTGTTCCTCAACCAATTCGCTGATATAGTACAACCCTGCTGCGATGGAAAGCGTCAAAAACAAAAAGCCCAACACCGTTCCCACATATGACAATGCTTGAAGGATCATGATGGAGCAACGGATGAACTGCTCCCCTCTTACGCTTGTCTTTTGTCTACAGGAGTTGTCCATCCACACATCGGTTTTCCATACCACACTGTATTTTATGACATATCGCTATATACGAGAACAGTATTTACTATCACTTCGGTTTGCCCGGAAAGTAGCCCGTAGAAAAACGAAATTCGTAGCATAAGAAGGTCCAGTACTACATGTCCAACAATGCTCATCAAAAGGTTCTTTCAGAACATTCAAAATCACTAGTTCAAGTCATTCAGGGTCTTATCGTATTCAATGACAAAAATCCATTGAATTTGAATGTTGTAGCCAAAAAATTATGCCACCTGCCAGAATTGAACTAGCGACCTTTGCATTACAAGTGCAACGCTCTACCACTAAGCTAAGGAGGCAATAATTGTTATAGGGTTCAGAATCTTGTCATTACATATCAGAAAAACTAGATAATCTGAAGCTCTATCGTCCATTAACATGGACCGTGGTCTCTTCCAGCACTGTATAGGCGTCAAGAATAACACAATTGTTCATTAAGCATTCATTATTATGTTCTATGTAAGATCCTCAACCCAAGTAATATCAACGTTGTTTTCATCCAAGATATCTTGATACTCGTTACTCGCACCAAATAGCTCACGTGTGAGGTCGTCCATATTAGGTACCTGACCGTTGCTCAGACTTATATCCAGGATAGCATTACTGATGGTCTGGAAGACGGCAGCACATTTGGCAGCAAATACCCACTTTTCGCCAAAATGCTGTAATATTTCGACGCATTGCTGTATTTCGATTTTGCACTCGATCAGGTCAATACTCCACTGACATAAACAGTACAACATGGTGTTGCATATGGTTAGCGTGCGAAAGAGGGTGATCCAATTGAGAGGTTGCATTTTCTTCCGGTACAGCGTGTAAGTGTGTTTAAGAGCTTGTAAGCAAAAGTCACCCAGAATTATCAGAAACTCCATGGGAGGCTTTGGTATCAAAGATGAAGGCCGATACAACATGATCTGCAGTTGTGCATAGCGCATTGCAAGCCAAATATCGGAAGTGTGGAAGGAAATGGAATTTGACTTGGTTGGACAAGCTATCGAGTTGTGTCTTCGTATCTTGTCCCGTTCCTGTTCGTATAACACATCAAGTTGTTTCCTTAGTTCGTCGACTATTTCTTGCTTGCCGTCATCTGAGAGTTTTTGCTTTCCGGCCCCCACGCTGTGGACTCGCTTGTATATGATACCGCCCATTTTTCGAAGAGCGATCATCATTTGTGTCACTTCTATGTCCTCAGTTTCTTCTGCGTACATTGCGTGGGGAAGAGGGACGCTAATGTCGTCATCGTCGATCGCTGATATCCTGCCGAGCGACGTAGATACGAGACGCTCAAAATTGAAAAAACTCCAAAATGCACGGTACCGCAACTCAATATCTAGTTGCGACATAGATTTTTTTTTCCGGGTTGTAAGTGCCCTGTGCAGTCCAAGACCAATTGTTAATCTCATGACGATGCCACTAATAGTCCACGACGAGACCCCTTGAGGCTCAAAAAAAGAATAGATGCCCAGCAAGAGCAAGCACTTGATAGTCTCAACGTTTTGTAAGTGCATCACAGGACAAAATTTCCGCATCGCAAGATAAGCGAAGTGCTCGCTGAGTTCTTCTTCTTCCTTATTTAGAATGCCTGCCCGCTGGAGAGTAGTACATCCTATTGCCATTACCATGTACAACTGAAAGTAAAAAGTGTCTTCGTAATTGCCCTCCATGTCTTCAAACTCATGTATCGTGGATACTTCATTCAAAAACCCAATCTTGTTTAAAAGAGGATACGACCGGTGATTGTGTTTGAAGTATGCGGCAATAAATCGGTCGTAAAGTCGTCTTTCAATTCTCACACCCTTACCATGTGGCTGAAGCAAGCTTGAGTGTCTTCCTCCTTTGAAAACTGCTGCTACATTGGCGATCTGCAGAGATGATGCTCGAATTGGAATCGAGTCTATCTTACACATTTCATGGAACAGTACCTCCTTTTGTGGACGCTGCTCTATCTCCCGCTGTTGTTGCTGCTGCTGAGATTTCCTCAGTTCTGGAATGTAATGAACAATAGCGTCATTTTTGGCATTTGTGGGGGCACTGGAAGACCGTGTTTCGGAAGAGTGCTCACTTACCCGTTCTGTATCACTCTCAAGTTTCCCACCGTAGTACACACCGTTGTCACTTCGCTCATGTTCCTCGGAAGAGATCAAAAACTGCTCTGTATCACTGCTGTGGCCCCGTTTGATCATTTGATCGGCATGTGCCAAAGTTGCCAATTCTTTGCGTTCCCGCTCCAATTCTCTCTTACTTCTTCTTGGCGCCCGGCCCGGATAGCTACAAGGTTCTCCAGCTTTGCTACAATTCATGCAAATGGGCGATTCTTTCGAACATCTTTTTTTCAATCTTCGGCATCTTGCACACGAATACGGTTCGTAAACCACCGCTGAAAAGCTTAGACCTTCATTATCCAGCTGTTCCATCTTTTTTGCACGCTCGAAAGACTTCGTCGAGCCCGCCTTGTGGCCTTGATCGACTTGGAGTCGATGATCAACACAGAATCGGCTTAACTGCGATAAAGCTTGGCCGATTTCTTCAATCTCTTGATAATGATCTGCCTGTATTATACAGGCGTCACCTGTGATATCGAGAAGTAGATTCTTTATCTCCTTCGTTGGTGACGACATCATGAGTAGCGTAGTTCACGATGAGATCGTGGCAACGACACACTCGACCAAGAATACCTGGTTCACGTTATAGACCGTAGCCTTCATTGGGTATTGTTTTCAAAATAATGTAGTTTGTAACCTGAAGCTTTTCATTGAGCTATTCCTGAGATCGAAGGCTCCGGATTTTTCTTTTCACTCCAAGTAATAAGCTTCGCCCTTGTCTCTTAATTCCAATGCTCTGTGGATCAGTATTTTTGTGCGTTCTTTTTTTGCGAGACCTGTCCGATATCGTAATGCAGCCAGCTGATCGTCCCATAGTCTGGGTCGAGCTTCGTCGTCTTGCCCGCCACAGGAATCCAAAATTGCCTGTAGCTCGCGACAATATTCTATGTCTCTCGGTGTAACAAGCGAGTGGTAGTCCTTTGGTTCTTGCACAGCCCGTGCAGAAAAATCGATGGACGGCACCTCAATTGCCCCGGAAAACACTTTGGCTACAGTGCATGCTTGCGACTCGGCTAAGGGAAAAGGCACCACGTTCTTGCAAAGAAGCAGAAAAGCCAATGTAGGGTCTTGCACGAAAACCAACTGCTCCCACAGACCGTGGAGTCGGGAAACTGGATCATTGGAAGTTTTGTCGGTACCCAGAATTTGTTCTTGGTAGCTACCCAAAAAGGGTAGATAGTACATGTAGCCGGTGGCCCATATGATGCGGTCGATATTTCTCAGTTGCTCGCCATTTTCAAGCGTCACGGTTTGATTGTCGTGTACGCTGAGCTTTGAAATCTTTGGAACCGCTGTCACAACCGGGTTTTCGTCCCAGTTGGTTTTATTAACTTCTTTGACGCTGTGGTATACGCATTGGGCCACAGAGCTGATCTGGTTGGCGATATCCGATCCAGAACTACCGTTACCAACCACAACTACCCTCAGATCACGAAACCTCTCGCTGGAATGAAAATCTTTGGAGTGAAGAAGCGACCCTGGTTGTGCATTGCGCCATTCGTCGCCGCCCGGAATGTCTTCTGGCACGTGAGTCGCTTCGAAATGGCCATTAGCGACCACTACGTAATCGAACAACTCGACAGCTTTCCCATCGTTGTGGGTAACACGCCACAAGTCTCCTATTTTTTCCACGCACTTGACTTTACAGTTCAATTGAGTAAGAATTCGTTCTTGGCCCTTGATGAACGTCTCGTAGAAGCGGACTAGGTATTCCCAAACATGCTTTCTGTTCGGGAATGTTGGTACGTCGTCAGGGAACGGAAATCCACTGAAGGTCATTATTTGCTTGCTCAAATTGGTTTCCAAAGCATCATACATTGCCGTGTTTTCCCTAGGTTGCTCGTTATCTGGATAATACCACACTCCGCCAACTTGCGGATTGGAGTCGTAGATAACAATGTCAAAATCGGTATTGGCTAATAGCACTCTTCCTGTGGCAAGACCACTAGGTCCTGCACCTATAATAGCTACTCGTTTAGCCATGGTTGCTCGAGGGAAAACGTTGGTGTCTCGAAAATCAGAAGAGGTGACTGGACAGACAAGTCTTGGGACTTGTAATTAGTATATAGTGATATAGAGCTGGCCCAACGTCAATGAGCTCCAAGCAACGCTCCTGATAGCAGTTGGAGATGAGAGAACAGTGGCAAGAATTAAGAAACTGTTGGTGAGGACTTGATAGGTTTTTTTCTTTTTAATCGGTTGAAAAGGTCTTTATCAATGGTGAAGTACAGAAACGGTAGCAAATGTGAAATCAAAGAAGTTATCGTGAGCGCAACACCACAGTCCATGTCTCTGCGAAATTTCACAGAGAGGGCCTCGAGCGATTGTAACGGTATTGCGGCTTGAGATCAGCTAACCCTTTGTAAAGTCGCTGTCATCAAATCACGTGCTGAATATCTTCCTGGGACCCTTTTCACCATGACTTTACCGGAATGTCAGAAAAACAGGTACAGCTAAAGGCCATCCCAGGCATTGGAAAAAAGTGTGGGATTTTTCGAGGCTGATGAAGACTTAGATTATCAGAGGGTAGTGGTCTTTATAGCGTTTAATGTCATTAGCGTCAATTTTGTAGCGCTTCAAAGCATCTATCAGCACGTTAGTTTGACTGCATTCTAGAATACGTGAAAGAGCTTACGGTGTGATGTGATCGTCATTTCGAATTTCACGAGTGACTTAAAGTCCGTCTTGTTCACAGAATTTCAGTGGCGCTCAAAATTGTTCTACTATTATCAATAGTATCGATCCTTTGTTCACCGCGGATCCCAGTAGTTCAGCTTGCTTATAGCCGTCTCTACTAGTCAGAATTGATCGTCTTCGCCCTCAATTATTTAACTACTATTCACTCAATCTCTACTTGCTCTCAGCTGCTCAGCTATGATTGTAGCAATATCCATTATCCACAACTGACCAGTGGCGCTCAGAAGGCCAACTTACTTCGTAGTAATCTTTATGCACAACTGGTGGCTGCGCTTCTCAATTGTTCGATTGTGATTATTGTCGTATGTGTGTGTATTTAACTGGTGTTTGAAATATGAAATGCCACGAAGTTACCCTTTAACGTTGTGGTGTATGGTAAAAGGTCATGTTTGATTTAATGACACGCCAAACTCCGCGTACCGTTGTCAACCGTGCTATTTCCCCATGAATAATTGCCCCAGGCGGCGCCTAAAATCACCGCAAGCATGAGCCACCCATTGAATGTCATAAACACCAGCATGAGCATGAACGACAATCCGACCTGTGCGCCGTACCAGCTGGCTCGAGTGGTTTTTGCAGACCGTCCGTTGCCTGAGCCGCCAGCGGCAACAGACTTTCCGGCGTAGTACTTCAAATACTCATACAGATGCGAAATTATCGCAATCAAAATCATACTTAAAATCAATTGTGAAACGGTACGAATGTGCCACCATTTAAACACTACGCAAGTGTGTTTGTAATTCCAAGTGAACAGCATGTTCATTGAACACATATCCATGTCACCGTGATCCATATTGCCGTGATCCATCTGGCTTTGCTTCATGTTGCGGTTCGGTTTCTGAGACGAGATGAGAACTGAAATTCGATTTCAATATAGTTTATATATATTATATACGTTATATACATTGATGAATTTAGAATTTACTACAAGATTGAACGGAAGAGTCCGCGAAATATGGCACATGTGGTTCAGGACACGTTCTTGCAGACGCTAGTAACTTTACCCACTATTGAAACGATTCTTCCTTAACTTTTCGATACTTCTTCAACGTCGTAGCTTCAAATGTTATGTTTCGTTACTTACTCATAATCTATATAAATTGCAGCGAGTAGAGTTCACTTACAACTTTTGACCGCTGTGGAAGTTCTTACCAGCAAAGACAGCCTTGGAGCCCAATTCTTCTTCGATTCTCAACAATTGGTTCAACTTGGCCAATCTTTCGGATCTGGCTGGAGCACCGGTCTTGATTTGGCCAGTTCTCAAACCAACAACCAAGTCGGCAATGAAAGTGTCTTCGGTCTCACCAGATCTGTGGGAAACCATAACACCCCAGCCAGCGGCGAAGGAGTCGTTGGCAGCCTTGATGGATTCGGTCAAAGAACCAATCTGGTTGACCTTCAACAACAAAGCGTCGGCAGCCTTCTTTTCGATGGCGGTCTTGATTCTTAGAGGGTTGGTGACAGTCAAGTCGTCGGCAACAATCTGGATACCGGCGGTCTTGAAGTAGTGAGTCCAGGCCTCCCAGTCATCTTCGGCAAATGGATCCTCAATGGAAACAATTGGGTACTTCTTGACCAAAGAGGTGTACATGTCGGCCAATTGGACACCAGTCAACCACTTGGACTTGTCGGATTCTGGGTTCTTGAAGTCCAAGTCGTACTTACCGTCTCTGTAGAATTCAGAGGAGGCAGCGTCCAAAGCGATGTTGACCTTACCGTCGTGGCCAGCGGCCTTGATGGAGTCGACAATCAAGTCTAGAGCCTCTTCGGCGGTCTGGATGTTTGGAGCAACACCACCTTCGTCACCGACGTTACCGGCAGAAGGACCGTATCTCTTCTTGGTCAAAGACTTCAAGTTGTGGTAAACTTCAGAACCGATTCTTAGAGCCTCAGCGAAGGAGTCAGCACCGGTTGGGGCGATCATGAACTCCTGGATGGCCAAAGCACCACCAGCGTGGGAACCACCGTTCAACACGTTCAAGAAAGGAACTGGCAAAACGTATGGCTGGGCCTTGGCACCAGAGATGTCGACCAAGTGCTGGTACAAAGGAACGTTCTTTTCAGCGGCGGCGGCCTTGGCAGCGGCCAAAGAGACACCCAAGATGGCGTTAGCACCCAACTTGTTCTTGTTTGGGGTACCGTCTAGAGACAACAAAAGCTCGTCAACAGCGGCCTGGTCCTTGACGTCGATGTTAGCCTTGATCAAAGCTGGGGCGATGACGTTGTTAACGTTGGAAACAGCGGTCAAAACACCCTTGCCCATCCATTTGGTCTTGTCACCGTCACGCAATTCGTTGGCCTCGTGGGCACCGGTGGAAGCTCCCGATGGGACGATGGATCTGAACAAACCCTTTTCAGTGGTGATTTCCACCTCAACGGTAGGGTTACCACGGGAGTCGTAGACGGATCTAGCGTGAACTTTAGAGATAGCCATTGTAATTGATTTTTATGAATGGAAGATGTTCAGTAGTTTCTTGGAAAGAAGACTTCTGGGGAATAAAGAAAAGCTAGAAAGAACGAACCAGTATCGAATAGAAGTGTTATGAAGTGGTGAAAAGGTCCGCTATATATATACCCGAATAATTTGGATTTCATCTGCCAGGAAACTTGACCAGACCTGTCTCATTGATCACACCACATCATTTTGTTTTTTGTTGTGATGTGAGTGTGTGCTGTGGTGGTAGTGGTGGTGGTGGTAGTAGTCGTAGTGGTGGTGGACCCACTGAGACGACTGGCGTTGTTAGTAGAAGGATGCTACGACAACAGTCGTGGTGTGGTCAGCTTCCAAAAAAACTTAGTGTCACGATAGAGACGGGCACGTGATCCGGGCCGGGGCAAGGAAGCTGTAGGAAGCTGGGAAGCTGGAAGCTCTCGAGGGAATTAGCAGTGATAGAGGGACGGCAACCAGTACAGTAAGAGAACAATTGAAAGCGTCAGCAAATAGTTGTGAATAGTGGAAGTTACAATTAAGCAAGAGACGGAAGAACGACTAGACCCATACATCTAGCAATAAATGACGACGGACTACACATGGCCGTTGTCGTATAAAGTGATGGGGTTTCGACTTGGCTACGTGTGTTCATATATGATGATGATGATGATGATGATGATGATGATGATGATGACAGTAGTTTCCGGAGATTTGACCCCGTGAGAAGGTGCGTTCGTGATCTTCACATGCGGGTACGAGTTTAATAACTGGGGTGTTTGTCGACCCGTATGGATATGGCTAGTTTACTGCCGTTGCGAGATGGTCACGTGCTATCTCAGAAACCGTGATCTAAGAATTTATATATGTAAGCGAAGCCGTGCACAAATGGACGCTTGTTACTACTAATCACCTTGGGACAGATGCAGGAAAGTGGCAAATTGTCTTTTTGACACCTCCAAAGTTGGCCATTTTCTCTTGTCATTCTACACGGCTCATCGCACTCGCACTTCATAAGCGGATAGTCTTTGTGCTACCCACAGACCATCTGCCGTAGAGCGCATTTGTTTTTGCGCCACGAGAGTTGAGAAGCGAGCCCTCGATCTAGCTGAGCTGGTGGCTCAACGTAACGCCATCTCTGCATTTTAATAGACTATTCACACACGCAAAACCCCGTATAGACCGTCGTTTCTTAACGCAGGATCCCAGAACACCAAGACCGAATATGGACAAACGACAAGCACCACTTTAGAAATTGTTGTTTGATGTTTTGATGACTACAAGATAATTGTATTTCGATGTTTCCATGGCTCTCCAAGGCAATCGTTTTTTTCCGAGTTTCCAAGACAATAGTATTTTAGTATTTCCATGACTCTCCAAAGCGTCCAGACAATCTTTAGTATCCATCTTGACGTTACAAATGCTCAGAGGTCATATAAATAAGGTCTTTCAAGGCTTCATGAAGTCATAAAGAGAGCTCAACGAGAGGAATAAAAACAGACGAGAGCTAAAATGCGGCACTTAAGTGGTTCCGAAACCTCTGAAAAATGCTCTAGCTCCGTCGCCAGCTGAAAAACCTGTAATAGCACAACCGTCCGATAGGCTCGAGGCTTCAGACTTTTCTGTGAAATCCAGTGTGAAGAAAACAGGTAACTCCGTCGAAAAATAGATCCCTATGTCATTTAATACATTTCCAGTTACCGTTTGACCGTTATTAAGGGTAAAAGTTCCTGGTTTCTGCGGGATTCATGGTGAATAGTAGCTATGCATGTTCGTTGACCATTTCTTCATCAATTCTGTCGCTGTCACCAGTCACGTGGGGAGAGCTAAAGCCGCTACAACAACGTTCCATCTGATCTTACTGTCATCTTCCGTCATCATCGCTTACCCCGATGATCTCACACCACTTGCATATCATTCCTAAAATCAAGTCAGTAAGAATATGAACTCATCTTTCAAGCACCGGTGGTTTCAATATGGACAAGAACTAGCTATCATGGTTGACAACCATTTTCTCTATTGGTTCAATTATGGGAAGTGGTACTGCGGCAGTGTTGAGTACCATGTTGTTGACCAATATCCACTAGTCAGTTGTTGATTTTTTTGTTGTTCAAAAGCAGGACCGTACAGCAAATTTGTACTCCCAGATGTCAGAGGTCGGTGAAAGATCTGCGGCTTTCATTATTTCGGAAGGTATCGCACACACGATATCATCATTTATTGTGAACGGCCTGAACTCGAATATTAATGGTCGCCTAAGCCTGCCGACTTATAAATGGCTCTTTATAGTTGATTTTCTCGTTGAATTGTCAATTGTGACCTTGTAAAACTTTATGCTTTCTCAGCTACCTCCTTGCGGTCCAGAAGCTTTCTGGGATCGTCAGAGGATCGTCGAGAGAAGCAGAAAAAATGGAAGAGCGCCTTTCTGTAGAGGATTTTAATGTCATGAAAACCGTGAGAGATCAGTATGGCCTACACGCCATGAACTTCCATCGATTCCATGCAGTTCTTAAACACATATCAATTATAATCCTGATGCCATAAGCTGTGTCAACCTCGTAAACACGATACTGAGTGGTATTTACGAAGATGGTAATCCGTTAACTTATTTTTTGGCATTGCTAACGTGTAGGAATGATCTTTAACTTGGTGCGTCAACGCTTTTGATTATGATTGTGTTGGGTTCGGGCATTGGCAAATCTTTCCCGAAAACGTATTTCTAGCTAAAGCAGCTCCAACTAATAAGAAGACTAACGAGCTTGCTTACCTTGCTCCTGAAAACATTAGACCTGTCTTGGATCGGCAGCAGAACGGAAAAACGGTGCATGCACAATGACACCCCCGACGAATCCGCTTGGGATCATAGTTTCGTTATAAATCCAGTCCCGCATAGAGCCAACTTTATTGGTAAATATTATAGAATAGGAAAAAAGCTGAGTAGAGCTCAAACATACAAGGACCAAACCATATGAAACTAAGCGAAGAATGAGTATCGGAACGTCTCTGTCATGTACTGTACTATATAAGAAGATCACGTGATTAAATTTAGCAACTAAAAATGAAAGAGACAGACAGAACCATTAGGCTCAAGCGTACTTCTATCCAGTTAAAGCTCGCCCCTGCTCCACCACATTCCTCTCCACTTCGTAGAGTCTCATAAATATCTCTGTGTCCATCACGACACGAAAGTCAGTTCTTTAAATTCGTGTTATCCCCTGACGCGTTGCATTAGTGTGATATAATATAATTTCAAAGAAAGCGCGTGAAATTTAAGAGACGCACTCAACTGCGCTGAACAGTGGTGGAAAAATCGCTACGTCTCTACACAAGACGACTATGAGCAATCAGGTTGCAATAAGTTCGAAAATCCAAGCCCAAGAGTCTGCTTCAGATTATGAAGCAGAAGCCGTAAACCTCAGAAATGGATCTAAAGATGATCAACACGACGTTACCACAACAGAAAGTAAATCCAAAGAATCCAAATGGATGGCAAGATCCGGGATCCGCAATCATTTTGAAATATCTGTGCAGAATGGTATAAAGGTTGCAACATGCACACATTGTGGTAAAACCTTCCAGGAAAGCAAATCCACGGGCAATCTTGTCAAGCATGTAAAAAAGCTTCACCCAGCTGAGTTCAATACTCGAAAAACCAAGGAACCAAAAGGGCGCATCCTAGATGTATTTGATCTGCGATCTTCGTCGACTCAACTTCCCGAACCACTAGTTTTTGAGATGGAACACAATCCTGGAGCCTTCACGATGGTAGCGCTCGTTATCGAAAAACTTCTACCATTTTCCTTTGTTAATGCATATGCATTGAAGTGGTTGGGTGACTTGTTACCCGAAATGTCTTTTTTCCGATCCGAAACAGCTGTAAGGGACAAATTAGAGACTTATTCTACATGGCTGGACGAAGGGCTTATTACATCTTTGCAGGGAACGGGCTTTGTTAATCTAGAATTGGATGTATGGACAGATGGCGACGAACGGTCGTATCTGAGCATATTTGCGTCTTTTGCTCCAAATCTGTCAGACGAGCAACCAAATGCACTAGGAACCGAAGCTACTCACAATAAATTTAATGAACCCTTCCAGAGCCATCTTTTGGATCTCGTGGATGTCAGTGGCTCACCTCAGACTGCAGAGTATCTATATGAGATAACGAGCTCAGTGATCAAAAAATTCAAAATAGTTGGGAAGATCAGGTCCATCACTTCTGATAACGGGGCAAGTAATATCCTGCGACATTCAGACATGCTTTGCGATCTCATGAAACTTTCAAGGCCAGAAACATCCATGAAAACCAAACATTTGTATCATGTTAATTGTGCAAGGCATATATTGAACGCTTTACTCCGAACAATAGGGCAAACGATGAAAGAGAACGAGAAATTTCACAACGGCCTACAACACATCACAAAATTGACAAGAATTTTGAAAAAGTCATCTCTACTCAGAGACTCTCTCGCAGTAGCCGGATTACCCGAAATACCACCCGCTCTCGAGTCCTCGTGGGTTTCTGTGTGGGATCAGATCGCGAAGTATCTGGATCATTACGATGCATATTTGAAATGGTTTGAGAGCTTTCAAGAATCATCAAAACATCGAAACATTGCTGCAAGGATGGCACCCCACTTGCAGCTTTCTTCGGAAACACGGGAAGTACTAGAGTATTTCGTAGATTGTTGTTCCATATTCAAGTATCTCCATGACAGCTTGCAAAATGAAACTTTCAACCAGCTTCCCAATGCGATTTCTTTCTATTACACGTTGAAAGAATATTTTGACCTATGCAGTAATGCGGACGTCGAAAGTATCATACCATCGTCAGAAGGCTGTTTTGACTTCACGTTCATCAATGGAAAAGTCGGTTTATCTCGAATGACAAAAGCCATTGTACTTGCAGCCGTTCGGTCCGCAAAGCCCAAATTCAAAGAATTCTTTGATATGTTTTGGAATAACGAGGTATATTTTGTGGCTGCCTACCTGGATCCTACCTCGAAGTTAGACTGTTTCAGTCAGCTCTTGGTCGGTTCGGAGAGAGAACACCAGTTACAAAAGGTGGAAAGATATATGAAACACTACCTTGCCCAGTGCGAGCCTCAAACCAAACAAGCCCCATTGCCATTTTCACAATTGCAGAGTCAACCAAAACAGAACTACAGGGTTTTTAAAATCCCCCGTCTTGACCGGCGTGAAAAGAAACCATTGTTCAGATCTGTTGAGCCAAGTGTTCAAATGTTGGAGGAATGGGAGAATTACAAATCTGACAGCCAGCTTTCTGCAGATTCCATCACTGATGTTTTGGAGTGGTGGCAATCTAGACGCTTAACTTACCCAAATCTGTTTCCACTAGCGGTATCAATGATTTATACACAATTCAGCACAAGCGAAATGGAGCAGAAGTTATCAATAGACAATAAGGCGATGCACAAAGATCGTTATAATTTTGCCAGCACCGACGTTAGAAGAGTGATGATTCTACGAAGCCGTTTTTACAATTTGGGTCTTTTCGGCAAATATCTCGAGACTGTCCTGCCCTCCGGTGCCGACCAGTCATCCATAATTCTATCGGATTCTAGCGGGTCTTCATCCGATGAGCTTTAGGTTGCGAAGAAAACAACCCTCCGGTGCATTTTAAGTGTGCTAGTATCTATTACGACCCAGTGATCTCGAAGTGAGTCGCTTAAGGCAATCTGGACTATTATGGTGGAATCCTCAGAAGACACCTCATGGTACAACCACTACCGACTTAGTTCCACCCCCATCTAACCCGAATTGAACTCTTCACTCGCACTGAGCGGGTCAGGAGCGAAAATCCAACCACCATGATCAAATTGTTGGGATTGTAAGTTTAGAGAGAACGGGAGAGCTACCAAGTACTCGATAATTTGTTTTATCGAAAGAAAAGCCTGAAGCTGGAATGGCGCACGATATACTTATCGTGATGTCTCATCAAGATGAGACTTCATAGAAAGAGGAATTATTTTCAAATTATATACATTGCTGGATGGAAACTGCGTCTGCCAGCTGCAAAGGACAATTGAATGTGTTAAAATACGAAGAAACGGAATTAATCAAGATGCACCAGCTTTGTTCCTCTTCGATAAATAAGCTACCCTGAAACTGCGCTATCATTCTTACATTTCCCGATCCTGTGAGGTTTTGAAAGTATAAACTGATCTTGAAATTCATACAATAATAACTAATCCGCGATAGTTTAGTGGCTAGAATTCGGGCTTGTCGCGCCCGGGACCGGGGTTCAATTCCCCGTCGCGGAGAATACCAATTTTTTTTGCATGATTTGATACTTTTGCAAGAGCCGCTATGTCAGAAACGCTAACTGATCCGCATTGGTAGATCAAATAAGCTTGGGAATGACATCCATTCAAATCTACTTTTATCTGTGTATTTTGACCCTTTGGACGTTCCAAAAAAAAAAAAGTTGTCAACGGTCAAATTCTATGTCCCGAAGCCTTTCCTCTAGGGCTAAAACAGGATTTATTCCGCTTCGTGCAGATCCGTGATTACAATAATACCTTACTCCTTCAGCAAACGCACTCTTATGCTGGCTAAAGCTATTCCAAACTAAATCCAGATATTGCTGCAATTCTTGAAGCTTCTGCAAGGCAGCACTTTCGTCGTACTGCATTTCCTTCGACAACTGTCCATGATAGTACGAAAAAAGACGCACGTCTAATAAGCACAACGTCTTTCTTAGCGAAGTGACAAATTTACAGAACCGATGGACAATGTCTGTTATTTGGACAAGTAAGCGTACTAATGAAGCATTCGTCAGCAGGGAATGTGTCATTTGTTGCGTCAGAAAGTTTTGTAGTGCGCTTTGAAATTGCGGTAAATCAAACCCTGTTGATGTTGCATTTCTTGTTTGCTTCTCTAGCTCCAACCATTCGTTTTGAATTACGTCCAGGCTGGTATATTCTAGCATGAGCTTCATAAATTGTGCCATCCGGAAGTGAACAACTCGACATCGTCGGATCCATAGGTGTACATCCTTGTTGAAGCCCGAATGCCTCCAGATTTTGTTTTTGTTAATTTCAAACCATGTGTCTTCGAGAACCTTGTTATAATAGTGCAGTAGCAACAAATACCTTTGAATTGCCTGGTATTGGAAGATGCACGTCCTAGAAATGATAGTGTTGAAAGGATAAGGTACAACGATTTCAAATTGTAGATGATGGATAGAGTATTCGAACTCTGTTTTTTTGGTTTGGCCGCTTTCGCTCACTTCTTGCATGTCGAGGTCTTGTAATAGTAAATCACGAAGGTTCTCAAAGTTACGCGCCTGCATGAGGTTCGCATTGTCTTTATCAGTGCTTGTTTCCATAGAAAATTGCTGGATAACGCGGTGGAAACAGCTTTTATCGAGCTGTAAATTCAGCAAAGGCAAAACCACCTTGCCCCCATCATCTTCCCGAGACCTTTGGTACTCCTGGAAAGTTCTTCGAAGCTTCTCTTCGACCGTATCAGTTCGAAGCTTGGTAAGTTCCACTAGCGAACGGTTGAAAAACTCCTTGAAGAAGCCTGGATTGTTGAAGAGCAAGAAGTTGTGGTGAAACTCGAGAAGTATTTGTGGCAAATCGTATCCGTTATAAAACAGAAAATGTGTCAATTTGTTGGCGCGCGAATAATGCAAATCAACATATAACAGGAGCTCTGTTCTTTGCGGTAGCCTAGTGAGTGGATATTTCAAATTTTCATCGGGTAAAATTCCCGTAGTGGTTTGTAAATTACAGCAATTGCGGAAGAGGTTTAACAGCTTGCCCGTCATTAAAACTTTGAAAGCAATATTCCCATTTTCAAAATCATTCAAGACTCCATCCTTACGTATCACGTACTGTGTGTCCCAAAGGCGTTCACTATTCAACGAAGTAAGTCGTATCGCTTCCTGACGCGATGACAATTGTGCGGTATCAGCGACCATGAACTCATTGTAAGGATCCTCCAGGGAGCCATTAATGAGCCAGCTGTCCAGCATGGAACAATACTGCACTGAAACGTCCTCAAACAATTTTTGGAGAAAGGTTACGTTGCGTTCGTTGCCTCGATTTACATCAATCTTGTCTTGGATCATTTGCAGAATTACACCACCGCGAGCATGAACATTTATGCGCGAATCGGTAATGAAAAGAGCGTTCGACTCATTACTTACAGAAAAATCAGTGTTATTTTTCTCTTTTCTCAAGTCTTGCATGAAATTCTGGAAATCTGCTTCTTCTCGATTCAGAAGCGCTCGACGGTTCATTTCTCGCATTATTTCTTGGACCAGATCGTAGAGTAGTTGGGCTTTATGTGCACAATTTTGGGTCAAAAGCTGCCCCAGACCTCGAATACTGAACAGTGGATTGGTTAAAAATTCAGTTTCTGCCTGTTCTATTATATTACGCACGTAATCGTAGGTCAGAAATTGTCGAATCTCAAAACAAAGTCGATGCATCACTGATCCGTAAACTGGCTCACTGTAGCGCTCACTGAAACGTGTCAGGACTACGAAAATTTTGCCAAATTTGACAATCCATTTAGCAAAGCTTTTGAGAGAAAGATCCATGTTTTTGGCGATTCTAAAATCAGGACCCCGAATGTCGTCTTGTTGTCCCAACTCTGGTTGGTAACTATTGTTGTACCTAATGTAGACACCTTCTAGACCAATTAGCACGTTTAGAAGGTCTCGTACCACTAGAGCTTCTTGTACCCTTTGGTTTTTGATCTGGTTGAGCGGATAAGATTTAACCTTTGCATGTGAACTGGTAAGAGGTTGAAAGTTCACCAAACGAGACAGAAGACTTTTCTCCTGCAACGTTTCAAGGTGACAGATGTCATTGACATGATTTCGGACCTCCATGGCCGTTTAGCAGTTGCCCTGGACTGCCTTCGAATCTCATGAGAAGTTGATCTTTTGCGAATTTTCAGTGTAAACACTGTAATAAAGTTCAACTACCTTCAACCATTGAAGGTACTCATGAGTACAAACAGAAACAAAAGGTTCCAACTGAACTTTGAGCAGAGGTATAATGATTCCAGATAGACCGGTGAGCTCAGTAAACTGTAGAAAGCTCTGTATAGATAAGATTTGTGAAGTTTACTGGATGTTTTGTGATATTATGGTCAGTTTGCGCGGTAGTCACGTGATCGACGACAGCGACAGGAGGAAGCAGAAGAACCAGTATTTTAAGATGGAGATGGGACTCCATCATTGTCCTATAGGGGTGAGGGGATCCGCAATTGTTGTTTACTCTAAGCTTACCAAGAGAAACGACATATTTGAATCTACATTTTGACAGTCGATCTTTGATGATTCCCAAGTATTCCAACGCATGTTGATACGTCAGAACACTACTGCCAAAATAAGTCTTTTGGATTAATTAGCAGACGGAGCGCCCTTGTAGGAAAGTAATTTTTTCGCTTGAAGCCAAGTGATGAATTAGGGGCCTCTCAACGTTGTGAAACACCCAGGCAGATCGAGCGTTCAGCTAGAAGGGAATTTACAGGGCTGTGTTTGTACAGCACAATGCGCACGTCGGGACTCTCGCAAAAATGCCGTTCCAATGTTGAAAAATGCGACACTTCGACACAGTCGAAAGTGATCGTTTGGACAAAAAATGGCCCCCGATTTTCAAGCGCTGCGCATTTTATTGTCGAGAGGTGTGTGTCATCAGTGCTACTACCACCAGACATATCCTGGAGAATGCACAGCATATTTTTTTTTTTCCTTTCTCACATACTAATTCGACAGAACTTATCACGATCTTGATGGTTGTCAACTATAGAGTAGCTAATACGCAAATCCTGTGGTATACGTGATTTCTTGCTGCCAGCCGCGACAATCACTAACCCCTGTATGATGCTTGAAACTTTACTTTTAGCGGACCCCGATTGCCTCTGCATTGTCTTGCATGAGAGGTGATGACATCAACCATCGGTTATCCGTTTCACATTCTAGACCTTGTAAAGGCTACAGACCAATTTACTTCGCCGTCACTCGGTATTTATGTGTCGCTTCCGCCTGAAACAAAAGTTTCAAGGTGAATGAATGACGGGCGGCGAGTTTACTTGATATCTGGTTGAAGAGGCCACATCATCGTTAAGACCTCACTCCGCTCCAAAAGGATTACAGAAAAAGACGAGTTGTGCGGCCTGAATGTTTAGGTATATACAGCTACAGCGAGACGAGACGAAATGAGATTTAAACTTGGCTATTCACTGCCTCTCAAGTTACACTCACGGTTTCCAAAATTCTTCTTACATGTCTAGTGGAAAATTTAATTAATATCGCTTTGAAACGTAACTTTTAGAAGCTCTTCGATGTGACTACAATAATATATAAATCAAGAACCGCACGGCTTTAAGAATGCTCTTGTGTTGTGCCAGTCTTCTCCGCGGTGGTGGCCCGATCACTCTTGATTTACGCTACGTGTAAAACTTCTTCTGTGTAAAAGGATCTTAAAACCAGCGATACGAGGCTCGTATTGTCGGAAAAAACAAGTTATGTTCTACAAGCTCTTTTCATGTGAATCCCGCTTACTGCCAAGGTTCTAGCGTATCCTGCACGTCTTCTCGATCCTCGCAGGGCGTGCAAATGCTCTACACCCCGAACAATAGCCACAGACATCTGGCTAAATGCGAATCATGCATTTGACCTGGCGTCCCTTGCAAAAGCTACTTGTGCGCCACTATAATGGCATTCCCCGTAGCTGCAGCCACATTGCATTCTCTTCCCACAGGAACTGGCTTGCCGATTTACTTTTTTTGCAATGTGAAAAATTCCCAAAGCCGTTGGCGTACCTCGAGTGATATAACCAAATCGAGCAAAAGCATGCATGGTGGGCCTGCAGATAGATCAGATCCGAAATTTCAAAGATGAGGGCTTTCCCCGGGCAGATCAAATAGCGTTGAAATAAAATACAAGAGCATAGGTATGTTTGAGACCCATTAGTCAATGTCGGGCACTTCTATAAGGTATTTATCAAGTACACTATTCGTAGATGAGCAGCAAACCATTTTTCAACACTCTAGATAGATCGCAGATCGATTTCATTGCAACCGAGCAAGAATCGATCCCAGAGTGCGAATTGGGCATTCCTGGCCACTCAAGAACAAGCGGTGAGCACTATGCTTCGTATCGGGACTCGCTGGTCACTTCAGAGACGTCACAAAGCATTTTCAGTGATGGGATCAGCCGGCCCACAAGATCGCTGAACAGCTTGGAGAACTTCGAGCGGCTCTCAAGCGTGTCGAGTGGATCTTCCCGTGGCACTGACATGAGCCATGGCGCTCGCTACAAAATTGTGCTGAAACTTACCTCTCGCGAAGTTAGTCTTCTGCGCAGCTCGTGGACTGTGATGCTCAATGACGATGTGCCTAACGATAAGTTCCGTTCTACCATCCGTCGATTGTTGCACAACTTAGCGCCCCAGAGCTGGAGCGGTGCTGGTAATGCTTCTACCAATAGTTTCCGTGCTCACCGCCAAAGCACCTCTACCAATTCGAGCCGGATGCCACCGCACGTGTTCGGCAGTGGTCATAGCTTGAAGGGCCACACTCCTCGCGGCAGTGTGAGTTCTGCGTCCACCAATGCCTCAGGAGCGGGTGCTACATCGAATCTATCGTTCAAACATGCATCTGTACCACCTCTCGGCCCTAAGAGCAGCACTCCGTTCGCCACAGAGACTGTTGGCAGCGCCGCATTTGCAAGCTCCATTTTCTGCAGTCAGTTTTACGGCAATCTGATGTACATGGAGCCATCCATCGAGCAAATGTTTCCATCGATTCGTCACCAGGCTGTTGCATTTGCAGGTGTCTTGACAATGGCCGTCAACAACCTTGACGATCTGTCAACGCTTGAGGCGTATCTAAGCAGCTTGGGGAAACGCCATTCACGAATTCTGGCCATTGAGCCTTTCCACTTCGAGCTCATGGGTATGGCTTTCCTCAAAACCATCAAGGAGCGATTTGGACACCACAGCACACTTGAGCTTGAAGAAACTTGGTCCAGACTTTACAGTTTTCTGGCTAATAGCATATTACAGTTTGGTATCGACCCAGTGCTGAAAATCGACGCACTTAATAACGAGATAGTTTTCCCCGTTCCAGATCTGGTCAAGGGCTTGCCCACCACCAAGGCTCCTCTCTGGCCACCTGCAACGACACCTGCAACGACACCCAGCACTCAAAAACCGAGCATTGATACAAATACAACAGCTTCGACACATGTTCCTAGAGCTAGAACCATAAAAAGGATTACCGCTGTTAAAAACCCGGAAACTATTCCAGCCAGATCACTATACACCAATACTAAGGGACGTGCCTCTGATAAAGAATGTGTGATTATGTGACTTACATCGGGTATAGAAAGCTACACTCAAAAGACAAAAAATGCTCCAATTTTTCCGGAAGAAATTGCAAATGCCATGTCTACTAACATGGAATTGAAGTAGATAGCTCCGAGCTTGATCGAACTGGCCAATGCTTTCATGGAACCTTTCATGGCACCTTTCGCTGGCATATAGATGGGAAATTCTCAGGTCTACTTTTACTGACGTAGTTGATGTTGTCATTTCGAACGAAAATTATATATTCAAGATCACGAAAATTGTGAAGAGCGCGTAAAGGCGATAGAAGATGCACACCACTTCAAGCCGAAGCATTCGCTACCGAATTCTAATTCACATACTTTGCGTCAGCGGTTTTTGTGGCCAACGCAAGCTAGTCTTCATTGGTCAAAAAACATAGTGGAAAAGAGTAATTTTTCAGCCACATATAGTTCGCAGAATAACGACCTAGTGATATACAAAAAACCTGGCTGAAAAAGGAGGGATACGCGTCAAGGTATTATGTCCAGCTACCAGGTTAAGTCAGGCCATGACAGTGACAGCTACTTCAACGATTCGTTTTATTCGTCAAACTCCATTGACAATTCTGATCATGCACGCAACTTTCGAAACTCTGTAATACTACCGGAGATGTCGAGAGACACCAGTTACGATTCTGGGTTGAGACTTCCAAATGCAGAGAATATGCACGAATTTGAAGATTTTCATGAAGCCAACGACCATTCTAGTGCCCTTTCAGACGTGGAAGAGACAGAGACAAAAACTCTAAAAGTGACAGCTTCGCCTTCCTTGAGTGCACTTTCAGGTATTTTGACCGACAAAACTCGTAGAGTGGAAAACCGCATGAGAAATAGTACGCTATTAGAGCAATCGATACGAGAAGAAAGTCCGTCTCTCAAGAGTGATTCCGAGGCGTTGGTCAAAGAATCACCAAATCTAATCGACTTTGACGGATCAAATGAAGGCAATTTTGCGAGATTCAAGCAAGAATATAAACAAGATGCAGTGCAGGAGCAGCCCGATTTTCTGATGACCCCGAAGCTGGACCCCCCAACTCCTCGAGTTGAACCTGCGGGTTTGGAATTCACAAATTCGGCTGAAACAAGACAAGATTCACTGCCCCAGGCAGCGAAAACTGATACCAAAATGAATCCCGAAACTTCAGGCGTCCTTTCTGTACACACAGAGTCTACAAGAAGCTCAAAAACGCCACGTCCGATTACAAAGAAGCAGGCTTCTTCGATAAGGTCATTTTCAGGCGTGTCCTCAAGCTCTCGTGGTTCCATCGAGCCCTCGGGAAAGGAATTTGGTGAGGCTAAGAAGCGTAAAAACATCTTTTCGTTTTTGAAAAGAAAACCTCAAAAATCTGCGTCTTTCATTGTCAAGAACCCTGATCCAGGGGTCTCACTGCCGACTTCGTCAACATTTTCCATTCCGAAGACTGAGGAAGATGACGGTCTTCCAGCATCAACTCGTCTGACGAAAAAATCGCACAGCAACGGTAGTATTTTTAGCGCCTTCAGGAAGAACAAAAATGGTAGCAGAGAAAGGCTGGCTGGTAATTCAGCATTGCCAAAGCAACGCAACGAACAAAAATCCTCAATTTCCATTCACGATGACGTCCCAATAAAACGCGATATCCGAAGCCGCAAGCCGACCCCGCTGGACTTTGAACACCGTGCTCAAACTATGCCTCACCTCGAAGACAATGCAATCGTTCAGGCTCCTGCTGAAAAGAAAGAGAATAAATTGTTAGATGAAGGCGAGGCTCCTCAACATAGCTCACCTGGCCTATCATCTAAAGAGACTCCAATTACCCTCGCGAAAAACATATCATTAAGTCCTGCTCCACAAATACCAGAGACAGGTGGAATCGATTCTGGAAAAGTAGATTTTGGAGAAGTTTTATTCCCCAAATCCCTCAGTGCCCAAGAGGTCGAATCCATTGTGTCATTGGAAAGGTCTCGCTCGGTCAAGTCGAACAAGAGAAATTCAATCAATTCGCACCGCAGATCCTTTACTGATCATATTTCAGCTAAAGTACAAAATGGAGGAATGTATATCACTGAACCATCAGGTGTTAAACTTTCCACGCCAGATTTAACCAAATCACCTACGAATAGTATACTCAGGAACGGAACTTTTGATAGCCTGGAGTTCTCTCCTCAAAAAAGTACTAGTCGAAGTCAGAAAGATTCCGCACCTCAGAGCAGTTCACTCAATCCTGAGGATAGAGATTTTTCCTTTACTTCAATCGAGCAGAAGCTGAACGATCTGACGGTAGATAGCGACAGTGAGGACATTTACGCTGGCATAAAGAAAAAAACTAATGTATCGGGGGCAGACAGCTACGAACACGAGTTCATGTCAGACATCATGGAGTTTGCCAATATTATCGATTTTGGAAAAGATTTAGATTTGAATTTGGAGTTCAACTCTAATGATAATGCGTACCGCTCTTTAAATCCGACGCAAAAATCAAAGCATTCTTTGAACGAGAGCAACATTCCCCAGTCGGACTCTCTCAATCTTGGATTACCTTCCAAAGAACAGGATTCGAACGCCAACGATGTCAAACTCGGGCCTTCATTGGCCGCCTTGAGTCAACGCAGTAAAGACAGTGATCGTTCTGTATCCGAATATCTGGCATCAGGGATCGGGACAGCAGACAATGATGAGGAGGATTTTGAAGATGAAAACTTCAACCAGCTGGATGAAGATATAACCGAAGAAGAAATCGCATCGCCATGGCAAAGCCCCCTCACGCAGGGTGGCAGACCTTTATCGTTATCCTTCAAAGGACTGCATGCTAATCAACTCAACAACCTGCCCCCGAAAACTCTGATGCA
This sequence comes from Lachancea lanzarotensis, assembly GCF_000938715.1. Taxonomy (NCBI): domain Eukaryota; kingdom Fungi; phylum Ascomycota; class Saccharomycetes; order Saccharomycetales; family Saccharomycetaceae; genus Lachancea; species Lachancea lanzarotensis. The sequence goes on from NW_019212885.1 coordinate 424,190, forward strand.
GCCCTCTGGAAGTGCTTACACAATGACGGACTCTTTCGCGGCGTCCACGTCCACGAAAACCGTTGCATTTTCATCTCATATTATTCTCTATGCCACCTACACCGAATCCGAATACGACAGGCATCCGGACATCGCGACCTGCAACCAGCTTACCCCACAACTAGCGCAGATGATCAAGGATGAACTGAACAGTCTCAAATCGGAGATGGAGGTTCACGAGGAATCAAAATGCTATACACACTTTTACTGATAGAATTGGAAGTTACAGGAATTAATGAAAAGGTTTAGAGTGTTGAGCTCAAGGGTTCATTCACTTGGCACCAGCGTGCTCAACTGCAGTGTCATGGTATGATGAGTTTGTCCTCAGGCCTTGGGTCTTCGTAAGAAGACATTGCTAAAAAATTTAATACCTTCTCGGAAATATTCGAAGATGCAATTCAAGATGATCCAACCAACAACTTCTGGGAAAGCTCTCATTCAACATTGCGATGGCTTTTCACGCTAAGAATTATCCTGTAGCATATCCCGGGCAGTTGCTCTGCCCGACCTTTGAGTTAGGTGAAAAGACCGAAACATTTCAAGAAATCATACGATATGTTCCTGGCAATGGTGTTACCGATGAGGAATATGAAGTTAACGGACAGAAGATGAGAGCCCTCACAGCAACCGTGCTCGGTGAAGTGAGATTCTTGGAGCAGGTTTTACAGACAGTACCGACGGATGAAGACCAATCAAAAGACGAAAAGGATATTGGAGCCTCTAAAGCTGAACTAGAACAAGGAAAAGAAGAACAGGAAGAGGAAGACAAAGGCGAGGACAATCCCGAAAAGGTATTTATTGTAACTGTTGCTGATAGTAATCTCGCTGGGAAGCACGTTACTGAGGACTTTGCAAACAATCTGCCTCGCGAGGGCAGCATTGTTTTGGCAAGAATCACACGCATTTCTTCGCAAAGGGCTAATGTTGAGATCCTAGCGCTAGAGAATAAAACTATCCCTGTGGACTCTGGCGTTGGAAGCAATGGTGCTGGCGTGACTGCTCCAGGTGGAGGGTCTGCCGCCGCTACCCTATCGGTTTCCCAAGCAGCAGCAGATCTGGGAGAAACTTTTAAAGGAATCATCAGCGCCCGTGATGTAAGAGCTACTGATAGGGACAGAGTGAAGATCATGGAAAGTTTTAGACCGGGTGATATAGTAAGAGCACAGGTCATCTCGCTAGGTGACGGCTCTAATTACCATTTGTCCACAGCGAGAAACGACTTAGGTGTGGTGTTTGCAAGGGCCTTTAACGGTGCTGGAGGGCTGATGTATGCTATTGACTGGCAAACGATGGTCGCACCCAACACGGGATTTATGGAGTCGCGCAAATGCGCAAAGCCTTTTTGAGCAAAAACGGCAGAGAAACAGGGAAAGAGAGACGTGAGTAGCATAAGCATTTTAATATTATCATTGACATTTCGTCCTATAAGAAGAGTCTATCTAAATACAGTAAGCATTGAAAGGTCGGAAGCCATTTTCAACGTGTTTGTTTTTATTCTTGCAACCCAACTATGTGCTGGAGGACTCGACAGGATGAAGGATCTCCGAGTGGTCTCCTCTAAGGTCATATTCGCTCAGCCCGACCTTACTTCCGAACTTTTCGAAGCGTGACAGGTAATGAGAGCGCTTTTCTGCAGAGATCTCCAGTAGTCTGGGCCAGTACACGTCGTGGTTGTACGTAAAGTCCAGAAGACCGCCGTAGAGCTTATCGAGCTGATCTTCAGGAACGTATTTTGGGAAAGGTTCATCAAAGACCAATTTCTCACGGGTCATTGGATCGATGAAAGGATGGATCATCTTTAGGAAAGTCCAAGCCAGCCATGGAATATTTGTAAGAAGTGCCTTGCCTAATCTTTCGGGATAGTGAGTTTGTAGAATATGCAGCACTTCTTTGCCCACTCCGATGGGTGGTATTTTACTGTTACCGGCAACTTTGGGCACATCTTGGTGGTCTTTGAAGTCGATCAACAATGCCAAGGAGTCCTGACCAGCGGGCATGAAATCGATGACTCTCTCGAGCATGAAAACCAGGTGCTGGACTTGGCGATGCGAAGTCTTGGTGTTTTGGCGTCCGGCTTTCAAATACAGAATTGGCCGGGCGTCGTTTTCAAACCCCAACACAACTTGTTTTCCTGTCCTTTCTTCTTCCTCCACGGTTGCTGCTGTTAGCTTGTCGCCGTTTTCTTCACCGAAATCGTCGATGCCAAATTGACGTCTCCAGGCTAGCGATTGCGTGATACGGGAAATACTGTCTGTGACATTCCATTTAGTAGCCCGTAGGTACCGCAAAAGACAGTCTCTGGTGAGCCATGCCCTTTCCAGCACTTTTATAGGCTCCAAAGACGTCTCTGGGCCGTTAGCCTTTTCTGTTGTTGGAACCTTCAGCTCTGGATCCTGGAAGTGTTTAAGCACCTGTATGTACTTGGCTTGCTGTTCCGATGACAATTCCACTGGTTTAGGAGGATGGATGGAATCCGCCAATTCTGCTATGGGTGTTTCGATCGGTATTAATTTCGACTTGTCCACTGCTGTTTCCTCCGGCTTGTCTTTCTTACGTCTAAACATTTCTTATACTAACTCTCTTATAGATCAAATCAACAGTCACCGTCTAATTTCTTGATTCCTGGCTGTAATGCAAGCAGTCCTACTGACGATTCGTAATAAGCTTGAACAATCTTGAACAATCTTGAACAATCTTGAACGAATTAAAGCGTTGTTGTGTCTAATCAACTTCGTCGATGTCACCTACAGTTTACCTTGAAGCTATTTACATTTAGTATAAAAACTTCGACTACAGCCACTGTACGAATCAACAGGTGCCGTCCGTCAATTTTTAGTGCGTTTCCTTCCGGAGCGATATAGTCACTCGGGCTTAATTCCACGGACGAACATCGCCCGAAATCTTCACAACACCCTCAATCACCTATCCGTTTAGAGTTAAATGCATCCACGAAATACTTGCCAGCACGGCACGGCTTTCTTACATTTTTAGAAGCTACGACGATGAGTAATGGCCTCCGACGCTCGAGTACAGAACAATAGGGCCCGTTAAAGCCGTCTGCAGAATAAAGATCTATACGTTCAGCTTGAAATTTGGCTTGATTTTGTTTAGTCGTCGCGAAGAGTAACAACGATGATTACTGGTAAGAAACGAGTTGTCCGATAAGAAAACGCGAGGCGGAGAAAGATCAAGAGCATTTAACAAAAAGGCTGCGTTGTTGCTGTGTTTTAATTTTTCGTGGACGCAGGGAAGTTCGATGGAAACCTCGAGGGTAGAAGACCCTGATTAGGCTCAAGACCAGACCTGTCTGTGTACTGTGTGTGTGTATATCTGGCTAATTGTCTAATGGACGAGGCTTTATCGTAAAATCTTTCACGATTATTGACGACGTGTAGGTGAATTTATTGGTTCGCGAGTAGAGGATCGGGTAGAGGACGCGGGACTTAGCGGTGACATAATACGACAAAGTGATATAAATACATTCGGTGATGAGCTCTACCCGGTGAATTGATCCTTGCAGACAAACATGACTTTAAAACGCTGTTTGTGACTCGTTGGTAGGGCAGTCGTTAGGTTTCACGTTTTTATCTTGTTTTTTCTCTCTTCTTTCTCAAGTAGTTCATGCTAGAATTGTACTCTCCGAGTTTGGTTCAGTAGTTTATTTAAAAGCTCGATATTTCAACTAATAGCGACTAACGTTGATTTACAAGCGTGAGGCTTGCATGTTTGATGCGTAGGTGAGGAAATTTTCATGCTAGCTTCTGTACTCCTTTTTTTTTTTTTGTTCGTTAAGAAAATCACAACAGCCCAGCGACAAGGCCAATGCTCAAGGTGACTAAAAAGCTGATTATTCCATGATTAGGCACAGTGACGCCCACTGCTGCATTCTTTTTGCCAGTACTGGACGAGCCGCCAGTGGAACTAGCACCCGAACTGGTACGGGAGTTGGAACCAGAACGAGTGTTGCTGCTAGATGAGCTATTGGAACTGCCACCAGTTGCGACGGCTCCGTCGGACGACAGGGTAAAGATATTACCACCTGTTGAAATAGACACAGCAGAAGAGAAAGTAGACGAGTACATTGGAGCATTTGTAGCGCCAGGCACCGAACTCGAGATCACTTCCACGTCTTCAGAACCGCCATTGTAGTTGGCTTGGGCCATGGAAATTTGCATGTTGTCGATATCGTAAACGACATACGCAGCAGTAAGGAAGTTGTCACCAAGAATGTAACTACCTGAAGTCTGTGGGATCATTCCCAAAGCGCACTGGGAAGAGTCACTGGTCTGTATCACATAGTTCGCCAGACTGCTCCTTATTTGAAATCCGCCGAAATCGAAAACAAAAGAGTCGTCGTCGCTAACCTCAGAGCAATCAAACAAGTACAGCTCACTCGATGAATCGTATTGGGCCTTCAGACTCGAGGCTACCGCGCTTACTAGCGAAGCTGGCAAATAACTAATAGTAGAGCCCGAATCCAAGACAACTGGAATCTTGGTTGTGGTGTACGTCTTTTGAGTATTGTTGGCATCTATCCCCAACCCCTGTAAAGTGATTTCGAATCTAATAGGATTAGCATAACCTAGATTTTTGTAGGTATTGATGATGGGGACTGTGTAAAGAGATCCAGTGTACTTGCTGTGGTCGACGCCACCAAACAAAATGGTTCCCTGTGTTTCTTCTAGTTTGTTCAGGTACAAAGAAAAAGCTCTGCTTTGAATGTCGCCTTGCAACACAAGCGCAGAAGGGAAGTTGATATACGTGCGGCGGTCCTTAGAAAGAGTGTTCGTAGACTCCAAATCTTCCATACCAATACCCATGACACCAAATTCAGATGTACTTTCGTTAGCGACAGCAAAATTGACACTAGGGATTTGCACGTCTTGCAAGGTGACTTTGTCAGAGCCCCATGTACCCAATGCGTAGGTTCCATCACCGTAAGAAATGTAAAATTCGGAGTTGTTGGACTTGAAACTCGAGGACGAGTCGGTGGCGAAAGTACCATATTGGGAGCACGACAACGTAGCGTCTCCTGCAGAAACGGATGTTGGACCCGGTTGAGTTCCGGTCACTTGAGTGACGGTGGAGAGTTGTGCTGTAATGGACGAAATCCAGCTACGTAAGTCCTTTTCCTCGACATCCACATTTTTCTTCGACGACGACTTGGCACAGTAGGGATTATTGGATCCCATTAGCCACAGATCCGAAGATCCGGTATCGATAAGCAGAGTCTGGTTTTGCTCGGGTGTACCCACACCGATGTTCACAGAGTAGAAGGTCTGCTCGTTTTTTAAGTACACCAAAGCGGTTCCGTCGCTCCTCTTGGTCAGTTTCGCACTTCCCGGGGCTCCTGCAACTGCTGTATCAGCAGAATCGCCCCTGAGCTTGTTGAAATCAAATTTGACGTACCTTTTCTTCAAGGCTGCTGATGATTCATACAGCGGAATGTCCAGATCATCATCAGTGGTGGCATTTGAGGTCCACGATTGAGCCGAAACTTGCCACATGGCTCCGAGAGCCAAAACGGCCGTGCTCAACTTCATCTTCGGTCAAAAATCTAGTCTAGACTTCTAATTCTTGAGTGCCAACCAGTCTTCAAACAGGACACTTGTTTTCAGCTTTTTTGAGCTCAAAAAAATACCAAAAAAATTGGTTCCAAAAGGCCTAAAAGTTCCTCAGTTTCCACCTACTGTACTGAACTTCCAGGAGTGTTCAATGGCCACAATCAAGCTTGATTTCAGAACGAACAGTCTTATTAAGAATAGTAGCAGAGGCTTTGACAGTTTAATTTTTCAAGCCTTCTTTACCTAATTGAATAATGGATGCGAAAAACTAATAGTATTGGAAGGCGTGGCGTGCAGATCGCGTAACTTTCTAGGGCGACAGCGAAGGTATCGATCAAATAGTGAAGGGTATTATCAAATAACCTGAAGTAGTATCCGAATTAGTATCCGAAAAAGTTTGAACGCGTACCTGAAAGTACCCGATTATTTTTTAATAAGTATCCGAAATGTACCCGGCTGAGTTATAGTAAGTACCTGGCTATGTACCCGGAATTCTTAAATCAACTCGTCTAAGTACCTGAACAAATATCCGCTTTAAATGAACGGATAGTAAACCAGGCTGTGGTTTGTGGAAACGGGTAGGCTAATACTACCAAGTATTCATGGGATATATACTAAATGCAGTTGAAGATAAGGTGATGATTTGTCGTTCGTTGTACTGTAGGGGTGCGTCAGGGTCCGTTTGTTAGCAATGAGAGAGTACCATGAGAAAGATAATGGCTGGAATATTAGCAGTTGGTTTAATGATTGTTGCTGTTAGTAGCTGGGCCTCTGAATGCAAGTGTGAATACAGGAAAGAGGATGTAATGAAAGGTGAGAAAAAGACTGGCCAAATTCCGTAAGAAAAATATTCCGGACTGTGGGTGGGGTCCATGCACAGAGTCCATGCTTAGATTCCCCGAGGGATGCTGAAATTGCCGTCTTCCTTCCTCCGGTTTTTCTTCCTCGAGAAAAACAAGAATAGTCTCCCTGGGTTTGCAAAAATTCATGGGATTTTCGTTTGGCTTTTTTTTTTTTGGTTGTTGTTGCAAAAAAATGGGGTTGGCGATGGTGAAAGGATAGTTGTCGAAGTAGCTGGACTCGTTGTTCCTCCTCTTGACGACAGTGACGCCCACGCTTTAGGCCTATAACCCAGCAAAACAGCGAAACTTTTGATTACGTCAGCATTTATCACTTTCTCATTTATGCGGCGTTGCGGGGGCGGGCAAGCACACAAAGGCCAAGAAAAGAGTTCGTTTCTCTTACCAGGTGCCAGCTTATTGAGTCGTCTAGGTATCAGACAGCGATTACTGGAATCCACAACCATCCTGGCTCTTGTTCTTATTCTTGTACCCAAAAATCACTTCCCTCCCCTTCCGTTCTCCCAATTTGTAGTAGTACGGTGCATCTTGCAAGCGGAAACTCATAAACGCCCCTTCTTCATCAACGACATCAACGATGTGTGTTATTCTCGAATATATAAGCGTTTTGTTGATTTCCATGCTGTCTGGCAATTTGCTCCTGTGGCGACGGGACCGTGAAAATGCTGGATTTTTTAGACTTGTTGGTGATCTTGCACCCAACCTTCACCACAACAGGTTCTGTAGAATGCTGGATTGGACGATTAGAAACTTCTGGTGTAGTCGAGTTTTGACGTCGAAAAACTGGTTTTCTCCGTTTCAAGAATGGATTAGGCCCTTCCTGTAGTCTTCTCACGCGCGGCGGGCTTGAGAGCTGTTTCGGGCTTCCATGCTGTGAAGAATTTCTTGATATTTGTGAGCTTGCCACATTGGCCTTGTTAACATTTGTATGAGAAACGTCTCCACTAACCTCTGAGTTTCGACTTACGGGCGTGCCAACCTGACCGCCAAAAGCAACTCGGTTTACTGGACGCTTTGCACTGTCGAACCCGCCATTTTTGAAATGCTGCTGTCGCCTTTGATGCTCTTTGTATGATTTCACAAACAGGTCTGACCTATTACTGTTCTTCATGCCCGACTTGGTGCGTTTTTCGCAGTACAATGGATCCTCCAATGGTGCAATTTGATTTTTCGCTTTCTCTTGTTGTAGTTGCTGCATCTGAAATCGCAGCCTTTGTGTGCTGAGCTCCTGCTTCCGCACTGTGTCCGCTTGGTACTTGAAGTAAAGCATTCGGGAAGGAACCCGGTATTTCTGAATTTCTGGATCCTTCTTGATTGCAAATCGCAGGAAACCTTTCATGACTTCTGCATCATCCAGAAGGTTGGGGTCATGCTGCTCGATAAACGTCACAAAGTAGTTCATTATCTCATCCCGTTTTCGAAGAAAGGATTCACCTGCATGTAACGGGTAGTCTTTTGCCAGTAAGTTACGCCAAATTTCATCATCTTCAAAGATGAGCAAAACATTAGTCTCTTCTAGTTTGCAAAGCTGTTCCACTTTAAGTTTCATGAGAACATTTCGGATCAGTCTGTAGGGTACATTGCTGACGCTTCGCAGTACGAGATGATTTCTCATTAGCGTGAGCTCGCACAGTTCGCTTAAACTTTTGACTCTCGAATTTTGGGAATTCATACCGGAAGGTCCCAATAAAGCACTAGATTGACAAGCTTGCTATTATCTTGGAACGAGTCAAATCCAGACGAATATCAAATCCTTTCTACTATTTGCGAAATTCTGTGAACTAGTATTTGTTAAACTACTAGGAAGTATATTACAATATATAGATCCAAAATTCCAAGCAAACCTGATGACCATGAACAGTTGGAACTCGACCCAAGTCTGTACTCTTGGAACAATACTTTGTGATCCATTTTACATTGGTAAGAATTTGAGTAGCAAAAATCTTGTTACATACGTCTGGGATGCCATCAAGACAAAGACCTGTTCCTATAGTGTATTATATGAGGTCAATAAGAACAAACTTTGTATCAATCAGATTATTCAAAATTCATCTATCGAGGGACCGGACTACTGTTTGACGCTTCGACGGTCTTGATTCTCATTCAGTAGTTACCCATGCTTCCGTTAATGCCTTGTTCTTACTCTCCGCGAAGTGCTTTAATCACAGCAGGTCTTCTCATCATGTGCTTAGTCCATTTGTACACTTCGGGGAACTCGAGCTTGATATTTATACCAATACGATCAACGACATTATTCCAAGGGACAAATGATAGATCGGCGACAGAAATCTTCTCGCTCACTAGCCATACTGGATAATCGAAGAATCGGCTCCGCGATAGCGGCGTGGTTCCTGCAGAGTACGCCGCAGCATTTTCAGTGTCTAATTCCATGATCAGAGCTTCTCTTCGCTCCGCCAAAGCCATTTCAACGACACCATAGACCCTCCTTACCTCATCAGTGTAGCGGTCCACGGCACTTTGAACCTTTTGTGAATGGAAATACCTAAAATGCAGAGCTTGTCCGATCATGGGAGCATGTCCAGAAGTCTGGAAAAACAGCCAGGATGTGATCTGAGATTGATCGACAATGTTGTCGGACCACAGTAGTGGGTCACCCGTTTCGCGATAGTAACGATTGACAAGATGAAGGATGATTGCCCCGGACTCCCAGATTGCCAAGTTGTCCATAGCATGATCGATAAGAGCAGGGACCCGAGCATTAGGATTTATAGCCACGAAATCAGGGGCTCTGTGCTCCCCTAGGTTGAAGTCTAAGAAAATAGTGTTGTAGGAGAAATTCAGTTCGCTCAGCGTTATGGCAACTTTGAAGCCATTAGGTGCTGATCTATGGGAGAAAAGGGTGTACCCCTCTTCAGGTTGATTAAGGAAGAATTTCGTAATTCTGGAGCTGTCTATTTGTGCTGGCCCCAAGAACTGCTGATGCTGTTGCTGTTGTTGTTCCAATTGCCGTTGTTGCTGCTGTTGCTGCTGTTGTTGTTGTTGTTGAGCTTCATGTTGTAGTTGCTGCTGCTGCTGAACTTGTTCCTGCTCCCTTAGTCGCCCACGGAGCAGCTCTTCTGCCTGCTGGGCGTTTAATGAGTTTCTTTGAATTTCACTCAGGAGTTGCTGCCGGTTCACTCGGCTCTGGATGTCGAAATTTATGTTACTCTGATCCGTCGTGGTGTTGCTGTTCCCCAAATTCACTTGGCGAAGGGCACTAGAAAGGTTTGAGACAGCTGCATTGCCAGTTATACTCCCAGAGAGCGATGGTTTGTCGTTAGCGTTGTTTTGCATTGAAAAAGGTCTAAAAAGGTCGAATTTTTGCCTAGTTTTTTCACCAAATTAAACCGAATTTCAGGATTATCCAACAAGACTACAATAAGCTGTTACAAGAGTTCACTGGAGAACCTGTGTTCCTTATTTCTCAGCTGTGATGAGCATTGTTCAAGAAAACTTTTCCAACGGACAACTAACTGGTAGGTAATATATAATTTGACTAGGACAGGACCCACTCAACGCACGTGACCAAACACTCAGGACTATAAGAAAGACTCTCTCATTGATTGTTCCCATCGAACAACCCAGATTTAGTGATTTGGTTGTTACTTTGATCATCAGAGCGTTATTTCGTTACCTTTGTTTTGCCTTGTCTTTCGACTTTTTCGTGAGTTTTTGTTTGGGAAAAGCGGCCGCATGGTTTTCCCGTTTAATGTGGTCAAACAGGGCATTTCTCGATTGATAAGTTCCTGAACATTTTTGACATGCAAATTGTGATGATGGCTCCGATACAGATGGTTTGTTATGCGCTTCTGTGGTCCTCACTTTGTGATTTTTTTTGGTTCTCTTAGATATGTCCCACTCATCGCTGGACTCTGCTTTATCACTGTGAATTTTATCTCGGTTTGAAGTGAGAGAATCCAGTAGTTTGGATAGCTCCTCATCTTCCAAGTCGCTTACTGAATCAGAAACATCAATTTGGTCAACTTCCACGTCGACCTTGACTTGCTCTGAATTTAGGCCAAGCTCTGAAGTTTGAGATAACGCTTCTGAACTTATGTCATCGAGGGAGCTATCGTCCTCGTCGTCATCGTCGCATATACCCTCAAGCTCTCGTTCAATGCGTTGCAACTCGCTTTCAATTTCGTCAAGATCCAATTTCCCTGCGTTTTCACTCGTGTCTTCAGCAGCAGAATCGAAGTCTTCGGCGTCAGAAACGGCATCCAGCCCCAAAGTCATGTTGTCCTTACGCATTTCTCTCTGTATTTGCTGCAGGTTTTTTTTATGTACTTTGGTGGAATTGTGGTTCTCGAGCTGCTTTTCGGATTTAAACGTCTTGCCGCACACAAAACATTCAAAAATAACAACGCTTGTCTTCGATTTTTCTTCATCGTCAGTCAAGTTATCGTTTCTGTCGTAATTTTTTTCGATTTCGCTCCAGTCGAAATCGTCTACCGTCTGCCAAGTCTGCAGCTTGAACGGATCTCCAACGATCTGTGATCGAGCCTCTCTATCTTTTTCGATTTGCCGCTGTAGATCCTCACGCATCTTCCTGCGCTTCTCTTGTTCGAATTTGGCTGACCCTTCCCTCATTCGGGAGTCGAACTTCTTGATAAAAGTCACATACCTTTTTACTGTCTTGTTATACTCACTTCGTGCTTGCTGTCGCAGCTTTTCGTTGCGTTTCCCGATCTCCCGCTTCGTCCTTCTGTCGTAGTTGCGCGAATACATATACTCATCTTTCCAACTGAAAGTTTTGACAGTACTAAAACTGGACCAATGACGGTAAAATGTTCGCAGATGCTCGAATGACGCAGTAGAGTCCCCAAAAGCCGGGAAAAGCATCGATGCTTTGGAAGTATATTTTTCAAACGCTTTCTTGTAACCTGATTCAAGTATGTCCGTCTCAAACCATTGATCCTCGTATTTATCATATTTGTCAAGTCCTTGCACTCTTCCAAACTTGACCTCTTCACTGGCTAATTTAGCGAATACTTTGCCTGCAATCTGATACAACCCTGCTGGAGAGTCATCGATCCTAGAATACAACCCAGAATTAAAAAATTTGAGCAAATCGTCGGTGGTAATTCCCGTTATTGAGCCATCAACCTCATATTCATTACCATCACCGTATCCATCATCAAAAGCGTCCTTTTCGTCGCTCAAAATTTGGTTTTTATGAGCATCGTACCATGCCCTTTCCTGGGCATCAGAAAGAACTTCATATGCTGCTCGTATCGTTGCAAACACTGCTGTAGCCGCCTCAATGTCCTCGGGATTTTTATCAGGATGGTATTGCAATGCTTTTCGACGGTAAGCTTTCCTCAGGTCAGAATCAGAAGCCGTAAATTCCACTCCCAAAAGCTCATAATAACAAGTCTTCATAGCTACCTGAATCTCTATATCAAGACTCCATTCACACTTTACAACTCTTGTTCATTCCAAGAGAATCTCAACTCATCGCTTTCTCAAGACCATTTCATCTGTATAGCTTGATTAACTGAACTGAAGATTTTAGTATTACCGTTTATTGTGACGCTACGATCTTGACACTAAGCGCTTTGTATAAGTTATCCAAACATGCCTCTAATGGATGGTTCAATCGACTAATGTCGTGATGCTCGATGTATTGGCCATACACAATGTTTGTGTATCGTTTGATGTCAATTGTTTCTCCAAACATCAAATGATGAAGCTTGTTGGCAAAATGCAAACATACACTCTTCTCGTAGCGCAAGTATATTGCCACCAGAGGCATCTTTTTGGTAATTTTGGGAAGCGGGATTTCTAAAAGCAGGATGAGATTCTTGACCACGTTCTGTAGATCCGTGAGATCCATCTCATTCACGGCGTCAACCATAAGAGAGTCATAAAACTTGCGATTCAAGTCTGGCCGCGCCTGCGAGGCTACTTGAAACGTTATGGCACGAGCAGGGTTGCCCCGAATCCTCTCGAGCTCATGATGCAGTTGCTGGAGCTCTTCCTGCGAGACAGCATGTTTTTCACGCTCCTGACTCAAAAGCTTGGAAACCTGTGCGGCAGATACATCTTTGTCCTCAAAATTTGCTTTCAGGACTCGTAGTTCGGCTTGCAACCCACTTTTATCTTTGTTCAAATCGTCAATTTTGTTGCAAAGCTCCACAAAGTTTTTGCTTTGATTCTCGACTAGTTTTGATTTTAAGGCGCTGACCTCATCTCCCAAATTTTGACACGCTTCCAAATCTTTTGCTTTGTCTTTTAAAAGTGCTTGTTTGGCTGTTTCAAGCTCAGAAATACGTGCTTCTTGAACCTGAGACTTGTGCTCGAGGACTCGGATTTCCTCACGCAGCGGCGGCAATTCCTTTACCTTGTTTGCGAGATCACTTTCTAATAGATTGACTTTCGTCACCCACTCGTCGCTGATATTGCGCTGTAATCTTTCAACATCAGAAGTTGCAGCCTGCAAACTTAGCAACGTGGACGAGGAAGCTTCCTTTTCAGCATCGGTAAAAAAGCCTAGAACCTCAGGACGTCTGGATTTCAACTGGGCATCCAATTGACCGCAGAAGATGTCTTTACCGTACTGCTCGCGAATCAACTCACCAATAGGTATGTCGAAAAGAACTACCTTCTCAACATATGCCGTAAACATCGCATTTTCTTTTCTCGCAGACTCCAGCTCATTCTTTTTGGTCAGTAAAACATCCTGAAGCTGCCTTACCTTGTCTTCAAGCTGCTTGGAATGCTTCTTTGCGTTTGACAGTGCATTGAATTCTTTTTTCAGTTTTCTTTCTGCCTCTTCTTCAAGCTTGCCTATTGTTTGGACTTGCTCGGATGAAAGCTGTTCGAGCCTCTTGACGACCTTCTTGAGTTCATCGTTAGTTGTCTCTAATGAATCCCTCAACCCCTGTAATTCCGTGTGTTGCTTCTCTAACATGTCATGGCGACGATTAGCTTTGTCAGTTGCTTGCCGCGCAACACTTGCTATATTCTCAGCCTCGAGGATTTCTCTCTTGTGCACAGCTTTCTGTTCCGTCAATTGAGCAGTAAGTTTCTCAAGGTCACTTCTAAGGTCTCCATTTTGACTTTTTAGATACCCGATCTCATCTTCTGCAGACTTGTTCTTAGCCGAAAAAGCTTCCTTAACCGTTCCAAGTTCTTTTCGAAGGATTTCTATGCTCGCCTGGAGTGACATAATCATACTATCTGAATCTTGTAGTTTGGACTTGTATTGTTGCCTTTCCGTCTCAGTCTTTTCTTGCTGAATCTTGCTTGCAGATTGAAGGTCTGTACATTCGGCAGTGCGTAAGCGTAGGTCACCTGAAAGTTCACTTTTATCTTTCTCCAGAGCTGATATCCTTTCAGTCAGACCCTGGGTAGATGATTTGCAATTTTCGAGCTCACATCGCAGCTCTTTGACTTCCTGTTCGCGTTCATTGATCTGAGATTCATAGTTCGCAGTGAGAAGCCTCATATGTCCCTTGACCTCGTCTAACTCTTGGTCCCTGGAAGTGATCTGATCGCCGCTCCTTTTCAGTTGCTCTTTTTCTGAAGCCATCTGCTCCTGAACGATTTGAGCCGATATCTGCTGGGTGGAGAGTTGATCTTGTAAAGTTTTTATGCGATCAAGCAATTCTGTAGCCCTCTGGTCCCGATTCTTCACAATGGCCTGGAGTTCATCAATCCTACCATCTTTTTCGTTAAGATCAGACGTCGAAAACTTGGTCCCTGTATTGTTTACATCAGCACCATCGAGTTCAAATCCAGCTCTCCGCTTTGGATCAGTTTCGGGGCCATGGTCTTGAGGAAACTCTGATACCGATTTTTCTACATCTGCTTGCGGCCGGTGATTTTCCATGAACTTCTCTCTTAGCAGATCTCGCGGCTGAGTGTTTCTACTTGAAGGAGCCGATTTGCTGGTGTTTATAGGCGTCGACTGCACCAGAAGATCGTTAATAGTTTGTGCATGAGCGTTCCCGTTTTGAGATACATCTTTCATTGGCGTAGCACTCAAATCCGGTTGTGCAGTGGAAGCTCTAGCGCCCGATGGAATTCTGCGTATTGATGTTCGATGTGTGCCCTTTTCATTGATTTTTGGAAGATCGCTTGAAGCACTCGTTGCTGAATCAATTGATCCGGCACTGGCGGTGGCATCTTGATGAACAATACCTCTTTGGGCATCCAATTCTCTCGCCATTGCCAAGGCTTTCGTCTTGGCATTTATTTGGTCGATGAATGAACGCAAGCTAAATCCTGTTTCGGCCCTTATTTTGCTTAGAGAAATGCCAGATTCATCGTTTTCATCAGAAATCTCATCTTCATAGTCGTATTTCTCATCTCTTGAAATGTTCGATACCGTACTTTGATTAGCCACTGAGTATATATGACTATTGCCCAGTCCCAGCATTTCTAGACGTGTGTCGCAGTGGTTATCGTTTGAACCCAACCTTTGTGTATTGAGCTTAGTATCTTGTTCAAGTACAGCATTGACAGACGTGATGATGTTTACATAAATAATCGAAATATCGCCAGTAGACACATTAAAAGACAGACATATTTATACTGACGAAAAAGCGTCAGTGAAGAGTAAATCTTGACTTCAAAAGCTTACAGGGCGTGCTATATCTGATCTAACATCCATTGTCTCGTCTCATTCCTCCAACCGTGGTGCGTCTGTATCGAGACTCTATTGGATTATATTGGTGCCTTGCAGCAATGTCTTTTCTTGTCAAATGAGTTCACACTAGATGCTCTACGTCAGAAGCTTGGATTTCTCGTGTTCATAAACACCCTAGATGAATCTCATCCATGACGCAAACCTGATTTACTCTTCTTTACTTTCGCGAAAATTGGCTCACTGATGCCCTGGTTACCATCAGCACCTAGACCTTGCCCACGGGACCAGCCCAACTTCTCAAGCATTTGCCGTCCTATGTTGTCTGTACCAATCTCAGGAGCATCTTCCCCAACAATTTCGCCCTCTTTCGTTTGGAACTTGACCTTCCCGACGTTAATTCTTTCCGTAAAATGATGTTCCTCGCGCGGCCTCCGTACATCGATTCGCATGAAAACCCTCCTTCTTCTTAGTAACTGGCTCACATAGTTATAATTCGGTAGAGACCACTTCGTTTTTTTGACTTTCTCTACCAAAACATGGCTCTTCCCACTTTTGCCCATTTTCCTGGTTTTCATGGAATAGGCACCAGCAAAACTTATCACAGTTTTGTTTCCATGGGGATCAAACGGCGGGAAAGACAAGGTGGGCCTGTTGCTCGCTAAAAATATATCAAACTCGTCCTTGATGTTCTCCACATGGAATCCATATGGATATTTTAAAAAAAGGTCATCAGATGCGCTATTGGAAGCGGATACGTAGTCCTCTTTTGTCTGCCTCTTTATTCGTTTGTCGTTCACCCGAGTAGCAAATTTGTCCTCGAGTTGACTTTTCAGGTCTGAGTCTATATCCAGTTGCTCATTTAGCAGTAGTTTTTTCTTGGATCCTTTTCCACTTGTTTGGAGACTTTTAGTATCGTACAATTTATTCCGCACTGCCTCGTACTTCAAACTGTAAGCAACCAAGTCCTCAAGACCCTCACCCAAGTCTTCGTCATCGTCTTCGCTTATTGGATAGGCTACCTCTGACTCTTCATCAGTATTCTCTGAATCACTATCATCGAGAAGCGCTGCTTCTTTAGCAATCCGCGTCTCGCGAGCATCGTCATCGTCGTTTTTGGGCACAAGAGCATCCATGACATAGCGTAGGTAAGCTCTGATTCGATGATCAGGCAACCCCAACTCCGCCACAAACTCTTCTAAATCGTCTTGGTCTACCCATCGTTTATCATAGTCGCCAAAATATCGATAGCTCGACATGTAGTAAGAATTGTCTTGCGAACCGATACGGATATTGCTGATTTCGAGTTCAGAAACGTTCAATGCGAAATCCTCGTCAAGGAAGCCAAACTCTGGCTCATTTTCTCCCGATTTCACTTCCGGCTCTTTATCTTCGTTCAGAGACAGGCTCTGGATCGTGGAGGAAAGTATCGAAGAGCCGCTCACGACCGTGTCTGCATTAGGAGCTTCTTTTTCAGAAGAAACATCGCCTTCAGAGTCACTATCATAGGCTTCGTCGTATTCATCATAGTCAATACTATCCAATTCGTCATAATCATCGTAGTCACCGATCTCATCCCACGAACTGTCCCTATCCAGTTGATCTCGAGAACTTGGCTTGAAAGGGTGAGATTTGTAACCTTGTGGCATGCTTACGGAAGCTGATCCATCTTTGTCCTGCAACAAATTTAGTTCAGTTTTGCCCACCACGAGCACAGGGTCAAATTCTGTTGCCGAGGCACCTATTTCAGAGACGTTTTTCGTCGGTGCGTCTACATGGACAGTCTTAACGTTCGCCCGCGGTAGTGGCGTCTCATCAACGAAGAAGAGCCTTTCATCTGAAATATCCTTTGATGGCTCGGTAAAAGACTCTGTTTTCAATTCTTCAGATTCACTATCTGATACACTGGAATCATCAGATGCTACGTCCACTTCCACAGGTTCCTCAACAGGTTCGTCGGAGGCCGCATCCACAGCTACTCTTTCGGTTTCTGTGTCTTCATAAGAGTTGTTTGATGCAAGTTGCTGCCTTTCCTGTTCCTTTTTCCTCAGATTCAGAATAAAATCATGAGCTGGATCGTAAACTTGTTCAGCTTTGGTGAATTCCACAGGCCTTTTTCTCAATGGCAGAGTCCGGGCCTCCTTCTCCTCCTGTGCAAATCCTTCTTTTCCGGGCCTAAAACCACCCATATGCATGGAGTTTTGAGCGTGGTTGTGTCCAAAATAGTAGTCGTCCATCATATCCGTGTTACTTAGGTCTCCACCTCCGACAGGAAGGAAGTTAGCATTATGTCCACCTCTGCTAGAACCACTACGGTTCTGCTTCCGGTTGTTTTTCGCCTTTTTGTAGTTACTACCACTGGTCTTGCTTCTTCCAGTGCCTCTAGCACGATAGTGGCCATGTCTCTTGGCCATTATAGCTTATAGAACTTGTATTTGACGTTAAAGATTAAGTTGCGAAGATCGCAAGGTTCATGTCATATTAGAATATTAAGGTGTTTATTTCATCAAGACTAGCCAGAACAGAACGTCACTATATGAAAAGTGATTGAGACAAGGCTTGAGAGAGTTAGCTCTAGAACTAAATAGGACTTTAAAGCCCTTCAGGCGTTTTTTTCTAAGGTGCATCGGAGCTTTTTCGTCTCAGACAGTTAAGTTCTAGTTCCATGTCAGCCAAAACGTAGTCAACCTGGAAGAAGGAACTGATTATACGATTGCTATGCACAAAATTAGATTTTACGAATACGATTGAGTGCTAAAGATGGACAAGTTCAAGTAGAAGTGTTTCCGTGGCTAGTAAAGTGTTTTAAATTTGGATTTGTTACCATTAAGTTCTAATAACTTTTAGGTACGATGACCATGTCAGGTCAGCAATCTACTGCTTTAATTTCAGTGGATGCAGTATAGGTATTTAGTCAAACCGTATTGACTAGCTAAGCCTATAGCATTTGGTCGCAGCACTAACATCAGTTGAGATATAAGGCATCGTAATGTAAAATAACCTGTCAATTTGGCCTCCAGATTGTAAAACTGCACATATAAGACTGAACACTTGACCAAATGTTTTGGCCAGTCTCGAGTCTATAGCGGTTTTCAAAATGGTTAGCACCAAATCTCACGCGCTCAAGACCGGGATCTCAGCGCGACGAAAAAAAACAAAAGATGACAAGAAATGTAGGTATACAAAGACCTGATGCTGCAACATAGGTTTGTCGAGTCCACGTCTGGTATCATCGGCATGTAAGATCCCAATCAATGCTAAACCTCGCATTCAATCCATCGTGAAATCTAATTATTATGTCTTTTTCCATCGACAGACAGTGCGTCTCTCATGTTTTATAACGGTTGCTCGATCTTCGAATTCACTCATTCATAAGCAATAATGTGCGACGCTCAATCAGACCTGTGCTTCCCAAATGCAACATAGAGCAGGCTTTCCATTTTGGTAAGCAATTCAATGCCTGTGGGATCGATCACTTCAGCAGCACCTACGCCAAATAATGGTGATATCTGAACACCTTACAATTGCATTCATGTTTTCCAATTATCCACCCAGTTAATTCATAATCAAAATCCTGAGCTCTTGAAGCCATTATAAAAATTAATTACCCCAATTAGCTCTTTTCAGCCGCAGTCTCAACAACGACTACCGGGGCTTCACTTTTGCTTGAGCGCTGTGATACAGGTGTGTGATTTTGACTTCCAATGCCATATACACGACTTTTTGCCCCGCCGGTCTCCAGGCCAAGGTACTCAGTGTCAAAACTTTCGGAGTAAAGTTCCATACCCAAATTCCGACATTCTTCTGGACTGAAAGCGTTAAAATAGTCCTTCTCATCCGATATCCCAACACGCTGTTTGATTGGAAACAGTAAGACCAAAATATAGTACAGAGCGCCGGACACTATCACTGTAAAGAAGGTGTAACCGCTGTAGAAATTATTCATTGCAGCATTTGGTTTTAGGTCCGTTTGAACAGAAAAAACCAAGCCTGGTATTCCAAGTGCTATTCCCACTAGTAGCGCAGCTAAAGCGCGGAAATTTATACCATGATAAAACCAGAAAGCACCGTTCTGATCTTGCGTGAAAAGGTCGGTTATTGAAACACGACCTTTGCGTACAATATAGAAGTCTATCACATTGATAGCCATGATAGGCGTGGTAAAGATCCCAAAAGAAGTCATACTATCCAGAAATGCCGAAGTAGTATTGAAAAAAGTCCACGGTTGAACGACCCAGGAGATGAGTTGAACAAAAAGCGTACCGCGAGTGATATTGATGTATTTGGGAAATAGTCCAGCTAGATCCATTCCGCACGCATAGCCGTTTTGAGTCATGTTTACAACAAGCTGCGTTCCAGTAAAACTCAAACCGATAAAAAACACTGCGCAACGAGCCTTTGCCGTGTATCCATCTTGAAGCCATTTGAGTGCCATGTCTGTGGGCAACCATAAAGGCTCTCCATACAGTTGCTCGGTAGCCGAAGCGCTAAACATACCTGCTACTGGGGCCAACGTCCCTGTAATGAAAACCCCGAGAGCGACACCAATCTGCATTTTAATATTGTGGGATCCGTATCTAGAGTAGTCCGATTGGTTTGCAATCACAGGAGACATGCCACTGTACCACACGGTAATGGCCAAAAGCCATGTCCAGGCGCGCTGGTTCGCTGATAAATCTTGACCTTTGTAGTACAAAGGTCCGGGTCCACCGTTGGTGGAAACCGTGTAAGCCAAGATTCCAATGACGGAAAACATCGCCATGAAACAAAAAACAATGCCCATGGTATTGATCTTGCGTGGTTTCACAAAGCTGAACGGCATTTGAATAAGTTGGAAGATTAAAAATGCCACGCAATCGCGTGTGGTCATGGGCACAGACTCCGGAAAGGTATTCTTCATGTTCATATAAGACTTGGACCATGAGCTGAAGATC
Source organism: Lachancea lanzarotensis (assembly GCF_000938715.1). Taxonomy (NCBI): domain Eukaryota; kingdom Fungi; phylum Ascomycota; class Saccharomycetes; order Saccharomycetales; family Saccharomycetaceae; genus Lachancea; species Lachancea lanzarotensis. The sequence goes on from NW_019212885.1 coordinate 444,177, forward strand.
AGATTCAGACAGAGTGCTCCTAACCATGACAGGTATCCGTAAAGCACCACAGAAAGGCCCACTCTGATGATAATACCAATAACAGATCCTCGAATACCGAACAACATGCGCTGCTCCAGTGTGTATCCAATGTGGTATTTGAAACCCGGGTTGGAGTTCATGATTGTGTACAAGGTGATGACGATGTTACCAACGATGATCGTTCCAATCGATTGCTTGATATTCAGACCCAGACTTAACAGAGCTGATCCGATGCTGAAAGTAGCTGCTGAGACGTTGGGCAGTCCATAATAAGCGAAAAAGGACCAAAATGCCCATTGTCGCTTTGCGTGTGGAATAGGCTCCAGATCTGGGTTACGCAATGCCGATACTGGTAGCCCACTATTTTTAACCTCAAGCTTTTGTAAGAAGCTGGCGAGTGCAGACATCTTCGAATTACACTTCCCCTTGCGTTCTTTGATGAAGCTACTTTACGCTAAAGATGAGAACATCATACTTTCTACAATTTTATAAGCCGGGGCAACAAGGGTGCTCGACTGATATAATCTAAGCAAACTGAACTTAAAGCTCTCGCAAGCTACCGACTCGTATCACCATCGGACTTCTTGATCTTCGTGTTTCTTCGAGCCATTAGTCGTTCCTGGCAACGGTGAAAGATAGATAAGCCTGATAAAATTAGCGATGCCGTTCGCTCACTGGGCAAAAATATTGTTCAATCAAGGCCAAGAAAAGTTTCAATTGCCATGGATAAGACATAATAGACCGTCGATAAGAGTTTTCAGCACGGAGTTGGAGAATTTTGACAGCTAGGTTTATTAAGGTGTTGTTCTTGTGGCAAGGTTGTCACTGATACGTGTGGTAGTTCGTCCGTTGTAGGGAATATGCCAATCCGACCGAGGATTCCAACGAACGACTTGAATGGATCACAATGGTGATTGGTAGGTCCTTGCGTACATGGTGCTATTTAAACGGGGAGTGCTGCAAACGCAGAATATTTGTCGCGGTCAATATATCTTACGAATGTCAATGACGGTGGTAGTGATTTTTACCCTGGGGTAAAAGTTAGGTGTTGCGGAATGCGTGCAGAAGTAGACACAAGCACAGTATGTAGCATCATGGCGAGTCATTCGAGCCTGTGGGGGCTAAAGTTTGCCAGATGAAGCGTGTTGTAAAATCGTGTGTCCTCGTGCGTAGTTAAATTTAGCCGTCATCAGTTACAATCGGTGGAAACTTGAGTATACTGTCGTCGCATCTGTAGATGTCCAATGCGACCATTTCCAATCCAAAAAGCTTGAGATGTTCGGAAACGTCTCAAAAGTTGAAATTACTGGGTTGATGAGAAATGCGCAACCAGCACCACCTTCAACATTTGTCGTATACCAATACCTTTTCCGGCTCGACCCCCATACCCTGTCGATTTCTTCACAGAGCCAAGAAAGAGTCAGTTGACGCTACACCAGGACAGTTGAAGGCTTATCGTCCATCTGATTCTAAACCCTGAGATTTGGAGCTAAACAGCTCTATATTTCAAAAGGATTACCAAGCTGTAAAAGACCTCACTACTAACTCCCAAATCCACAAAGTAGATTCAATAATCGTAGATTGAATTCCTTGACATTCTCGACTGTTTCCTCAAATACCTTTGAAGCTATACATGTCCGAGGTCCTGTTTCCTTTCTCGATCTACTACTGTCATCTGACCATCCCAGTAACTATAAGTGACAATTAGTATTAATGATCTCTACTTACACTGATGTATAAATCCATCCGAAACTTGCAACGGGCTCCAGACAACTCCAGAAGCTATGGAGTTCTTCCAAAGAGTGTCCCAGCAGCTTTTCGAGCTGGACAATACGGACACCCAGCATGACCTTGTTATTTTAGGTAAAACGTTCGCTGCTGTAGATAAATCGGGATCACAACAAGAACATGCACCGGTTACGGGGGTTTTTGGCCAGATTTTTGCCAAAGACAGAGGTTGGAACCCACAGTTTTTGTCTTGTGTGCAGAAACTGCTTCATTTTACGTACAGGACGAAATTCGAGCCGATTCCAAAGGATCCAGCAGGTCCATCGCCTATGAATTTTGGAACCCTTTTTAAGGACAATCCACTTAACTCCATTGAAAGTGCTATCAACCATCCAGACTGCTTCTGTAGTGATATTGGGTGGGGCTGCATGATTCGAACAGGGCAAGCCCTTTTGGGAAATGCATTGCAACGTTTGGGAGACGAGGCAAACGACGGCAAAGACCCAGACAATGCACACAGCCACGGGGCGAAAATGATCGGCTGGTTTGAAGACAGATATTCTGCACCTTTTTCGCTACACAGATTTGTCAAAGAGGGCGCCAAACTATCCCGAAAGCCGCCGGGAGAGTGGTTCGGACCCTCTGCCACCTCACGTAGCATTCAAAGTCTCGTGCTTGGATTCCCCGAATGCGGAATTTCGAAATGCGTCATTTCTACTGATTCTGCTGACGTTTACGACGAGGATATGGAACCTATCTTTACTGAAAATTGCGACGCGGTGGTTCTACTGCTTTTGGGAGTCAAGCTCGGCCTAGACAAGGTTAATGCTCGTTACTGGGATGATATACGGCAAATTCTTGCTTCCAAACAATCCGTGGGCATCGCTGGCGGTCGCCCTTCTTCTTCGCTATATTTTTTTGGTTACCAAGACGAGTATCTGTTTTACTTAGACCCTCACACTTCACAGTTGGATCTGGCATCGCTTGACTCACCGCAGGAGAAATTCAACTCAGTGCATTCACAGCGGTTCAATAAGATTCATTTCTCAGAGCTTGATCCTTCCATGTTGATTGGAGTGTTACTGCAAGGTCGCGCCGATTGGGATACTTGGAAAGCCGGTGTTTCGCAGTCCAAAATCATCCATGTTCTTCCTTCAAGACCTCAGAACTATTTCTTCGAAGATGATGGCGTTGTCAGTGAATCTGAAGAAGAGAATGAGCAATTGGGTGCCCAAACTTCGACGCTAGGAGGGGAATACGTTGATGTCGTGGCGCCATTGGATCAGCCGGCTGATTCTACCGCTCGTGATGATGATTTTCAAGACGTCCAGTGCAAAAACCAGAATATACTTGTGGTTGGTGACGAAGATGGCACAACTCCTGATACAGAAGTGGAACGTGTGCTAGTTGGAGAGGAAACTGTACCTTTGGTAATGCCACCGGAAATTCAGAAGCCTGCTGCAGCGTCTGTTCTGTGAAAAATCGAAAGTAGTAGATACAGTGTGTTTACCACTTCTTTTCGTAATGTAATGGCTTGTGTAAACCCTCATGTGCTTTTTCATTATCAGTGTAGCGTTCAAGTCAACTGGTGGGAGCTAAGGATATCTTTAGGCATGAAAAATATGCCAGACACGCTACTAGGCTAGTCTAACAGGACTTTCAGTGCAGGATTAAGTGTAAGAGTTCAGTACAGCTTGAGCTTATAGGTAAGTGTGCCCACCATGGGATAAGGTATCCCGGAGTTCGCTTTTCGTAAAATTAAGGTCCCTACCACAAGTTCCGATGTGGCAGCGGGTGCTACTCGAGTTCAAATGCGTGCTATTTTTTCAGAGATTAATGACCGAGAATATTCAGATTCGTCTTCGTCTGTTTGTTCGAGACTGAACCTTGGATCTTACGGGGGAAGACCTTGATCTGGGTTAATTTTTGGGCAGTGTAAAACTTTACGCCAGCTTGTTTGAGCATTTTATCATAACGGCACTCAAGTCTTTGACTCCTCTAGCAACGATCAGGCTTGACGCAGCGGTGGTAACAGAATTATCACCGTCATCTGACATTACATGGAAGGCTCCTTCAATGTGCTATCTGGTAAGAATATTTTAGACGCATGCGTACGAGAAAGTATCTGGAGTACTTGATGGTCAAGTCTCAGCATGCGATAAAATGCGTTTAAACTTCGCTGTGTGATTCCACAACTAGATTTTCGGTGTCAACCAGCTGGATTTCCGACCTTTTTCCGTTCACCGCAGAAAAAACAGATTTGCAGATTAGCGCCGTCAGTTATCCCAGGTCTTAGTGAAGAGATGATACCAAGAGTTACGGCCTTTTCAGAGGCTGGCACCCCAATCAGGCTCATGCAAGATTGGTTCCAATCTATAACACTGGTGAGCTCTTTTCGAATTATCATTTAGTACTATTTTAAGATGCTGACCATATCTACACGTTTGCAGGTGAAACGTAAGAATTGCCAACTTTGACAACAAACTTCGCTTAATATACCTCAACTGACGCATAATGTAATCGGTTTTTACCGGTATTCTGTCATTAAGTAATTACGACCACTCTTCAAGGAATATGCGTACCATGAGGCAATAATCCGAGATACAAACTTTTTACCATAACAGAAATAGTAGTGACGATATCTTTTGAAGCCACTTTCTACCGTTTATTCCGATTACTCTTTGGTGTCAGTAGAAAACGCATGCATCTTTCTTTTTCTTCGTTATGCCTTGATTCAGCAAGATGTCCGTTCTCACTCTTCAACTAGCTTCAAATATCAAGATATAGATCATAGAAACTAAGAACAGAGCTAAATCTGCATTAAATTGGTGTACACAGCTTCAAAGTTGTTATTCTGTCGCTGTCATGAACTTCATCCAGTTTCTTTAATCACTACCGAACGACACAGCCGTCTGGTGTGATATTAAATTTAAAGAGATATTCATCCACGTACCTATACATCTTGTCATCTAGAATTTGATTAAAGTTGGTTCTTGCCAAGTAGCTTTGAGTAGCAAACCCGCTTGCACGGTCTATTGTTTTTGGCCAACCATTTCCACGGGAACCTTGTTGACCCTTGTATTATCATTTTTAGAATGACTTCAGAGGCGAATAAAGAATTGAAATTCTGCACAGTTTGCGCATCGAACAATAATCGGTCGATGGAGAGTCACCGTATTTTGAAAGAAGCAGGATACGATGTGTCATCGTATGGCACGGGGTCTGCAGTGAGACTTCCGGGTCTTTCAGAAGATAAGCCCAATGTATACTCGTTTGGTACACCTTATAACGATATCTACAATGATCTACGGTCACAGTCAGTAGAACGCTACAAGTCGAATGGTCTACTCGAAATGCTGGATCGAAACCGCAAATTGAAGCGCGCTCCTGAAAAATGGCAGGAAGGAATGAAAGTTTTTGACGTCGTGATTACCTGTGAAGAAAGATGTTTCGATGCGGTGTGCGAAGATCTGATGAGCCGTGGCGGCCAACTCAATAAAATTGTGCATGTTTTCAATATCAACATCCGAGACGACAACGAAAATGCCAAAATCGGTGGGAGGGCCATCTTGAAACTCGCCGATATGCTCTCCCAAAAGGCTTTGGAGACGGAGAAGTCAAGCGATCCATTAGAAGACTGCATTATGGGAGTTGTGACCGAGTGGCAAGATGCACACCCCAATCTACCGATTCTGTATTCACCTGCATATTACTAATATAAAGAACACTAATTCCTAGCATTTCACCTGCCGCCGAACAAATTAAGCCAATTAATCCAAGCTCGAAAACACCTGTCTTCCAGCCACCCACACAAGAACAGTGTTCCTGTCGTCGCCTGTAAATAGCCACTTGGCCATAAGATCTTTAAAAAGAGTCTCACTCTCAGCGTCGCGGTCGGTTTCACTCCATTTGGCATATTGCCAATCGAATACGTCAACTTTGGAACCCTTCACGTTCAAATCTATCAACTGTGTATCGAATTGCTTACCAACCTCAAAGGAGCCGACAGTTTTATCTAGATCCAGCACTTGGGCCCCACCCAGCGAGGATAAAAACAGCACATCGTCAACTGAAAGTTTCAAACGTTCCTGTGTTTCCGGATCAGACTCCTTCATGGCCAAGTGTCTTGAAACTAACAATGCTTGTTTTGCGGTAGAGAGTATACTCAGATCAAATCCTCCCGAAACGTCAGTTCCTAGCCCAACTTTGATATTTTGATCCAGCATCCGACGCACTTCACATTCACCAGATGTAATAGAGGAATTCGAGATAGGACAGTGTGAAACTCCTGATTTCCTGGCTTTGATCAAATCCAATTCGCTGTCCGACAAATGTATGCAGTGAGCCAGCACTGTTTTTTCCGTCAACAAGCGATGAGAGTCATACACGTCAGTATACGATTCCGATTCAGGGAACAGTTCCTTGACCCAATCCAGTTCCTTCCGGTTTTCACTAAGATGTGTCTGAATGTGCAGGCCTTGCTCATGGGCAAAGTTACCCAGCCATGTCATCATTTCGCTGCTGCACGTAGGAGCGAATCTGGGGGTTAAGATGGGTTTGATTTTGTCATCCTTGAGCTCATTTTGAATGTGATTTACAACTTTTTGAGTAGCATGCTGGCATTCTGGCAAAGTCTCGATATAGTAATCTGGTGAGTTTTGGTCCATACACACTTTCCCAATAAAGGCTCTCTGGCCTCGCTTTGCACACAAATCTGCCATTAGATTCGAAGAGTCTGCATCGATGGTTGTGTAGTAGGACGCAGTGGTTGTTCCGTTTGCCAATGTCTTATCCACGACTTTGGAGTAAATTGCCCTTGCACTATCCAGGTTTTTAAAGTTTGCTTCCAGTGGAAAAGTATAAGTTTCAAGCCAGTCAAGAAGAGTCGATGAACCGAAAATGCCCGCATTTGGATATTGGGAAGCATGTATATGCGTATCGATAAACCCAGGAAAGAAAAACGTTGTTCCCTGATGGTCAAAAGTGTCCACCACATTGATTTCCCACGATCTCAAAGTTGGGTCAAATTCCAAGGCATCTTGAAGTGGGTTTTGTGATTCTGCTTTGATAAATTGAATGGTTCCATCGGCACTTACTCCTATGCTAGTTCTAGGACGAATCCTCAATTGGCTCAAAGCCGGAGTATCTACAAAGGTTCCATAAAAGACCGAAAATTTGGACATTCGTACGCGGTCAAAACTAGCTCAAGCACACTGAATAAAAGAGGCACTTAACGCTACTACATCTTTTGTACCAAGAATTCTGATGATGGTTCCCCTGTGTATCTCTCGAGGTTTTATACTACTGGTATAGATTGATGATGTCTGGCACCTTATCAAGGATCGAGGGAATCCCGGCCGGATGTCCCGCGCCAGGAAAGGTAAAAGTGACCCAATCGCAGATGCGACGGTAAAACTAAAGGAGGAACTAGATTTACGGCGATCTGCGAGTGTTAACTGTCTTGAAAGAGGGAGTTGGTATGACCAGGGTTTCTGCCCTTGGTATTTGAGCTCCTAGATGAGCTAAATCACCAATTATAGAGCAACTCGAATAGTACCAAGTGATAGCATCGGGTCACCGGCATCGAGATTCATGTTTTTGGAATTTCGTTGATCAAAAAGGAAGCTCATCGCTAGAAATTTGTAGGTGTTGATGGTAGGCTGTGGTAAGCGTTGGCGCCACATGGAAATGCATGTTGAAACAAAACAAAAACAAAAACAAAAACGAGATGGGCACGTGACCCTTGTTAAAATCCCAATCATTAATTAATTGAATAATGTGGTGCTATGAAATGGAGGAAAGCCTAGTATCTTGCTTGATTGCAGAAAATCAAGTTTTCAATAGAGCTGTCGCCCCACGGTTTTCACTTACAACTCATTGCAAAGCAAATGGCGTGATGTGATGGTTTCTGCTGGAGCCTCAGTCTGTCTAGCATCAGATGCATGACAGAAGGATCACGAGCACGTGACTAACGACAGCGTCACAATTGATGAACTGACTGTTTCAAATATGACATTTCTGAGTTCTTAGTAGCAATTAGCACCACTTGTATTTAACCGGCACTTGTGGCCTAATTTGTCGTCATAGCGCTTCAATTCGAGCCAAAACCCTCCGTATATGGTGAAATCACTTTGTGTAAAAAGGCATTCTTTGGGCTGCTTAGAAGACCAACATGTAGGACGTTTGCTCGGAGAGACATTCACAAGCCAACGGTAGAGAACTTTTTGCACTCAAGGGAATGAAACACCACGTTCTCTGAGCTTCGAACCCTCACTTGGCGAATGTGTGCATGGGGCAGAAAACTATTGCTACAGAAAGTATTGCACATATCTGGCGAGTTTTGATCCACTTGGATATTCAACTGCTTCCTATACGTGTCGAATTCTAAAAAAAAATGGTATCACTTTCGACCACATCTGACGCTGGATAATCAAGGTCACGTGCCCTCATTTCAAAAGCGAGCACACCAAAATACTGTTGCAGCCTGGGCTTTTTCAGCACAGCGATTCTCTATACACACACACACACACACACAAAAGCCAAACTCCTACCCCGCGACAACTTGCCTTCGAAACCAACGTCGTACAAAACGATCTACTGTTTCCCAATATTTTATGGTTTTTCCTGAACATCAATTTCAAACCTTAAGATGTGTGTATATGTTTCTAGTTCCTCAGCATAAACCCCTATTTGATTCACATCATCTTCTCTCTCTTTCTCTTGCCTAAACGGTTTTTCAAACTCCGTTCTCGGAACCGACTTTTTTGGCACTGTTCTTAAAGCTTGAGGGAAAATTGTATTATATATTATGAAAAAAGGTTAATTAATCACATATAAGAATTTAAACTAACCACTCTTTGCTCCACAATTTTATACAACAAAACACAGTTAAAAGAACCCTTTTGTCTGTCTATTATTGAAAATACGGCTGTTGGTGCAAAATAGACTACAGAGGCTAATTTTTCCCGTTGAAACCATACCAATAGCGTGATTCGATCGTGAGATATTCATCAATTTGAACTGAAACCCACCCACATTTAGAAAACTAAAAAAATGATCAGATCAAGCGTCAAAGTGGCCAAACCACTGGCTTCAACCTATAGCAAACGGTCGCTCAGCTTTGCTGCCCCTCAATTCGGTGGCCTTTTCCAGCACAAAAACTCATTGTTACTGCAATATCAGAGATCTGCAGCATCTTCGAGATACGAGTCTACAGTTGTTAAAGTGCCTCCCATGGCTGAATCCATCACTGAGGGTTCCTTGAAGGAGTTCTCCAAACAGGTTGGTGAATTTATTCAACAAGATGAACTTCTGGCAACTATCGAAACCGATAAGATCGATGTGGAGGTTAACGCCCCAACTTCCGGTAAAGTTTCCAAATTGAACTTCCAGCCGGACGATACAGTTACCGTTGGCGACGCCTTGGCCGAAATCGAAGCCGGTGAGGCTCCCCAGGAAAGCTCCAAGGAGGAAAAACCAAAGGATGAAAAACCAAAGGAGGAAAAACCTGCTGCAACCAAAGAACCAGAGTCCAAGCCTCCAAAACAGGAATCTAAGCAGGAGGAACCTAAGAAATCCTCGCCTGCCCCTGCACCTGCATCTCAACCTAAAAAAGAGCCCACCCCAGCTCCAGAGCCAGCCAAGAGTTCTGCCAACTTTTCTCGTTCCGAACAGAGAGTTAAAATGAACCGTATGCGTCTTAGAATCGCTGAAAGATTGAAGGAATCGCAAAACACCGCGGCTTCCCTGACAACTTTCAACGAATGCGACATGTCTGCTTTGATGGACATGCGTAAGCTCTACAAAGACGAAATCATCAAGAAGACCGGTATCAAGTTTGGTTTCATGGGTTTGTTTGCCAAAGCCTGCACTTTGGCCGCCAAGGAAATTCCTTCTGTCAACGCTGCCATCGAAGGTGACCAGATTGTTTACCGTGACTACACAGACATCTCCGTTGCCGTTGCGACACCAAAGGGTCTAGTTACCCCCGTCGTTCGCAATGCTGAATCTTTGTCAGTGCTAGATGTAGAAGCTGAAATTAGCCGTTTGGGTAAGAAGGCCCGTGATGGTAAGCTAACCCTAGAAGATATGGCCGGTGGTACTTTCACGATCTCTAACGGTGGTGTGTTCGGTTCTTTGTACGGTACCCCAATCATCAACCTACCTCAAACTGCTGTACTTGGTTTGCACGGTGTTAAGGAAAGACCCGTCACCGTCAACGGACAAATTGTGTCTAGACCAATGATGTACTTGGCTTTGACTTACGACCACAGAATCTTGGATGGAAGAGAAGCCGTTACTTTCTTGAAGACAGTGAAAGAGCTCATCGAAGACCCAAGAAAGATGATGCTTTCTTAAGCATCTTTTTTTCCTTTGTTGATGAGAAAATTTGATGTATCACAAACTCGCATATCATTTGATGGGACACTATTGTGTTTGCACCCGCTTGCCAATAGTGAACTTCTTCAGGTGAGGTACCCACAACAATGGATTATCGCGCATTTTTAGTCTTTATTCTTTTGAAAGTGCAACAAGTTGGAAAGCATGACAAGACGCAGAATATGATGGTAAATCTAGCTGCCATGAAGCGTCATATTTATTACGAAGTATACTTAAGAGCAACTAACCGCAAATATTTTAATGTAACGGGGTCTTTCTCTAGTCGAGTATCTTGATATTGAGATTCTTAGATTAGCTGATAGGAAACATTCTAATTCCTCCCCACCTATAGAAATTTTGTATCTAAATACTTGATGCTAACAAAATCCGGAAGCTCCTCTCTTTTGAGGAGACCCAGCTGAAGCATGTCGCCCCAGAAAAGTGCCATTTTATCCTTTGCGAAATTCAAGTTGTCGAAAGAATTGATGTCAACACCCTCGGGTGATGCTTCATCATCTGCATCGACATTTTCTTCATCGCTTTCTTCGTCATCTTCATCATCAATGGTAATGACGTATTTTTCGCCTGCTGGAGCTTCTTCTATAACCTCTTTCTGAGGTAGATCGTTCAATTCTCCGCTTTGAATGATCGCCCATGTAGCCCAATGGAGAGAGACGGAGCCACGCTGTCTTATAACATCGTTATAAAGTTCCTTGACCTCAGCATCAATGCTGTGAACTTTGGAGCCTCGACGGTGGGAGGCATATGAATATAAAAAATTCAGTAGTTCTTCCTTGGTTGGGTATTTTGTTTCGTCAGATTTGTAGGAATCAGCTGAATTGTAATCACACATCCATTCGCTAAAATGGTTGGCCAAATCGAAGGCGGGCCTATTTGCTCCCGAGTATTCGAAATCGATAACTACCAATTTGGAATCTTGGTTTTGCTCTTGTTGTGAAGGCCTGATAATCTGCTCCAAAGAAACGTTGGAAGTCGTGGGGAACAATGATTCCGAAGTTTCAATTGAATCTGCTGAGACGGAGGGAGTGGCTGGGAGTGAAGCCACAGGTGCTGTGAATAGTAGATTGCCATGTTGTGCATCGTTGTGGCAGAACACCAGGCCTCGATGCGAATCTTTGTATGTTTCTTCAAGCCAGTTTCTGTACTTTTGCATGGCGTACAGAAAAAATTGCCAATCTTGACACGTTAGGACTTTTTGGATGTTGGAAACGTCAAGGGACCAGGGTGAATCGTTGATTACTTTGACCCACTTATCGAGACGCAACCAAGTGCTTGGCCCACGAGCGATTTCAAAGGGCAACAGAGGAACCCCGGAATGCAACTCTTTCATTCTACGAGCAATTCTTTGTGCGGTTTTCCAGTTTCTAATGTCATCTTTGGTCAAAGTCTTGGAATCCTCAAGGAACTGCTCAAAACGACCGTTTGTGAAGCATCCGTATAGTTTAGGACCGATGTTGTGAGCCGACAAGCGTGCCAGCACTTGTAGTTCGTAGTCTCGGTCGATAATACTATCGACCTGTGGTCCGTACACCCGCAACAAAAGAGATGGCAGTCCTGGATACTGCACGCGGAAAATCGCATTTGTTAGCGCTCCAGTGATCTTGGTGAGCACAACAGATTTGGCCACCAATTGCGTTGTAGAATTAGACTTTCTGCTATGCCATTTGGGCACTTTCAACGCCTTCGCCAAGTTCAAAACATCTGTACGTAAATATTCTAGTGGGAGACTTGCATTAAGGGTCCTCTTCACAAATGGTACTTCCAGCGATTGCGACAACGAGTCGTTTTCCAGCTTCAAATGGCTGACGTCTTGGGACGCGGAATCGATTTCAGCACTTATAGTTCTCACCAGTCTTGGAGAAGACTTTAGTCGCGGCAAAGATGATCTTCTCCCACTTGCTGAATGCGAGCCTGATCTTGACCCAGATCGCGAGTGTCTTGATCGGGAAGTTTTGTCTGGCATTTATATACGTTTCCCAATACAATCTTGAGAGTTTAATAATCTTAAAACTGTGCAGAATGAGTCAATTGGGTGCTCATTTGACTTTCTTTCTTGGGTTAGAAGTTGTTGATGATCGTTGTAGTCTCGACAGGCTATTTAAATTAGCAGTGAGGGCAGATTTTCCAAGCATGTGAAAGAAAGACAGCTATATAGAAAGAGTATTTAGAATTCAGAAATGAAGCACAGCCCCTCAGAGAAAGAAGATTTAGGGAAGTTATCGGAATAGTGATTTGGAAACGGTGCTTTTGAGCTATTTCTTGCATTTTTCAGGATTCCAAAGACGGTTTTACGGCTCTTTTTGGACCAACATCGAGTAAGTTATGGAATTATTGGAAGATCAATACCCTAGCGACAACGAAAGCGAAGAAGAAGTTACAACATATACAAGAATTGATCTACCAGCATTACCAAGTGCTTTGCTTGACAAATTCCACGTTTCGCCAAATATCGAGAAATTTACGCAACAACAACCACACCGGCCGCAAATGAACCATCTTTTTACCAGAGTACCGGCGACGACACAGGGTGTCAAATGGACTAGTTTCGCGTTTATAGAAATGCGTCCAACACTGCAGCAACGCCAAATCCTCGATAAAGTGACCTGCCAGATAGCGGGGCAAATGCAACGACACGGACTGTCGTTCCAGCCTCTGCACATGAGCGATCTGGGCTCACCGTTGCCGCTGCACGTCTCGCTTAGCGGAAATCTTGAGTTTGGCTCCGCAGCTGAGGTCGACGCGTTTGAGCATATGTTGCGAATCGAAGTTTTGCAGCAAATGGCGGGCCCATTCCAAGTCGATTTCGAGCCTTCTTTGAAAGTTTACGAAAACGTCGGTCGCAACGCCTTGTTTCTGGCATTGGGCGTCAAGTCAGAGCAGAAAAACGGGGTTTTGCGACAGCTGTGGCAAGCCGTGCATGAGTCGTTTGATTTTTGTCGTCGCAACGATCCTGCTGGGGACAACAGTGTCAGCACGCACGAAAGCGATATCTCGAGCCGTAGCCAACAATCCTCGGGTCATGAACGCTCCCACGTGTCCATTGCCAGAGCTTTTTCTTTCCAAGGTCCCGTTTTCGATCCAAACGCATCTACCTCTGTTCGCCAAATCGACGAGCTCAACCGGGTTCTGGAAGCCACTCCAATTGACCCCACACTCCTTCAAGCCCTGACCTTCGAGTGCACTGGCATCAAGATCACCAAACAAAGATCAAACGTATGGATTGGCTTTCCCGAGAACACTTAGTTTCCCGCTAGGAGGGTCCAGAGTCTGCGTTTACATTAGGGTATTCCATATGCATAGAACACCATATGCATGATTATCCCCCGGACAATCTTTTTTCCGGATCTGCGTCGAGCTGCATATGAGACTTTTGTTTTTTCCGGTGCCCGGATAAATTCATCTCAAGTTTTTCCGAGCACATGATCCCCTTTGGGAAATCCGGTGCTCTTTTATTTGTTTACCATGTTGCCGCATTGGGTTAAAGGCTCATCAGAGGCCCTTACGAATTGGGTTCGACATACTATATTGGCAAATCCATATTCAAAGCTCTGAATTATTTGACACTCTACCAACCTGTTTACACTGTCTCCTCGAACAGTTACCGTATTCCACTTCACCAGCGCAACTAGAGCTTGAGCTTCGCCTTTGAATTTATTTCACCTGACAAGCGCAGTTTGACAGTGAAGGAAAGGCACCTCTTCTTTACTCTAGAAGTGCTCAACTTTCTTTCCCATCGCACACTCCGTTTCTTGACTGAACTGCGCTTTTAGTATAGCAACAAGTGGGAAATTTGAGGTTTTAATCTTGGGTAACAGAATTTATAATAACAATACGTCGGACAACGAGTGATACTACCACACTAAGCATTTGGACTGCACTCGAACTTAAAACTAGACAACAAACAATATTGACGGTTGTGAACGGTGGAAATACCCGACAACAAAATATCGTCAACATATCGTGAACACACCTACACAATATCAATAATAAAACAAAACACAACCGTACAAAGCCAATGACGTCGACTCGAGACCAAAATCGTCACAATTGGTTCAGTACCAACAACGACAGTGATTTGCTCAATTTGGACAATGCAGATTCAGCAGGATTGGATTTAGGGATCGGACAAACGCTGGAAAACAAAAACTTTGATCCCTCTAATCTGGGAATCCCAGACGCAGAGCTGGCAAACCTTTTCCCCAGCAGTTACGAGGACATTGATGATTTCTTGACACAGGAATTGAAAGACCTCGATATTCCCATGATACCGCAGAGTTTGAATCCCCGGGCTGGCTCGAGTTCACCAGCGCGCTGCGATACGGTCTGGAACCGTGACTCAAATCTGCCATCGGGAACTCCGCAGAAGTCTCACAAACGTGGACCCAGTGGAACAGCGATCTTTGGGTTTGCCAACCATAACAAACAACTCAGCCTTACAAAAAACAACTTTGACGAGAACATACTGACCTCAACAAATCAATTTGGTGCGCCAACAACCTCTTACGATGCTGATTACCAGGCTCAAAACAACAACTTGAATTCGCTAATCTTGAAGCAGCAAGAAGAACTGAGATTGGCCCTCGAACGGCAGCAGGTAATGAACGCACAATTAGAAGAGCAACTCAGAAGTAGCCAGCGCCAGCAGCAACAGCTCCAAATGGCGCTTAAAGAGCAGGAATACGCTGCACAGCATCTGACAGTCAATGTGTCACCAGCTAAAACACCTTCATCGCGAACGTCGCACTCTGGAGAAGACGGTAAAAACATCATCGTCACAAGCAATAGCAAGTCCGGTGGGTACCAGTTTCCAGCCCCGAACCAGCTAAAACAACCTAACCCAGGTATGTCAAGAGATGGTGTCATATCGCCAGTCTCAGGAACATCAATGAATGGCTCACCAAATCGTAAAAACTGTAACACACGGCATAATACACAACCATTGAACCTAAATGTCCTTAACAATTTCAGCGATAGTGGTGAAGATTATTCCAGTCCAGAAAACTTTTTTGGCTCCTCACATTTCAAACCAAAGATATCCGCCGAGACCGTTCAAAAGATGAGCAAGTATTTTGAACATGTAAATGCCAAAAGTGCGGCGAATTCTGGTCGGCGTGCAGAAAATAACAACCCGATAACGCCACAGAATAGAATACTTGTGGGTGGGATGTCCTCGACTTCCTCGTCACCACAAGCAACGTATCACCGAGCGAAAGAATCCATTTCGTCCAGCGCTTCCACTATCCCTCAACTGTGCGACGATGATGACCGTCAAAGCCATATATCTACTTCGGCAGGAAGAGGTCCAGTCGGCCTGGGAATTAGGTCCAGTAACGACGTCTCCAAGAGGAAATATCTATTGAATAAACCACCCCCGCTGGAGCTTTTACCAACAATTCCTGGCTCTTCCGAAAACACTCCAGTTAACAAAAAACACCCTGGAAATCTCGACTCTGGAAGCCTCCCTCAAAAACACATATTTCAACATACCCCTACGAAAGCTACCCTGGATCCCAGCAATGTGTCATATTCAAATTCTAGATATCCAGCCAATAGGCCTATATTTGAAACTTTGAATGAGGATCTGAGGCCACCCAGTGAAGAAGAGAGAAACTACGACGACGCTGAAGGAGAAGAAGGCACAGAAAGTGAATTCAAGTACGCCCAAACACCATCACCAATCCTGAGGTCACAGGGCCGTTTTGAAGACTCCAGTCCGTATCTTAGCCATGAGCACTGCGAGGATCATTGCGAAGATTGTGATGATCGTGGAGAGTGTCATCCGGATCTTCATGAACATTCCTCTCACCACAGCAGCCCGCTCAAGATCACAAAAAAGCCTACTACTTTGCCGCCTGGTCAAATAGACAAGTACGTGCTTGAACTACCCGACAAAAGTTTCAAATGCTTATACCCTGGATGTGGTAAGACCTTTAAAAGACGCTACAACATCCGTTCACATATACAAACACATTTGGAAGATAGACCTTACATTTGTGACTATGAAGGATGTGATAAAGCCTTTGTACGAAATCATGACCTAGTAAGGCACAAAAAGATTCATGCTGAGAAGTCTTTTACTTGCCCTTGCGGTAAGAAATTTGTACGCGAGGACGCACTCATTGTTCACAGATGCAGAATGATATGTGTGGGAGGTAAAAAGTTCAACAACATTGTAATAAAGAAATCGCCCAGGCGGCGAGGTAGACCGAGAAAAGATGGCACATTCAGTGTCACCAGCAGCCCTGTAAAGGAGTCCATTGCTCGTAATAACCACGAAACAATAGCCCTTCAGATGGAGGAGCAACTTCAGCGAGACATGATCGAAAGCGGGCTTTTGAAGCCAGCCTATTCGAACAGTGGTGGCTGGTCCGAGCAGTCGGAATGGAAAGGAAGCTGATATGCATTGATAGTGTTATCAGATATAATAACTTAATTATTAGAAACAATGTACCCATCTCATTACACTTATGCAAAAACTTGTTTAAATCTATACTAAGGTTTCAAAAACTCTCTTTTTGACCCTCTTGTCCATCACGGCAGTCTTAGTAACGTCGTCCGTGAAATCGAAGTTATGCTTCAAATTCCACTGGTTCTTGATAAATTTCAAACCCTGAAGATTGAAACCCAAATCATCGGCCTTGCTTTGAATGGACTCTCTAAGTGAAGATCTGATTTTATCGACCTGCACCTTCAGCTCTGGGTTTTTCTGCGAAAATAATTCACGGTGGTTCGATCGTATGAGGAAAAAAAGAATGCGGCATACTAACGGCAATCTTCTTGTCATGATACTCTTGTCTTCGACCACTAGGTATATGTATTGAAGCATGTCGAGGACGTATGAGAATGGGAGCACGAGTAAGGCATCTTCCAGCTGAGAGGGCTTGATTCTTACAAGTACATCCATAATGTACTCGAGCGGAGTCTTTTGAACAGCTAGCAATATGCTGTTTGGTTGCGGTATTCCTGGCTGTGGTCCTAATTTTTTCTTTTCCCAAGCCTTGACAGCCTTTTCGTATTCAGACATGGTTCTGATCTCTGCCATGCCGAGATCCATTGCATCAATCAGCTTTTCACTTGCTTTCAATGATTCAGTGGTCTGTTTGTGAACACCTGTTGCGTGATCGGCTCCTTCTTCGCTCTCATCGTTACCTTTTTGAAACATGTCGTCGCCATTCCCATCCTCTAATGAAGTCAACAGAGTCTCCTCATACGTTTCTTCGGATTCACGCTCTCTTTCTTCTTCTAAGAAAACCTGGTCGTCAGTTTCAGACCAAACACGTATACTCTGGTCATGGGAAGCAGAGACCACAGTTCTGGCGTCAGAAGAGATCGCTAGGGCCCAAACCTCTTTTTGGTGCGCGGCAAGTTTTTGAATGCACTCGAATTTATCGCCGTCCCAGTACTTGACTAATGTATCTTTGCTGCAACTGAAGAAGTTGTGAGACTCAGGTACGAAACAGACCTTCATGATGGAATCGTTGTGAGCAAATAAAGACTTGTGACAGTCACCGAAATCTAGGCCCCAGATCTTGATGTTTTTATCAGCAGACGAAGTTATCAGAAGCTTTGAATCGAATGATATGTCAATTGACAAGACGGGGAGTTTATGCCCGTACAAACTTAGGAAAAACTTCTTGGAGTCTAAGAAAAATACCTTTACCGTGTTGTCAAGTAACGAGACGGCGAGGAACTTGTCGTCTGGCGATATTTTCACCGCAAGTACATCATCGTTGAGCTCCAATGTAGTATCATGGAAAAGCTTCAACTTAGAAACAGTCTTGTTAACGGAGTCCGGAATTAGCTCTTGTTCGACCTGGAACTCCCAAAACCGAACCGTCTTGTCTGCAGATCCTGTGACAAGCCTTTTTCCATCGCTAGTAACATCCAGAGACCAGATGGCGTCTTTATGCCCAGCATCTGTACTCAGCAGCGTCGAAGAGGCCAAGTCAAATAGTTGCAATTCACCTGTTTTGGTCCCTAAAACAATAAGGGCTCCTCCTGGAAGGAATTTACAGGTTAGAGCATAGCCACACTCAAAAGTCCTTATGCAACTTTCGGTTTTCATGTTCCAGATTTTCAAAAGGCCGTTTGACGCAGTGGCTAGCAGTTTTCCATCGTCACTAATATCGACCGCACGAACATCAGTACGGTGACCTTTGATGTCGATTGAATACAGTTTTACTGGGGATGGAGTAGATGCCTCACGTTTTTTATAAGGAATGGAGTAGTAGTCAATGTTGTTGTTTGAGGTGGTTACAACAAGCTCCAATTTTGAGCTTGTCGCAGCGGCCCAGCACACTGCCCTGATTCTGAACGTTGATCTTATTATCTGGAAAGAATGCATCACAAACGAGCTATAAGAGTCTTTTAAATTCTGCTTGATTTCCAACTCGGTCAAACCTTTCTCTGCAAGCCTTTTCTCTCTTTTCTTGAGCGCTTTAGCAATTTCCTCGGAAGTCCTGAGTCTGAATATCTCGGCAGTTCTGTCAGCATTCTGCACAACGAAAAAAACAGAATTCTCATTGACGCTTAGAAACTCGATATCCACGCCTCTTTGCTTGCTCTGCTTTTCATGCATGCCCTTTTCTGTCAAGATATTACCGGGCTTGGCGTCGAAATCCAGCTCCCATATTTTGAGCTGGTTATCGGCACCTGTAGTGATTGCCAGATCGGCATGAACGCCCAAGCTCCAACATTCTCCAACATGAGCCATGTGCGTTTCAACGCATTGCCGCGTTTTCATGTCCCAAACCTTAATAAGGCCATCTTTCGATGTGCTGACTAGCCACTCTTCGCCTTGACACCACAATCCTGTCACAGAGTCCTTATGTGAGCGCAATTTGTACAGCCCTACTTCTCCAACGAGGTCCCATACTATAATATCTGAGTCCTTAGATCCCGATATCAGCCTCGTACCGGTGTTATCAAACCTCATCATTGTGATAGCTGATTTGTGTCCATTAAAATGAATTAGCACAGATTTCGAAAGTAAATCCCAGATTTTTATCACACCATCAGAGTACCCTACTGCTAAAAGATTGGTTTCTGCTTGATATTGCAGAAATGAGGACTCTGCAGGTCTGGTGGTTTTACCATCAACAGCCCCTGGTGGAAGCCCATCACTAAGGGTTCCTAATAGCTCCCCGGATTTCATAGACCAGCAATTAACATTTTCAAGTGCCCCGGTCAAAACTTGGCCTGAACCATTTCTTGTCTCCGCAGGAATCCACAAGCAATTTGTGCTGCTAGCAATGACACCGAGCACACTCTCTTGCTCGAATCTTTGATAAGACTTGACCATACTGATTCGAAGGCCAGCTCGCAATTGCTTGTTTGGTAGTTTAGCCGATTGGCGTGTAGTTCTGGATACCACCAGCTTAAAATTTTTCGATATTTGCCGATGAGCCGTGTTAGACGATAATCATTATTTTGTCCTTAAAATTGGTCCCGAGTACTCTCAGGTGAACTTTACGAGTACAGAACTCGTTACGACGCATTTCATCAACCTTCGGTCCAAGTTCTTTAAAGCGCCTGTTTCTCCCACTGGTCTCCAGTTATTTGATGAGCAACATTCATGAAAGTGAGTGTGGTTTATTTCCCGAATTTCCGCTTACGGTTTGAGCTGCCATAGCCTGAGCTGCATTAGCTGTCTTGGCAGCTTTGGCATTATTGATGCCTTGGATTTTTTGGTTGTAGCTGGTTGTAGGGTTCCACTTTCTGGTGCTTCTGACTTCATCAGCAGCATATCCAGGGACACGAATGTTCCAGTTTCTTTCTAAATGTAGCTGAATGTCACGAACATCCAGATTGTCAGATTTCCTGTGTTTGGCAAGACGACAAGCAAAACTTGTCACGTTCGTGATGAAGTCATCTGCCAAGTCAAGCAACAATTCCTCCACATCTCCATCAATAGTGGTCTCACCGTCACCTTCGTCAACTCCGACCGACTTGACAAGCTCACGCAACTTTCTTTTGGACATAACCCTTTCGTTATCTATCTCGTATGGAGGCAATTTGGTCATCACAGGAGTGTTGAGTGCAGCAGCATTCATGGCACTGCCACCGGTGATGGTGGGGCGGTTGGATCGATGCACCACAGGAGTGGGTGTCTTCTGTGTAACATTTTCTGAAATCGGAACCAAGGGATTCGGTTGCTTGAAAATGGCCTGCCTGCTAGCGGGACTGACCGTGTTGGCCAGATGTGCAGCGGCATTAACAGAGGTCACATGAGTGGGAGACCGACTGTTGACGTCAGATTTCTGTTGTACAGGAGTGTCTTTTACCTCTTGTTGAGCCTGTTGGTGAGCCTGCGTTGGTTGCACGACAGGCTGCTGGGCCGGACTATTTGCATTCACCGCACCGCTGGCTGAGGCTGCTGGTGAGTTGCCGCTTGACGCGTTAGCAGCATTGGCACGTTGTTGTTGGCTCGATGCCTGTAGAAATCGTTTGAGATGTGGATTCGAAGCAGCACATTCAATGTAGAAATTCTTCTTGTCCTCGCGAAGCTTGCGATTCAATGCCTGATAAGAGACACCAAAGCCCGTCAACTTGTTGAGTATTTCAGCCTTGTTGCTCTCCAGCTGCTTCACCATGGCCGGATTGTTTTGTCTCTTCTTGATTTCCTCTTCCAAGATTTCGATCTGTTTCTTCAGATATCCGTACTCGCCCTTGATTTTCTCGCCGTTTTCATTGAAAGCCTGCATGAGTTTACCATACGCTTCATTTTGTTGCGGGGTTAGCAAGCTCTGTATATTACGTGTCATCGGGTTGTTGGTAGGGGTCCCATTTGAAGCCTGTGAAGCTGTTGGTGAAGCTGTGCTATTATCAGCGCCTCCAGATTGCCCACCAGCTCCCAAAACAGCACCTTGGGCTGCTTGTTGGTTCTGTCTGTTGTACGCAACATACATGGCCTTGATTTTGGAAGCTCTTCTCAACAATTCCTGGCCTTGGGGTGTTGTGGGGCCTAGCCTGTGTGCTTCTTTGAAATATTGTTGGTATCGTATTGCCAAATGCTGGACGGAATCAGGTGTCAACTGTTGCGTTGGTGGTCCCTGAGCATTGTTACCACCGCCTGCTACAGGTGTACCAGAATTTTGATTTGAAGACATGGCTAGTACTACGCTAAATGATAATATGCCGTTCTGTTCGAATAACTATTGTAGTTCGTCTCGAAACGCTTAAAATCTCAAAAATGAAGATTTTATGAGCTTTCAACTCAGGATTCAATTTTACCACAACTAAGAGACGATCAATGAGCCCTTTAGACAGCTTCCAAATGCAACTTAGGGTTCAGATTCTCCTGTTTTATGTTTATTTTCACCACTTCGATGATGTTGTCGATGCTAACATTTATTCAAGTATATGAACTAAAACCTACGGGTAACTCACCAAAGACTTCGATGAGCATCAAACTCTGAAGACAACACTATAAGTGTAGGTTAACTATACGAGTCCCTGTTCTTCAAGATCCTCGTAGAACTCATCTATAAGTAGAGGCCAAGCGTCCAGCTCGTTGTATTCGCTTTTGATAGCCTCTACGGTAGAATATTTCTTTATAAACTTGAAAAACATTTGCCATACGTCACGACTGATCTTCACGTAGCCTTGGGAGCTTAAAAACACTTGCCAGAGCTCCAATAGAGTCGCCGATGGCTGCACTGCGAGTTTTACATCTGTTGAACTATCGAAAAACAGGTTCCAGTATTCCACAGCAGATTGCAACTGAAGAGCTTTCTGGTCGGGCTCGAGAATCAGACCATAAGTATAATTGTAGATGGTCTCTAGATACTCTGGACTTCTTTGTAGCCTGCCCCTTTGTTCGACAAGCGTGTTCTTGATATCCTCAAAAGTGTCGCAGAAGGCCGAGTGCCATCCTCCGACGAATTGATCCTTCGTGATCGGGTCTTGCAGACTTTTGCAATTCAAATCGTGTGCCAGACACAGTGTTGCAGGGTCTTCGAGCTCGAATCCTAAATCTTCTACAAAACGGACCAGTCCGTCCGTGTTCATCTTCGCGTCGCTCTTGTCGTCATCGTTGTACTTCTCGAAAAGCTCTACCAATTGCTGCGATACAATCCTGATGTCCTCCACAAATCCATTTTCGAAATTGTCATAAAAGGCATTCAGAGCGTAGCTCAATTCTCCGTTGTTGTTCGAAAGGAATTGGCGGGCGGTCTCTCTTGAAGATTTGGTCAATGCAATAAACTCATCCACATCGTCATCTCTCTATCAAATAAAGGTGTCAGTAACCACAATTTCACGATATAAATCGCTCAAAATCATTGTCTTTACATTCGCCACGCACATACCATTTTAGTTAGATCAGATTACTTTTTTAGAAGCATTGTTGTATAATCTTTTGTCTTCTTTCAAGGGAAGCTCATCGCTCATAGATGTGATTTAAATTTGTACATTAGAATAACCTAATGACATCTTGTAACTCTTGAACAAGATGAGGTAGGATATAACAAGATCTGGATCGTCTTTGAGGTCGATGGATGAATCAGAAGAGGGCAATAGGTTAATTGCAAGTATACACAATGCCTTGGGTGACCACGACGTCAATTTTGGCGACGATCTGGATGGTGTATTGACGTGGATCAATCCAAACGATCCGGACAGTAACCACCAGCTAAGGCCTCCTATCCTTAGAATTAAAAAAGCGGTGAAAACTTTGTTCAACTTTAAAGATGTTGATGATACTTT
This sequence comes from Lachancea lanzarotensis, assembly GCF_000938715.1. Taxonomy (NCBI): domain Eukaryota; kingdom Fungi; phylum Ascomycota; class Saccharomycetes; order Saccharomycetales; family Saccharomycetaceae; genus Lachancea; species Lachancea lanzarotensis. Next base: position 467,031 of record NW_019212885.1, read on the forward strand.
TTTTGAGTTGCTGCGTCAGTTTCTGATTTACCAGACCCGTAGACACTTTTTCGCTAACTTCGAGGCATTGCTTAATTTCAAAGATGTGCAAAAACTAGAAAAGTACTACGAATTTCCTCTCAACTTTGTGGTTGTTTTCAGTGCCAGCGAATGGTTGGACGAGATCAATGGACTCCGCGGCTACTTGGTTTTCAGCCATCCTATCTTCAAGCAAAACGTCATGCTACGATTAAAACAACTTTTGATTGAAGACGACTTTGAAATGGCTCGTAAGGTCTATGAATGGCTTTGTCAAGCAGAGGGCAGGCCTCTCACAACGTTGCTGATCGATATTATATTAGTTAAAGTTCAGATGTACGCTGCTGCCCAAATGGGTGCTGTGTGGACCAAACGGTTTGTGATCGTTGAGACCTTCAATTCGTTCATCAGTTCTTATTGGGGCCCATTGAGTGAAATGTTACAGTGTGCAGAAGACGATCATGCAGTCACTCAGGAAATTTATCAATGTTTTGAGCACGAGTTCATCCGCATACGAACGCAACAAGTGTTTGAGGTCTTTGTTACAGAGTATCCTGTATCGAAGCCAACATTACTCGAACTCCGAAGTGTCTTGAAGACGCCGTCGAGGTACACAAAGCTCATCACTGAACTTCTGTACCATTTTGAAGCCAAAATGCTAAAGCCCAGTGTAACGACTGCAGAAATCGTGCTATCTTATGTTAAAGCCATAAAAAGCATACTTACTGTGGACGTGTCGTTTCGATATTTTCGTTTGTTGACCGAATTCGTTCGGCCTTTTCTCAGTGAACGACGGGATACAGTCGTTACTTTTCTCTACGCTCTGCTTGGACTAGGCTCTTCGGAATCTAAAGGAACAAGCCAAAATTCGGAGCATACCAGGATTGCAGCCCAACTTGCCGAAGAATTAATGGATTCTCATAAGCCCATAATGAATTCCACTCTTGAGGGCGGGATTCAAATGCTACCAGAAAGGTCACCTGTTTTGAACGCATACGAACCTATCTGTCAACAGGTCTTCAACTACTATCTTCACTGGACACCTGAGCCTATGGACTCGATACAAGCGAGCAGTGACGATGCTTTGATGAGCAAAAGTTTGTTTGACATCGTGGTAGACCTATTCGAATCCAAAGACGTCATCATAACTGCTTTTATTACTTTATACACCAAGAAGCTGCTTGATCTCAAAGGCTATAAATTGGAGCAAAACTGGGCAAAGAGCCTCAAGCTCTTGAAGCAAAAATTCAACCTCAAAAAGCTTCCTGGCAGTCAAGAAATCTCCAATGTCAGTAACATCGATGTTATGTTACGGGACATCAAGCATAGCGAGATGCTGTGCTCAGATCTACACTCTTGGGCCAGCTTGAACCCTACCATCTTCCCCAAAATCATATCTTATCTGTTTTGGGGTACTTCTCAAGAGTTCTGTATGCCTTCTAAAAATTTAAGACTTCCTCTGGCTCTCGAGCAGGACCTTGAGAGATACAGAGAAGCTTACTCGGACATCAAAAAGGGTCGAAAACTTAAAGTTCATCAAGAGCAAAGCATTGTAGAGGTGAATCTCACATTTGAGGATAAGCGTACAGTGAAGTTCGAAGTACCACTCAAGAGGGCTGTCGTTCTGTCATGTTTTTCCGAGCATGAGGAATCAAAGGGTCTAACGCAAACCCAAATCATTGAGCGCACTGGGGCAAGCGAAGATGAGGTAGTCCAGGCGCTTCAATTTTGGCGTAACGCTTCTGTGCTTTATCATGACGAGCAGCTTGGTGTATACAAACCAGTAGAACATCTGGAAAGTGAAAAAACTAAAGCCTTGACTGACACTGAAGATTCTGAGAGCATTGCAACCGGTAAAAATAGTGAATTTCACCTCTCTGTGGATTCGCAGCAAAGGGAGATCACTGATGCGATGGAGAAGGTCTGGCCATTCATCAAGGGCATGCTGACCAACCTGGGGACCATGAAAGTGGACAAAATACATTCTTTTTTGAAAATAGCTGTGCCGAAAGAAATTGGATTTGTGGCGACAGTATCCCAATTAGAAGTGTATTTGAACATTCTGGTCGATGAAGGAAAACTAGTCAGTAATGCGAATGGAACATTCAAGCTGGTTAAATGAATGCAAACCAAGGTACATTGTTAAAATTCGTTTGGTATTTACTGACATCCCAAAGAAGAGGAAAGAAAAAAGGCTTTTTTCACGGCCAAACTTTGGACAAATTTGATCTCCAAGGTTTCTTCAACATTGTCCTAAGTTTGACTGAATCGTTCAACGTCGCACTTCAAGCTGGTAAACGGTTATTCTTTTCGTGACGTCGGCTCAACGTGCGATAGTCATGGGATCAAGTATACCCGTTCGAGGCGATCACTCTTGACAAATAAGAGGTTATACTACCCGTTTGAATAGCCTTAGCAATCAACTACCGAAGATCTGTTGATCTGGAGCGAGTAATACGGCCTTCAAGCCTACTACCCTGGTAACTCACTAAGTAAAAGCTTCCTAAGAAGTTTCGGCGCAGAAAAGGCTAAGAAAATCCAGTTTTCTAGCATCATATTTGAATTCTTCACACTAAATTCGGTCAATAGAAGTGACGTTCGTCGGACTTGCACAAAGATTACGCTCTTTTCTCCACTCAGTACGTGTCAAGATCACTAGTACCTTCTCAAACTGTCCTTCACTAAATTCTGCAACATCTGAGAGAGGAATGGCGGTTGGAGACAACGATGAACCACAGAGGCCCGATCCGTTGGCTTCTAGTGGTACCCCTACTGGTGCAAATAGCCGGCAAACAAGAAATGTCACAGTCACAATACAATATGCTGTTTTAAATGGGGGTAGACAGAATGGTGGTGATGACAACGATGAGACGGTAAGCAGAGTCCCGTTTGTGTTGAATTTTACGGATGTTCCGCCATCTGCTACGCAAGAGCGGTTGGAACAGGTGGTAGCCTTAGCCTCTAATTTGGCTATCAACAGGCTACATACTAGGTTTAATCGTCCTAAAGGTATTACTAAAGAGGCATTTGAAAAATTGCCAGTATTGGGCTTGGACAAAGTGCCGCAAGAAACATGTAGTATCTGCTACGATTCTTTTGAAGAAGAAGTGCTCCGGGAAGAAGAGAGCAGAGAAAGCAGGAAGAGAACTTTGGACTCGGAAGGAGATATTTCCCTTGACGCCACAAAACGACAGAGGACGCCATCTGAAGCACCGTCACAGCCGTCTTACGTAGAGCGAGATCATCAAGAAGGAACCTCTCAAAACTCGAATCACTCGGATTCTGATGTCAAAAACGTACCATCTGTGAAATACAAGCATTCTCCCGTTCAACTTCCTTGTGGTCATATATTCGGACGGGATTGCATAAGAGAATGGACTCTGGAGCACAATACATGTCCAGTTTGCAGAAGACCTATTGTCGATGCTTCGGGCCTTAACAGTCCTCCGCCTAATGAAGACGAAGACAGCTTTCTCGATCAACAAACCCTTGAAAGGATCAGATTGCTTCTGTATGGTCCATTGGCCACGGGTGCAAACGACACAAATCGTCCTGGACATGATCCAGCGCCTCCAGCGCAAAGTCCACTATCAGCTGCGGAGGGAGCTGGGACGAATTTCTCACCAAGAGCAGAGCCTATGAACGCTTTGGCTAATTTCATTGTTTTCAGACCAAATCGCAGTCCTACCACTAATGACATGGAGACAAATCATGGTTCGCCACAGGCTCCTCCTATACCAAATGGAACTTCTGCACCAGCAAACGCCGGTCGGAGTCCACCTCTGATTCTCAACGGTGCAAGACCAGGCGGAATAGGATTGATGCCTATAACCTTCATTCACTTACGTGGGAGATCTCCCACGCGGCCACAAAATGCACCAGAGGAGGCAATGTCCGTTACAAGTGGCTCTACAGATACTGGGGTGCCTCATCCTGATAACGCAGCTTCTCAAGTTCCTCCGATCACCACTGACACATCTCCAGAAACGAACAGCTTCATTTCATCATTGAATCATATCTTCAATATGAACAACAACGAAAGTGCGACACCATCCACTGAACCACAAAGAGACACAACAGCTGAGTCTGCTTCCAGTACTAATAACGACCGAAACGAAGTGGAGCCACACAACGCCCAGCCAAGCGGGAACACCACCACCACCACCACCACCACCGCCGGAGGCCAGGGTCCAGAGCGTCGTCGAGGTTTCAATCTTAATAGTCTTTTGGGACTCGCTCGAAATTTTAGTACTTTCAATCATCGCAGGAATGATTCGGATCAACTTTTCAGTACTGGTGTGGCTAGCCGGAGAACTCCAGACGGTGTCTCCACCGTAAACTTCAACGGCCAGATGCCTAATCCAGAATCTCAAGAGCAGGGGCAGGGACAGGAGTCATCCCACCAACAGCACGATGATGTACAAGACTCACCTGCTTCCCACCGAGCAGAGAACTCTTCAAGATGACAATTCCAATGATATTTTCTTTATTAAATTGCCCTCTCGCCAATTGGCAGCGATTTCAACCCCACAAACCACCGTTCCCGTTCAATGCATATGAATCGCTTCAATCCGATCTCTCCACGTTATATAAAGATGTTATCTCCTCGTGTATATCTCACCTACTTGTTTTAGTTTACTTTCCTCTACTATCAAATGTAATTATGAAGGTATAATGATGTACACCTACGATCTTATACGTCAAAATGGTGCTAACGGCTTAGAATAAGGAAAAGACCTGGCAAAACAGAGCAGAGAACTCACAATGTTACGATATCATATGCAAGGCTTTAGTGGCTATGGAGTTCAGTACTCACCTTTTTATGATAACAAGCTAGCGGTAGCTTCCGGCTCCAATTTCGGACTTGTAGGTAACGGTAAACTATATATCTTAGATATTGATAGCCAAGGAAGGATACTGGAAAATAGGTCATATTTGACCCAGGATGGGCTTTTCGACGTTGCTTGGAATGAACTTCATGAGAACCAGGTACTGGCAGCGCAAGGAGACGGATCGCTTAGACTTTTTGATATTTCTCTAAATGAATATCCGATTGCCATATTCCAAGAACACGAGAAAGAGGTCTTGAGCTGTAATTGGAATTTGATCAACAAGGATCTGTTTGTGAGCAGCTCCTGGGATGGCACTATCAAAGTATGGACCCCTGCAAGAAACAATAGCATGGCCACTTTAGTCCCAAAACCCATGAAAAGACACAATGCGGTCTTGGCGCATCAAGACGTGCCAATGTCCAATCAAAGGCAGCACAGTTCACTTTCTAAAAACAAGAAATGTATATACCAGGCTCAATTCTCGCCTCACGATCCCAACACTGTTATGTCGTGTTCCGGTAATTCTTACGTGACGCTATTTGATCTACGCCAACCACCTGTTTCGAACCAGTACAGCTTCTTGGCGCACGGTGGCATGGAAACGCTAACATGCGATTTCAACAAATACAGGCCCTCCATTGTAGCAACGGGAGGCGTTGACAACATGATAAAAATTTGGGACCTTCGCATGGTTCGCAAGATGAGCATTCATTCACGGCAACCAATGAGTGTGAATGAGGTCGGTGGTGGGCATGACCTAGCCGTGAGGAAAGTGTCTTGGTCACCACATCACTCGGACATGTTTCTGTCCACGTCCTACGACATGACTTGCAAAGTATGGCAGGATCTCAGCACCGATGGCCGCAGACCAACCGGTAGAACCAACAGCGTAGAACCAGCAAAGGGCTGTCGTTTTGTGTTTCCGCACCACAGCGAATTTGTGTTTGGAGCAGATTGGAGTCTGTGGGGCCAGCCCGGCTACATTGCATCTACGGCATGGGACGGTGACGTTTGCATATGGAACGCTTTCAAAAGGTGAGTCTCACCTCAGCTGTGCTGCCAACAGTACAGTATCTCCCTTTTGTGATGATGCCGATTTCGGACTTTCAAGTACTGGGCGATGAAATTGTCAATTTCCAGGTCACGGTTCGATTCCAACGCTGCAGCCTGTGAATCCAGATCTCCCAGCTCTTTTTGCATTTTCAAGCCCAACGCTTGGTCACTATACGTTGTGGCCATCAAAGTATTCAATTTGGCCCAGCTGCTCTCATATTCGGTTTCCAGCCTTTCGACCTCGCTCAATTTTTGTTGCAAACGCTCACGACGCTCCTCAGTGCTTTCAAATCCTTCCAAAAGCAGATTGAGTTTTTTTTCCAGCTCTGAATTGCTGTTTTCCACGTCCTGACAGCTCTCAAATCGCATCACATAGTCCGTCAAGTGTTCTCGATCTTCTGAGGCCAATTGCGCGATCACCTTCGCTGGAACCAAGTTTATATTTTCAGGCATTTCACAGTCATCCTCAGCAATGTTATTCGTGCTGTTTCCAGTTAATCTAGGTGGCAAATCAGGTCCTTCCATGTCGTTTTCCATGTCTCGATGATATTTGACCAAGCTTCATGTTGGTCAATTTTAATTGATTATTCTACCCTGGTATAAGGTAAACTATCTGTTCAGTAAAAGGTTGAAGGTATAAACTCACACACACCTGAAAGAACCAGCCAATGTCTAGCATAAGTGCCATCAGAGTTGCTGCTCGGGTCCAACCTGCTAAGCAGGCGGTGATTTTCCTGCATGGTCTAGGTGATACTGGCTCAGGATGGTCCTTCTTTGCTGATTTCCTGCAGAGAGATGCTCTTTTCAAACACACGAACTTTGTGTTTCCCAACGCACCAGTGCTAAGTATCACTGCTAATGGAAACTACCCAATGCCAGCGTGGTTTGACATCCGTGAATGGGAGGAAGTGCAATCAAGGCCAGATGTTGATGGGTTTCTGAAGTCTTTGGAGACAGTGCGTAGATTGATAGATGAACAGGTGGAAAATGGGATTGCAGCGGAAAACATCGTGGTGGGTGGATTTTCACAAGGTGCGTCTTTGGCACTGGCAAGTGCGGTCTCGCTGCCTGTTAAAATCGGCGGGTTCGTTGCGTTTTCGGGCTTTTCCATGATAAATAACAAGCTGTTGGAGAACAAACAGTCGATCAACAAAGATACGCCCGTTTTCCACGGACACGGGTCTGTAGATCCTGTCATATCGCTGGATATGGGACAAACGGCTCAAAAGTTCTATACGGGACCCGGTGGCCTTACAAACTATACTATGAAGGTGTACCCGGGCATGCCACATAGTACTTGCCAGCAGGAAATTGACGACGTGGTGAGTTTTCTACATGCCTCGTTGAAACTCGAAAAGTGAGGACTAGTGGATTGGGGGTCAGAGTTAGGAGGACTAGTGTTTGAATGTTGTACGGGAGATGAGAAAGATCTGATCACGTGGATGGATATCAGGAACCTTTCCTCATTACATAATCGTATTTTAACACGTGATGAAATATGAGTATGTAAACTTTTTCTTACCAATTTAAAAATCAAATATCACATGACCTGATATTTTCCATTTTCATAATCATTTCCTTTACCATACAAATTCCAATTTGCACTACCCATAAACTCGACTCGAGCTCGAACAAAGACACAGTTTAGAACACATCATTGTTCGTCCTGTACTGATTTCGTTGAAAGATCACTAACGTGTTTCAATTTGCGCTTTCAAAATTTCTAGGCCCTCCAAAAACGCAATGTCGGTGCCCCTCAAGCCTATTTCAATTGACTTCAATAATCGACAATTGGACGGCAAACAGAAGAAGTTCCACGCAAGCATCGAACGCGCCTTACAGCATTTCGATTCGGTTACAGAATGGGCAGATTACATCGCCAGCTTGGGTAAGCTACTAAAAGCACTGCAAAGTTGGACACCTCAGTTCCAAAACGTACGATACTATGTTCCTTTCCCCTACCAGGTCAGCAGACGATTGGCTTCGTCCCTGTCGCCGAACTTACCATCAGGAGTACATTTGAAAACAATTGAAGTGTACAGCATCATTTTTGACAAAATCGGAATAGATAACTTAAGCAAAGAGTGCAATATATGGATACCGGGACTCTTACCATTGATGTCGTATGCTTCTATGTCCGTGAAAGGTCCATTGATCGAACTTTATGAAAACCATGTGGTTCAAATGCCAGCTTCAACACTGCGGTTGATACTGAAGCCTCTTTTGGCCAGTCTTTTCCCAGATATCGATGACGAAAGCAGCGAATCTCAGCCTGCCACACTGGCTCTGATCGAAACAATTCGAGAAAATGCTGCTGACGAGTCTCTGTTCTGGCAAAGCTGCTTTATGATCATGATAAATAACAAGGAAAGAAGGCCAGGCGGCCTTGCGTGGTTGACTAAATTCCTACCCTCTTTTAATGCCGTCCCTCACAAAATCCGCCGCCAAAATGAAGAAGTATCGTCACCGGAGGATTCTATTAACGACCAGGATAGTACTAGGAGCAAACGTGACTCGGCGCTCAGGCTTCTGCTGCCGGCAGCAAAGGATGTAGTGCATCCCGAACCTGGCCTTCTCATCAGATGTTTAGTGAGCTGCTTGGCTGAAGATAGCGAACTGCTTATAAAGCGAGGCATATTGGACTTACTTCTACAACGCATTAACCTAAACTCTCCAATACTGCAGCAATTGGCTACAGAATCAGATAAAACTTTGCTTATGATGAGCTGCTGCAAAACTATGCTCAGTCGGGACATGTCAATAAGCAGAAGAATATGGAGCTGGTTACTTGGACCTTCGTCAGTCGCTGCAACCAACTCTCAATCAAGTCCTTCAGATGACTATTTCCCACGCTATGGTGAAGCTTACCTGCTTGCAGGGCTCACCGAGATGATAAAACACGACCAGCAAATACCAGACGCTTACAAAATTTGTCTTACCATAATGGATCGCTGGGAAATTGCATCACATATCATACCGAAGGTTTTCATACCATTGATGAGCGCAGCTTTCCGTTTTCAAAATAACGACGCTATCATGAAAAATGCGTCCGAATTCTTTGACTCCGTCGAAACGCATATAATATGCAGTCACCTTTTTCAGTCGACTGTTGAGAACAACAATCTAGGCCTTTTTATCTTCGTACTTTCACGGTTCAGGGTCGGCCATGATGAGGAAATCGTTGTGCGACATTTGCCGCTAATCCTGCTCGCCATCCTCTGCAGACACACAAGTTTTCATGAGGATGAATTCAACGCAATTTGTGAGCTTCTCGTCTCAATAATTCCAGAAAGAGCTCTTCTACCCATTGAACATTCGGAGCTTTCGAATGCATCAGGTGTTACAGATAGGGACGAATACGGAGCTGTGGCGGACTATTACTCAAACTTTTTGAGTTCAACGAAAGCACCGAATATGGAAGATTCATCAGATGTTCTACCTCCATATTCAGGGGCAGATCTAACTCTACTCATTGTTGTAAAGATGAGAAAATGCCTAATCTACTACTCCAAGAACGGCTACCGATTCAACAAAAGCGTTGAAATATTTCTGCAGCTCGAAAGTAAAATTCCTCAAAGAGCAGACGTCTCACCTATATCTCGACCTCTAGAGAATGACGCCTCCGGCTCAAACGATTTATCGAAACCGCTGACGGACACATTGTTCGAAATAAACGCTGACTCGACCTGTGGGTCCAGCGACACTGTCTTCGGTTGGGTAAAGATCTGTACAAAATATCTTGCTCCCAAACTTCATGTTATAGAGACTGCGAAGATCTCCAAGTTATTGGTTTCCAACCTTTGGCCCTTTTTGGTCAATTCCGATGCCCAAATTGAATCAGTCGAGTGCTTGGATCAATTAGCGGTTGCTTTAGGATCGAAGTTTGTGGAAAGTGCGCTGTCGTTTGCCTTCGTCAGAGAAACAGACATAAATATGAAAACGAGTGCGCTGGATGCCATTTGGATTCATTCCGAGGATAACACACCTATCATTCGCAGGCCACTCGAATTGGTTCTCGATGAACTTTTTGATGATCAGGACCCAAATTACCTTACAACATCGAGATGGATCACCGGAGTCGTAAAGCAAGGTTCTGCCAACAAATTATATCACATATTATGTGAAAATCTTCTCAGCAATGAGTTGATTTACAAGGAAACCCTGGGTGAATTGGATGACATTGACTCGTTCGTTTATTCTTGTCAAATCCTTATTAACGTCCTGAGTGTTGACAGTCTTCTTGTTCAGAAGTCTTTCAAGGCAGAGCGAACCTCTATTCAATCCACAGAGACGTGGAAAGGCGATGACATATCAAATTACAAAAACCTCGTGGTCGCAATAATAGTTAAGTTCTTGGGTGCGAAAGAAAATCATACGGGCAAGAGCGTTCGCACAGTTTTACTATTGCTTGATATTCTGTTGGACGGAACCGAACACAACTTTCAGCACATTGTAGTATTTTTGCTAGAGCTGACGAACAAGCAATTTGGGGTGGGCACTCAAGAGTCAGAGTTGATATCTGTGTCTTTACTTCACCTCATTTCTAAAGTGTTAAGGCTTTCACATGAAGAGCACATTGAGCTGGGAATTTTTAATGACGACAAGTCCCAATTACGCTACATCGATTTTTTGGTCACTGGAGTTTTGAGCATGAAAAGCCCATTGATAATTTGTTCGTACGTCAAACTTTTATCGGAAAGCCTTGTGTACTTCCAAGACTCCATTTTTTCCATCATATTGCCCTTGACGACATCAATCACAGAGCGGATAAAAGAGCTGTTTGGCAATGACGCGGAAAGAGGCCTGCGATACCAATCGATAGCTTACCTCATGAGTGGGCTAAGAGAACTAATGGAAGTTTCTCACAGCTACCTAGCGGCAGAGGAGAGTGGGGGTGCATCTCACTACAATTCTTCAAGAAATGATTTCTTGCAGAGCGTGGTAGCAAATGTCTTTTCGAATGAAAGTACCGATGAATCAAAAATAAAGCACGAGCGTGAAATCATCATACAGTCATTCAAGCTTGTTGTTTCCTGCTGTTTGCAAGTTTGGACTTGGTCACACTTTTATTCGAAGTCCAAAGAAAATGAAAGTGGCAGAGACGAGTTCGATCTTTTCGAAGAATCTCTACATCATCAAGCCTACAAGTATAAATCGCAATCTAAAAATCTCCTGATTGCGATATTTGCTCTCGAGCCTTTGGAAGTGCTTGAAGAGTTTATATCAGAGCACCCTGACAACGTTAGTTTGACGCTCATACACGCTCTTGATGGCAACAAGCCAGCGCTAACCTTACCCCACCTGTTTCAAGGCATCGTGTATCGATGTAACAAACTATCGACAGTAAAATTCTCAAATACCACGCCTTCGAGAACAGCGCCCAATCCTCTATTAATGAATCAGCTCAGTGCAAGATCAATGCTAAACTTTATCCTCGAATATCTCGCAACTTTGGAGAACGCTGCGGTGGAGGACTTGTACGATGACTTCATCTTGCTTATAAAGGAGATTTCGAGTTACTCTCAGCATTATAAGAAGATATCATGCTTAGTTCTGAAGACTATTGCTCTTGTAAGTGAGAAAATACACAATACCAGATTTGGTGAGGACAAAAAGGTAAGGAGAGAGCTTTCCGACATTTTCAGCAAATATCTCCCAAGCGCGCTCAACGAAGATTTTAATATTGCTGATATCTCCACGTACAATGACCTCGATTATGTTTTTTCAAGACTGCGGTTCATTATTGTTGATTTTCCAGCAGGAGACAAGTGCATTGCGGCTATCGCTTTAGTAGCTCAATCTGAGGTTTTTGCTAGCGTGAAGAGGCAGCATCAGCGTGTCCCAACACATGTTCTGAAGCTTCTTCTGACGATTTCCAAGATTGGAGGCAAGTCAAAGGCTCTGAGGACTCTGATCAATGACGTTTTCTCCAGCGACAGAAGATTTTGTCTTCTGGGTGACTATTCTCCCTGGAATGAGGTCATATTCGAGTGGTCGAACTACCCCGATAACAAGGATAAATTGATCAATGAGCTAATCACGTCTACCAGTGTCAAAGCCAATGCTTTGGGTCCCAACATTAATCCTTTTACGGCCTGGAGTGAATCTGAGATCGATACTAAATGCCACAACATTATCAGAATTGGTTACCTCCTTTTGATCTCTCCTCAAGACCACTATCTTTTGCACTTCAAGGACTTAATGAATCAATTAGAGCAACATTTAGTCTCGGAGGAAGCTCAAATCAAGTCATGTTGTTTCCTACTCTTGAGGTGTGTGTTACTGCAGTTTTCGGCAATGCACTTTGCCGAGTATTGGAGTATGTTGTCCTACAGCTTGCAAATGGGGTTTCAAAAATTCTATGAATGTCTGCAGATGCAGCAAGACGTAGAGCCTAATGTGATTTTTCAGGTTGCTAAAAGTGTGGACATGCTGTTGACCTTAAATTTTGAAGAATTTTCTGCCAGTTACGAGTGGCTTTTCGTGATCGACACTATCAACTGTATTTACAAGACGGATCCTTATATCAGCTTGGCTGATGAAATTAGCGATTGCAAGGACTTTGCAAAAACGGATGCCGGCGAATTCGATGTTGTGGAGGGTTCAAAGGACAGAGTTCCGCTACTACAGGGAGTACATGCTATTCAGAAACACACGCAGCTAAGAAAGTTTTTCCACACCGTAAGTTATGCACATTATGAGGAAATGTATGCGTTGAAAGCAGTGGGCTGGAAAGCGTGTTGTGATGACACCTTTGCTGATATATTCGCTTTCATAATGACTTAGTGGGAGAAACAACAGTGACAAAATGTGCATGGAATGATATTGAAGAAGAAAACTAACGGTGAAATCTATAAATACTGAGGACCTCCCAACCGGCTTTGCGGTGTTCGACCAACTCACTTTGCCAGCCTTGTTCCTGCATGTGCTTGACCACATCCAGAGGTTTATTCCTCGCGCAGAATAGAATGTATGCCACCCCCTTAGCAGACAAAAAGCTGTCCAGATTATTGAGTAGCTGCCAAGTGACAACCATCCCGTCATCACCTCCTAGGAGCGCGAGATCCAGCCAATCGTCAGGTCGCTGCTCACTTGCTACCTTTGTTGGGTCCAATTCCCAATCCTGCGGTACTGCTGGGACTGTCTCGGCCGGCACATAAGGCGGATTGAAAACCAAGAGGTCGATTTCTTGCTCACGTATCGAATGCACCAGGTTCGTGCGTACGGGACTAAAAAATCGCTGTCCACATTCGTTACGTTGCACCGTGCCCACCGTGGACTCGAGAGCCCACGGATTAACGTCTGTGGGAACATATATAGAATATTTACTAGGTATATTGTTCTGCATCATAAAAGTCGTCACAATCCCGGATCCACAACCGACCTCACATACCAGGTTGACACCTTGTGAGCCCAAAAACTGCGTTAAAAACGCCCGGTCTTTTTCCAGCGCATCCAACAAGAGGAAAGAGTCCTCAGACGGTTCGTAAACTTTGTCGTAGTCGCATGAAACGTGGGGTGTTGGCAGCATTATCAATACTTTTTTGTAGGTTCAAGTTCTACAGTGAATATATAAAATTCATCTCATCTCATCTCATCTCACCTATAGTGATAATACCTCGAACTATCACCATTAAATCAAAACTCATCGAGTAATTATGAAGCTAACGGTCAAGACTCTCACTGGCAAAGAAGTTGAAGTTGTGGTGGACCCGCAAGACAAAGTTTCCCGTATCAAGGAGTATCTAGAAGAAAAAGAGGGTATTCCTCCATCCCAGCAGAGGCTCATTTTCCAGGGCAAACAAATGTATGTTTTACAGTGAGAAGAAAGCTTCAGACGTTGAACTCAAAGACATTGTGGTCATTGATTCGCAGCTACTAACGAAAAAAGGTGGTTTCCACTACCGCTACAGTGATGACGAAATGACAGTATCGGCTTCCAACTTGACTTCTGGGATGCAATTGCACCTTGTTTTAACGCTGCGAGGCGGATTTTAAGGAAGACGAGCATAGCTCAGAGAAACTACGTTACCTTAGAATGGTTGTGTGACGTTAGAACTTTTAAGAGGTTGTTTTTATTTTTCGAATACTCGCAACAGAAGTAGCATCCATTCGAAACTAGTATCATTAGATAGCCACATTTATGAAGACGCTGAAATAGCTCTGCAAGATTCAAAGCGGGTTCTTATTACTGTTACATCCAGTGAATTGCGTGAGTCCTGTCGAGATGTGGATATCGTCTAAATTACTATGGCATATACTACGTAAATGACATCGAAATATTTGAAGCTCATCTCGAATTCAAATCTTGCAGAGAAGGAGCTCCGAGATCGCTTTCTGACCCATTTTGAGCCTCTTCTTCACTCTAAAGCTGGCTCACAAGAAATCCTATTGAATTCTGATCTTTTAGAGCCAACCCGCGTTGCAAAGAAGACATATTTGACTCGACTCTCGGCTGATCCATCACATCAATGGATTTTGATCAAGTAAATGCAGTTGCTAGCCCAGAGCCTCACCAAATAGCTCACCAGGATGTTCTGCGAGATACTACACAGCGTAAACAAGTAACCAAGCCCACTGCACAAGTGGAAATACTCGATTTGGAAGAATTGAAGGACTACCAAGGACGCAAGAGAACCGAGTTTGAAAATGTACTAAAAGTGAAAAGACTAGATGTCAAACAGTGGATCCGATACGCTCAATTTGAGGTTCAGCAGCATGATCTGCGAAGGGCCCGATCTGTGTTTGAAAGGGCTCTTTTGGTGAACAATAGCTATGTGCCCTTATGGCTGAGGTACATCGACTGTGAATTAAAGGCCAAAAACGTAAACCATTCTAGAAACTTGCTGGAACGAGCTACAAACCTACTTCCTCGCATTGACAAGCTGTGGCTGAAATATGTGATAGTAGAGGAGTCTTTGGGCAATATCGTCCTAGTACGAAGACTGTTCAGTAAATGGTGCTCTTTACAACCGGGCAAAAATGCGTTCGACGCCTTTGTCGATTTTGAAATCCGGTACCTCGAATTTGATAACGCACGCAGAGTTTATGGTCAGTACGTTTTGGTGTACCCAGGCGTCGAAACATGGCTCAAATGGGTAAAGTTTGAGAAGAAGCATGGAACAACCAACACTATACGTCAAGCGTACTCTCTAGCATTAGACACACTGGCGTTGTATCCAGCAACTTCGGATCAGGACATCGCCAGCATTATTGGTGCTTTTGCGGAATGGGAGGCCAGTCAACAGGAAAAGGAGCGTGCAACTACACTGTATCACTTGGCACTCGAAAAATGGCCCAAAAACGAGTTTCTGATCTCAGGACGAGTGACCTTTGAAAAAATGTACAATATGAGCTCTAATCTTGACGAGTCTATTGCTGAAAAGCGAAGAAGAGAATATAAAGCTGCCCTTGTCAGGAACTCTAGAGATTACGATCTATGGTGGCTTTACCTCGATTTACTCACAGAGCATTATCCTAACGAACTGGCTGAAGAGCTGGAAAAGTCTATATTGGGGAATGCTCCTGAGGATCAAGATAAAAGCCTTGGCTGGCGCAGGTACGTGTATCTATGGATTCGGGTGCTGACCTACTTCGAACTACAATTGGGCAATATAACGAAAACTCGAGATCTGTTTAATAGACTAACGAAGGAAGTCTTACCGAACAAGCAGTTCACGTTCGCTAAAATTTGGACTATGTATGCCAAATTTGAGCTACGACAGGGAAACCTAACGACTGCACGGAAACTTTTAGGGAGTGCGCTAGGAATATGCCCGAAAAGAAAGCTTTACAAAGATTACATTGGACTCGAAATCCAGTTGAAAGATTTCGATCGCGTTAGGAAAATATATGAACAGTTCATTGCTTATGATCCTTTGCTCATTACGACGTGGTTTGACTACGCTGAACTCGAAGAGAATTTAGGTGATGAAGAACGAGCTCGAGCTATCTACCATTTGGCTGCATCAAGCGATATTGGTCTCGATGCTGAGAAACGTTATGAAGTAATGAAGAGACTAATTGAATATGAGTCTGGAGAGGGTGAATATGGAAGGGCCTTGAGCGCCTACAAAGAGCTATTAGAAATGAGCTCATACGACCCACATGTCTGGATAGAAATGGCTCTCTACCATAGCTCTATACCCACCGAAGAGCAACTTGCTGAGGGCTCAGAGTCTTCCTCGTCATTCGACCCAGGAAGCGGGTTAGAAGTCACGGATGAACACAAGCTAAATACGAGGCAAACTTTTGAGGACGCACTTAAACATTATGCAAACAGCAATCAAAAGCGGGAAAGAGAGTCTGTGTTGAGAGCTTTGAGTGACTATGAGAATGTACACGGCACTTTCGATACACAACGGAAAGTTAAAGAACGACTACCGCTGTTGAAGTATAAAACGAAATCTGAAGGCGGCGTTGAAGTTGAGTACGCTGATTTGGAATTTCCCGAGGACACGAACAAGCCTGCGGATTCGGACAAAAGATCGAAGCTCTTGGCCATGGCACAAAAGTGGCAAAAGAAGAAGAAGCCTGTATAGCTTTACTTGTAAAATCATAGAAGTTCAATGGATTTCATTTCTGAATATGCTACTTTTATTAAATGCCTAAACCTGGAGGTCCTGATATATTGTCTCTACTTTTCTTTTCCTCTTCAGGTGCCGGTGAAGCAGTGGGAGGTGCTTCTAGCCCAGGAGGTGCAGTAATATTTGGTAAGCCTGACATGCCAGGAGGAAGACTGCCAATTGGAGCTAACGCCGGAGATTGTCCAGGAGTCCGTGACAAAGGTTGAGAATCAGGAATAAACCCTGAATGATCTCCAGGTGGGGGTGACAACTTTGCCATGCCAGGAGGGGCGTTATAACCGACACCAGCGTTAGGCAGAGTACCAGGAGGGCCAATCATTGACACACCTGGAGGCCCATTGATCGAGATGCCAGGAGGCCCGCTCATTGGCGTGCCTGTGACGCTCTCTGCGTGTTGATTATCAATTGCTGGAAGTTCGGTAGCATCGGCTTGGCTACTAATTTGACCAAAAGTTGATCCATTGATGCTAGGGGGGATTGCACCACCATGTAGCTCTTGCTGGCCCATGATGCCGGGCGCGTCACTAAAGGAAGGCTGGTATGACGATGAAAAGCTTTCTAGACCTGGAGGACCTCTACTCATCACACCGGGACGCGTGTTTGTCTCAACTGCAGATGGATCTCTTCCATGTCTCGGCCGGTACGCTGTCGACTGAGGACGAATATTTTGAAAATTGTCAAGATCATCGTTGAAGCCTATGTTGGGCCTTTTCCAGTCTCTTTGATCGTTTACTTCATCTCGAATGTGGGGCCTCTTCATACTACTTTCGACATTTCTTTGATAAAGCATAGCTGGACTAGCAAAGTCGTTTTGGACAGTGTTTTCCAACTGACCAGAAGTGCAGTCCCTACTGACGTGACCAGACTGGCCACACTTCTGGCAGATGACCTGGTGTGAGAACGTTGTTCTATCAGGACACTCAAACCTTCGATGGCCGCGTAAACCGCATATGGGGCACGGCCTACTATCTTCACGTAAAGTTCCGTTGAGTTCCGCAAGTTCTCGAAGCTGACCACGCTTTAGTTCATTTTGCCCTTCTGGGGAAGTAACTGCTCTTACTACCACGCCTTCACACGCCTTGATTCCCTTTTGTATCTTATCTTCGCTGTCTGCGCTGATTATGCAATGCAAGGGCTCTTCGAAATTCATCGCACCCTTCGGCAGATCAGACGCACTTTTACCCTCTTTAACAGAACCTTGTCCTCTAATGGCTATTTTGCAACCGGAATCTTCCTGTAGTTTTCTCAATGTGTTACCTCTAGGTCCTAAAAGAAGTCCCATGAAGTTGATTTCGGGATAATTTTGAACTGGAATATAGTATTTGTCTTGGAATTTCGTGGGTCGCTTGTAATCATCAGGAGCCACAAAATGAGGTATCATTTTCAGTGCTATTTCCACCAGTCGGTGCCTCTCGTCTTCTAGTTGTCTTTTATAGCGTTGTTCTCGAGTATTAGTTCTCTTGCCTCGTGCATCGTACACAGGTGGAGGCGACACAGATCGACTGCGCCGAGCTGGAGGATTAACTTGGTTTAGCCTCAGCTTCGTAGTGATTTCCTGGATGCGAAACATCACCTGGTAAGCAACAATTTGTTCCTGACTCAAAGCACCCGTTATCCTCGTAGGAAGCGTATTTTGAGAATTAGAAAAACCTGTTTTCTCTGAGCTACCCCATAGCCCATGCTGGGATATTTTTGATCGACCCCTGATACTCGGGTCTCTGTCTGTCATTGGTTTCTTTAACCTCGGGAGCAAGCTCATCGCCTAGATATTTCTTTCATCTCGCAGATTTTATAGCTACTCTTTCGTTTAACGAGACCTGGGGCGGCGACGACAGTAAATTCGGTCAAAGGTGCTCAAAAAAGATCTCATGAGGTCATACTTTGGCCAACATGTCTGCAACAGCTGCTTTGACCTTGTAAAATAGCTCTGAGGGAGAGCCATCGACTACTGTTTCACCGTCGCTAATTTTCCGGACAACGACTTTTCCGTCTATCACGAGCGAACCTTCACCTTTAAACTCGGCAACATGGTTCTTCTCAGTCATACGACGCTTCACTTCAGCTAATCTCACGTCTCCAATGGCAAGGGACACCTTGGGATACATTTTGGAGCCGTTGGTGATTGGTTTCAGTACCCATTTGTCGCGATGGTGTTGCATTCCGTCGACGAATGAAGCATTATCGCATACCAGGCGTCCGACAACGTGTGCGATTGTGTATTCGTCACTGACACCTTGCCACTTGAGCCGTTGATCGAGCTCCGGATCTACAGAAACATCCAATGACCGGATCAACGTTTCAAAAGTTGTAGGAATATTAAACTCGAGCTCTGTAACGTCAACGAGCTTGTTCCTCAGCATTTTGAGGGCTGTTACATTCTGGTCTTTCTTGGGAGCTACCATCAAAACGTTACGCGGCTTCAGGGCTGGCCAAATAACAGACATCGACCGCTGATCAACCAAACTGGTAAGATCTACAACAGATACCGAACATCGCAGAGAAAGACTGACTTCATTCAGGAAACGTCGATGGGGTTTGTTGAGCGCATTCAGATAAGATACGTCGTCCATATTTTCCTCTTTCTTGTTCCCGTTTCCTTTTGCAGTGTTTGCCCCACGCCGTTTTTTGGATGTTTTGGATGTTACCTCTATCTCATACGGGTCTTCATCCTCGGCAAAGGCATCTGTAGCAGATCTTTTCTCATTCTCCTCTAACCGTTCACTGGGGACGAATTGAGAAAAATCTACAACATCACCGTAGTCATCTCGCTTGATCTTCACCGGTTGAAATGGGAACATCTTATGTCTAGGCTGTGCTTCAGGGTTGATGTAAACATCAACGGGAATTTCCAGTGGTTTTGCAGTAGCATTGGCCTTCCTGTTGACGGCTGTAATAAAATCAGGAATATCATCGTCGTCGTCGTCATCCTCTTCCTCAATTACTGCGTCAATAAGTCCAGCTACATTGGACGACCCATCGGCTCTTGCCTCTTTTTTCAGCTTTTCCATTAGTGCTGCACGATCAGTGCTTCTCTTCTCAAGCTTTACTTTAAAGTTTTTTAGTTCTTCATCTTTGAGTTCCTCTGTCGTGACAAATCCTGCTCTGACAGTTTGGGCAAACAGGATCGGCCTGATATCTTGAGCTCTATTGTCCCGATTCTTGATTGTCTTCAACCAAGTCGTGTACATGCTTGAGAGAATTTTGTTGGATCTTTCAGGGACGCCATCAGGTTCAGTTAATACAACTGTGGTTTTATCCGATGTTCCAAGAGCTGAAAGCACATCGTCGATAAGTCTCTCCACCTCAGAAACAAAGCAAACTTTGGGTCCTGAATATTTCTTGAGCTCTTCGGGAGTCACTATGGAGAATCGAGAACCAAGATCAAAAGGTGATCTGTTATTCCTGCCCTCCCAGGTTTTGATCACAGACGCTGATAACCACTCCAGCATGCTTCTGGCGTAGGTGAGAGATCTGCCTCGAGAATAAGAAACCAAGAAAATTGGCGGATCCGATTGATTTCTATACCTTCTTTGTTCATAAATCATGTCATTCACCAGCACAAGTAAATCCAAAAACTTTCCACCAACCTGGCATGGAATAACGGCTGTGCCGCTTTTAGAGAGCACTCCTCTCAGGACCTCCTTGAACTGCGATGCTCGCTTGCGGTACGGTAATGAGGAACCCAGATGCGAAGTAGACGTGACTATCGCCGAAGGCCTCATCAAGGAAGTTAAAGGTTTTCCTGAAATATCCAGCACAGCTGCGCTGTTCAAGATTGTATCTTTGGTATGATTCCACCGCGGGGCGTAAATAACCTTATCGGAAAATGTGGTAATGCTAAAAATCGATCCACCCGGGGCGTAGCCCGAGTTGTAAGCTACGATTGTAAGTCCCTCGAATTTAGATTTGAGATCCAATATTTGGGAATGTTTGATCGAAATTATGTGGTCAAAAGCGTCTTCAATATCTGACAAATCCAGTTTATTGGTGTCCACGGGTCCAATTAGTCCTTGAGATGTATATAAATCAAGTGTAGTGACTCTGCCTAAGTTGGCCACGGGCAAGGTAGCGTATACCGCAATACGCGAGTAGAAATGTGCCAAAAATGCAGCATACAGCAGCGCATATGCACCTAAAGATTCAGCAGTTGGTTGACTCAGTATCACTATATCGGTTTGACTTATAAGCTGAGCCCAAAAATCTACTGCTGCGTCGTGGTCTTCAGAAATCCCATCCCAAGCAGGATCCATCAATATCGTGACATTCTCAAATTTGAGAAGGGAACACCGGTGGTGGCCGGAAGGATCCGAGTGACAGATCAAACTGTATGTCATCAGGGGTATGGCGTGCGATTGGAAGGACAGAAGCACTCAACCATTTGACAGTCTCGAGCCTTCATAGTAAGCTAAATGTTCAATGATGCTCTCTAATAAGATGTTAAAAAATAAACTCGTCATTAGTGATCGGTCTCGTATTATTGTTTAAGATGGTAAAGGACAAGGCCACATTGGCACTAGTGACCAATTGGTGAACAGGTATATTTTAGTTGTTTTTTCTATGTCACAAGCTGTCTTTTGCCGTACTGGTGGACTTTTTTGCTTACAAACACGCCGATTTACGATCAACAAACCAATTAACTGTGGAAGGATTCGTTTAGTCATTCCAGTGAGAAACTGTGAAAACAAAGTGGACTGATTGTTCAACCTATTAGAAATGAGACGAAGAATGTGCCCTGTCGTCAGTTTTATGGTTTGAAGTTTTATGTCACTTCATACTTTGCCGACAGAGTTTAAATTAGATAATATCTTAGTCACGTGATTCTTGCAATCAACATCATGGCGATGAGTTCGGTTGAACTTTGCATTAAAGTTGAAGGATCTGGCCTGATCAGAGCTTTTGGAGATATTAGCTAATGCTGACTGCTAGGATTCTTTTTTTCTTGCTCGAATGCATTCTTTTTTGTACGGTAATGCCAGGCATTGAGCGACCAAAATAGCCGGGAGCTGCTAAAAACCACATTTGATTTCAAATTCCACGCCAGAAAAGCGCTTCTGCACCTTAAGAAAGAGAGCTGACGAGTGCTCCTGCGGAGTGCAACAAGCACGTTAGCACAGTTGTCAAAATTTATCATTTGGAATATTTTTTTTAGATCTCACATTGTCATTGTCACTACTATGGGCAGTAATTGCGGGTTCAAATATCACTGGACGGCGGCACTGCGATCTCTTGATCTAAACTTGGCGATCCTCCTTCTCGTTTGTCATTTTCCGGTATCGGTTGATTGACTGGACTTGTATTGGGCTCCTCAACTCGAACGTTGGTTTTGAGCGCATCCGTGGTTTCATCTTTGGGCTCCTGTTGTTCAGCCGGTGCGTCGCCGCTTTCTGATGAATCCTTTCGAGGCAGTTTCTTTGGGATAGCCTCTTCCCCACTGGTCGCCCGCTCAAGAGTATTAATCGAAGGTGTTACTATTTTATCATCTGTTTTTTCCACGGTAAGGTTGGTTTTGGTATCACTAGTGTCTTGTTCTTTATCCGCCGGTTCATCCGCTTCTCCCAACGGCTCTAATTTTCTCTTCTTCTTCGCTTCGAAGTAATCTTTTGCAGCCTGTAATTGTGTCGGTAGGTGAGATTTTTTCTCCCGCGATTCTTGAATTAAGCTGGAATTGAATAGGCCCGAGACACCAGTGTTTTCGTCAACGTTACTCAATTGGAAAAGAAATTTGGGCCTTAAACGACGTAATTGCTTCCACTGCTCAACGGTTTTGTCACCATGATATGAGGACGACACGTCAGGATCTTGCTTTTCATATCTATCGCGTATTTCATCAAACGTTTCCTGAGAGCTGGGTAATTTGCTATCGATCGACTCAAGCCCACTCTTTACTTTCCAAACGTTGTCAAGCTTCTTGTTTCCCAGTTTTATCCATCCGAAACTTTTGTAGGAATAACTAATTTCCGGAATTGACTCTCCACTGCCAGTAGGGAATGTAAAGGTACTGAATATTTTGAAGCTCTTCTTAGCTTTTAAGTCCAGTAAGGACATGTCGCCAGCAATCAAGTCCACCAAAAGACTTTTAAAAGTCTGATCCTGATGGTCGTAAAAGTTCTCAACCCTACTGATGATTATCTGAGTTATGTCTCGTAATGCTGTAGCATTGTTTCTGTCTTCATGGCTATGCGTGATTCGAAGTGACTGATCATATTGAGTTCGATAGAAACTCCTAACGGCCTCATCCGTTAGAATTCTTTTGATCATATTAGCGGTGATTAGCAGCTCGAGCAAAAACTTTTTTCGGTGGAAGTCATTAGAAGGGTCCTGTAGCTGTTGCATTAGGAGCTCTGAATCCCAATCCGGTTCATCAAATATGAGTGGCCGCAGTCCAGAAGAGGCGAAACTCCAATTATGATGGCTTTTATCTTGTGGTTCGCTGAGTGCCTGGAGATTATGAGGTAGTTGTACATTGGCCTTCTGATTAAGTCGGTTTAGTCGCACGTTTCTAGTTTTGATTTGAGTGTAAAAGTCAGACTCGTGCAGCAAAATCTCATCCACCACTGGCAAGACGTAATCCTGTAAGCTGAGTCTTTTTTCGGGATCTGAGAACGTCCACGAAACTGGATCTTGAATAAACTCTTGTTTAACTTTTAAGAAATCGGTATAAAAAGCCGAACCATCTTTTTCATCGTTCCTGATGTCCCATAACTGTTCGGGAAGTCCCTTTGCTATGTTTCCGCGCTTGTTTGTGTTTGCTTGCTCCATAGGCGACAAACAGTCACACAGAAACAGGTTGATCTTCATGCTGAGTTCGTGATGTGCGGGGGTAGCAAGCTTAGAGTTGAGCCGCAGCCCCAACAGCATCTTGTTGATCTGGTACGTTACTTTGGAAAAAGGTGCCTTGATTGCGCTCAAAGTGGTCTGTCCGTGCTGCAGTGAATCTTCGTTTAGGAATCCAGCTTTAAACCAATGCAAGCGCGATTCCACATAAGGCCAAAATTGTAAAAGACCGTGTGGTAGCTGTAGCAAAGTCAAACTCATCCTAAACAGGTCAAAAAACACCGAAGTCCAAAACTTCGCGTTCGCATCGTCCCCTACCTTGTTTGCACGCTTCATGTGATGCGAGAGATCCATGAGAATAGCAAACCGTTCCACTTTTGTCCTCTCGTCCATTTCTTGCGCTGCTTCCAAAAACAGTTTCTTTAGTACAATCTCTTGTTTCAAACCAGCGGCATCGTTAGACGAAAGCGCCTCTACCACCACTTTCGGTATACTCTCATCACTATTCTGCGGTAACGAAAGCAAGTTTACGTCCCGCTTTTCCGCAAGAAACAAACCCTTTCTTAAAATCTCAACATGATCTGTTAGCCATTGATCTTCGACGGACATCTCAGAGCTAAGGATTCTTCCGCAGACTAAAGAATGCTACTGCTTTTGGCGTATTTCAGAGGTAGCTCTAGTAGTAATTAGTGGTGGTGATGAAAAAAGTGTTGATGTCACTTTGTACTAAAGGATTTCCAGGCTTAACTTAAAGAACTTGTCCTTTATCCATCAAGCTAACAGAAACGTAGGGTAGATCAACGTCGATCTGAGTCTTTGCTTGGTATTGACCGTTCATGAGAGGTGATGGCAGATTCTGAAGAGCCTAACGTTATTTTTGGAGTCTTTTTGGTCAACTTTCACCATTCAAAGGGCCCGGAAGTGGAATATTCATATGGTTTACCAGAGGGCTTAGAAGCATCGAAATTGTGGCCATACCTGCCCTTCCAGGCTTTACCGGATGGATCGCACTCTTTTGAAGAGACATTCACATACTTCACGCTGGTCTATAATAAAGTTGAACGTTGTGGACCTCCAGCAGAAGGTGCGGCGACCATTGCTTCGGACAAAATCCAAGATTATACCACACTTTTTGCGATATCTTGCTCACGACAAATCCGGACAGAAGAGCTTCTCTTGAAGGGCAATGATGTTACGCGATCAACTGTGCAAAAGGCAATTGTTGTCGTTGCACGGAAACCCATTTTTGGCCAGATCAAGGACAAACTCAGCATAGTGACAAATGCTTTTTTTTTGCAGCGCGATTTCACGAATAAGGCAATTCTAGACACTCTTTATTCAAACCTGAGCTCCATGTTCAGCATGTCTGTTGTCACAGATGAATCGCACATGTACGTGGGATTGTGCTTACGGCGCGTTGTACATGATTTTGGAAAGGACGTTTTGGTAATTCTGAAAGCTATCCTTCTGGAGCGTAAAGTTCTATTCTATGGAAGTGACGTTGAGGCTTTGTGCAACGTCCAATTCGGTTTCATCGGTCTTATTCCCAATCTTATATCACATTTGCAAGATTGTGGATCACCCTCGCTGCATAGCTATTTTGACAACCTCAAAATCGTAGACTCTTTTAAGTCTAGCGATCGTCAATCGGTATTAACATTTTTGGGTTTTCCTTTACAAGTATTCGGAAAAGGAGGATTGTTTTCACCTTATAGCCCACTGCAACAGTTAGACGATTTGGAATCTACGCAAACTAAGCATTTTGTCGCCGGAACTTCAAACTCGTTACTTCTAGAACAGAAAGAAAGAGTCTGTGATGTCCTCGTAAACGTCAACACATTTTCGGTGGAAATGGTCAGTTCAAATCGGTCTTTACACAGGGCTCTACAATTGACTCCTTATGATAAAAAATGGATGGACTCCATAGTTTCTGCAGTGGTGGATACCTGGAATGAGAACGACGCTGCAACCCCAAGAAATTTACAATTCGAAGGCAGCGAGGATTTCCTCAGGTGGCAGTTTGAAGACTATCTAACGGGTCTGGTATCTAGCGAAAAGCTAAAAATCTTTTTCGACAACAATGAAAACAATGAAATGGCCATGAAATCTATATCCGAGGATTGGTTAGGTTATAGTCCGATTGATTTATATGGTGCCCGCTGGGTAGATGAATGGCGCAAAACTCAAAATTATCATGCATTCGATGTCTCAACTGATGATAGATTGTTCGATCTATTCCCGCCGAAGCATGTTTCTAGTATGGGTGATGGGAACGCTAGTATACAGCAAAGATTAGGCAAGTCTTTTCAGGCTCTTATACGAAAAGATTCCTACATTCAGGATAAACAAGAGAGAACCGGAAAAGCAGCATCTTTAGGAGCCACAGATGATTCCAAACAAAAACCGGCAAGCGAAGGTATTAAGGAGAACGAGTGGGCATCTTGGAAAGACTACTTCGGGAAAAAAAAGAGACTGAAAGAAAGGGAAGATCCTTCGGCAGCGGTGCCCTCTACACATACGATAACCTCAGGTTCAACTCACGCAGCCATTGGGAACGCACTTCTCAGCTTAGGCTTTCCGCGAAATATGACTGATGACGATTATGAGGAGCTTGAGACTCCAAGCGGTACAAGTGGTCAACAAAGCGAAGCTGAAGAAGAGAGTCATGAGCAGTCTCGTTCGTCGAGCACAAACCCAGATAGGCATTTACAGGATGATAAATCTGATACGGACATCGGCGAAACGAATGTTCGGGCTGAGTAAGGAACTACATGTTTTTTGACCCAATAGATAAACTGAAAGAATTGGATTTATTGCTCATTTACCAGCCGCCAAAATTCTTAGCTGTGGGCAGCATCGTCAAGGGAAGATGACAAATGAATTCATTTCCATCCAGAGCTTGTTTCGCATGATATAGCGACCCATTTTTATCTTCGTAGTACTTTTGCATTAGCTCTGGCATGTCCTCACGACTGATAAGCACAAATTTCAGACAAAGCATCCATTTGAGCTGAAAAATATCAGATTTGAATTGGCTGGTCATTTGGCGGCTAGGAGATCTTTGCGGAATCAATTTCATATGAATTGTCGATAGCTCATCAAAGCAAATTGCTCGCGACTGGTCCACTGTTTTACCCTTTTTGCTGGCACTTGATGTGACATCTATGCGGTATTTTGGATTTATTAGCTCAATTGACTCCAGTGACGTAGTGATAGCAGAAACTTTATGTGGACCTTCGTTGCCCAAATGTATAGTCAGATCAATGTCATCAGCAGTCGTGTAAAACAAATTTGATAAAACCACCTTCGCAATGAAAAGTCCATCTCGGTTTATGATGTATTCCTTTTGTAGCCGTTTTACCTGAGATATGAGGTCTGCGGCTTCAGACACGCCACTTGGTTTTTCATCTTGCCAGGTGGAAGGTACCTCCGCTAGATTGCGGAAGAGGTTGCTTAAATTATTTCGCACAGACACGGCGTCTTTTCGTACCGAGCTTAGACTTTGGTCGTTTGTGTTATCGCCGTCGTCCTCCTCTGACGTATCAAACGTCTCGACGCCAAACTGACACTCCATCATCTGATCAACTAAACCCTCAATACCGTCCGCTAGCGCAGCCGAAGATTCCTGAGAACTTACCAATTGTGTAAAGAGCTTCTTGCATTCTAAGTTGACGTCTCCTTTTGCTTCAGAAGTGCTGATTGAAAGTAGTGAGCTTCTTCGCCTCATTACAATCGAAGAACTTGACTTACGGCGCGATCGTATGTTATCTTTGAGCTCCTTGGCTCGTCCTGCAGCTGTAATGCTAATGTCAGTATCCAGTTTCGACGTTAATTGACGACCATGCACGTCAATGAAGGGACATACATGAATTGGAAATTCAACGCTGAATGGATTGATCATGGCGGACTCGATTTGGGTCAGTCCGCAGCTCAGAAAGTACTGGATTTTGAGCTGCTTCGAGGATTGATAAGATGGGGGTAAATCTTGGGGAAGTCGCGGAGATTTGAACTGGTATGTTCTGGTTTGACCTGGATCCAACATTGTTTCTGAGAAAATGAGAGTTTGTGGGATAACGAAAAAAGGCGCTTTTATTAATTCAACAACAGGTCCAGCGAGGGATTCACGCGCCACGTCTTCGATATTGGAAAACAGAAGTCCCGCGAAGCCTTCCGTGATGGAATTTTTTCCCTCAGACAGCTTCAAAGAGCCTACACCCGCTAATTTGTGGTGATCCTGATGCTCGAATTCCTTTGAATTTATTGTTTCTGGATCGTATTGAAAACAGCCATATATTTGGGTGTAACAAGAAGCGAGTCTCACAGGGCTATTGAATTCTAGCTCTTTTTCTAAATTTACCTTTGAAGCTTGATATTTCTCGTTAGCGGCTTTATCTTCACTGTTAAGGGACCCCCAGAGTGACTTTACCACCCAGGATTTCCTCTTCTCTTGCTGAGCTTCTTTCTGCAAATCCTGCTGTTGTTGCTTCAGTTCTTGAAGTTTAACTTCCAATTGATCCCTGGCTTGCAATGAACCCAAGTGTCTGAGACGTATTAGAACCTGTAAACTTTCGCCTGCGAAGTACGGATTGGATTCATGAATCACCTCTAGCTTGACATTATCTGCGACTTTTTGCGAGTCTACTCGGTGATTTCGCATGCTTTATAGGAATCAAAGTTTTGGGAAGCAAGCGGGTGCTCTGTGTCTTTGGATCAATAGGCTTTCTGTAGACAGCACAGCTGTAATGAAAATTCAAGGTAATGTTTATTCTTTTACACTACTTGAAGAGAATGTTTCAGTAATCGCTTTTGAACGAAAGCCAGAATTTAAGGAAGCGTATTGGGGTACAAGCGAGCTATGGTGCTCGTGAGAGTCCTTGTGGTGAATGCTTCAAGTTTGGATAACTTTATAATTGTTCAAAGGTCGTCGATTCCACTAACAATACATGGTTGACGTTCTTTTAATTAATGGCACAATTAAAGTATAAAATGCGCGTTTCAGGGTTCGAATGGAGGCAAATTGTTTTAAGTCGAAGTTCGATCCACTTATTCAACGTTTGGGAGTGAACAGGTAGCTTTGGATGTATAATGGTAGATATACGACCATCCCAAGACGTTTTCCAAGGGACATACTGTGTTTATTTTTGGCTTTGTCAATCAACGGTTTATAAATTACGGAATGCAATTACTGACGCAGAAAACATGAATTCCAAATGCAAAGTGAGATGATAGCGCGCTTAACCTGTAAACCAAGAAATTTGAAAACAATATGATGAACCCAATGGGTGTACATAAAACACTTTCCCCATCCCAAAGGGTATCCTCCTCCTGTAAGTCTTTACTGCAAAATGACAATTTTAATTGACAAAAAAATAAAGTTCTTCCCCGCCAGGACTCGAACCTGGAATCTCCTGGTTTCAGAAGTGGATACAATCGTAGCCAGACGCCGTGACCATTGGGCCACGAGGAATAAGAACTTTGATGGTGAAATGAGTTTGTAAGAAAGCTATATCGGCTTATACACATCGCGTGCTTAACGATAAGACAAACCGTCTTCACTTCTCCAGTCGCCTCTTTTCCTTCTCACCGCGAGCCGATCTGTATAACGGGTTGGTTAAACTGGTCTCCAGTCTTGACTTAAGCCCATGTAGTCTAGAAAAAGACGATAAAGATCACCTTTTTTGCACATCTCGTGCTTCACTTCTGCGATATCCAAGATTCAACCCACTAGTAGTTGAAGACTGCTCCCAAACGACAAACTCGCAATATCAGACACCACTAGCAGCCGATCCTGTTCTTCAACCTGAAAATCGGTCAATAAACAGTTATGTCAACCATAAGGAAGCTAAAAGAACGCTAAAAAAGCCCTGGAAACGCTTTCCGAATTGATTTCAAACCATCATATAGCTTCCCATTTTTCATATCATGACAACTCTCAATAAATCTCGATGTACCGGAAGCTTTCTGTCTTCAAAGGGTTCACGTTTGTCAGCGATAAGCTTACTACTTTCAAATTTTTGTTCATATATGCATATATATAATGTGGAATAATCTTCCACAGTTGGACCATCTAAGTATCTTCAACTCTTTCAATTCGACACAACCATTACAATAAAGTAGGTCTGGAAGAAAGCCCTGTATCTTTGATCGCATCCATAGGAAACAATTTTACAGGTGTAAACCAAACATGGCTTCTTCTTTTTCTTCTTCTGCTAGTCTTTGGTGTGATTTTTGCCAAGACAAAGAAGGATGGGGGCCAATTTCGTCAAAATATGGAGATTTCACGCTTTGTTTTGTGGACGGTATTTTGCTCAATGGTGCTGCGCTGCTGATGCTCATTTTTGGGTCTAAGGAACTGGTGCGATTGTCTCGTGGGCCACATCCCGGTATCAAATATCGGAAAAACTGGTTATTGGTGTCTAGAATTTCTTTGGTGGCACTTCAAGTGGCTTTGGCAGTTTTACCACTATTCCACGGCAAATTAGGCGTGGAAAAACAGTGGGCGTCGCAGTCGCAACGAATTCTGAATTTCTTGTCAGTTTTGGTGGCGCTGGCGCTACACTGGGTCGAGTATTTCCGGTCAAACGTCTCTAACGGGATTGTGCTGTTTTACTGGCTGTTTCAAGGTCTTTTTAGATTGAGTGCAGTCTTGAACGTCAAGATCAGGGAAAACTACGAAGGTGTGTTGCCAATATCCGAGTTCTCATACAAAATTGCAACCGTGCAATGCATCACAAGTTTTCTAATTTTGGCCTTGGAGTCGCTGTTCACCAAGTCAGTCGAAGGTCGTGGAGAACTTGCGAGTGATAGCGTACGGAAGGTAAACCCTTACGATGCCGCCAACATCTTTTCCCGCATTTCCTTCTCTTGGATGACGCAGATGATGAAAACGGGCTACGAAAAGTATCTGACCGAAAACGACTTGTATAGACTGCCAAAAAGCTTTGGAAGTGCTGAAATCTCCGATTCATTCAGACGTAACTGGGACCACGAGGTGAAGCACAGAACTAAACCATCTTTAACATGGGCACTTTGCATTACGTTTGGTGGCAAAATGGTTGTTGCCGCTTTCCTCAAAGCATGTTTCGACACGCTGGCCTTCACGCAGCCCCAGCTGCTAAGAATTCTGATTAAGTTTGTGGGAGACTATACCGAACATAAAGCCCTTGATGAAGTACCTATCGTGAAAGGCTTCATGATCGCCATCGGTATGTTTTTGGTAAGTGTTCTTCAAACGTCTATCTTACACCAATATTTCTTGCGAGCATTTGACACTGGAATGAATATTAAGAGTGGGCTCACGTCTGTTATTTATCAGAAATCCCTTCTGCTGTCAAATGAGGCTTCTGCCGCGTCATCTACCGGCGATATTGTTAATCTCATGAGCGTTGACGTTCAACGTTTGCAAGATTTGACACAATGGGGTCAAATTATATGGTCAGGGCCTTTCCAATTGATTCTCTGCTTGGTTTCCCTGTACAAATTGCTGGGACCATCCATGTGGGTAGGTGTGGCTATCATGATCATAATGATTCCAATGAATTCTGTCATTGTTAGATTTCAAAAGAAACTCCAAAAGATTCAGATGAAGAACAAAGATGAAAGGACTCGTATCATTAGCGAAATTTTGAACAACATCAAGTCTCTCAAGCTTTACGCATGGGAAAAGCCCTACAAGGAGAAGTTAGAACATGTCAGAAACGAAAAAGAGCTCAAGAACTTGACGAAAATGGGAATCACAGTTGCAGTGGCTAACTTTCAATTTAATATTGTTCCCTTTTTGGTATCTTGCTCCACATTCGCTGTTTTTGTTTTAACCCAAAAGGACCGCCCACTTACAACCGATCTGGTATTCCCAGCATTAACTTTGTTCAATTTGTTGAGCTTTCCGCTAGCTATCATCCCAACTGCTATTACATCTTTCATTGAAGCCTCTGTATCGGTCACCCGTCTGCACAACTTTTTGACTAGTGAGGAGTTGCAAAACGATTCAGTTCAGCGCAAGCCGAAGGTAAGTGCTCGTGGTGAAGTAGCAGTAAGCGTTGGCGCAGACGCCACATTCTTGTGGCAAAGAAAGCCAGAGTACAAGGTGGCATTGAAAAACATCAATTTTCAAGCAAAGAAAGGTGAGCTGACATGTATTGTTGGAAGAGTTGGAAGTGGTAAAAGTGCTCTTATCCAGGCGGTCTTGGGTGATCTGTTCAGGGTCAAGGGTTTTGCTACCCTTCACGGAAGCGTCGCCTACGTCTCTCAAGTGCCTTGGATAATGAACGGGTCGGTCAAAGAAAACATCATTTTCGGCCACAGGTACGATGCAGCCTTCTATCAAAAGACTATCAAAGCATGCGCTTTAAATGTCGACATTACGACGCTCCCCGAAGGTGACGAAACAATGGTTGGTGAAAAGGGTATCTCTCTTTCGGGTGGTCAGAAGGCTCGTCTTTCTCTCGCCAGAGCGGTTTATGCAAGAGCTGACACATATTTGTTAGACGACCCACTTGCAGCCGTGGACGAGCATGTAGCCAAACACCTGATCCAATACGTCTTGGGTTCAAGTGGTCTTTTGGGCACCAAGACAAAAGTGTTGGCGACAAATAAGATAACAGTATTGTCGATCGCTGATAATATCACTCTTTTGGATAATGGGGAAATCATACAGCAAGGTTCCTACCAGGATGTCACCAGTGACAAATCTTCTGCTTTATTCAAGATCATAAACAGCTACGGAAAGAAGAGTAACAGAAGTTTGAAAGAGCGTTCTCCTGATGAATCCACTTCTGAAAGCAGTGCCACCGTTGACGACAACATTGACCTACAGAAACTTGACGAAAATCTTGTTGACGTGGATAAACGCAGTCTACGTAGAGCAAGTGACGCAACTCTAAGAAGTCTTGGATTTGGGGACGAGGAACGCCCAGCTTTGAGAGAGCATCGTGAACAAGGTAAAGTCAAGTGGGACATTTACATTGAATACGCTAAGGCATGCAATCCAAGGCATGTAGTCGTGTTTATGTCCTGTGCTGTCCTCTCTATGTTTCTGTCTGTTGCCGGAAGCGTATGGTTGAAGCACTGGTCAGAAGTGAACACAAAATACGGCGCAAACCCGCATGTTAGCATGTACCTGGGCATTTACTTTCTGCTGGGGCTAGGCTCTGCTTTTTCCACACTAGCTCAGACGGTCATTTTGTGGGTCTACTGTACGATACATGGTTCACGTTACTTACATGATGCGATGACGACGTCTGTTTTAAAGGCACCTATGTCGTTTTTCGAGACCACCCCTATCGGAAGAATTTTGAACAGATTCTCCAACGACATTTATAAGGTTGACGAGATGTTAGGCAGAACATTCTCACAATTTTTCGTGAACACGATCAAGGTTTCCTTCACAATTTTGGTCATTTGCTATTCGACTTGGCAATTCGTCTTCATTATTGTGCCTATGAGTACCCTCTACATTTACTACCAACAATATTATTTGAGAACTTCTCGAGAGCTCCGCCGTTTGGATTCGGTCACAAGATCTCCTATTTATGCCCATTTCCAGGAGTCCTTGGGAGGAATCAGCACGATCAGAGGCTATGGTCAGCAAAAACGCTTCACACATATTAACCAAGCGAGAGTGGACAACAACATGAGCGCTTATTATCCATCTGTTAACGCAAATCGTTGGTTAGCATTTCGTCTGGAATTCATTGGATCAGTTATCATTTTGGGAGCCGCAGTTTTGGGTGTATTCCGTTTGAGACAGGGAACTTTGAGTGCCGGTATGATTGGTTTATCTTTGAGTTACGCCTTGCAAATTACTCAGTCTCTAAACTGGATTGTTCGCATGACCGTAGAAGTGGAGACAAATATTGTGTCTGTGGAAAGAATCAAGGAGTACTCCGAACTGCCATCTGAAGCACCAGCTGTCATCGAGGATAGTAGACCACCTGAAAATTGGCCAACCGAGGGTTCAATTAAATTTGAGAATTATTCCACTCGTTATAGACCGGAGTTGGATCTAATTTTGAAGGACGTCAATATTGACATCAAGCCGCAAGAAAAAATTGGAATTGTTGGACGTACTGGTGCTGGGAAATCATCCTTGACATTGGCACTTTTCCGCATCATAGAAGCTGCTAGTGGTCAAATTTCAATCGATGGACGGCCAATAGATCAAATGGGCCTTCAGGATTTGAGAAGACATCTCTCAATCATCCCACAAGATTCACAAGTATTCGAAGGCACTGTGAGAGATAATATTGATCCCACCCGTCAATTTACGGATGAGCAAATATGGCATGCCCTCGAACTTTCGCACCTGAAAGATCACGTCAAAGGATTGGGTAAAGATGAACTTGAATCAATGTTAACCGAAGGTGGTGGCAATTTATCTGTTGGGCAAAGACAGCTGATGTGTCTAGCAAGAGCACTTCTCATTCCATCGAAGATCTTGGTTTTAGACGAGGCCACCGCGGCTGTCGATGTTGAGACAGATCAGGTTATACAAGAAACGATCCGCACTGCTTTTAAAAATCGAACAATTTTGACCATAGCCCATAGAATCAACACTATCCTCGATAGCGACAGGATTATTGTATTGGACCAAGGTAGGGTTGCGGAAATCGACGCACCTCAGAATTTACTAAAAAATCCTGAAAGTTTGTTTTACGCTCTTTGTCATGAAGCCGGTCTAACAAAGGATTAAAAAAAGGTACATAACTTTACCAAGTAAATAGTAATTTAAACTGAAGTCTACTGAAATTCAGATGCGTATTGAGCTGCTTGATTACCATATGAGTTCAAGGTCTCGCTTTGGCGCGTGTCAGCAATCTCCTGATGATGGCTGTCGGAT
This sequence comes from Lachancea lanzarotensis, assembly GCF_000938715.1. Taxonomy (NCBI): domain Eukaryota; kingdom Fungi; phylum Ascomycota; class Saccharomycetes; order Saccharomycetales; family Saccharomycetaceae; genus Lachancea; species Lachancea lanzarotensis. Next base: position 501,131 of record NW_019212885.1, read on the forward strand.
GAACGCTGTGTAGACTTTTGTGGTACATCTGAAGGGCCATCAGTGTGTGATTGTGATAAATCCGGCTGATGTTGCGCCGCTTGCGCTGCCTGTGCTGCGGCTGTGGCGGCAGCAACTTGATCGTCAAAAGTAGCGTTTGGATCTATTTGGTTGTCACCAATTTGATGGAAATCTAATATTTCAGAGTACATCATCACCCTCCAGGTATCCACAGGTAGGTCCGCGTCATTGAAATGCCAGTCAAAGATCGCTTCGGCTTCTGGTTCGTCTGATGGATCATGATAAGGCGCCAAGTATGGGTGTGTTAGAGCATCGGCTGCTGTTATTCTCTTGTTAGGATCAAAGACTAGCATTTTCTCCAATAAGTCAACGGCATCCGGTTCAACATTTTTGAAACGATCTGAGAAGGAAACGGGATCTCTGTGTGGCAAAGAGGTAACAAATTTGAGGGTGTTAACAGAACAAATGGTGTTTATGACGTCTTCTGGAGGTGACCCCAATAGATCGGTTATGATGGAAAATTGGTGTACATGATCCTTACCGGGGAAAAGCGGTTTTCCTTCTATCATCTCTGCGAAAATACAACCGGCAGACCAGATGTCGACTTCCACGTTATATTTTTGCCACGTTAGCATGATTTCTGGGGCACGATAGTACCGGGTAGACACATACCCAGTCATTTGTGGGTCCTGGATTCTAGCCAAACCAAAATCACAGATCTTTAGGTCACAGTTTTCGTTTATCAAAATGTTACTGGGTTTCAAATCTCTATGGATAACGCCAGCTGAATGCACATATTTGAGACCTCTTAGGATCTGGTATAGAAAGTATTGCACAAATTGCTTCTCCAATGGACGAGTTTGCAAAAGTCTGTGTAAATCTGTGCCTTGTAATTCAGTGACGAAATAAATATCTTCCAAAGGTGATAAAAAGATGTCTTCCAGACAAATGAGATTTTCGTGTCTGAGATGCTTGAGTAATTTCAGCTCACGGTACGTTCTTTTAGCCAGAACTGCAGTCGAAAACGGCTTCATGATTTTTTTGATGGCAACCGGCTGACTGGTGTAAGTGTCCGTAGCAGAGCACACGAGACCAAATGCACCCATACCCACCGGGTTCAGGTCATTATACCGGTTGGTAATTTCGAAAACCGTGCCGAAGATTTGCGTTCTGATGAATTCTTCTTGAGCTGCCATGGTAAAAGTGAGAGAGTGTGACGTGCTTGTTCTGGTTTGTCCAGCTCCTTTTTTTTTCCTTTGGCGAAAATAAGGCTAGAGAAGTCCTTTTTGAACGCTTTTTGCACTGACAGGGTTAGACAAGCTGGTTAAGGAGTCAGGAACAGTGGAAATAGGACTCAGAACTTGCTCTTGGTATCCAGTTCTTGTAGCTCGAAACCTTATTGACAATGGCAATAAACCGAGTTCAGAACAGGATCGACGTTAACAATAGATTAATATCTTTCAGTGGTCGCTGTATACGACATAAAAAATGGTCATCTTATACGTAAGATTTGTAAAAGAACAAAACCTCAAGTCACTGAATACGAAACAACAAGTCACGTTCCGCAAGTTAATAAATCAGATCGTTAAGTATGACTTGTGGATGTCTTGAGTGCGGTAAGAGAGAGAGAGAGAGAGAGAGATGGATTTTACGCTGCAGGAAGCACAAGAGTAATATGTTGAGCTTGTTTGTAAGGACTTGTTTGCATTAGTATTCGAAGCTATAGTGTGGATATGACACATTGTGAAAGTCTGCTGACGTACAAAGTGATAGAGACATTAACCCAACAATCAGAACTGGGGAAGAGTAGACGCGTATGTCATGAATATGCTACCAGCAAAACCACGAATAGACCTGTGGTATGTGGCTACTTTCCTGGAAATGCCAGTCACATTGTCTCAAAAATAGGGTTCACTACACTAACGACTAGCGACTAGAAGTGATCATCTATGGTAAATCTAAGCAGTTTTGTGTATCATTAATTCACAAGAGTGTCTCTTCGTTCTTTAATCCAGGTCACAATTTGACGAAATTTCATGTCAGACCCGTTCATCAAACAATCGTAATGATTTTCGTTGGTATTGGTAAACTATATGGAATTGTGTCAAATTGCGTAATCAGGAAATGACATATTAGTCCGAAATGACCTTAAGCGCTAAATGGAACAATCGTAGAGATATGAAGCAACAATACGTCAATGCTATTCAGGATTTGAACTTCTATTAAACAATCCTTCTAGAACGTTACCGATTGTTTGCTATTGGTGCCCCATAGATCGTTTAAATATCCGTGGGTTGGTCAAACAGAATATACCAAACTTATGACCAAAAGAACTAGAGTCCATAAACCATGACCATTCGCTTAGAATACTTCATGACTGAGAAAACTAAGCAGTTTTATAACTCTAAAACTGCTGACGTAGTCGAGCCTCGATGATTTCGTTCATTTACGGGATTCTTAGCTCCTCATTGAACGCATGAGATTCTAGCTCGAACGTGAGAGTCTTGTGCGTTTTTGTCTTGAGATCCTGTTTCTGGAATGTCGTTTCACGATAAGAGTCTCAAATCTTGAGTGATTTCCATTACTGTGAAGTGTGAACTGTTGTTTTATTGAGTTTAGAGTTATCTCTGTTTCTTGACTCTTGCCAATTCTGTCGCTGGCATTGTGTCACGTGCACGTGATCCTTTTGTCACGGGTCTGACGCCAGTCAGACAGAGCATCCGACAAGAAGTTTCGCATGTCTGTGGCCGAGCGGCAGCTGATTGAACGCTTCCCCTTCACTAAGAGTGTGTTACTTCACTGGAAAAGGGCAGCTCAAAACTCCTATGCGCCTTTCATCACTGGCTCTGGCTTCAGCGCTCATTCCTATGAGGTTTTGATTGTGGTAATTCGAATGACTATTTGCGAGGTTTGCACACGCCTCGAAATTTCTTCTAAGGTGCTTCAAATATTGTATCATGCGTGTTAAATGTTTACTTTGTAACCTCGGGTCAATATCTCTATCCTCTCTTGGCGTTCGGTTTTCCAGGTGCACTATTGTAGAAATGTGAACGACAGTTGAAACTGGGATATAGATTTTGTTTCAGAGGCTTGAAGTGGTTACTGGGGCAATGTTCAAATCCCTGTTCAAGTGTCGTATTTTTGCAGATCCGATGATTCCATTCCCTGTGATTGAGATGTCAATAATGTTAATCAAATCCCTGTTCAAGTGTCGTATTTTGCAGATCCGATGATTCCATTCCCTGTGAGTTGAAATGTCAATAATGTTTACCAAAGCGTTGAGAAATTGTATGGGTGACTTCCAAATGAAAGAGTTATCGCTCAGTGTTTTACTTACAAACGATAGTTCTCCAATTGAGTCATTTTTCCGAGCTCAGTTCGAAGACGCTTGGTTGGAACCTTTCATCCCGATGGGCATACAGGTACTATGTGGCATGCTCTAGTACCAAGAACGGCGTCACTGTTAAGAATTGAACCAATCTTTTACAAACTCCCGTGGCTGTTCGCTGTTTATATGTGTTGGGATTGGTAAACTACATGGCACATGCCAATTGCGTAATCAGAAAATGACATATTAGTCTAAAATGACATATTAAGCGCTAAGGTGAAATGGACCAGTCGTCAAGATATGAAGCAACAATACGTCAACGCTACGCAGGATTTGCAAGCGATCCAGGACTTCTATAAAGTAGTCTTTAGTAATGGCTGAGCTTCAGAACGTTACCTACTGTTTCCTATTGTTGCTCCAAAAATCATTTAAATATCCGTGGTTTGGTCAAACCAAATGTACCAAACTTGTAAGAAAAAGAGCCACGGAGAGATAAGTAAAATCCATAACCATAACCATCCACTAAGAGCAAATCATGACTGAACAAACAAAGCAGATTAACAACTCGAACACTGTCGACGTAGTCGAGCCTTAATAATATGTATAGTCAAGGATAGCTGTCTTTCATGCTACCGCTGAAGTTAAACAGATCTACCAGTCATTTTATACGTCTGTACTTTCGATTTCCACTCTTAGTCCCTTACCATTCCTGCTAACGCCTACTAATGACTCTGCACACGTTCGCATGTACCCATTTGCTCTTGGCTTACATCCTCTATTACACCGCTTTCCCGGTCTTGAAATCCACCCTCTCTTTTCATGTTTTGGTCATCAAACCCTATATTCACCACCCCATCTTCAAAACCATCATTGAATCCTCCATACTCTACAACTACAACAAACAAACAAACACAAGAAACCACACACACATGAAACCAATCTCGAACATGAACCTGTCAAAGTGTGTGCCGCCCAACGCTAAGGCCGACGCTTTCGTTGTTCAACCGGTGCTTCAGACTCACTAACGTTCTCACTCTTAAATCATGCTTGATGTTCCTACGAGCGTAACTCTACAATACAACTACATAATCCCTCGTCTCTCGTCTTATCCCCACGAAAAGGACAGCTAACACTTACTTACACCGTTTCTTGTACAGTCCCTATAAGAACACACCTATACACACGCATACTCACACTCACACTATTCTCTTGACTACTGGTAAACTTCAAAATGTGCGGTCCCGTGACACACCCACACACCCGTCCATGCGGTCGCTTGCTCTTGCCGTCCGGCCGTCCGGTGTAGCTTCGACCACGCGTCCCTGGCTATAAATAGCCATCGTCGTACCGTCTCCCAAAAACGGCAAAGTCAAAACAACCACAAAACTCCGCTGCTCGAAAGTCCTTCGTACCCCCTAAACAAGACAACAACAACAACAATAACCAGTAGCAACAGTGCAAAAAACAACAACAACACACTCCTCTACAGGCTTTTCTAAGTATTCAGGTCCCACTAACGTCCACGCGGCCGAGTGGGATTTTCTTACTGCCCTAGTCTGCGTCGCGTTTGAAAGAAAACCGAAAAAAACAAACATCACTACGTACGCGAGGAGGGGTCTTTGTCGCGTGCCCTATCTAGTTTCGATTACCGTTGTTTTTTTTTCTTGGTTCTTCCCGGTTATTTTTGGAACGTGCCATCCACAGAACACGCCGCAGAAAAACCGAGAACTTTTTTTTTGCTTGCCGTATCTGGTCACTTTCGTATCTCGCCACTCAAACAGCCGTAGCAGACAAAAAGAAACGGCGCGGGCCCGTTACCCGGCGTGCGAGAAGCGGGTTGGGGGGTTTTTTTTCTCTTCCCTTGCAAACGGCTCGAACGACGTATATAAAGGCAAAGGTAGTGGGTCTCGAAGTATTTCTGGTACCTACTACTTTCTATTAGAATTTATTTTACTTTTTCCCTTCTCATAGATCATATCCATTATCTACCAGTCACTCGCTTAAATTCTAACAATGCAATTCTCTACCGCCTCCGTTATTGCCACCGTCACCGCCGTTGCCGCCGCTGCTAACACCACCACCGTCAAGAAGGACTCCACCACTTTGGTGACCATCACCTCTTGTGAGTCCCACGCTTGCTCTGAGTCTGTCTCCCCAGCCTTGGTCTCTACTGCCACCGTCACCATCAACGACGTTGTCACCCAATACACCACCTGGTGCCCATTGACCTCGACCTCCGCTATGTCGAAGACCTCCACCGCTGCCCCAGCTGCCACCAACGGTACCATGACTTCCGCTTCCAAGTCTTCTACCGCTTCCGTCAGCTCTTACACCGCCACTGGTGCTGCCGCTAAGGCTTTGCCAGCTGCTGGTGCCTTGGTTGCCGGTGCCGCTGCCTTGTTGTTGTAAGCGTGCAGCAACTAGAATATTAGTTTCTTCTTTCCCGCAAATAATAAAGAAAACTTTTTGACACAAAAAGAGGTGCGCGTACAATTGCGGATAAAAACAATACAGATACAAAATGTTTTTGTTTTTTGAAACAAAATAAAAATCCATAATTCGAACCCTTTTTTTATCACAAGACGATTTTCTTACTATGCAAACAGGATTATTCCAAATGTGGGTGGGTGCTGTGCGATGGTTGCTAGTGTTTTAAGTTTGAGTTTTGAAAAAGCCGGATTTGAGGTGTGATTTATTTTACTTCAAATTATTTTGTGTTTGATACATGAAAAACATTTGTTGTATTTTTCACACTATATCAACCGTGTTCTTTTAGATCCTTAGACACTTACTACTGCCCTGTCTCACCATCATTCACATGTAATCCTCGAGGGGAAATTTTAATTGTACAAAAATTTTGGGTGTTTATAGTTCGTTAATTAATCAATTGAATTGGTAAAAAACAGATACATGATAAAAAGTGTTGTTTTTCTTAAACTCTCTACTGTTCTCCTCCGTTGGCTCTCTCTTTTTGTCTTGTTTGGCTTTCTCCATTTTACGTTTTCAATATCTTGAACTATCTTGCGAACTTCTTTCACATTATTAATCCAGCATCAGTCATTGTCAAGACTTGACAAAAAACTAAGTTCAACGAATGTAAGCGAAGCACGATTAATACTCATCCATCTTACACCGTGAAGCAAGTACCAGCGGGCTAACGAACGGCATACAACGACCTGTTTGCATATCATCACCGCACCACACACCACCATATAGACCCCCACCCTCATCACGATGTCTCTTCCCGTTGTGCTGGCTAATACCACCCATTTACCTCCAGAACAGATGTTTTCACTACAAGTGGGTACCAAACTGTTTCAAGTGTCAGGATACTCGCTCAACTCAGACTCACCCAGTCTATTCACGGAGTTTTTCGTTGAAAACAAAAATGCCACGCTTTTCATCGATCGATCGCCTCAAGTATTTAAGCTCATCATGGATCATCTTCAGGGTTACAGCGTTAATATCAAAGATGAAAGTCAATTCACGTTTTGTTTCTTAGACGCCGTATATTTCAAACTTCCACGACTCCAGGATTTGCTAAAAAATTGTGAATACTACTACATATGTGTGGGCGGACAACACTTCAAATTGGCCAAAGCGTTATTGTCACAGCCCGGAAACTCGCTCAACTATTTCGGTCTTACGTGCAGGTCACTGTTTGACGATGTTCAGGCAGTATATCTCACCATGAACTTAGCACGACCCCCACCACAGTCTCCGCCGTATGTGAATCGGTCTCCAGCTTTTCTCGCGGATCTAATCACGCTTCTACAAGGCGGCATGCTGGATCTGACGCCGGAACGACGTCAATCGCTCATGCAAGAGTGTCGTTACTACCGTTTTCTACGACTCGAGCAACAACTGGTTCCTGCACAAATATCCTGGAATCCGTTGTTACAGACTGAAGAAATTATCATTAATCTCAAAGACGTTCGTTGTAAGTTTGTGTCGGTTCCCAAATCTGACCAATCTCCATCTCAAGAGCCGGCAGCTAAAAGGCGTCGTTTGTTACCCGATTGTCATTGGTATGCCGTACAATACAAACGGCCGTACTTGGACTCGGATCTTCCCCAAGCCCGCGAACTGATTTTCCAGATTTCCGCTTGCGAAGTCACTCTGTTTTTCATCAAAAACGCCAAGACCATTCACGTAGCCATTTCGGGCCACACCTTGGTGAGATTCAGATCTGTGTTCCAAAAAGTTTTGGCAGAAAATAACATAGATTTGAACGCCTACGAGCGACAAAACTCGCTTCTGGTTCTCCCCGCGTGTGTGTCCTTGAGCTCCATGCATGTGAACGGCATGCCATGCAGAAACATCTCCTCTGTGGTTGACGAGATGCAGTTCAAGGAACAAGTGATCGATTTCAATAATCCGAATCACATCAACCAGTTAGTACCGGGGCTCAAGCTAGACTTGACCAAATCGCTTTGGAAGCTTGGTGTACAAGACAACAAGCTACTCATGATTGCTGTCAAAGCCGAAGCGGTATCTGGTCTTAAAGAATACTATAGGGCTCTTGATTATATATAATATTTCTCTTTAAGGTCCCCCAAGAGTTTCGAACGCTAGTACAAAAATACCAAAACTAAAAATCGAACCAAAAACTATGTTTGACAGTGAGCTGTTGGTGGATACGAACTCGCTCTGCTCCGACTTATGAGTTGCTGTAGGTGTCAAGGATCTAAGCGTCTAAATCGCCAAAAAAAATAGTAAATCTCTTTGTAAAACGGTTCATCCTTATGCAGGGGAACTGCTGATCATCTCTGTATTGTTTCAAATTGACCAAATGTCCAGTCCGCCAAAACGGGCTGGACGAAATATTTAAGAAAAAAAATGTTACTTATAGGGCTTTCATGTCACGTGAAGTTTACTCAATCAACACTGCTGAGGTATTTGATGATTGTATTGTCAAGGGCTACTAATTACAGCGTCAATTCGTAAGCTCTGAAAGATTCAAATACTTGATGCTGGAGAGACTGGCTTTTGAGACCTGGAATGAGCTCGCTAAATATCTTACACAAGACGAAAGAGTAGCATTGACATATGTCAGTTCAAAAGTTAGATTGGCTATCTCGCCAATACTGTATCGCAACCTGTTTCTAAACGAAGAACCGTGCGTTTTTAGCGACTCAAACCCTCTTTTGGCCAATTCTTGGTCAGTTTTGTGTATCACAGAGCACAAAAACGAATATGCGGATCAGAAATTGAGTTGTTTGATCCGTACACTACAAGAATCGCCATTTCTAAGTTCCAACGTGGAAGTAGTTCATTGCACGTGGCATTTAGATATCGCACTTCTGCGAGACCTATTGGCAGTTTTGGTCCACAATGCTCCTAATCTAAGGCATTTCCGAAACTTTCTGACCCCGGCAATCATCGATGACCTCAAAAAAGTCGCGCCTCAACTGCAATCGCTGGATCTTCCCCCACCGGGCGTACTACCACAAGGGCAAGTGGCAGGCTCATATCTCCCGCGTTTGGCGTCGCTGGTACGATGCTCTTCGTTTGAAAATATCACAGCGCTGAACATTTATATGGATCCAGGAGAGTTCTTTAGTAATTATGCACCTTGGGCACCCAAGTTGCGGCTTCGGGAATTGTCACTAAGCTTGCGGGGCGATAACTACGAACCCGACTCGTTTCCTAAGGCTAGATACACATACAGCGATGTATTCGATGTGCGATACCTCGAAAGTCTCACCATTTTGTCGTGGTTCGAAGAGGAAAATATCGACGTTTACGAAAAATACCATTTGCATGAACTTTTGAAGTTCCAAAACCTCAAAGAATTGACTTTGCTCTCATTCTACGCCAATGACGGCTTTTTGCGGGAATGCATACAATCATTCCCTTTATTGCGTCGCTTAAGACTCGATTACATGTTGGGACACATGATAGACCAAGGTACGCTAACACTGCTTTCCCAAAGCCCCGCACATTTGTCTCTCCAGTACCTAGATCTGAAATGTTCACCACTCGAACCATACTTGGTGACAGTGGTACGTGGCAGAACGGCACGTTTCGAGATAAATGAATCCTGCGTATGCCCCGCTTGCCGCGACGTAGTGCAAAACATCCTTCGCAAGAAAATATTTTCGACCCAATCTTCGTATTTGGTCAAAGGACTCGAAGACATCCCTAATAGGGACGTAATCACCAGAATCATCTCCCTCTCACCAATCATTCCCTACACGCCTTTTGTTGATATTCGACCGGGTCAATCATACATCAACGATCCTGCGAAAGCCGTGGCCTCGACTCTAAATAAAGCGTTTGGGCAAGATGTTTTTGCTGTCGAGGATATCATCAAGATATACCATGCACATCTGCATTCTCTCAGAAGAACATTCGGCTATTTCTTACAAAGGTTTCCTAATCTCGCATTTTTGAACATTAACGATGTTCCCACATCGGTACAAGAAGGTCTGGGTGGTCAAAAATACAACCTGCCTATTTATCACAGCCAAGGGTACCGGACTAATCAGGTTTACGAACTAGTGGACGACGACAACCTCTTTGCCTGAGATAAATAAATTTCAATGCAAAATGTGTTCATAAAGTCATTCATACACCGTTGTTATATTTTCTGATTATATTATTCAATTAGATAATTCATCGGGGCGACATAATACTCAAGATAATGTTTCTCGTGGTGTCCTTTTACTATTGAAATCTTGTTCGACAAACTGGAGATAATCTGACGCGTGTGCCAAGTAAATAAATAGTGATAATTTTAAGAAAAGCGAACTAGTGTCAAATGTCAAAGTAAAGGTAGTGAACTCCATCGTACCTGTCGAAGGCTTTGGGCTCGAAGATGTCGGAGCATACCATTGAAAGACAGCTACGAGGCTCACCAACCAAAAATGTTTTCAAAAGATTGAGTACTTCGCCGAACAAAAAACTGCTTCCAAACACAAATCGAAAGAGCTCTAGTAAACTATCGCCTGAGAGGGGACAGAACGCGTGGGAGCGACCTGTTGTGTACCAGGCCACGCCAAAACGGCTGAAATCACCCCCATATCTTCTCGATCTCAAACCTCCAGGTGGAACACTGAGTGTTGATCGTGTGCACTTCAAAAATGATCCGGAAGACAATTCCATACAGCTTTCATTCCCCACGTCTCCAGTACGGACAACATATAGCAATTCTACGGCATCTGGTGGTGATGGATCACTGAGTAGAATTCGTACAAGGTTCGGCGGAGGTCAAAGGTCACCAGGAAAAGTGTCAAATGCAACATTAAGTGCTGTGACAACAACTGTCAATTCGGCCAGAAATTTGCTTCCCGAACTTCAGGAGCAAGATGAAGTAGCTCTAGAAAATAAGAGTAGCTCTGGTAATGACTACGATAATTATAAACATCGGTCAAGTCTCCCCAAAATCTCCGCAAATGACGGTTTCAAGATACGAAAACCAAGATCTTTGAACCCAAAGAAAAGCGTCAAGTTTGAATCAGATATGGCGGAAAATGACGTTCAAGAACAACTATCAAAAATAGTTTCTATGCTTTTAGAAATTATGGAGCGACAAGACCGGCTTGAGGCAAAAGTAAGTTCTATGGATCGCGTACGTAAATCATAAAATGTGGTCTGCATTTTTAACTAAGTCCACATATTTTGATTCAAAGGAATCTCTAACTTGGCCTTTAGAACGTTCATGGTGGCTATTGCGTCTTCTGAACTATCGTGCTCACCAGTTTGTATGCGTTGGCTTACAACCTCGAACGCCAGATCTTTCAAAGATGATTTGAACTTACCTCTAGGGTAAAGAATGGCCGTATCGATTACTTTCCTGTGAATGAGTCGCAAAACATTCAAATCGTTCTCCATACCGTGCCCTATCAATATGCTGTTTCCATTGATCATCTTCTTATCGAGCACCTGGGATAGCATTTCTTCGAAGGTCATGGAATTGGCTTTGTCTATGGTGTGCACACCGCTGAATTCCGAATTTAGATCGATTACTTCTCCGAATGGCTTAATAATGCTATCAAATACAACTTTACTTGTGAAAAAGTCGACTATTGTCAATCGTATCATTTCGTATCCCAGAGAGGTGAAGGCCATTTCACAATCTAGCGCCAGTACATTGGAGTCACCAGAAATCTCACTGGTGTCTTTAAAGGGCGAAATTGTGGCCATTGCATCAAATGTTTCTGCGCGGAAGACGTGGTGAGGCAGTGTTTTACACCCTAGGGCAAGGAAAGATGTGGACGACGTAGTTTCCCCGCAACAGACGTACTCTCCCTCACGCGTCTCGCGGTTGTACCGCTTGCGCTGAACGTGGAAGCGACATGTTGCGGGACTCAGGATTTGTAGTTTATCAAACTTGGAATTGCAGCGAATGCAGCTAATGTAGTTGTAACTCGAATCTGTTGGCAACTGCAAGGGTTGGTCTGAAGTCCGATCCACGATCCCCAAGTTGTAACCATTTGCAACCAGATCAGCTTCCTTAACCAGCACCGTTTCTAAGAGACCTACAACTTTACTTTTCGTCAGCGTGGCTTTACTCGCGGATCTTTTAGAGACAGCCCGCACACCTGAGTTTCCAGCATCCTCAAGCTTGCCCTTTGTTTTGATCAAATCCCGCAGAAGCACGCTGGAGTTGAACCTGTAGCTCTGACTTGAGCCACTCTTACGTGCCACATTGCCCTCCAACTCCACCGCTCGGCATCCTACACTCGCCGCAGGTGACGGGTATTTTTCCAAGGTCTTCAGTATTTTCTGAAGAACCGTACATCGTATCTGATAGGGTGCCGGTTGGACCTTGAGGTCTATTGGCCGTATTGCGACCATGGAAGATAAAGGTCAAATCTCAATAGATACTCTGTGACTCAGCTTGGCTTGACTTTTTCCGGTTTCCATTCTTCGTTTCTTTGTCCTTCTCACTGTTGGCTTACAGAGGGTCAAAACATCGAACACTTTGCACGGCTCATCGCGATGCACTCTGAAAAATTTTGGATTAAGCATAAGTTACCTGGCGTATAATGTCTTCTCTGCTGAAAAGAAGTACAGTCAAAGGTTCAAGACTGGTTATATGACCAGTTGCACCTGCTCAAGATAGTGGAAAAGAACTTTAATTGATCTGTTATAACCAAGAATGCTGGAGGGCCAAAACCAGCTTTTGCTTAGCGTTTCGCTGAGCGAAAAACGGGCACATATGTACAACAATCAATTCAAACGGAAACAGATACTGGAATATGTTAAGATCGACTTGGAGAGAAGCGTCAGCGCTAACTTAGAAACATTGGCACAAGCTGCACTTGTAAGCCAAGTGCCTTTAGCGTACATGTTCATCTACCGGCCAGTATTGCTAGATCTGGTGGCCAGATGGGCAGAATCGAATAGTCAGGATCAGCTTGTTATGGTTGCAGACAGGCTAGCACAGGCCATCGCAGTATATCCAGAGACTGCTACTTTGTGTGATCATTTTTTACAGACGCAGCACCAAAACCTCAATTTAATGTTGGAGATGGGTGTATCGCAGCCCGAGCCAGCGCTGCACGGTATTCTCCTCGCATACTATCGGTTCTTACAATTTGATCGGGAGCGCTTTACCCGTTTCATCACCCCCTCAACGCTCTACAAAGTGCTGCAAACTCAGTTTTCAAATCACGCCATCAAGTTTTTGGCGGTCAAAGTTCTCTCTGTTTATTTGAATATGGCCGAGCAGGCGACGGTGGATTTGATCGAAAAGCACGCTCCTGCTGACACCGAAGGCATTCTGGCACCATTTGATGGTGACAATGATGTCGACTACCGGTTTCTGGAGCTCAACGAAGCCCAGAGGTTATCCCAATATCAAACATTGCTGGATAAGTACAACGATAACCAGGTTGCAGTGCAGAAAAAAGTGGAGCTCGATTCCTTAGTCATAGAACCGTGCCACTTGAGCGCCTCTATAATGGCAATTTTTGGGGTGCTTGTTCCCAGGGTCAACGCAAGCGCTCAGCGCTATGAAGCCTGTTCGGAGAACAGGTTCGTCCCCACTAAAAAGGCGGTTTCTTTCATACGAGAACTTAGTAGATGCGTCCAGCACTCTAAACCGGTCATGTTGGTGGGCAAGGCTGGGTCCGGTAAGACCTTCCTTGTGAATCAGCTCAGTAAGTACACGGGTGCATATGAAAAGATGGTCAAAATTCATCTTGGAGAACAAACCGATGCGAAACTTCTGCTCGGCACTTACACCTCTGGCGAAAAGCCGGGAACTTTCGAATGGAGAGCAGGCGTTTTGACTACAGCGGTGAAAGAAGGTCGGTGGGTTTTGATCGAGGACATAGACAAAGCACCAACGGAAGTACTTTCAGTTCTTCTCACTTTATTGGAACAACGTCAATTGAGCATACCTTCCAGAGGAGAAACGATCAAAGCTGCAAATGGCTTCCAGCTAATATCCACTATCAGGGTGACGGATAATGATCATAGAGACGAGAAGAATTTTAAGCCTGACTTGATCGGAATCCGTTTATGGGAAGTGGTTAACCTTACGGAACCGGACGAGAAGGAGCTCCAACAAATCTTGACTCACAAATTTTCAGCGTTGTCACATCTGATCGGACGTTTTATCACCAGTTATCACCTAGTCCAAAATGTCTATTCAAATCCTCAATTCATTTCTATGAATAGAGGCGTGCACCCTAGAGCTGTGACGGTACGTGATTTGGTCAAGTTTTGCAGCAGAGTTGAGGAGATTTTCAAAGACAACAGCATCAAAAGCTCACAAGAACTGATCCCATCCCATGTCTACGATAGCATTTTCTTCGAAGCTGCCGATTGTTTTGCCTGCGCAATTGGCGAGTTGAGAGCTCTGAAGCCTATAGTTGAAACCATAGGTGTCGCATTAGAAATACCCGCCTCAAGAATTAATCTTTATCTCTCGAAACATGTTCCAGTGTTCGAAGAGTCCAAAACTACTTTGAAAATTGGTAGGACAATATTAGCCAAGAACCGCGCAAGACTGGTAAAGAAATCTATGAATAACACCTCCTTTGCACGTACAAATCACTCCCTCAGATTGATGGAACAGGTCGGAACAGCAATCAAAATGTGCGAGCCCGTTTTGCTCGTTGGTGAAACTGGTACCGGTAAGACAACTGTCGTCCAGGAAATGGCCAAAGCCCTCAGCCAAAAGTTAACGGTGATAAATGTGTCCCAACAAACTGAGAGCGGTGATCTACTTGGCGGATTCAAACCGGTAAACACTAAAACAATTGCAATTCCATTACTGGAAGATTTTGAGAGCATTTTTCCTGCTACGTTCTCGATGAAGAAAAATGAAAGGTTTTATACGATGGTGCACAAGTGCTTCAATAAGGGCCAGTGGAAAAATGTCATCAAACTCTTGAATGAAGCTATCAAGTTGGCAAGGAATATTCTTTGCCAAGACGAAGTCGAATCCTCTTCTGACAACCAGAAAAAGAAAAGAAAACTCAACTCACATGAAAATAAGATATTACTGGATAGATGGTCCGAGTTTCATCATAGTATCTCAAAATTTGAAGCTCAGTACTCTTCCATAGAGAATTCCTTTGTTTTCAGTTTCGTGGAAGGCTCTTTGGTTAAGGCCGTGCGCAATGGCGAGTGGCTTTTATTGGATGAGTTGAACTTAGCTTCACCAGATACTCTCGAAAGTATATCAGATCTTTTGTCCGAGCCAACAACTCGTAGTGTGCTACTATCGGAGAAGGGTCAAGCTGAACCAGTCAAGGCTCATCCAAATTTTAGAATATTCGCTTGTATGAATCCCGCCACAGACGTCGGCAAACGAGACTTACCACTCGGTGTTCGCTCACGGTTCACTGAGATATACGTGCATTCTCCCGATCGTGACATCACGGATCTTTTAGCAATTATTGACAAATACATCGGCTTATTCAGTGTCAGCGACGAATGGGTCGGAAACGATGTTGCTGAGCTATACCTGGCAGCAAAGAAACTTGCGGAAGCGAATAAACTTGTTGACGGTTCTAATCAGAAACCTCACTTTAGTATCCGTACCTTGACTCGAACCTTGATATATGTTAGAGACATCGTCAAGGTCTACGGGTTGCGCAGATCATTGTATGAAGGCTTTTGCATGTCTTTTCTCACTTTGCTGAATGAAAACTCCGAAGCCTTGCTGAGACCGCTCATCGAGAAGTTCACGTTAGGAAGGTTGAAGAACCCTAAATCGGTCATTTCACAGTCTCCGCCTTGTCCTGGCACTGATTATGTACAGTTCAAACACTACTGGATGAAAAAGGGAGCGCATGAACTTCAAGAACAACCGCAGTACATCATAACACCATTCGTTGAAAAAAATATGCTAAACCTAGTGAGAGCAACCTCAGGACGTAGGTTTCCTGTATTGATACAAGGCCCAACATCTGCTGGTAAGACGAGTATGATCAAATACCTCGCCGACATCACCGGCCATGAATTTGTTCGTATCAACAATCATGAGCACACCGATCTCCAGGAGTACCTTGGCACATATATGGCCGACGAAACTGGAAAGCTATCATTCCGGGAAGGTGTTTTGGTCGATGCACTAAGAAAGGGTCACTGGATTGTTCTTGATGAGCTTAATTTGGCCCCCACGGACGTGCTGGAGGCATTAAACAGATTACTCGATGATAATCGTGAGTTGTTTATTCCTGAAACCCAAGAGGTAATTCATCCTCATCCTGATTTCATGCTTTTTGCTACTCAAAACCCTCCTGGCATTTATGGTGGGCGTAAAGTTTTATCTAGGGCTTTTCGCAACCGTTTCCTTGAGTTACACTTCGACGATATACCT
The DNA here is from genome assembly GCF_000938715.1 of Lachancea lanzarotensis. NCBI lineage: Eukaryota > Fungi > Ascomycota > Saccharomycetes > Saccharomycetales > Saccharomycetaceae > Lachancea > Lachancea lanzarotensis. The sequence continues at coordinate 517,243 of NW_019212885.1, forward strand.
CAAGATGAACTCGAAATCATTTTAAGAGAAAGATGCAAGATCGCGCCATCATATGCTCAAAAGATTGTAGAAGCTTACCGCCAATTGTCAGTTCAACGTTCAGCTATGCGTCTTTTCGAGCAGAAGAATAGTTTTGCCACGCTTCGTGATCTGTTCAGGTGGGCCCTGAGAGACGCTGTGGGATACGAAAATCTGGCAGCTAATGGCTACATGCTGCTCGCAGAGAGGTGTAGAACCACAGAAGAAAGAGCTCTCGTCAAGCGAGTTCTCGAAAAGGTGATGAAAGTCAAGCTGGATATGGACAAATATTACGAAACGTTAGAAATCGAAGGACTCCAGGCCATGCAAAGCTCTGTCATATGGACGAAGGCTATGCGTAAACTTGCTGTCTTGGTAACTACGTGTTTGAAAAATAATGAGCCAGTTCTTTTAGTTGGAGAGACAGGTTGCGGAAAAACAACAATATGTCAACTCATAGCGCGTTTCACCGGTCACCAGCTCGTTACTTTGAATGCTCACCAGAACACGGAGACCGGCGATATCCTCGGTGCTCAGCGCCCTAATAGACATCGCTCTGAAATTCAAGGAGAATTGCTCAAACTGCTAATGAAAGTGCTTAAATTTGCGAGTCATAGCATGCCCACTATGGATGAGCTATTGGGCACATATAAGCGAGCGGACAAGACGTTCATGGATCCTGCTGAGGTGAAGGCAATTGGAGATCTACAGGATAAGCTAAACGTTCTATTTGAGTGGTGCGATGGTCCTTTAGTGCAAGCTTTGAACGAAGGAAAGTTTTTTTTGCTGGATGAGATATCGTTAGCGGATGATTCAGTCTTAGAAAGGCTTAATAGTGTCTTGGAGCCCGAGAGAAATCTCCTGCTGGCAGAGAAAGCCGGGCCTGATAGCTTAGTAAAGGCTGCGGACGGATTCCAATTTTTCGCGACAATGAACCCAGGCGGTGACTACGGGAAGAAAGAGCTTTCTCCAGCTTTAAGAAATCGTTTCACTGAAATATGGGTTCCATCTATGGAAGATTTTGATGACGTACGCTTGATCGTGTCCTCGAAGCTCAAGTTAGAACTCTCTTCGCTGGTTGACCCCATTGTTCAATTTTCGAAGTGGTTTGGCGAAAGGTTTGGAGGAGGCACGACCAGCAATGGTATTATTTCTTTGCGTGATATTTTGTCTTGGATCCAGTTCGTGAATGTCTCAATTGAGAGACTAGGAAACGAAGTTGCTGCTTTAGTACAAGGTGCCGCAATGGTCTTCATTGATACTCTTGGAACCAACAACACAGCTTACCTTTCGGAGAATGCAGAGACACTGAAATTGCAGAGAATGGAGTGCCTCGAAGTGCTAGGAAAATTCTATGGCGAGGATGTGCGTCCGTACTACTTACAGCAACCAACCTTAGTAATTGAGGATCGAAACGTTCAAGTAGGGATGTTTGCGCTTGACAGAGGAGTGTCAGCTTCAAGCCCGCAGTTTAACCTGAATGCCCCCACAACCTTGAATAACCTCATGAGGGTCGTAAGAGCTATGCAGGTTCAAAAACCAATCCTTTTGGAGGGTAGCCCTGGTGTCGGGAAAACCAGTCTTGTTTCAGCTTTGGCAGAATCCACTGGAAATAAATTGACACGGATAAACCTATCAGAACAGACAGACTTGGTGGATCTATTCGGATCAGATGCTCCTGGTGAAACAACCGGAGAATTTGTTTGGCGGGATGCACCCTTCCTCAGGGCAATGCAGCTAGGGGAATGGGTTTTATTAGACGAAATGAATCTTGCTTCTCAGTCTGTTTTGGAAGGTTTGAATGCCTGCTTGGACCACAGAGGAGAGGCGTACATTCCTGAACTGGATAAGGCATTTACGAAACACCCTGGATTTACGGTTTTTGCCGCTCAAAACCCCCAAAATCAAGGTGGAGGCAGAAAAGGTCTACCTAAATCTTTTGTCAACCGGTTCAACGTCGTCTTTGTAGACGTCTTGTCATCTGAGGATCTATTTCTCATTGCATCCCATCTGTACCCTGAGATAAACCCTAATTGGTGTACTCAGTTGATAGAGATAATATCCACAATGGAAGATGAAGTGTCCAATCGGAGACTGTGGGGTCACGCAGGATCTCCGTGGGAATTCAACCTAAGAGATACTTTGAGGTGGTTGAAACTACTCAAGGCCCCAAATTTGACCACCGGTGCTGGGCCTGTTGAATATCTGGACATGATCTTAACGCAGAGATTTAGGACTCACGAAGATCGTAGCAGAGTTGCAAAGATGTTTGAACATTTCTTCGGTAAAAAAGATGAACGTCCCAGCTACTTCAGAATTACAGCTGAGTATTTGCAGGTGAATAGCGAAATCATGCCAAGAGCAGCATTTGTCAAGCATCATTCGCTTCGCGGGTTGACACCCCTGCAGTGCAACTTTCAGGTGTACGAATCTGTTCTGAGGTGCGTTAAACAAAACTGGCCGCTCGTTCTTTGCGGGCCCACCAACTCTGGAAAATCGGAAATCATAAAGTATGTTTCAGGAGTTTTAGGCGCGAAAGTTAGTAGCTTTCCTATGAACTCAGACACGGACAGCATGGACATTTTGGGTGGTTACGAACAAGTTGATCTCAATAGAAAAATTGGTCAGACAGTGGACCGCATGCTAACGACTCTTAGAGAATTGATTGCCATCAATCTTGGTTCGAGACTGTGTGGTGATGATGCCAAAATGACAGCCCTTACTCTCTTTCAATTCATAACGACACACTCGATGGATACTTTAAATTTACCATCTTTGTTGCAGCTGATGGAGAGGATCGATCAGTTTATTAACAACGATACGATTTCGGAGGCACTTGCTGAACTTCAAGCCATACGGGGGGAATTAGATAAACCGTCTTCGGTCACCTTTGAGTGGTTTGACGGCTTACTACTCAAGGCAATGGAAGAAGGATCGTGGCTCATTCTCGAAAATGCGAATCTGTGCTCTCCATCTGTTTTGGATAGGTTGAACTCGCTTTTGGAAACTGACGGATCCTTGATCATTAACGAATGCAGTCATGAAGATGGACGGCCCAAGGTTGTTGACCCGCACCCAGATTTCAGGCTCTTTTTGACTGTAGATCCGAAATTCGGAGAGTTGTCCAGGGCAATGCGGAACAGAAGTATTGAAATCTATGTCGACGACTTATCAACCAGATGTTCTTCATTCGATATGGTCAATATGGCGGGTCAAAAGTCGCAGAAGGCCAGAGACACTGCTCCCGCTATAGAGAAAGACAAGCCAATCAACTTAGAAGTAGTGCCACTGTCGCGTTACATTATGTCAGACAACTCGTTTGCATCAGAATACGGCCACCTACACGATATATCAGCAATCTCAACTTCAAATCTTGCTGAGTCGATTGTGTTCATTACCTCCCTTTCTGTGTTCCCAACGTTAACCGCCTGGGAGACAAATGTTTGCAACTCGAGATATTACCGCGAGGACGAATTTGTATCAAAGCTCGTTATGTTGGCTCAATATTTCAATGATAACGGGATATTGCAGTCGCTCGCTAAAATCTATGATGATTACGAGCAACTTGCCTCAGGACTATTGAAGGATCCAAAGTGTTTTCCAAGAGCACAATCTTTGATGCCTTCTGTTAACGCGTATGTTTCGAAATGTCTGGCACACAGTCACCCTACGATCACGACATCTGAACCGGCCTTTTTTTTCGACACCCTAAGGCTACTTAACAGCTTTTCAGTTGCTCTTGACACTACTACAAGGAGGGCACAGCATGCGAAATTGAGTGATCTTACCTATGTGGAGTTAAGCGCCGCAAACTACCAAGGTCGTGCAATCAAAAAACCTCCGCAGATTCCAATATTCGAAGTACTTTCACTTTTGAAAGCACATATCTTAGAGAGTTTGATGTCAAAAGCTCTTTTCACTTTCCCCAATCTGTGCAAAGATTACTTCGACCTCTGTTCTATATGGATTGGTGCTTTTGAGACTTCTAAAAACCATGATAACGCCAAGTTAAGGGCCTATCAAGATTTACTAGAATCGTGGCAGCAAGAATCGAACTTGGAAAGTCACGAAACCCAAGACGTACTTGTTATTGCCAAAAAACTGGGCGGCGCGTTATTGATGGATACGGGTCGCTCAATGACGTCTATCTGGAACGCATTCAGGCAAGTACAGCCAAGCTCAAAGCACGACTGGGAAAGACTTGAACAGCTGTTGGTTGTCTCCAGAAAGTTTGACGATGTTGCTGACGGACAATTCTCTGATTCCTATGCGCTGATAGCTCAACTAAGAGATACCATCGGGGACCTCAGACTCAGTATTCTGTCTGGCGATACCTCAGATTTTGATGAGGTATTAGTTACTTTGCAGAAGGGTGTGGATCAACTAGACACCATATCGAGGCGGTTTTTAAATCCGAGAAAGCATTTCTTCAAACCTGAGTTTGATGCATTGTTACGTTTGGTCTGCAACGAAGGGCAAAAAATGGATTATGCCCTCAATAAAATTGCTTCGTACACCTCTATTTCCACAGAAACACTATTGAGCATGAAGCAAGTTTCGCAGGACCGTCCAGCAGTCTTTGATCTACTATGGAAAAAGACTCAAGGGCAATTTGAGTCTTCCACCATTTCCATCTTTGATAGTTCCACTTTAGAAAATGTTGCAAACAAAGCAATTTCATTCAGCAAGGTTATTGGGAGCCAATTGTCGCAGGCGTTAGAAGACGCTTTGGTATTACGGGATCAACTTGTTGAGTCATCGCATTCGATCGTCGGTCATCAACTGAATCTGTACAGAAATGCTCTCCTCGAGTGGTACAGAAAAATCGTCTCTCTACATGTTGAAGTAAAACCTAAAGCGACTTTAGGAGAAATTCAGGAGGCACTTTCCAACTACGAAAATACGTGGTTCAAGAATATCCACGAGCAATTCCTGTTGGCAGGTGCAGTGTCCGCCCTAGAATCAGATACCTTGTCCTCACTCGGTAAAGCATGGGTTTTGTTCTCTGCTGGCGCTTTGCAATTGTTCGTTCCCAGCACTTCTTTTGATCCAGCCATCAATGACTATGTCCTCTATGACAACTACATGATCAAGCAGTCACTGTCAAACGAGTTGTTGCGCAGTTGGGAATGCTGTCGAGTAGTCCTAAGTGGAGATAAACCCACAGCTATGGAGGAACTAATGAGCGAAGCCACCCATAATCATCCGCCAGCCAAGCCCAGAGTTTACAGACCGCAAAAAGCTATAGACCCATTGTTCGAGGAATGGGGCGCACTCATGAAATCTACAATTGGGGCAGAGCCTGTCGAGAGGCTACTTACGTCGCTAGAGGGGTTTGAGTCTCTTTCAGAAGGTCAGCTCAACCTATTCCAGCAAAATTCGTCGCAGTTTCTCGAGCGGTTAATATCAAATTATGGAGTGTACTCTGACTTGAACGAGATTTTCCGCGGATATGTTCTTGGTCTAAAATTTGGATTTGATCTAGTCAAACAGGGAAGGATCGACGCGCAGAAGAAGATGAATTTAAAGCCTTTATGGACCCTCGATCTGCATGTGTTGAGTAACCCTGAGCGTATCAACGACTCGTATGCTCAGCTGCAACCTCTTTTCAAGAGCTTTACGGTCGAGTCATTGTGCGTTGAACGCATTGCGAACTTTTACCTCAAGCTGTTCAGTTTCCACGGTAAGGATGTCCGGCTCGGGAACACCTTTGAGAATGCCCTTCAAACAATGTATTACAGGTGGTCCATGCGCCGCTTGAGGGATGAGAAGGAGGCTCAAGCTAAGGTTGGGGTTTACAAATTCGACGACGTCGACGCAGATGTCGAATCGGATTTCAGAAGACTTTTTCCAGATTATGAACAAGTTCTTTTGGTGGGCGAGGAGCCGTCATCAGAGTCCGTGAATGAAGAGGGTCTCGAAGATATCTATTACGATGTTGCTAAAACTTATCTAAGAACTTTTGGTGATGAACCTCCAGCTGATCTGCCAGAAATGATTAGCGATGGATGCCGGGTCAGTGATGCTCTAAAAGAAATTGGCGCAGCATGCAAAACGTGCTCTCCTGGCCCAAGCATCTTGATTTCGGTGTTAGGTCAGCTCACCCAGGAGTTGAAAAGTTTCGAGAGTCAAAAGCAGGTGAATGAATTGGACTTTTATCGTGGGTTTTCACTGTACGAAACAAAAAGGGCTGTGGCAGTGGTAGAAAAACTCTGGATTTCAACTAGCAACTTGCTGGCCCAATGGCCTGAACATTCTACACTTAATGATCTATTCCGGGTGTGCCAAGAGTTCATGAATTACTCCGGAAACACGCCCATCGCACGCCTCCTCCAAAAGATTGAGCAAATATTTACGATTGTTACCGAATGGGAGAAGTACGCGTCGGTCTCTGTTTCGTTGCACGACTCTGTGCGAGAACTCACTGATCTTGTTGTTTCGTGGAGAAGATTGGAGCTCCGTACCTGGAACAGCTTGTTTGATCACGAGCATTTGGCGCTCAACAAGACCATGGGTAAATGGTGGTTCTATCTTTACGAGACGATCACTCTTACGTTTTCGGAAGAGCAATCAGGAGATACAAATACTTTCGATAGAATTGCTAAGCTACTTGGATCTCTCAATGTCTTCTTAAGCAAGTGTAGCTACGGAGAGTTCAGTGGTCGCTTGGCCCTTTTGAGAGCATTTGCAAACCACGCCAAATTTTCGATGGGGCAGGATTCGAATGTCACCCAGGCTTTGTTTAACCTGATAACATTCTTTGATCAATTTTCCGCAACCATTGCCGAAGCTATAAAGGAAGGTAGAAAGAAATTGGAAAAAGAGGTTTCTGACGTGATTTTACTTGCCAGCTGGAAGGACGTGAATATTGATGCTCTCAAACAGAGCTCGCACCGGTCTCATAATAGTCTTTACAAGCTGGTGAGGAAATATCGCACTTTGCTTTCTCAAAATGTGTTCTCAGTTATTGAAAGCGGCCTACAAGGTAGTACACACAGAAGCTTCCAGACTGAAGGTTTTGTGGCGAGCAAAGCTAGTGATACTCCCTCTTTGGATATCAACGCTTTGGTGGTCCGCATCTCTAGCTGGGGTGATAGACCGGCTTTTTTGAAGAACTCGGAGCTGAGCTCCAGAAAAATGTTCAGCCACTGCTCATCAATAGAGTCAGAAGAATACCCTCAATTGACAGCGTTTGCGGATGACGTGAGTGCAGAGGTGCGTCGTTTGCGCGACGAGACACCAAAAGTGTATAACAAGAAGGAAAAGAAACTGCTGGCTGCTTTGAGAATTCAAAAATCAAAATTGCTGAATGACTCTTTGAAAGAGCTGAGAAGAATGGGTCTTAAGACCGCATTCAGACAAGATATACGGAAGGTTCAGGAATCAGTAACGTCTGTGTTAAGCTGCGTACAAAACTTCGAGGATTCTCCACTAGAAAAATGCGATTCCTACTTTTTTAGGATTCTTGAACTGATGCCACGTCTTCGCTTCGTCATCTCGAGCCCCGCGGCTGATGCTCCTCTCGCGCCTATCGAGAAAGGCTTAGCCGTGGTCGAAAATCTACTGTACTTTTTGATCACAAGCCGGAAAACCTTTCATGAATCCTCAAATAATTATGTGCGTCTCAAGAAACTATACGGAACCTTGGAGCAAACTTCCCAGTCGACTAAGGGTTTAATGCACGGATCGCTAGTGACAACCTTTGACAAATTCGCTTACATGTGTTCGTGGCTTCCAAAGATTTTACGCTATGCTCTCGACACGCTCATCATGACAGTATCAACTTCAGAATCCGGGTGGCTAGCTACTCTTCTCTCAGAGGGTATTGAGAAAACTTCTCAGTTCAAAGTGGCTAGTGAAAGACCAGTTTTGGACAGTGACTCTTCCACAGTTCTTACCGAGTTCAATGATTTTTGTGACGACTTCGTCGACAGGCTGTCAACAAACAGCTCAACTAAAACCGCTTTCATTTCCCAAGTGGTCATTGATTGGATCGCTGAGCATAAGGTATCTCACTACCATCCAGATTCATCAACAACCGATGTTAGTCTGGAAAACATTGAAAACGCTTTCCGTAAAGTGAGTACATCGATCATGCTCACAATTCAGCAACTTTTGGAAAGCCAAACAGAAAGAATCACGACGGAAGATGACAACTGGTTACTCAACTCTCATAAGAGGATCACCACTTTGTCGAGGAGTGTTAGCATTTCTAGAGTTTCGTCCAATGTTGAAAAAGCTCTTGGGTTGATTCAATCCCAAAATTTCTCCGTTGATCAGTCCCAGATCATAGTTGCTGTTGTGAGGTTCACAATGCCAATGATATCGAGATATTTCCAGTTTTTGGTATCTTTGATGAACAAAATAAAATCCGAGTATCATTCACTGTCCTATGCAACTTTCACCTTGGCGTCAATCCTTTACAATCTGGGCAAGAACGGTTTCTGCTCACCCAGTCCCCCCGAAGAAGAAACCGAGGACTCCAATCTCCAGGAAGGGACCGGGCTCGGAGATGGTGAAGGAGCGCAAAATTCTAAAGATGTCGAGGAGGACGAGGATCTTTTGGAAGATGCGCAAAAGCCAAACGAGGATCAAGACAAAAACGATAGCGAAGAAAACAGCGAAGATGATGCTGTCGATATGGATGGAGATATGGCAGGCGACTTGGAAAATGCTAGCGGCGGTGACGATGATGAGGGTAATGAGGAAAATGAAGAGAATGAAGACTTGGACGAGGAGGTTGACAACTTAGACGACGACGATCCAAACGCAATTGATGAGAAAATGTGGAATGAAGAACCCGAGGATTCTAGCAAAGAGAAGCAAGCAGACGACGCTCCAGTGAATTCTGCCAATGATGACGTTCAAGCCGCTGAAAACGAGAATGGCGATCAATCCTCAGAGGCCAAAAGACCTGAAGCTGAAGATGCTGCAGACGGTGAAGAAGAAGATGAAAGTGACAGGGATGAAGACCACTCGGACGCAGACTCTGATGAAGAGAATGACGCCGCTGGACAAGACGACGAGATTAAAAACGATGAAAATGGTGACATCGATAGCGCGGTGCCCGAAGTTGAAACAATGGACTTACCAGAGGACATGAATTTAGACTCAGGAGACGAGGACTCAATTGATAATGCCAGCGAAAGTGAAGATGAAGAAGGCTCTGGCGGCGAAAAAGAGGACGATGCTCTGAATAACACAGGAATGAACGACAAAGACGATGAAGAAGTCGGTGAGGATGACATTCAAGGGGACAAAGATGATGTTAATATGGAGGAGGAGGATGATGATGATGATGATCCAACCAATCCCGACGAGGGACCTGCCAATGAAGATGAAAATGCGCGTGATGACGAAATGGAAGATCAAAACTCAGAAACAGAAACAAATCCACTTGAGGAAGATTCTGCAGAGCTTCTTAACAATCAAAATGAGGAGATGGACAGTAGAGAGGCAGGTGGAGAAGAGGGTGCCGACGAGAATTTAGAAGGCCTAGACGGCGCAGATGACATGATGAATGTTGACAATGACGACTTCGACCCAAATGTGCAGCAAGAAAGCGGCGCGCAAGGTAAAGGCGCCGACGCTGTCAACAACCAAGAAGACGAAAATATAGGGGATTCCGGTAATGCTCAACAGGAAATGCAGGAAGATGCAGGCGATGCCCCTGAAGTTTCTAGACAAGAAGCCAAAGATAGTCTGAAGCAATTAGGTGATAGCTTGAAAGAGTTTCACAGAAGACACCAGGAGATCAAAGAAGCATCCAATAACGAAGAGGTGAAAGAAGAAGCGGCAAGCGCTAACGAGCGGCCTGACAGTTTCGAGCACTTGGATGGTCCAAATACTGATCATGACACACAAGCCCTAGGCTCTGCTGACAAAGACCAAACGACCACTGTCAACGACGAGATGGCGATTGATGATGAAGCGGAAGATCTAGAAGAAGAAGAAAATGAACAGACCGAAGAAGCTCTTCCCAAAGGCGAGGCTCTTCCTGAAGAAGAAAACGCCGAGCAAATGCCTTTAGAACAGGCCCATGACCGGGACAGTCAAGGAAGGGCTAATGGTTCACCATTGGAACTACTAGAGGATGCGCGCCAGCAGAAGACCGTCACTAACCCAGAGCCATTTGAAGCCGATAACAATGATTTAGACGATATCATAGATGCAATTGATCAAAAAGTTGTTCTCGACGAGGCCACCGCTGAACCACCTAGAACTTTGGAGGATGCTCGCAACCTTTGGAGAAAGAGTGAAATCGAAACTGCTGATCTAGCTGCTGGGCTAGGCGAACAACTGCGTCTCATTTTGGAACCCACATTGGCTACAAAGCTAAAGGGCGACTACAAAACCGGAAAAAGGCTAAACATGAAGCGTATAATACCATACATCGCATCTCAGTTCCGTAAGGACAAGATTTGGTTAAAACGAACCAAGCCAAGCAAACGCCAATACCAGATCATGATCGCCGTCGATGATTCCAAATCCATGAGTGAATCAAAGTCCGTGGACCTAGCGTTTCAGAGCATTTGCCTGGTTTCAAAAGCACTCACACAGTTGGAATCTGGAGGGCTTTCCATCGTAAAGTTTGGAGATACAACACAGGAAGTTCATCAATTTGATAAACCTTTTGGAAATGACGCTGGTGCTAAAATTTTCCAATGGTTCGACTTCCAGGACACTAGAACAGACGTCAAAAAATTGGTAGCTGAGTCTATTCGCATTTTTGACCGTGGTCGGAACCTAAATAACGCCGATCTGTGGCAATTGCAGATAATTATCTCTGATGGTGTTTGCGAGGACCACGAAACGGTTCAAAGGCTGGTTCGTCGCGCCCGAGACAATAAAATCATGCTAGTATTCGTTATCATCGATGGCATCAATACATCGGAATCGATAATGGAAATGAGTCAGGTCAAGTATGTTCCAGATAGCTTTGGAAACCTTCAACTAAAAGTAGAGAGATATCTCGATACTTTCCCGTTTGAATTTTATGTGCTTGTCCGCGATATCTCAGAGTTGCCAGAAATGTTGTCAGTTATTTTACGCCAGTATTTTTCTGAGCTTGCATCTCACTAGAAAAACGCGTATTGAAACTGAAGTCGTCTATTCGTTCCCTGATTTAATGGGATCGACAGAAATCTATAGAAATTTGTAAGAAGCTGATATCGATGTTCAAATTCGGGCCAACAGACCTCGTTGTCTGAATCAAGCGACATTTGCGGAAATTATATGAAATGTGCTGCTTTGGTGACATTTCAGAATCATCATCGAAATAAAGCTTGATCATAGCAGCTTTTTCTGGTCCCGATTCATGGTAAATTTGCGATATATTCAATGGTCTGGTACCGCTTACAGCTTGCTCTTGTATTATCAGATGCCCAGCGACAGATCGTCAAGCTTCAGATTGTCACTGTGGTCTTACTCCGTCGCTGCCATTGGTCACGGGACAGCGCTCCCACTGATTTTGTAAGCCAATTGAGAAGAAAAACCAAAGGTTACCTGGAATCTGTCACTAAAGATCTCACCGGTAGTTCAGGCCAATTCAAAACTGCCAGGTACCTTAAGTTTCTTGCATAGTCTTCCAACTGTAATGAGAGTATCACTTCATACTAAACTGTCATTTCATGAACAGTTGCTTTCAAATGACATGACCCTGTTCACAAGACTAAGGGCTCAAGATCCTTCCTGGTCAATTTCAAGCATTTCGACATAGAAAACCATTTGTACACCTATTTTTCGTCTCTGAAAAATTCAATCGGACGTAACTTTACCTGCACCGTACGTCTCTAATAATTTCAACAAGGTAACACAATAGTTATTCAAATGGTATATTATTCAATTTTCAACATCATATTCAGCTCTTACACGGACCATAAACGTCTTTCAAAGTGACCTCCCCAAAACCTAAACGCTATTCTTGCGATTTACCCTCAGGCTGGAAGATTTAGATCATCAGTGACGAAAGTTTGTTCTGTCACTATAAAAGACAGGTACTCGACTTCGGACCATCGCATCTGATGACCACTTATCTCGATCCAAACAAGAAACGGTGAAAGGAAATTTTTAGACCGTGAGCTTGTTTCTATTTATCCCTATTCTCCCACTGTAGTACAAATGATTTCTGAAAGAATTCTGTACCAGAAGGCACAGCATGCTTTCTAATTTTCCGTTAAAATGGTCAATCTTGAAGTAGCACGAATTATAAAATGATGATACAACCACAATGCTTGAAGAGTAACATCGCTGTGAGCATTATGATTTCTCAATAGACTACAACGGTATCTGATATTTTTCGTATTGGTAGTATTTGGTAAACACTTTGTATAGTATATTATGATCTTAACATCGTAGCTGGAAACAGAAAATTTCTTGAGTGAGTTTTCCATTCTTGGGAGTTCGAAAAGAATTGAACTAAGTGCTAGTTAGTTGAATTCAGTTGGTCTGGTGCGACTTTTGTTTGTTGCTAGCTCTTTTCATTGATAAATTGCCGGGCGAAATCAGTGCTCATTGTTTCTTGTCTAGCTCATCGCCGCGATGCCCAAATATGTGCCCAACGTTAAATACTACAAATACCCACTGCCGATCCATCCGCTGGATAATTTGCCAGAACTAGTATTACACAACCCGATTTCATGGGTGTTCTGGCTTTACAGCTACGTTTCTAGCACCAATCTGCTGCCATCCAAAGTACATGTCAAGTTTTCAAGCGGTAAGCATATAACGGTTGCAGACCCAGACGAGATGCTGTATTTATGGCGTAACGGGTTTTTCGGCACCGCTCAATTATCTCGAAGTGAGCCAACTTGGAAGGAGAGGACTTTGAATAGGCTAGGGCTGTTAGAATCGTCCCGCGCTCTGGAGCATGTCACTGAGCAGAGAAGACTGCAGAGACTGGAATTCAAACGAGAAAGGGCCAACTTCGAAGCCGTTAAACGTGAATTAAGGCATCAAGGAGTTGAAGAGTCGGAAATTACCAACCAAGAGCGGAAATTTTTACAGTCGCTAAGAGAACAGGAAACACAGGACCAAGAAACAACAACTACAGATGTACAATTTCGCGAAGCCGACGCAGAGCTGTTCGATGACAACAACAAAATTGTGGATCTAGAAGTGCTGGAGCTAATGCCTGTGGAAGCCATGTTTTTAACTTTCGCACTTCCGGTACTCGATCTACCGGCACATTCCTTGGCCCGTTCTCTTGTGGGCAATAATCCTTCTTACGCTGACATCAACGATCTGTGCACAAAATATGCTGCGTATCATCATTACAGATCTCACGGATGGTGCGTACGATCGGGAATTAAATTCGGATGCGATTTCCTGCTTTACAAACGTGGGCCGCCTTTCCACCACGCTGAGTTCGGTATCATGGTCCTCAACAGCGACGATTCTATGGACTACACATGGTACGCCAGCAGTGCAAGGGTTGTGGGAGGAGCCAAGAAAAGCTTTATTTTGTGCTACGTTGAGTTACTGATACCGCGCGAAGAAGCGTTGCTGCTGTGGCAGCAAGGTAAATTCGCTCGCTTGTTTGCCAGCTACAAAATGGGCGAGGTAATGTATAGAAGATGGGTGCCGGGTAAAAACAGGGATTAGACTTAACGCAGCGGTCTTTCTTTATTTCGGTGGGTACAGATGTGTTAACCTCTATAGATGCAAATATTGATTGATATTGATGATGATGATGATGCCCCGGATCAGACAGGCAGCTCAAGACGAGCCTTTAAAAGCGTTTTCAACCCACCCACAGTCTCTCAAGCCCTTCGAACGAGTTCTGGGGCCCTTTGCAGGATCATCATACAGCGCATTGAGCGTTTCGTCCTGCGTCGCAGGCTTGGAAATGCAAATATATTGGCCCTCTGGAAGCGCACATCTCAGTTGAGATCTCGGAAAAGGACAGGGACAGTCCTCAGCTCTTTTTACACACGCTAGTGTATCGGGGCAGAGGTACTCCCCACAATCACTGTTCAGAACTTGATCTTCATATGAAATTGGTGGGTGTTGCTGCTGTTGCTGATGCTGCTGTTGTCCACCAAAATCAAAGAAAAAGGCCGACACAGACGTGAGAAGAAGCGCCCAAATTGCGAACATATTTAACGCTATATATACTGATACTCAATTGACTGATTAAACGCTGTTAAGCGGGTGTCTTGAAACCTATTTTGGTATGGTTTGGCTGTCATCAACCCAAGTAACAAGAAGTATTGGAAATTTATTGAATTACACCATATACATGGTACTCATCGAGTCAACGAGTACCAACAAAACAACGTATAACCGAGCTTTGAAGGCTTTATAGAGCTCTTTAAAGCATGTTTCTCAAGGTTAGACAGTTTCAGGATGCTTATAATCGAATTCTGAGGTATTCTTCGTCGCATTCGGCTTGTCAATTGGTAATTTTTGTATCGTGTTTGAATATCGACGCACTGTGTGCCAGTAAAATACTTGCCAAACTGTTCAAGAAGGAGCTGGTGCAGTTGCAGTTGGTGCCCGTATTTGGTTACGCGGAGCTCAAAAAGTTCTACGAGAAGCTAGACGATAATATCAATAGCGTCATCTTCGTAGGATGCGGTGGAATGATAGACGTGGAGGAGTTTTTGGGTATCGAAGAACAGGACGAAGAAATTGAGGATCCTACAAGACGTAAAATCTACGTGCTAGATACGCATAGACCTTGGAACTTGTTCAACTTGTTCAGCTCACGTATGGTTACCTGTTTTGACGACGGGACAGTAGAGGAAACGCTGCATTCGCAAGAGGAGGCATATCTCAAACTGATAGAACTTGAAAACCAGGAGGATGCAGCTTTAGAAGACGACGAAGATGAGGAAGATAGCGATGGACAGGATACCGACGACGACAGCGGTAATGCTACGGCGGACGATGATGATAATAACAGTAATAATAATAATAATAATCATAATGACGACGATGACGACGACGACGATGATGATAATAAAGCTTCGAGAACTCCCAAACGGCCCAGCTCACACGGACAAGACTCCAGAAAGGAAAGAAAAACGCGAAAAAAGCTCATGAATCAATACGAGGAGATTATCGAGGACTATTATGCCCAAGGTACCTCCGTGTCAAACTCAGTGTCCGCTCAGGTCTATTCACTTTTGTCTGCACTCGGAGAAACAAGCATATCATACCTGTGGTTAACAATTCTGGGGGTTTCTTCTCTGGATGCTGCCTACCCACGGATCTATAACCAAATTTTGCCGCTCTTGCAAGACGAGGTTCGGCGTTTGTCGCCGCATGAGACACATAAGACGCCTGACACACTTTCGTTAGAGATCCAGCCCGATTACTATCTATTCATGTTGCGGCACTCATCGTTGTACGACAGTTTCCTCTACTCTAACTACGTCAATGCCAAGCTTTCGCTTTGGAATGAAAACGGCAAGAAAAAGCTACACAAGATATTCGCGCGCATGGGCATTTCGTTGTCCACGGCTCAAGAAAATTGGTTGTATATGGATAACAGCGTCAAAAGAGAGCTGGGGACTATTTTTGATAAAAGTCTGGAAAGGTACGGCCTTCAAGAAATTGTACGTGATGGATTTGTGCGTACTTTTGGATACCGTGGTGCTATAAGTGCGAGCGAATTCGCGGAGGCGATAACAGCGCTACTTGAAGTTGGGCAAGAAGTCGATGCCAAGGACACTACAAAACGTGATGGTTCTGCTACAGAGCAGTCAAACACCGATTTGGAAGAGGTCATCACACGCAGAGAACGAAAATGGGTCAGTAACTTCTGGCTGAGTTGGGATGCATTGGACGACAATATAGAATTGATGCGACGTGGTGTAAAACATGCACAGTATTTGCAACGTGCAATCTTCAACACGGGGATGGCCATTTTAGAAAAACGGCTTATCAAGAACCTGCGGTTATATCGATTATGTGTCTTGCAGGATGGACCAGACTTGGATTTGTACAGAAATCCACTAACGTTGATGCGATTGGGGAACTGGATTTTAGAGTGTTGCGCTGAAAACGATGCTCGACAGTTATTGCCTCTGGTTCTTGGCAGCTTTGACGCTTCAGCTGACGTATATTTGGTAGCCGGACTGGCACCTAGGTATCCGAGAGGTATCGATAATCTGGAAAGTCGCAAGCCGCTCTTGAATAATTTCAGCGTTGCATTTCAGCGGATAGCTACAGAGACTGGAGCCAAAGTAAGGATAGACAATTTTGAGAGTTCCATCATCGAAGTGCAGCGTGACGATTTATCGTCATTTCTCGAAAGGTTGACTCTCAGTGGGCTTCTCTGAGGAACAAAGTACAGAGATCCGCACATTTTCGGGAGGGGGGGGGGGGGGGGGCATCAAAGCGGTATACAACGCATGAACTGTAAAGTGAAAACAATGGCACTTGAAGATGATGGACGAGCAAGTAAGTGACAAAAGCTACCTTCAAAACCACGTTTCGAATTTTTGAAAAACGGAGGTAACACTACAAAACTGAACGCAAATAAGAATCCACCTTAGCATCGCAAAACGGTCCTTTTTATAGCCGCCCTTTCCACTTTGACGCTTTTTGGTCAAAAGTTCGAGAGTTTATTGTATAGATGTGTATATATTATATATATTAACCGTCGTTACTTCTTAATTCTTTACCCTACAGATCAAGATCACAAACTTTGACTGTTAACACCATCGAAAGCATCGAAGAGGCATCTGTATTGTATGCCTAGAAAGCATTTGGGCTCACCAGAGCAGCCCAGCTTCGAGCTGCCGTCTTTGCCGCCATGGAGAACGCCCAAAATAAAGATATTGCATCACACACCTTCAAAAGGCCGATCGTTGTTAGACGATCGGGATATCTTTGAATCACCGAGAAACGCCATAGAGGATGCTGCTGCGTCAAGTCACCAACGGCGGGCCAAAGATCCAGAAGTTTATGACTTTACACCATTTTGTGACAAAAAGCTGCTGGCAGCCAGTAAACTCGACAACATGCTTAGTTCAGAAAGCGCTACGCATTGTCTGGTATTTCACAAGGACAAACATAGGGCTTTAGAGACCGCTGGTAAGAAAAAATTCAGGCCGGACCTGGATTTGTGGTGTTGTGACAGCTCTGAGGACGAGCAAGAAGAAGAAAAAGAAGAAGAAGAAGAAGAAGGTGAATCGTCTTCTTTGGTGGACAATTCTTGTAACACTCACCTCAATAAGAAGAGCACCAGAGATCATTACAGGCAGCAGCAGCACCACCAATATTCTTTCTCCACAGCGCAGCATCTATTGCACCCCAACGTTCGCTCTCGATTTGACACCGGTGTGTCTGCTGAAAAGAGCACATTGCGACAGTTTTGGAATGGTTCAGATGCGGTGGAAGCGTTGGAACGAAGTCAGCTGCACGACATCCACTCGCTCCTGCTTCAAGAACAAGACCTAATTAACAAACACCAGCGTCAAATCCAGCAAAACGAGCCTGTCTTACCAGAGACCGAGCCGGATTTCTACAGATGGCTACGCAAGTATTGTCAAAACGTTTCAGATAGAGACTCATGGGTTTGGACACCGCAATTGGATATCTTTGGTGGTCCTGGTGGTCCTAGTGCTGGTAGTGCGAATTATGTGACGCCCGATTACGTCAGCACCGACGTATCCTCCAACACGTGAAAAGCATGTGCACATAGTACACGTGATAGTCACGTGATTTTATCAAAAGGGGTCCATCTCAGCGCTCCTAAATTTAAACAAACTAAAAAGTGACTTACTGACTCAAGTTTTCTGACTAAACTTCAAATCCGACAGAGCAGAGAAACCTTGCTTTAAACTGGCAATTGCTCGACTTACTAGTTCTAATTAGGGTTTCGATCTCCAAAATGAACATCATCAAGTTACAGGTATGTTTTTTCCGATTTTAACTAGGTTAAAAACCGGCCAACTAGATCTGGGCTTAGACCCAACAACGCCAGCAAAATACTAACGCTCGAAACCAACATGGGTTGTTACAGAGAAAGTTTCCTGTTTTGACACAGGAAGATATCTTCCAGACCGTTGAAAAGTTTCGGGAAATCGACGTTGAAGACAATGGATGGGTAGAAAAGGGTCAATTGCTAGCAGCAGTATCGAAGTCCGGGGAGGCTTCTTACGATGAGGCTAGAGAGACTCTCAAACAGGTCGGGGTGGATGCCTCGGGTCGTGTAGAGTTGGACGACTACGTTGAGCTCATTGCTAAGCTCAAGGATACAAAGATTGGGCCTCCTCCAACCACCAGTTTTCAGACCGCTTCAGCTCCCGTAAACGTTGCCGTAACACCAGTGCGTACCGGATTACAGCACACGGGAACCGGAGCACAGGCCAAGATTATCGTTGGTGGCTCCACTACAGGCAGTCAACACACCATCAATGAAGAAGAAAGGACAGAATTCACAAAACACATTAACAGTGTCTTGGCTGGGGACTCCGATATCGGGTACAAGCTGCCCTTCGCTACTGACACTTTCCAGCTGTTTGACGAATGTAGAGACGGTCTGGTTTTGTCGAAATTGATCAATGACTCGGTGCCAGACACTATTGACACAAGAGTTTTGAACTGGCCTAAAAACGGCAAACGTCTCAACAACTTTACCGCGAGCGAAAACGCCAACATTGTTATCAACTCTGCCAAGGCTATTGGATGTGTCGTTGTGAACGTGCATTCAGAGGATATCATTGAGGGTAAAGAACACCTTATTTTGGGTCTTATTTGGCAAATTATCCGCAGAGGTCTATTGAGCAAAATCGATATCAAGCATCACCCAGAACTGTACCGTTTGCTAGAAGACGACGAGACCCTTGAGCAATTTTTGAGGCTTCCTCCCGAGCAAATCTTGCTCCGCTGGTTCAATTACCATTTAAAGCAGGCTGGTTGGGAGAGAAGGGTTAGCAATTTCTCCAAAGATGTGGCTGACGGTGAGAACTACACCATTCTTTTGAACCAGTTGGCCCCAGAATCGTGTTCGCGCGCTCCTTTACAAACCTCCGATCTATTACAAAGGGCGGAGCAAGTTTTGCAGAACGCCGAAAAGTTGGATTGCAGAAAATACTTAACCCCTAGTTCTTTGGTGGCTGGCAATCCAAAGCTAAACTTGGCGTTTGTTGCACATTTGTTCAACACACATCCTGGATTGCAGCCCATCGAAGAGTCTGAAAAGCCAGAAATTGAAGAATTTGATGCCGAAGGCGAAAGAGAGGCAAGGGTTTTCACTTTGTGGCTCAATTCGTTAGACGTCGATCCTCCTGTGGTATCGCTGTTCGAAGACTTGAAAGACGGTTTGGTCTTGTTACAGGCTTACGATAAAGTGATGCCTAGTGCTGTGGACCAGAAAAATGTCAATAAACGTCCTGCTTCAGGAAATGAGCTCTCTAGATTTAAGGCTCTAGAAAATACCAATTACGCTGTGGATTTAGGTAAATCTCGTGGATTCTCACTGGTAGGTATTGAAGGTTCAGACATCGTCGACGGTAATAAGCTTCTCACCCTCGGCCTAGTATGGCAATTGATGAGGAGAAACATTGTCAACACGATGAAAACTCTGGCCACCAATGGCAAAGAGCTCAGCGATTCCCAGATTCTGAAATGGGCTCAAGAACAAGTCACGAAGGGTGGGAAAACCTCACATGTCAGATCTTTCAGCGATTCTGCTTTGTCCAGTGGTCATTTCCTCTTGGACGTGTTGAATGGGATTGCGCCTGGTTATGTTGATTATGATCTAGTGACTGCTGGTTCTACGGAAGAAGATAGATACGCCAACGCTAGATTGGCTATCTCTATTGCGAGAAAGTTGGGTGCTCTAATTTGGCTAGTTCCGGAGGACATCAACGAGGTCCGTTCGAGGTTGATTTTAACGTTCGTCGCTTCGCTGATGGCCTTGAAGCAATGAGCTCAAGTGCATTTGCAGTTAGTTGAACCTTGTATTCTATATGTAGAAAAAAGATATGAAGCCTACCAGAAACAATTTAGACCTGTCTCGAATTGGTTATCTGATTTTTCAATTTTTCGTTCCACTCATCTTTTAGCTGATTGATGTAGGCGTATACGTCTTGTGTGCCTGTTGGATCTATTTCTCCCGTGCGAACGTATTCCCTCCCATCTTTGTGAGTGGCAGAGCCGTACTTTACATTTTGCTGCTCGAATACTGGGTTTGCCAATGTCGCAACGTAAACAGGTGCATTCGCAGCACGATATCCGTCCACATTATGCCAGGGTGATCCTAGAAATCTTGCCATGTAAAAAAGGAAAAGCATGCCGTAGTAGCTGAAGACGTTCAGATACTGAAAGAAGGAATGACTGATGAAAATACCCGGCTGTACCACAAACTGGTTGATGGAATGATTTTTCAAGTCTTTGTAAGTTGCCAAATGTAGCAAATCGACAAGTCGTTTCGAACCTTCATAGGAGGCTGGACTTCTCAGCAACTGTATGTCGTCTAGAGAAAGATATTTTGGATCTGACATGATACTCGAAATCCAAACCACAACAGCCCGACCCGCTTGCAATTGAGGAATCAACTTCTGGATGAGATAGTAAGGCCCGAACACATTGGCCTGAAATACGAGACCCAGACCGTCCGCTGATTTCACACCAATACGCTGCAGTTTATAAGTGGGGTTGGTCACAGCGTCTATCGGGTTGCGCACCACTTCTTTGACTGCACCTATCCAGTCGATACCTTCGTATACACCCTGCGCAGCGTTCACAAAAAAATAATGGATCTCCTTGTACTGTTTGTTAAGATCATAATACGCACCTAAGACGCTGACCATATTAGTGAAGTCCACTAAAAGGTAATCGTAATCGACCGGTCCAGTTCTCTTCGCTTGCACAACAAATTTCTGAATTTGATCAATTACCTCTCTAGCCCTGGGCAATGTTCGAGAAGTCACCACGATAGTCAACCGAACGTCTTGTTCTACTTGCTCTATTAAGCGGTAGGCCGTGTTCAAACCCAAATTGCTGAGATTGGATGTTAGTCTTATGAGGACCTAACTACCTCGAAAAGAACGCAAATTCCATACCTGTTTGTGCCCGTAATAACGGCAACTTTTCTCGTTGAAGACATGGTTATGGAAAGCACTTCTATAGCTCAATTGTGGTGTGCACACCTGTCTTGTTGCAGTGCTATAGTTGTATTCAGTTCATCCAGATGGGCTCATTTCATAGAGCCTAAACGAAATTTCAGTTCTTCAATCCAAATAAGGTAGTTATTTCCACATTGGGAAACATGCCGAAAAGGGTTCGAGATTCTTACATAAGCAATCACATCACGTGACGTCGAACATATCAATACACTGACAGCCGCATCCAGAAGGACATTCGATGCTCTGCTCCCACCACGATTTGGCACATTGTGCGTGCATTACATGCTGACAGTTACCGCACACAGTAGCTCTTCCCAAGACTTGTAGTTCGCAGTAGTTGCAAATGCGGGTAGTCAAAAAGCTTATTTTATTATTCAGTGCTTTGTAAGAAACTCCCGCATAACTCTTTTCTGCCCGAAGGTCTAGTCCATAGCCCAAAGAATGATGCCACAGGTCAGGCGTAGTATTCTCTTGTTTACTATTAAATTGCAAGAGTTCCGCCCTGTTAATAAGAAGACCCCAATAAAAAAGTAGCTCCGAGTACTGGTATCTGTAGGAGCGGTATTTGGGTTCATCGCTGGGATCCAAAAGAGATGGACTTCTACCCCCAAGGAAGCCAAGTTCACTGCTGTTCATGATCTCAATTCTAATGTCAGGTAAAAGGGAATGCTGAGCTATCACCTCTGAAGGAGTTAATGTATTTGATAATCGCGGCTTGCGGTTCTTGACAACATGCTGGCGCGGCGAAAAATAGTCCTCAGATCTGATCGACGGCGCAACCGAACCTTGACGAGACTGTGAGAAATGACTTTGGTCCTCGTATTCAAAGGTAATGATGTTGGCTTCACTCGACCTCGCGCCAACACTGTCGCGTTTTGTTGAAGGCGGATCCATTAGTATGCAGCTAAACATGGCCAGCATCTGAACATTTTTGGATCTTTCCAAAAACTCCATCACGTCTTTGATAAACTGCTTATCGCCCTCACCATTTTGATGCCACCCAAAATTGGCATTATGCCGTTCGTCGCGGTCAATCAGAAGATTACCAACCATTTTCCAGCAATGGGCAATATTCTCAAGTCCGTAGTTCCCCGCGACATTGGCATTGTGCTTACAAACAGCTTCCAACGAGTCCCCAGTAAAGATATATTCAGCTGCAAGCTGTCTTTTATCCGCGATCAAATGGCTGAAGTCTTGAATGAAAACAGCATTCTTTGATTTCGCGACAGACACATTGCTTTTTCCATCATCCGATGCAACAGAGGCCAACGATTTACCAAAATTTGAAAATACTGGCATCTTGGTCCTAAGGGTGATATCTGTACGCATGATATCGTTCCAATCATCATCACCAAAGCTATCAAAGCTGGCGTCAGAATCGCTATCATTCCCAGAAATTCCCGTTTCACTGTTGTGGGCAGAGGAAGCTGAAAGGGTTTCCACATAACGTTTAGGTCTTTTAGGGACATGTGGTTTGTTCTCATCGTAGAGTTGTTCTGGTAAATTCTCAGTGTGAATTCCAACCGAACCGCGCGGCCCCAGTCTTTGAGTGCCTTGCTGCTTCTTTTCTGGCTTACTCTCAGTGGTGAAAAAGCAAACTAGTTTTCCCGAGGAGGTCCAAGTTGCGCCGCATCCTTTTGGGATTGGTGTGGAATCAAGATCCAAGGCGTGGGCAGAGCGAGAAACATAACCATCGTTGCTGCTTTTATTATCGAGATCCTGTTCATCTTCGTCAGATGTTCTGGAAGTAACAGAAATAGCACCCGATCTCATGTCCGAACTCTCTAAAGAAGACAAATCATTTATTCCCAGAGAATCAACAACGTCCAAGTTCAATAGTTGCTCTTCCTCTTGCAAAACATCGAGATTTATTTTCTCGCCTAACAGGAAGCGCAAGCAAGGTTCTAAACAGAATTTTCCTAGATCAGTATGTCTGCGAGAAATTTCTTGAAGTTGATCCGTAATCTCTTCGATCTTTTTCGAGTCCAGCTCGCGATTTTCCTCAATTTTGAATCGCGGTGGACTCTTAAATGGATAGTTTGGTGGGAAGACGCAATCTATACGTAAGAACACCAGATCATCTGGATTTTGTTCAGACCAGGGCCCAGATAATGTCAGTGTTAAGCTCCCGGTGGATACGGAAATTCGTTCGAAAACAACTTTAGGAAATTTGTGGCCGATCACAGTGACTTCTTCACCCAGGTTTCGTAGCTTGTCGAGATCAAAGAGGCTCCGCGGTGATTCAGCATGATGCATCCTTACGCCCGAAACCCACGCAAGGTGGTTGATTCTGTTTTTGTCATGAAATTCTTTAAGTCCTGAACCGGTAACGAATCGTTCCTTGGGGAAATGGGCATGACTCGATAAATTCTGCGATCTTAGCGGCTCTTGACGGAACGTGCTATAATCATACTCGGTAAATGGATGCTCAAGACTTCGATGCCGCTGAAAATCGACTTTTTCATAGGTGCTTTCATTTACCGGCCACAGTTTCAGATCGTTATCTTTGGACCATGTCACCAGCTGGAAATCCCGGTCATCCACTGTTGATCCGCCGCTATATTTCACTCTCCACAGAAAATCTGAAACGCGATCGGTATGTCCTTTGAAAACATAGATGGGTTGAAGCTTCGACACTGCACCGGGTTCACTCTCTGTGACGTTACTCGACAAGTACACAGAATTATTACCACCAACGAAAGGCATAACGCAGAATCCTTTCCCGAACGGCAAGTATCGGCCTTTCGCTACCGGAAAGTCTGTCACCACCGTTCGCTGTGGTTCTTGTAAGCTTTTCGAATAATCCCAAAATTTGACAGTACCGTCATTGGCGCAGGACATAATCTCTGTTTCACTAGCGCGATTGAAGTCAATACTGTTGACGTTATTTGAGTGACCTTTAACAACGTGTAGTGGGGTGCAGCCCTTTCGTAGATCCCAGATGAAAATATCGTTGGCATGAGCCGATGCCATCACATTTGGGTTCTTGAAATTCCACTTAACCTGCGATGCCCCCGCAGACCATACGCTTGCACTATAGTAAGCTCTTCGAGGCGAACGCATGTCCCATGAATGCACGTAGGCATCGATTGAGCAAGTAGCCAGAATTTCGGGATGCTGAGGGTGGAAGTTGATATCCGTTATGGCCCGAAAATGGCCATGCAGTACATGCTCGATGGCATTAGACGAGCTTCTTGACAGATTCCACACCAATGCCTTTTGATTAGATGTTGAGACCACCCATGAAGATTTCGACGCATGTGGCGACCACTGCACATCGGCTACTTCCCACGAAGTAAGATGATGCAACCAACGTGGAGCAGAAAAGGGGTCATCCAAGTCCACAACGTAAAGTCCTTGTTTACTCGCCAAAACAACATCTCTTCCCGATGGACTTACGGAAAGAGCGTTGAACCCACCATCGACCCTAAGAGACAGTGATTTACCAAAAGTGCTCGAGTCGTGTGCATTTTCCGCTTGAGAGTATATAGTCATTCAGTAACAGCCCCCAAGGCATATGTGATAAAGACTTTAGTCCTAGTTTTCATTGATTAGAACAACCACGGGCGGCTTTGAACAACTTGAACTCATCATTTAAACTATCTTAGTAGGCATCATGGCAAACGGAATCGAGCTTGACCAGCAGTTTACGTGAAGAGTGCAACACCAATCGTTATGGCTGGAAATTTGACATCGACAGCACAACATCAGTGAGATGGTCTTAGATCAACTGAATTGTATTTATGTAAGGATTTCGAGTAGGTGACAGTCCACTGCTTTATAATTATGTTGGACGCATGTCAGAGAAGTAGGTGATGGGAGGCTTGACTACCCTTTAATGACAGTAGTCTTTATTCAACCTATTGGGCGAGAGCATCTTGAATGGCTTTGAAAGGCGCTTTGAAGCCTGTCCAGAGCTTAAATTGAGCCACACCTTGGTAAATTAGCATCTGGACACCAGGAATTACCTGCCATCCAAATTTGGTGTCGGCAATGGTCATTAGTGGAGTCACACTAGGCTTGTAAGCCGCGTCGAGAAGTGTTGGAGAAAACTTGACATGTTTGGACTTGGCCAATAGTTTTTCAACTCTGGCAAGCAGACTATCGTCCAAAGGCTTGTCAGCCGGTACACAACTCACCGCCAGCCCGACGTTATCTTCAAGAATAGCGTCGACTTGCTCAGGAGTCTCCAATACCTTGATATTGAAGTTGGCCGGGAAATGGTCCTTCATTTCGTAGGACTTCTGCACTGTCCTGTTGACAGTGTAAATCGTAGGGCAACCCAGCTTATGAAGGGCGTACACGGCAGCACGAGATGCACCACCAGCACCAACAACAAAACCGGAGGCACCACTAACATCCTCTGGAACACCTTGTGCGAGGAATGAATCGTAGATTCCAATCCAGTCGGTGTTATCGCCAAGGAACTTGCCATTTGCTGGCACAACCGTGTTCACGGCCCCCACCAGCTTTGCAGATTCAGAGAGTTCATCCATGTACTGCATGATATCCAGCTTCAGTGGGATGGTCACTGCCAGTCCACCGAGATTTGCCATGGACAGGATAGAGTTCTTGACCTCTTCTACCGAAGTAGTCTCGAATTTCTCGAAGGTGTGTGGGAGACCTAAAATTTTGAAACCCAAGTTGTGCATGTCAGGAGATCGGGAATGTCCTAATGGCGATCCAACGACGTACAGCTCTTTGGCAGGCATACCTCCCAGGGTCGAGTAGATCTGATTTATCTGGGCTAAAGTCAGCTGACCAGGAGCAGAAGCTGAAGGTAGCAGACTAGACGTCACTGGAGTAAGCACAGTGTTCACCACTCTAGAAAATTTGCCGGCATCTGTCATGTTAATGGCAATTAGTGGCTTCTGTGTGTGAGCCGATCTGAAGCGTTCCAATTTGAGGTTATCTTCAAAGCTTTTCGCAGTGCCAACAAACTTGATAATATCCAAATCTAGCGAGAGAGCATGGTTATATCTATTTTCCCACTCAGCGTCTTCCCAGTCGAACTTTGCATCAAAATCATGGTGAGAGCCGATGATTTTAGTGTTCTTCTTTCTGTTAACAAGCTGATATTGGAGTTCAACAGAGGTTGTTAATTCGAGGTCGATAAACTCAACACCCGATTTTAATGCAAGCTGGAAAAGCTGAAAGAGCTCTTGCTGACGATCATCAGGGAAGCGACCGCCTTGACTTTTGGTCCTTACTGTGAAAATGACCGGTAGGTTATCGGTGGCAGCGCGTAACACGCTTAGTTGCTGAGCAACAAAAGTCAAATCGAAGCTCTTTAGGTGATCAACACGAAGTTCAACAGCATCGCATCCGTACGTTATATCGGAAAGTACATCCTTGTGTTGGGACAGATCTTCAAAGGTCAAACAAACAAAAGCAGATCTGTCTCTTGGGATGATAATTTCGCGCTTACCAGTAATGGTACGAATGAAAGCGCCAAATGATTTTCTCAACTGACCAAATTCTTGAGGGGTGCCACAATGAGGCGAGTAGAAAACGTAATTGGAGCATTCATTATACCATTGTTGTCTTCTGTTCCACACGTCTCTGATGTCCTCAGAATAGGCTGGTCTAGTAGGATCGCTTTGCAAAAAGTTAATAGTTTCGTCGATATCACGATGCAAATGCAAAACAATACCACCTTGATCGGCGAAGGCCTTCAAAGCTTTCCTTGATTCCGCATTTTCAACAATACCGCCTCCAGTAGACACAACATAACCGTTACTGTTAGCTGAAATGGTGCTTTTGAAAATCTCAGCCTCAGTTTTACGAAAGGCGTCCCATCCTTTCTCCTGAACAAATTCCTTCACAGAGCCTTTCTGATATTGTTCTTCAAACACTGTATCAAGATCCAAAAATTTGTAGCCCAAAGCATTGGAACACCAGTGACTTAAAGTGGTTTTGCCAGCAGCTCTCATACCGATGATAACAACGCTCGTTCTTTGGCCCTGCAATGTGGTAGCTAGAGGTTCAGCACCATCTAGAGAGGCGCCCAATTGTGTATGTAGAACGTCCCACCAACCGGGCCATGTTTTGCCCGTACAATGTCTTTCTAGTATTCTTACTGGCTTATTTTGTTGCTGCGTCGTAGATTTGATGGTACCCGCTAGAAGCGAACAGCTCATTGCGACACGATGGTCATCATAAGAGTCAACAGACGTGGGCACCTTGAGATCTTTCAAAGAGTTCACACCATGGACTTGAATACCATCAGGTAGTTCATTCGCTTTTACGCCAAACTTTGCTAATTCAGTGACCATCGCCAAGATTCTATTACACTCTTTGACACGCTGGTTTGCGATGCCTTCAATCGTAGTAACATTGGAAGTGTCTGCACCCTCATTGTGCGCAACGGCGGCAACCATACAAGCAGTTAAGAATGCATCAGTCATAGGCTCCATATCGACATGTAGAAGGGGTTTCAACGTGCCTAGGGGTGGTCCTGTTACTGTTGTCGAGGATTCTGTTTGCTCGACCAAACATCCCATTGGCTTCAACACGTCACGGGCAAACCTGGCATCACCCTGTAGCGATTCAAAACCGATGTTTGGCACAGTCACAGTGGTTCCTGTCATTGCGGCATAGGCCAAAGGATAAGTGGCGGAGGAAGCATCACTTTCAATGACGTACTCTGGAGGATTGACATAGCTTGCTTTAGGAATGTAATAAGTGTGAGGCTCAGTGGTTGACACTTCGACTTTCACACCAAACTTCTCCATCATTTTTATCGTCATGTCGATGTAAAGCTTAGAAATCGGCTTACCACCAACTAAGGAAAGCGTCACAGACTCATCTGCATATGGTGCACACATGAGAATAGAAGAAACGTACTGGGAGGATACTGTAGCAGCTAGCTCAATCCTTCCGCCCTTGAAGTGAGAGTCAGTGTCAATCTTTAGCGGCAATGACCCTTCCTTATTGAGGTATTGAATCTTGGTGCCGTTTTCACGCAACGAGTCCACCAGGGGGCCAATAGGTCTTTCTTGCATTCTGGCGTTACCAGTGAGAACAACGCTCTTCTGAGAAGCAGATGATTTAGCAAGTGCGGCGACCGATGTCAAAAACCTTGATGCGGTTCCGGCGTTTCCTAAGTACAAAGGATCAGAAGTTGCCTCAAGGGTTTTGCCGCCGTGTCCTTTAACCACGACAGTTTCACCGTTATCCTCAAAAGATATAGAGGCACCCTTAAGCTGTTGAACGGCATGTAACATATGCTTCGTATCGTCAGAATGAAGAAGATTTTTCACCCTACAGGTACCTTCTCCCAGAGCGGCAAGCACCAAAGCGCGGTTGGAAATCGATTTGGAACCAGGAGGAGTGATGATTTTGGCCTCTTGTGTAACCTTGGGCGTAAAAGGATAAACCAAGACCTCATCGGTTAGAACGAAACGTAGGTCTTCATCTGAGACTTGATGAGCAGAAGTTCCGTAACACTTGCCGATTGTTTCTAAAAGAACCGCCTTCTTTTTGGACCCATCGTTTTTCTTGTCTATGCTCATTTTCTTGAGTAAAACGTCCAGTGGGGTTTTCTTGTGGAGAGTTAGATCTTTGAACCATTTCTCATCAGGCGAAACAGGAAGACCGTAAGCCGCCAAAATTTTGGTTAGACGTGCAACCTGGGTTGGTGACAAAATGTTAAGGTAGCGGGAAAGCTCAGCTTCTTTAATCATACCAATGGAAACACACTCCCCATGCAAAGCTTGTGGAGTCAAAATCGCCTCATAGGCGTGTCCAATGGTGTGACCAAAATTTAGCAGGTTTCTTAGTCCCGATTCCCTTTCGTCAGAGGATACAACATGGGCCTTGACTCTGATACTTTCGAGAACCAGCTTGAACACATGGTCTAGGATGTGCTCGATATTGGTAATGGTCAATTGGTGCGTTTGACCAGCGACGGCGACGCGGGTAGACTTGGCTCCGTTCACGACCTGCAAGAAACTCTCTGCGTTATCTTCAAGACGTGCAAACTCCTCACCATTCCAGATAGCAGCGGTTTTGATGACCTCAGCAATACCATTGATGAATTCACGTCTTGGCAACGTTTCGAGCCATTTGATATCGACCAGCACGAATTGTGGCTGCCAAAACGCACCGATGAAGTTTTTACCCAAGGGGGTGTCTACTGCCGTTTTCCCACCGATAGATGAGTCCACCATAGCCAGCAGCGACGTAGGAACTTGCACGAAACGTACACCTCTCATGAAGGTGGCTGCTACATAACCTATCATGTCACCGATAACACCACCGCCAATGGCAATGATAACAGTGTCTCTAGTACATCCTTCGCTTAGCAGATAATCTTCAATTAAGGCCTTTTGATCTCTGGTCTTGTGTGCTTCGCCAGGCTTAACCGAGTATCTCAGAAGTCTGGAATCCAGCTGTTCGGCTGCAGATTTCAAAGTAAGCACCAGATCATTGTAGTACGGAATTTTTTCCACGTTTGTGTCATTGATGACCACATACGTGGAAGACGAACACCCTTCGACAATAGTCTTGACAAGGTGGTCAGCGATATTGTAACCAACATGGATGGTTTCCTTACCTAAAATTGGCACTTTAGTGAGCTCCATTGCCGCACCACTAGAGAATTTAACGTGGCCGATTCAATGGTCAATTGATACGCAGCACAAAAGCGGCAAGAATTGTTTTTAGAGGTCCAGGAACTACCAAAAAACCTTATAAGAAAGTTTCATCTCATCAGTTTCTTGAAAGTTTTCGACTTATTGAGTCAGTTATTAGATGAAAACCATCACGAGTTGGAATACGAATCTCGAGTACGAGTAACGCGACTGAGCTACAAAGGAGCGATAATACAAGAGAAGACGTTCTGGTGTGACAGGCAGGGTTACAAGAGGTCAGGGACTTGTTCAATTGATTTGAAAGTAAGACTTCATGTCCTCTGTAGACATGCTTTTTGAGGCGCGAATAGTTTGCGAAGAAGACGAGTTAAAATAGCATGGGATTGCGAAAATTTAAGCATGTGGCAAGAAGGAAAGATTGTGAGCGTTGGGTAGTCCGTCCTTTTTTAGCGTGGTTTGGTTTAAAATCCATATAGAGAGATAGAAAGCAGATACAATTGTTCACGTGACCGAAATGACAGATGACAGGCTTGGTCAAAGTGATATAAAATGATGGTATCTATGGAAGCTAAAGGTACAAGCAGCATAGGCTGGTATGTCGTCAATTCGACATTAATGAGTAAGTGCTCGATTTATGGTTTGACCATGCCATTTATTTCTCTGTAGGATTGCTGTGGTCTTGGGGGTAGTTCGTTAAATAGATGCGCTGTCTGGGGTAATACTATTTAGGAAACTGGACCTCTAAAAGACAACCCGTTGCAACAGTAGTTATTCCCTAAGGTTATGCTGTAGCGCCAAGAGTCAGCACCCAGTCAGATAAATCCATGACGGGGCTTTTGGTGCCCGCCAAAGCCTCACACATCACTTTCTCAAGACTTCTCACACTCCTTCTTGAGAGCTTCATTCATGGATGTGAAATTCTTGGAGACTCCACTAAGCATAAATTTCAAAAGCGGCAAGGCCCAGCCGCTGAAATTCTCCGATTGGCGAAATTCACACGCTTTCCCACCATCAACGTCTTTGAATTCGAACCGGTGGATTCCGCTGAAAACCCACGCTGACAAAAGAGTGCCCTGCCATTCAAACCTTTGTGGGCTGTTGGCCGTCACTGTCGGTTTAAAGTTCGAAACTTTACCGTTGGCGTTTGTCATGTAAACGTCGAGTAAGTCACCTGCACCAATTTCATCTGTTTTCTTGTCAAGCGCATTTACAGATGTGAGAAACGGGTTCCAAGAGCTATAGTTGTCGAAGTCCAGGATTACTTTGCGCACCACAGATGAGGGTGCGTTTATAAGGATTTGGGTGTCAACTTTCATTGCGCTGCTTTCTTTTGCACGATGGTGGCCTAGAGTACTGAGAACGGCCAATACAATTCTTTGCTTAATTGAAACTTGCAGTAGGTAATACCGTGGACGCTATATAATGTAAAGTCTTAGCATTGGAGGCAGCCTAGTTCTGTTAAAGGATTTTTGACGGGGCACTGATCGACATGTGCATGGTGCTTCGATAACCCTCTTTAAGAATTCTTTACGTAATTTAAGGTTGGTTAACGTCTCTGCTTATTAAGGTCCTCATAATATGATTCATATCGGAAGTCAAGATGGGCTTGATAACCGGAGTGAGTATGGACATAGGAATACGAACAATACTCATCTTAATACTAAGGAGGCTCAGTTTTGCCAAGAATTGGCCAATATTCGAATTAAAACTGGGGTTTTAAAGGCATACAGTAATTGGTTAACGTTTAATTCACCTTTTAATTACACTGTATATCGCGAGTTGCGTTCATTTGACATTTGACATGTTAAAATGCGAAGCTACCGAGCAAAATCGACAAGAAAAAATTGCAAGATGCTTTCCCCGGCAGGAGCACTGGAACCATTCGATTTAAAAGTGTACAGATACTTCGGCCAGACGTAGTAGCGGGTGGAAAATGTAGTTGCCAAAGTCGTCGGTGGTGGTAATTATTTTATCACTATTTTCTACTCCGTCACCCTCGAGATGCTTTATTGAATTTCGGACTGCATGGAACAATAGAGTTGATTTTTGACATCCTCATTGAAAAATAGTGTGTAGGATCTCATCAGCTTAAGGTCGGTTCTCAGAGCTCTTGGTTCGTATCTAATCCTATAACTTTATCTATTTCGCTGCTTGCACTGTGTCTCTTCAGCAGCAGTTCTTGATGTAGACGCTAGTTTTCAAGTCTCGCCGACACTTTGTCCTGCCGATCTCTGCGGTTCGGGTTTTGAAACGCTCACAGAGAGCAGTTTTCCAATCCATGGTTATAGTCCTTACTTTTAGAATTGCGATAATTTCTTGAGTTACACGCACTGAATTGGAAACTCCTCATAAACGCTTCACACCACGGTTCAAACCCATAAATTTTCCCAAACGTATTTGGAAATTTCGTGTACTGGCTAATACTCTCACCCAATCGACGACAATGTAGGACCGCTGGCCATTCTGCCTCCAATATCTTCAAGGCTTCACCAGAATCTTCAAATTCGACCAAATTCCACCACGGTCGTAAATATTTGTGATTTCTCCCGGACTTCGCACCACTCGGTAATCCCTAACACTATACGTGCTGCCATCGTAGACATTCGTAGAGTAAAATTCGTACTGGCTGCCATTTTCGCCTCCCACACGATAAAAGTATCGGTCGCTGCCGTCTATCACCAACTTTCCTTCGCGGAGCATGTCATGAACAACTAACCATTTGGATTCCTCGCCAGTAGTCATCCCGGCCTGTACCAACGCCAGTTGGAAGTACGTGAAAACTGCCAAAATCAACGCAAAGCACCCTAGTAGTGAACACAACACCACAAGCGACCTACTATCCCCAGAATGTCGCAACCATACCAGTCTCACGCACCCATAGCTTGTAAGACACACATTAGCGACCAAAAATCCGTAGAAGTACTGATAATTGCCTGCTCCTATGCAATTGTTTGCCCAGATACAATGGTGGTCTGCAACTAATGTACACTGATTACAGATGGCACAATGCTTTGATCGTGCATATTTAGGTAACTTGCACGTACGGCACTCCAGACCTTCGTGAAATATCAAATTATCGTATGCTGGCAACCACTGCGACCCTTTAGTTGTCAGGGCATCGCGCGATGTCATTGGTTTCACTGCCATTGTTAAAATGCCGGTGATGAGCGGTGTAACCAAAACCGCTGGGATCACAACCCATCTCTCTATCAGAGTCAAGCGGCCCCTCACCAAAGGCTCCACATCTTGATAGAATAGAACTGTACAATATCCGTAAACACCAAGGTACAATGCCGGCACTACCGCGAGTTTCCATCGCAGCCGGTCCACATCTTCAAAAACTGGATGGAACACTTTGTTGTAGTACCATCGGAAAACGGGCCTTGTCTTCAAAAGCGGCGAGAACAACAATAGGATTAGTTGTGCTAAAACCACAGTCCACACAATAACCTTCATACCAGTGACTTGTCAAAATGTTCAAAGTTGGTGCTGTTTCTTCCAGTGACAAAGTTTCCAAGTTGTACAAGTAGCCAGCTGAAAAAGAAGAGAGATCTACCAACAACATCCAAGAGGCTTGCTGGCGCTGTGCTTGATGGATCAAGAGCTCGGGGCCGACAATGTAGTGCTCTTGGAGCATTTATTGCGGGTTAATCGTGAACAGCAACCGTTGTTCAATAGCTTTGTCGTAAGACCTGAACAACTAGGAAAGTGTAACGCCGCGGTTTGGGCATTCAGAACGCTGGATAAGTTTCAAGTGCTGTATGAGCTTTGTGATGTGATGCGGGACGACCACGCTTTGTCGGATGTGGCCTTGTACGCTTTGCTGGAGAAGTTGAACCTGTTGTTCTCGCGTGGTCCGCAATGGGAAGAGCCTCAGGTGCTGGACGTGAGAGCACTGACCGTAGCTCTGATGGAGCTGCTGATCAGGATCTGCAACGTGGTGTGTGCTGATGCATTGACATCGAAAGTAAGGCCATCGTTGCAAAAATCCGTTGTTGCAGCGATTCGCCAGCAGTTCATTGTAGAATACACACAGGAGATATGGGAGATGCTGGAAGACCCGATGGTCAGTAATACCGAACCATAGCCGTTCCACAAACGCCTTTCAGCATAATTCCCAGGTTTCCTTCAGACACAAACCAAAACTCATGCTTTGTTGTACTACATAGTTTGCCAACTAAGCTAGAACCATCTATATTCCCCACAGGTGAGTGACAACTCGTTTCCATAACCCCAGAGCCGTTCTTCTTCCCAGATACTTGCCAATCAATGGCAACAACACCCAGTTGAGTACTTGACTCAGTTGTTCCAACGATTCTTCCCATTGTTGCTGGGCAGTAAGCAAATGCTCCTCAAAATCGATATCTTCTGTGTATAAATCGCTGTATTCATCGTCGTCGTCTTCATGGTGGTGTTCTACATCTTCTTCCTGGCTCTCATCTTCAGACGTCCAGATGCTTTGCCCGTTTTGCTCATTCTGCTCGTTCTGCTCCGGTTGTGAGCTCTGCGGTACCTGCAAAGTCTCCAGGACTTGTTCTTGTCGGATTCTATCCCACACACTACTCATCCAGATAGTTTCTGAGCCGACTAATGGCTTTTAACAGCCTTTTCTTAACGGTATTTTACTATTTCAACACTGTTGTAGTTGTTCTACCATTTCTTTCATAGTACTTGTTCATAGCACTCACTCGGAATACCAGGTTCATCTCACCAAAAGAGTCGAAGATTAATCCACAATTACTTGGAATTTGGTGTGTTATAGTATTCAATGATTGCTGTACGGTATTCAAGCTCTCAATCGCGCAGTTTGCCTCGCCGAATGGCCGCACGGCTGATGAAACCACCAACCGGAGTTCCTCGAGCATCGGGCTGGAAACTATGGGCCCAAAACCTGAATCGGTCGTCTAAACCACAGATGGAAGAACTCCAAAATGCACTTGTACAAGACGTAGGGCTGGCAGATCGAGCGGTGCATACTATGGTAAAAGACGAGATCAACCAATGGCATTTTCATAACCCAAATGCTCGTCTCAAAACTCCTACACTGTTAGTTCACGGCCATGCAGCCTCGGCCATGGCGTTCCATCGTAACTTTGCTGACCTTTCAAATGAGATTCAGGACCTTTACGCTATCGATTTGCCTGCCAATGGACTGTCAAAAGACATACCGCTCGACATTTACGTTGATCGACCACTCCCGCTGCGTTTGAAGTTCCAAGACGACACATTTACGCTTCCTTACACTCTGGGGCAAGTACAGCATCATGCACTGGTGCAGGTATTCGAGAATTACTATGTGGATGCATTGGAACAATGGCGTCGCGATAATGGTCTGGGTCCGATCAACTTGGTAGCTCACTCTTTCGGTGGTTACTTGTCATTCAGATATGCGACCAAATATCCAGAATCTGTGAACAAATTGTGTCTGATTTCGCCGTTAGGTGTGGAACGCAATGCTTTCGCTGTCAACAACCAATGGTGCAGTAATACGACATACCCTGTAGACCGGAACAATCCGGCATCAAAGCACTATGTTCCGTCACGTCCAGCAATACCTAAATTCATATTTGAGTCTCAAACGAGTGTACTGCGTGCTCTGGGCCCACTGGGCGCCAAATTCTGCTGGAACTACATCGCTACGGTATACGGGCGTGTTCCTAGTCTCCACTACAAGAAGTATTTGTTCGAAATGTTCTACGGCAAAGATGGCCTGAGTCAGACCAGCAAGGATGTGTTTTTGGGTCTCTTCACCAACCGGTTGTTAGCGCGCGATCCGCTTCTGGATGGTGTCAAAGATCTACATGTTAAAGAGCTACTGCTGCTGTATGGGGACCACGATTGGATGAACCGAGAAGCAGGAAAATGTTTGATGCAAGAAGCCGAATCCTGTGGGATTGATTCAGAGTATCATGAAGTTTCATCATCAGGACACAATTTGTTCTTGGATAACCCACTTGAATTTGATCAGCGAGTGATTCAGTTTTTGGAGCGGTGAAACCATTTATACAGGTTTCGTAGAAGACCAAACGGGGGAAGGTCAAAAAAAGAGCTTATCTCTTTGGTGATGATGTGCTCTGCGTTTTCAACAGACCACGATGCCATGGGCCTTGAGACTTTGTTGAGATGGTGACGTTGCCTGCCCAATTGTGGGTCATGGTGTATTGGCAGCTAGCGCTCTGCAGACGAGACCCTCGTTTTCGTTTGACAATAGTCTTCAATGACCATCATATTGGTGGCAATACGATGATACTGACCACGAGTTCTTGCACGGATTGATCTGCTGGGTGGTTGGCACTTTTTTAACTTTTGTCTCTGCTGTTCCGGAAGAAGATACTGAAGCGAGCATCTTGTCTGCCCCAGTCCAGAAATGAAGCTTCGGCAATAGAAGCTTTTTAGCGCGGGCAGTCGTTAGAATAAGAATAAGACCTCAGTCAACAATTGCATGCTATTTTGCGTAACTGAATCCTGTTGTGTTTCCGTCTGACAATGTTTCGCTGGCCGAAGAGCTTTTAGAAAGTAATAATCACTTGCAGGAAACCAGTCTGGAAAAGAAGCCGGAATCAAGGCCCCTCGGCTTTCTTGAATTCACTGAAGTGGTAAACCATTACGCCTCAGAATTAAGTTTGATTTCATCCTTTTTACAGGCGATAGATACACCGAGAGAAATTTCAAAGGTGAAGCTGAGCTTAAAGAAAAGCTTAAGAGAGATTGTCTTTTCCCGTACATATTACAATACTTCTGAATAGTGCACTGTTTTCAATATTCGAAGCCAGTCTCGGAGTCGCAGAACCCTTCAAAGTCATTGCCAAGATCATTGAAATGGTCGGTACTTAAACATTCATTGGAAGCGGAAGAAGTACAAGACTGAGAATGCGTGTCTGATGAATTGTTGAAGTGAGCATTTGATGAGCCGGGCTGACTGTTGACACACAACGCATCTGCTCGTTCTGCACTTGGGTGGTCGCCATTGAACGATTGAAGCAATGAATGCAAGGGACCACTTCCGGGCCTACTCTCTGCACCATCCAGACTATCCGGGCTCATAGTGCCAAGTAGAGTTAGCCGCTCCAGATCAGGATCCATTTTGATTGTTTTGGCCTTTTTTGAGCTTGCTGAACCCATTTGTAAAAGGTCGCAATCGACCGCCGCAACTGTTGCCAAGCCCAAACACAGCGCTCCGCAAATATTGTACACGTATTCAAGCGCAATCTGATGCTGACTCGTATTTTTCGGAAAATGGATGGACATGGTTGATTTTTTGAGTTTGCGCAATAGATTGGGATCATTGCAATGCGGTACAAGTCTTGTCAAAATGGCGATCATGAGCATGATCCTTTGTGGCTTGCGCAAATGATCTGGTTCCCTATGTTCTACATTCGAAGGCCACCAATACGGTTTAAAGAGCTCACCCTTGATGTAAGGGTACCTGGATTTCTTGCGAGGTTCAACCACTTTGATCCATGCCTTGGCAATAGCTTTACACTGCAACTGACGCAGCATGGAAAACACACTCTTGAGGTATTTCTCCACCTCATATGGGTTTCTCAAGTCCAAATCCAATAACTCCACATTATTGTCTAATGCCAAATCTGGTTTTACCTGAGATCCTTGCCGATTTTGTGCTTTCTGTTGGTGATGAGCTTCGCAAATATCCCACAGTGTCGTTTGCAAGTGTGCATCTAAACTTCTCGAACACACTATTCGAGGAGGGTTATTGTCGCCCGGTACCTGTACAAGAGCAGCAATTTCGTAACCGTCTTTTTCCAAACTTTCAATCGCTCTCAGCAGTGTTTCCATGTTCTTTTCGCCTGGATCACTTGATATTGAATCAAGCAAGGTGGATAACCCGGGTATCGTCTCTAACAGTCCACATGAACAGCAGCTGCTCGCTTCAAATACTAAATCCCAGTCTTACAGGCTCATCCAAGCAGTATCAAGCTAGTTTTATCCATCTTTTCGCTGTTTCGATGTTGTCGAGAAATGGTGATGAGCTAGTCATATGTAATAAACTTGATGCTGAGATGAGTTTTGAACATGAATCAGAACTGTTACGCAACAAGAAGTCAACACTTATACTTCAAACCTGACGGGCTAATACTCTCCAAATTCCGAGGAGTTTAGAGATGGTACAAGATGCGGGAAATTTTGGCTCTAACGCTATCGAATTGTGGGAACTAGGGGTTTCGAAAGAGAAAGATGGTATGATGATGGATGCAATAGGGTGTTACAGAAGGGCTTTGAAGATTGATGAAGAGGTGGAAAACAAGTATCGCAAGCTGGTGCGTCAGAAATTGTCCAATAAGGTCGCTTCTTCGGCTTTGGTGTCTACAGTAACGGCAAAAACGGAGGCTCCAAAAGCTAGACACGATGATGAACAACTTTCTTCGAACGGTAAGGAAAACGAAGAGCCACTACCCTGTTGGCTGCTGGAACTGTTGACCGATGATATTTTGCAACAAATCGTATTGCAAATTGTGGCTACTTCGGGAGACTCATGGGTCAATTTGGCACTGACATGCAAAAGACTCCAAAGGCTGTGTTTTCGGAGACCAGAACCTTACCGTACATTTGCAAGGCATATATATTCGTTGCAACAATATGATGAGGCTTCGTTGACGCTCAATGGACTCAGCAATATGCAAGTGCTCGAACAGGCTCTCTGGGGCACCGATTACAAACGCATGCTACAAGAGCGAGCATTTGTCAAATTCCAAGGCTGCTACATCAGTGTTGTAAATTATTTGAGACACGGTGCGAATCCGGAGGGCTCGCTTTCATTGGTCAGTCCCGTGCATATGATCACCTACTACCGATACCTGAGATTTTATCCGGATGGAACTTGTCTACGACTGGTATCCACTGACGCCCCGTCTTTGGTGGTTAGGCATTTTCATCGTGAGCATACTGTGAAGCATGCAGAGTTGTGTGCGTGGTCGTGTTCGATCGATGACGATTTTTCAGTATTGACGATAAAGCGCAGCAATGATAAATACAGGTTTGAAGAAACTTTACGAATCTGTTCCCATGGTCATCGTCGATATCACAGGCTAAATTGGATTCGATCAGAAGCGTATCAGGACACCGGTGATCGCATCGACTTTTCTATGCAAAATGAAAAGCCATTCTCTTTTTCCAGAGTGAACGCTTATAGACTAGATAATGCCACGCATCATCAAACTTGATAAGAACGAACCCTAAACCGCTACACACAAAATAGTTGAGGACCCCATTCTGCAAATCCGAGTACGCTACTTTACGGAAATCTATTCAACCTCGGACGCTACACCTAAATCTCTAAGAAAACTGAGATATCATGGAAACACAACAAGACAAGAACATGAATTTGCCAATGTCTCAAACCCCGTCAAGTTCCCTCATCTTGGCAATCTCAAGGCCTTCGTATGGAATGCTATCAACACTTTTTTTCACCTAGTCCATGTGAAGAGAAGATAGATAGATGGACATCTCGATTTCAAGCGTACAGGTGGTAAGCCCAGCAACAGCATTACAAGGGCCTTTGGAGGCTCAATTGCCATCTTATATGAATGCCAAAAGCCCAACATGGAGACCGATAATCTTCTGGATGTTTTTGACTACGATCTAGACATAGATTTCGAAACTGCATATGAGATGGTCAACAATGACGACCAGCTCGACAAGATGCACCTAAATCATAATGCATCGACTATTGACGCTGCTGTAGACCAGTGGAGTCCTTCTGAACATGGTGGACTGAAAAGAGAACTTAATGATGCAACAGATAATGGTTCGCTAACATTAGCTGGACTCGAACACACTGCAATGCCTGGTCTGCTAAGCGCATTTGAGTCCAGCGCGATAGAAAAATTTCTGGACAGTTTGGTCACAACGAGTGGGAAAGCCGCAGCTAGCTGGTCGGGGCTGCCGAATCCTGCATGGGCTAAAAATGGGGAACATGACCATCATGTGCGGAAGCATCTTAGTCATTTGGACGATCTGGAATCGCCAAAGCGTCTGGGGTCTTTTGCTCTTAATACTGTTCCACCTATTAGCTTAAGTCAGTCCAATGATGTGTCAACAAACCAATGTGGATCGAAGGAGGTGATCCTAGGCGAACATCCTTCGGCTGAATTAAATCAAGTTGCCCACGAAACGGTCACCGACATACACCCTAAAGAAAGCGTCTCATCATCATCTGTGTATGCTCCCGAGGTTTTGAAATCTCCAGAAATACTGGTACTAGATTCTGAAATTCCTTTGGAGATACGAAATGACCCTACGAAGCGCAGGAAGTGGAGACATGTGGCATTGGAAAAAAAGCGTCGGAATGCCATAAAGGAGTATTTCGATGATCTGGTGGAGCTGATACATTTTCCCAGGTCTGTACCTTCCGAAATGGAAGACGTGGAGGATGGCAAACCCAAGGGAAGCAAAAAGAGAAGCAAGAAGGACAGGCCTGCTGATAAAAGGATACCCAAACATGTCCTTCTGAATTATTTGATAGAGGACATGAATTCTGTGCTTCAGGCCAACCAAAAATTGGAGGAGCAACTAAAATCTTTCAGAGAAAGCCAATCTGTTTGAGGCAGAGAAGAACTCGGAGTTACCAATAAAGGGATTGAATATTACATAACGTGCGCATATATCTATATACATCAATTGATGGTCATTCACACGACATCCATTAATCAGTTCTTTTGTTCTGGAGAAAAACTAATTGATTCGAGCAGTACTGTACATTAAAATATTGTCAATAGTTAAACCGAAAATCATTTCGAAAACAACTCATAAATTTAGTTCCGTTAAAATGTGAGACGCCAACTCTTTGTACATCCAAGTATTACCCGACACTTTCTTGAAATGAATACCAGCCAAGCCAACAATGCGAACTTTTACAATGTGAATTTCGAATTTGAGTGGTGGTCGTTCCTTGGAGTCGCTGGTGATTCCCCCATTTTCAGCATTATTCAAGTTGTGAGCTTTAGAAGTTGTCAAAATGTCATCTTGGTTCAAAGATTCCAAAGATGCGCTTGAAACTTCAGGTATGCTAACATTACCATGGCTTGGTGAAATGATAGAGAGATTTCTTTCGTGGGTACTAGCAGCCTGAGGAGTGGCAGCAATTGCTGGTTGCTGAGATTTACCCATGGATGTTTGACGTCGTAGCGAGCTGTTACGGGAAACAGAGCTTTGTTGAGCAGGGATAGAAAAGTTCCGTCTGTGAGAATTTGCTCCCCAACTATTATTGCTGCCCACTGATGAAGCATCATTAACTATTATTACTGGTTGCTGAGGTGGCTGAGAACTTGGCGCGATATATGACTGTTTGTGCAAACAGACAAACCCACCTTTCACTTCCTTGAACTCAATGCTTAGCTTCTTTAAGACAGAAATGATCTTGTACCTTACAATTGGCAACGGCTTTGATGAAGTTGTTTGAACAGAGAAAAACCCTTTCAAAAACAAAGAGCGGGGATAATCAATGGATGGCATTGAACCCATAGGCGCCTTGGAGGCAATACTGATAATCTCTTCATCGGTGAGATCGCGTTCACCCTGTGGAGGGCCTTCGACATTGCTGAGGTAGTCGGATTTTCCTTCGTTTCCATATTCCAGAAACTTTTCGTCATTCATATTCATCACTTGTTGGTCCATATTATTAGATACAGGTGGTCTCATAATTTTGAGAGATTCACGACGAGCATGTCCGACAGACTTGGCTCTGGCGGAAGGATGCATCTTTCTTCCCTTGGGTACGTTGAGCTGGGAC
Organism: Lachancea lanzarotensis; assembly: GCF_000938715.1. NCBI lineage: Eukaryota > Fungi > Ascomycota > Saccharomycetes > Saccharomycetales > Saccharomycetaceae > Lachancea > Lachancea lanzarotensis. The sequence continues at coordinate 558,687 of NW_019212885.1, forward strand.
ACAGGTTCATCCTCACCCGATATCTGTAGTTTCTGAACGCCTTCTGCAGCAATTTGTTGATCTTTCACCATGTTTGCAGCATTAGACGGCAGTGCCGGTAGTTTCATATGTTGTTTGGCGTTCGTTATACCTTCGGGTAAAGGTTGAGTACCATAGGTCTCGATTCGTGTAAACGGCACGTTCTCTGAAACAGTTCTAGTGTGCGTCTTTTTCATGGTAGTACCGGATACTGGCTGTGGTGCCAAGCGCTGCTGCGCTGGAGCTGGTTGTACATGCAATTGGTGCTGCAATTGTTGAGGCTGCGAATTTTGCTGTTGATGTCCATGACGCTTCTGAGAAAAGCGTCTGAACATCGTACCAAATTTGGATTTATCATTTGATGAACTGACTGGTTGTGTTGAGGGCTTATGAGCTGCTTCGGCCTTCTTCTGTAAAGCTGCTGTGGCCTGGTCAAAATCATGCGATTGCGGTGTTGGGGACAGGACTACGTCAAGATCTGTAGGCGTAAATCCTGTTTCGACTGGAGTTCTTCCCGTAGGCGAAGTGTGAGCTTGTTCTGGAATAGCGAGTTTCGGAGGTATCATCACTGTCGGCCGTGGTTTTGTAGGGGAGCCAGCCGATACAGCATTCACCATAGGGAAAGGTGGGACCACATTCAGTACTCTCGCGTTTACAGAGGGTTCCTTTTTATGCTGTAGGGGTGGCGTCTGTCCAACCATTGCGGGAGTCGAAACAGGTGTCACACCTGGAGTAGCAGGAGTCCCAACAGCAGGACCCGTAGTGGGCACATCCAAGGCCTGTGGTACTTGGTTCGCTGCCAAAAGTGCGGCTCTTTTCTGCTGCTTGGCGAATTTTCTTTTCACTGTCTCGTCTACCAAATGATAAATTGATAGCAATGGATGAAACGCCCTAGTGGGATCTTCATGTACACCTCCCTTACCCGCGTTGGCCCAAAATTGTTTGAGTAGACTTTCGTACTCTGGACTTGTAAGTATTCTGGTGAGCCACGCAGTGGCTTCCACAACGTCATCGACGAACTCAAGACGGTACATTTCCTTTATTACAGTGGAGTCCAGTGCGTCCGGTGTTAGAGGCATACGATGAGGCAAATAAGAAGGAGCAGGAAAATCATAGCCCCTTTGCATCCACTGGTGGTTAACGACCTGCTTCAAGGTAGCACGTTTATTTGGGTCAACGACGAGCATCTTGGAGAGTAAAGAGATAACTTCGATGGACAAGTGCTGGGGATAATCGACTCTACCTTGCTTAATCTTTTCGTGGAGTACACTCGAGTTTTCATCATCAAAGGGGACTTTACCACATACCAGCACATACAACACGACTCCAAAGGACCATACGTCAACTTCAGGTCCCGTATACGGACATGCTTTTAGTAGTTCAGGTGCGGCAAAATATAGTGAGCCACAAAATGTGTGGAGCTGCTTCTTGGGATTGTACATGTTTGACAGACCGAAATCAATGATCTTAATCTCACCCGATGTTGATATCATAATATTCTCAATCTTCAAATCTCGATGCACAATATTGTTCATATGCAGGTACTGTAATGCGGAGGAGATACCACGCGCAAATTTACGAGCGTTACGCTCACGCAACGAACCGTGCTGAATAATGTAGTCCAGTAGTTGACCACCAGAAACGTATTCGAACAGCATATAAAAATGGTTACTCATCGTGCACATTTCGAAAAGCCGGCAAATGTGAGGATGGTACAAGATTTGGCCCAATGATGACTCTCGTATGGTACGTTTGTCGCGAGATATTTCCTTCTCAAGTTTGTGTTCACGTTCCAAGACCTCTTCTTGCGTTCTGGGCGGTGCCATGTGCGATTCCTTATGCACAAACGCCTTGGTGGCGCGGTTTACAATCTTGATAGCACACAGCTCCTGTGTTGTACGGTGTCTGGCAAGTTTTACCTTACCCATCGATCCTGCTCCCACGGTTTCGAGAAAGTCCCAATCTCCGAGACTTTTCCGGTGAAATTGCTTGGCTGCCACATTAGAGCCCTCCTGACCTGCACCACCACCTTTCAGCCCAGTGTGCGATGTGTTTGAGACGTCTACCGCCGGCATAAGCTTCGAACTTGTGTCGTTTCCGTGACTAGAGGAACTTCCGTGATTACTCCTTTTTCCCATCATTCGCGGCGTAGCAGGAGCTGTAGCCAACGAATTGGCAGCCCCACCCATCCTGAACTCCCGGTTTATGTGGTAGTCAGTATTGGAAGGCATGGGAGACTGCAATTGGGGTGGTTTCGAGGCTTTGTTTAGTGAAGTTGTGGGAAGTTGTGATGAGTGAGATGAGAGTTTACTTTACATATTACTTCGTCAATAATAAGATATCCATCCCTATATATACGGGGATTATCACTTTGACATTATGTGGCGGGAGCGCTGTGAAATAACGAAATTAAACTAAAGCAACTGATAACGTTTTTAGTATGAGGACTATGTTCAAAATAAGATTAATAATGTGAAGGATTGGTGCTGGCTGTTATATGAGGTTGTGTACCAGTATTTGCGGACGTTTTATTAAGATTGTGTATAAAATTTTTTGAAACTTTTTTGATACGCCAGCTCTGCTTATTTTGGAGGCTGACTGGGTAATTTCTGAACAGCATAAAGATGAGTTATGGTTCTCGTCTATCAGTTTGGTTTGCGTCTGGTGTTATTTGTAATGAGAATCGCGCTGTCGTTTTATCACGTGACTCGGGGAAATGCAACGTTTGGCTGTGTCAAATAGAAGTGAATCGCAACTACAAAAGGATAGAAAGATTGTACATTCATCAAGATGTATTGTGCTGAACTGTGGCTGATCACTGCATGCACACCCATATCTGAGGTCTGTTTCTCTGTCCCAGTGAAATCAGTCACGTGATATAGAATGACAGCGTCAGGCTAAAAAAGTATGTAGACTAGCATTTCAGATGAGCACTATAGTGACTAAACGGTGAAGCGGTCGGATCAGAAGTCGTTTCCATGTCATAAATGGGTGGCTTCTTATGCAACTCATAAGATCTTCTCCTTCCTACAACATACGATACGGAGGGATAGCACCAGCGATCTGGAGTAGTAGAAATTGAAATATTAATGAGTGAAGAATTGATCTAAGATGAACAATACTTTCTGAACTTTTAAGTCACAGACATCGTATACTCTCAACTGCTTAAGCATGCCCAACTTTAATGTCAATACACTGGTGGTTTGCGATTTAAAGCAATGAAAAACAAGACCAAGAGGAGGGAACGCTTATCAAGAGAAAAAGCTCCAGCGACACTCGTGACGAGTGTAAACATTATTCTTTTGACATGGCGTGATGAGTGACTATATCTTGTGTAAGTCTTGGATTTTGCGGCAAAAAGCTCTCATTTCTTGTCTATTCCTGTAGTTCATGCGATTGACTTCAAAGTGGTAAGAATAGCTCAAAAAGGTTAGGAAGTTTCACTGCTATCCAGATAATCTTAATAATTGTAGTTAACCAGGAGCGGCGCACGTTACAGATGACAGTATAATGTCCTCGACCAGTTGTAGTGTACTCATCAATAAGAAGAGGGCGCTACTAGCCGCAACAGAGGTGAATATCGTATGAACTGGATAATAGCCACATTTCACGAATAAATGCAGTAATATACGTCACGTGACGCTAGCTCGTCCCATTTGCCTTTATTGTGATGGACATATAAACACCAATAGCATGGTCGAAAATTCCCATCAACTAACCCTACACACCCCCGAATCTGGCAGTACCTGGTATCGTCACAAAGCCTGCATATCTCTGAGAAATACACTATCCATCACCATGTACGTAGTTCTTCACTTTGACTTTCCTCGACGTTTCAGGAGACCCATTAAACGTGCCATCAATCATGGTCACTTCCTTCAACCGTATCACCTTTACTAGACAGTTGGTAACGAATTCAAAGAATCCATTTTTTAAAAACCACTCCTTCGTTCATAATGATCAATAAACCGTAAATGTCCCTGTACAATGTTTCGAATTCAATTTAAACCGAGAACGAGTCCAAGGTGTTACATCACCACGCATTTCAGAACGAGACTTCTTAAAGTCGCCATCCCAAGTTTTGGTTTGAATCCAGAATGCATATCATTATATTTGACGCAATATGCCCGCTTCATCACCCTAGACGAGCAAATATCTTACGAGGTATTTTTGAAAAGTACGCCGTGAACGGCCATGCTTAGGCGTTTTGGGAGTAACCACGGGTGTCGCCGTGAGTTCAAGCATTCACGGAATGGCATTTGAGGTTCTCCGTTCCGTTAAGGCCTTAGCTCGCAGAGGTGCCGTTTAAATTGTTCACTAACCAGAAAAGAAGAATCAAACGAAACTTTTTCTTGCTTTTTTTGGAAGCTTTCTTCCATGCATGAAACATGCATGAGCTTGCGCATGAACTCAGAATAGGGCGTAGGAGATGTGATAAAATGATTCAAATAGCGGGAGACAGTACTGTCAAATACCATGGATTGAGCAACACCAAATGGTGATTGTTAGTTGTTAATCTCAAGAAACAAACCCTTGGAGAACCAGTACTGTAGGAATAGACTTAAGTTGAAGAAATTTGTATCCCTCTGTACGAAAATTTAATTTCTTTGCTTACGTAACCAGTTATGGTCATGTGATCTAAATCACTATTGACGTAATCATTTTAATGACACCTTTCACGTGACAGATCTTCACTATTATCACTGTAAATATAATAAAGCGCATGGAATCGCGAAATGGTGAAGAAGGCATCGGCTAAACACTCAAGGCAGATACAAACGTTTGATTTAACGCTTCTATACCTCTAGACTCATAATTTTCAAATCCAGGTTATCTGCCCTCCTTTTTCCAATCACTTTTTTGGACCAAATTTCAACTTTTCAATACTGTATAACATCTCAAGGCTAAGAACACACACCTACAAGAGTCATGAAAAGAGAGTTGGAGACCGAACCGATGGTATTGGAGGACTACCTTACGGAAGAACAATTGCAACAGTTGTCTAAATTGGTGCCAGGGCCTGCCGTGAGTCCTGACTTGATACACAATTGGCATTTCCAATACGTGGTTGCATGGCTTGAAGTCGTGTGCGACACCCAATACACGGCAGACCAGGGCAAGGCTTTTTACGCGGGGATTTCATTTGATGAGAAACTGCTGTTACAGGATTTACACGAAGACCACGATGAAAACATTTATACACAGATCCGGAGTCGAATTTTAAGAACAGTCACTCAGAACAAGACCGTTCAATTGAAAGAATGGGATATTGCCATCAAGTACAATTTGGCACAGCGGGGTGCTGTACCGTGGTACTCTGAAGATCCTCAAAATCGATTTTCGGACCTGAGCGTGCCGCAACAGTTTGAAGTCCTGTATGCATGCATCAAATATATCGAACGGCGCAATCAAGGGTTCAGAATGTACCTAGGCAACCATTTGGCGCGGTTCCAGTTCCCAGAATGTGTCTTGGAAGATCGGGTTTCGCTTTTGGTACTCCCTGGTGGAAAAATTGTCGAGAAAAGCATAGTTGCAAGTGAAAACGCTGAGTTACGAGTACCGATCAAATTCCGCAATTGTAGTGTGCGATACGAAGACCATGAAAGTGTGGAAGTGGTACAATTGGATTTTGGTCCCGACATTGAAGAGTTTTTGTCCCAACTCTCCCTTCAATTCAATGTAGTAACGGGGACGTGGGATGAATACGTGGAATATTTGAAGAATACTACGGATGGGTCCATACAACAGTTTTTGGCAGAGCAGTTACCTACACTCGCCGAAATTGAACTTGACGGACGTCGTTTGCTGGTGAATCGCGAACGTGAGCGGTCGATGGCGGAACTACTAGTGAGACGCAAACGGTCTTCGAGACTCGTGGCACGCGAAGAAGACACCAAACGTCGAGATTTGGAAGCCAAATGGCATGAAAAACTCGACGAGCGCGATCAGTATTTAAGAACTCGTCAGCGGGCCGTGGCAAAAGTCAGTAAAGCTATTAAGGACTCGATGTGGTCACAACTTTGGGATCAATTCGAGCAAGACGTCAAAGCGGAGAAAATAAGACGCAGAACCGATGCGCACGAAGACTACGAGGCCCAGATGGCTGAAGTAGACGCTGCGGTGTTGGAAAGTGGTGAAAAGTTCCTGCAACCGGTTATCAGAATCGAAGAGCCCTTGGATGGTCCATTGGAGGCGATATCGTTAGAATTGCCCGACGAATTGGTCATTACGCAAGAGGAGCTACAAAAACTAGCGAACCACGGCGTGCCTGTGGCGGACTACAGTCCGGACTCTCAGGATTGGGTATTCCAGTGTCTTTGCAATGTGGCTCGTGGTGTGAATCTCAACGACAATGAAGCTATCAAACAACACACGCTGGTATGCTGCGATATGTGTTTACGGTGGCAGCATCTGGAGTGTCAGGACGACAAATGGATTGTGATGTTGGGGGAGGCACGACAGAAGCCGTTGAATCGCAGGGATTTCGCTACCGGGACTGTAGGAGTTGGTGTAGAAAGTAGCCAGGGAACACAGCGACGCAGCACACGACGCATAGCAGAGCCTGAAGTGCCTTCCGCTACGCATCAACGTCCCCTCACAACCGCAAACTCGCTTCCAGAGACCTTTGTGTGTGGATGGTGCATGAAGACTCTGGAGACCGAGCTGCGTGCTATTTTCGGCCACGAGTTGAGAGAAACTCGAGCGGAACAACGCAAGATACACGAAGAGCGCGAACGACGCAAACGAGCCAAAGAAGAGCGTAAGATAAAGCTACAAATCGATTCTACACCTGCGAAATTGGTTCAACCTACAAAACCAATAAAACCCGCAAAACTCGTCGACCCTGCAAATTCTGCTGCAAATTCTGCAAAGCCGTCTGTCCAAACGGCACCTGTTGCTGTACCTACAGTGATGCTTCCGTCCCAACTATGAATCTGTCTCGCTTTCACTGTACCCCAGCATTCTGAATAGAATCGTCATGGTACTAAGTGGTGTACTCTCTAAGCTCCACTACGTCTACCACGGTGTGTACGGTTCACTTTTCCAGGCTTTGCCATTGTTCTGCAAATTCTCGCTAATCCACGGCTCTCGTTACTCATTATCGTTGCGTGGTGCCTCTGCGAAAGGCGAGAATTCTGATGCAAGGAACACGTATCTCGCAGATACTCCCGCTTTTGGCATAAAAACATCTACGAAAACGTACTGCTGTTGTCATACACGGCATCATCGTCACTGTTTGTAGAGCCTTGCAGAATACAATTAGGAGCCCTACTGGAAAGGAAAGCGTTAGACACAGCGTCGTCGAGTCGAAGTGACGGCAGGTATGGTTGAAAGATGGGTAAGCGGAATGGGCTTGGTCAGGCTTTGTAGGATACGGGTGTTGAGCAAGATGAGTATGTAGTCAGAGTGAATAAAAGAAGTAGAAGAAGTAGAAGAAATTTCAAGAGACTCAAGAGTGTTCCAGTGTATCATTACAGAGGCTCACAGACAGCTTGTTTTTCGTCAATAATCTTGATGGCCTTGAGTGCATACGAACTGCGTGGAGTACGGCTTAAGAGACAGTTCGACGAGCCCACTGATGGTGGAGGGTATGCAAGATTGAAAAGTAGAACAAGACGTGCCGGTCAGACGATGTATATAAGTAAAAGCGGGAGCAGTGTGACACCGTCGATGAGTTCGGTTCTGGCGCAGCTCAAATCGCAAAGAGAGCTGTCGTCAACGTCGTGGAGCAGCGACCAGTGTTATAGTACGGCTACATTGTCGTTGGACTCGCAGTGTGAGCTAGATGGATGCCGATTGGACAGCGTTGGCACTCCTGGATCCGCTTCGACGAGATCGTCGGCTTCCTCCTCAACATCGTCAAAGTCGTCAAATTCGTCGAATTCCTGTCTAACGACCAGCACAAACAACCATCCACTGATCAGTTCGGAACAAAATGGTAACAGCAGCAGCAGTAGCAGCAGTAACACGGTAGCGACTAGAACAAAAGTCGCGCCACGATTGAAACTGATCAACCCACAAGACGTGGATCTCGCAGATTGCTACATCTCAGCAGAACTACTACAAGTGCGCTACAAACCGGTCTACCAGCGTCCCAAACAGAGCAGGCATCGCTCACAACCAGGACCGTCGCGTCGCCCGTCTGTGGAACTCACCATCGATCCACACACCAACGTCGGCATCGCTCAGTACCTTGACAACCGTCACAAACCAACGTTTCCACTGTACGATTCCAACGTGGTGGAGCTGGAAAACTGGCCCAAAGCGAACCATAAAAATCATCAAGATAAAGAGACACCCACACGACTGGATGTGGCTTGCCATGAGACGTCTTCGTCGGTGCCCAACAGACGCGTACGACAACAAACGCTCAATCACAACTTTCTCAAGCTCTACGCGATGGAAACCACGGCAAAGACCCACAACCTAATACCGGACCTCAACGTTGACGAACAAGTGCTTCGACGGTTGAGTTACCGTGATATTTGGAACTTGGAAATCCCCAAATCTTCACAGGCTCATGGCGTCAGTGTCCGTGATATCAAGCTTGCTCTTATCACCCGCAAGAAGCTATGGTCCGATATGATGTGTGAGCCTCGCCAAGACCTACACGGAGACCATGCGCCTTGGAACATGAAGTTTGTGGTGGTCGAACCGTCCACAGGGCCCCAAAAGGTATCAGAGTCCGCCAGCAGCTCTCTAGTGCGTGTCAACTCCGATATCAAGCCCTGGATTGGACCCAGCTCGAACCGGATGCTACGGCCTTCTGGGAAACTACAACTTTTTGCACGCACCAAACCTAATCAGCCGCTACGAGAAATACAGTACGTGGTGAAGGGCTGGTGCGATGCACGCTTCCAGACGTAGCGGTTCTCATTCACACTCGCATTTAGCATTACATACATACAACAGCATTTAACTAACGATATTCATACAGTTCAAGTGGCATGTTGGGCTCCTTTGACAGCGACACGATGTTAATTCTTGGTTTGTGCAAGACTCCCGATTGGCAACACCTTTGGGTGATATTCCTTCGTTGCCAAAACGTTTCTTAAAGCTTTTCTGGTATTTTACGCTCTTATACGTCGATCTAGAAGTCTGCAGGGTAAGAGGCACAGCTACGCTCAAAATCACAATACTGGAGCTTTCAGAGTTCAGATTCGGTGAACCACCCACTGCTTGAGACGATTCATGGCTACACTGACAACATAGTGAGAAGTAGTGTGATCACAAATCAAAAGAGTAGACCCACCAATCGCGTATTCTTCGAAACCTATGTATGCTTTATTGCTACAATGTCTTTATCCTTTCCTTCCAAATGCTGTAGTTCATCGATCTTGTTGCATCTCACAACCGATCACCTGTGCGGTCTCTGAGCAACGACTCCAACAAGACGTCTGGCGTTTGGTAATTCCTAACCATTGAACATGAGCACGCTTGTCTTGTTAATGCTGCTCTGATATGTCGAGGTCGTACGCATTATCGTGAACGTTGCTATGAGACAAAGTATTTCAAACTTTCGCTCCTATTCTCCTTTGGTTTTTTGGGAAGGCATCCGGTTTGATGTCGTTGTATGTCACAGTTCTGTGGGTTACCGTTCAAGAACCTAGCTGGTTGTTGAATAACCGCGGTTTGGAAGGTGATGAATTTTTGACATGACGAGTATTTCCCGATGAACTTGATCCCGCAATCGGTTATCTGTGGCACCAAAGACGTGTTAAGAAGTTGAGGCCTATCAAAGACGACGCTAGACAAGAACTTCACCACATAAGTCCCCCACCAGATTCTCACTGAATAGAAAAGTGAAGGAGGTCTTTGACAACTGTTCTAGTATCAAGATCGGTTCGTGTCATGTAATAATTCTTGGTAAGTGAGTTGCAAAATCTATCAGCGCCGCAGTTAACCTTCTGCTACATGTATGTGTAATGCATGAGTAATAATCGGTATTATCAACTCCCCGGAGCTCATCCACACTTTTTAGATGTCTAGCTGCTCGTCAGACCTCGAAGTATGGTCATGGTAGTTCTCCAGAGTTTATTTTGTCTTTCTCTTGGTAAATTAACTCTGATCTATCATTTGGACAGCCTAAAACCATTGGAATGTGACTTTCCTTTGCGATACCTGCCGTACACTCTGTGAGAGGTTCCTTTTTCAATAAGCCCTGCACTATATCCTCCAATGCTAGATGATATACCTCGCGAATGAGCTAAGAGCGTGGATACCTAAGGCCAACCTCCTAAATTCATATCAGCCCGATGGTGTCACCTAGGCTGTCAAGCTTCCTCAATTGAGATTTTTTTGGAGGTGCAAGTCGATAATCCGAAATGATCGAGCATGATCGAGTACTCTTAATGGAGAAAGTCCGTCTCCCAATTCAAAACATGCATTCTTCTTCTTCACCCAGACATGCAAAAATTATTAGCATATGAATATGATCAAACCTTCAGCAAAGCTGGAACCACGAAATTGTTTTATGCAAATCCTGAGTCTAGTATCATTACCAATAGTGTCTTGGAATTAACACATGGAATTAACAACATTGACGTAACAACAGATTTGAGCCTATTCTTGGTGTAAACAATGTTCAACGAAGTAGAATTGAACCAATCATTTAAATGGGAGTGATGAGAAGGAACGAATCTTCAAGTTCAGCTTTACAAATGCATTTGCATGAAAGAAAGTTGCAGGCAGCACTGTGTTAATTACTTCCTTCGAACGGGCAGCAGCCTTCATTGAAAAAGGCAGCAATTATCTTTGGATTTCTGTTGTAATAACCTCCAACATATAGTGCGATTTGAACAACCTGTGTGTGTTCTTCTGCCGAACTGGTTTCTATCGTCTCTTCTCTCTCTCTCTCTCTCTCTCTCTCTCTCTCTCTCTCTCTCTTTTTGCAAGTGGTGAAGCTATGCGATGAGCTTCCGTTCATAGCGATATTGGTTTCAAATTTAATGAAAGTGACATTCACGTGACCGTGACGTTCAAAGCGATAAACGTTTTTTAAAAGTCACGTGCCTAAAATGGTGCATGTGACACACACGTTCAAAGCGATAAATATTCTTTTCATTGATCACGTGCTTCTAAAAGTTAGTATTTGTAATCATCCATGGTCACGTGCTTTTGTGTCTGTGTGTGTTTCCTTACGTAATCACTGGTTTAAAGCGCTGTTCGCCAATTTTTAATTTTTTATTATCACGTCACATGACTTTCTCTTTCTTAGCTCATCTCATCTCATCTCAAAGCATAACTTACTTACTTACTACTACTACCACTACAAACAGAAAGAGAGCCACAACCAAACTTTCACACCATGTAAAAAAATCATCTAACGGTAGTTCTAACACGACGTCTTACTAAATTCTAGCGTGAGTTCTTAACGCCTCTTCTCTCAAGCCGCCTAACAAATCTCCCTTTGTAATGTTGCAGGACCCCATTCCTGTTCCTATATAATGATAATGCTGTTGGGACCGAATGGTTCTCGAGAGATACTTGACGACAGGAAAATAAAGTGTCATCTGGTGTGAACCTTGTCGCCTCTTTCTTTCAATGAGGCCGTCTGGGATTTTATTGAGTGCAATCGGGAAGCAAATCAAATCCATTGCCGTCGTGGGAGCCGGTCCCGTAGGTGCAGGGCTCACCAAAGCATTGTTGCATGAAAACAAATTTGCCAGCATCAAGGTTTTTGAAAAACGCAACAGTTTTGGAGGCGTATGGAACTATACCAAGCCCATGTTCAAGACCAAAAACATCACATCTTGTCCGGAAATTCCATGTCAGACACCACATGCACGTAACCAGCCCCATGTGCATGAAGAACACGGACTAGTATTCCAAACACCGGTGTACAAATATTTGGACACTAACGTGCCCAAATATTTGATGGAATACGATAATCAACCGTTCCCTGCAAACGCACCACTTTTCCCGCTGCGAGACCAGGTTTGGGACTATGTGGTGGAATACTCGAAGAAAATAGAAGATCTCGTGGTCTTCAATCGTGAAGTGGTCAAACTGCGCTACAACGACGAGGATCAGAAATATGCGTTGTCCACGACCGATTTGCTGACGGGTCAATCCGAAACAGAAGAATTCGATGCTGTGGCTATCGCCACGGGATTTTACGACCTGCCGTTTGTGCCAGAACGTCCCGGGCTGAAAGAATGGCACGAATTGTTCCCAACATCCGTCATGCACGCTAAGGACTTTGACTGCCCAGAGGATTTCGAAAATACTGAAGGCGCCATCGTTATCATCGGTAACAGCGCCTCAGGGTCAGACTTAGCGTTCGAACTAGCCACGCATTTGAAAAGACCCATTTATAAATCGAAAAGGTCTGAATCTGCACTTCCCGCTGGTTATGACTCCAATATCCGCGAAGTGCCTGATATTCTTAGATTCGACACCAGCACCAAGTCAATTGAGCTAGTTAATGGCTCTAGAATTGAAAATGTCGAAAAGGTAATCTACTGTACTGGATACTTGAAGTCGCTGCCGTTTTTGCCCAAATCCTCAGAAGTTCAATCCCAAGGCGATTCCGTTTTGAGCGGTCTTATCACAGATGGAACACGTTTGCACAACTTATATAACCATATCGTGCCCTACCATCTGCCCACAGTCGGTATCTTAGGATTGCCAAAGTATGTGCTTCCCACAAGGTTGAGTGAAACTCAAGGCGCCTGGCTAGCAAGAGTATGGAGTGGACGTATCCAGCTGCCGTCTCTAGAGGTTATGAAATATTACGACAACTGGTTTGTCGAGAACAACGGCGACACTGGGAAGTATCACGACTTGAATTTTCCTATGGACGTACAGTATTCGCAGAGACTCAATACAGAAATTCGCCGCGCAGGCAATGGTGGCTATTTTGGTGTAGAGTGGACGGGAGATCAGATAAAGCTTAGAAGCTCAATCAAGCCTTTGAAAGAGGGCTATCTTGCATATTTCAAAGACACTGGCAATAGAGCAATGACCGTGGAGGAGTTGATCGAGAAGGGCTATTTTGAATGGCCCCTGGACGCTTTGACAGCTGTTCAGGTGCCACAAGTGGCTCCATAATTGGGAAATTTATTTTCGAACTGCCTTGTGTCAGATCTTAATTGATCGTCAGCGTAAGAAGCAGCCAGCTGACTGCCAGTCACAAATAGTTTGGTTTTGATGAACCACTCCGATGGTCGAGCTGCATCAGAAAAGTGTACATTGCGTCCTCAAGCGCAGTTGTCAAGGTTATAGGACAAGAGTTCCGCTAATGAAGGTAAAGACATTTATCAGTGACAAGAATAATTTGATGATTCTGAGCAGTTTCGAGAAAGTCCACATATCGGAGTTAGACCTGGTCTATATTTAAATGATGGTATTTTCATAGAAGCATCATCACTTAGGAAGCTTTAATCATATTCTTTTTGTTTCGACTGCCAAGCCATTAACACGAGGCTCTCACTTCTACAAAACGGTAGGTCAAGCGGCCGATTGAAAAGGTTTAAACAGACCTTCATGAGAATAGAAACCAAACAGCATCTACAAATCGGGTTCTCAGATGTTTATTGGGCGAACTAACCATGACATCTTTTGTCACTTCGGTCACAGTTTAAACTGCCTTCCAGATCTACAAACTGAACAACAAAAGTAACCTTTAAAAGCTCTTGTCGAACACACTTATATAGTCCTTATTTGAGGCCTACTTTCTTGCAGCCTTTACATATAAATACCGATTTGAGAGGGTTGGAACTTGTTGTCGGTATTCTCTCTCTATAATGCGTAATATATATATTACGGTTGACTGTCCGAATAAGAACGACCTTAACCTTAAACAAGTTCTCAAGACGATAAAAATGAAAAAATACAACGGTATGTTGGGTTGATGAGCGCCACGATAGTATTTTGTGAATTCCAAGGATTCGAATGATATAACTTTCAGCTACTAACACACGCGTTTTAGTTACTTACATCGAGGCTTTACGGGACAACAAGGTAATAGCCACCTACTTCAATAATTCAACAGAAGGTTATGGGTCTGTGGGGAAAGCCGGATCCAGTGCTACGCCGAAGGTGTTTCGGAAACTTGTAGATGAACTGGTTATACCCAAGGTGGTCCCATTATCGGGAAATAAGGTAACAAAAGTGTCGAGTTCACTGCTGGACGGATTTGAATGCTACTACGGAACAGAAGCTGGAAACATGGTATACGTGTGTTTCTCACCTGCAAATGTGCCCAAAATTTTGCCGCTACGGATACTGACGGAATTGAAGACCATGTCTAACGAAACGGATCAGGAACTGGATTCGCACGTACGAACCATCGTCGAGCAATTCTACAATGAGCTAATGTCGTACCATGACTCCTCGACGGCAGAGGCCACTGAGCAAGACATGCAGGACATTATCCAGCTTATGAATGACAATATAGACAAGTTTCTGCAACGACAGGAGCGCGTATCACTACTCGTGGATCGGACCTCTAAACTGAATCAATCGAGCTACAATTTCAAACGGAAGGCGGGACGAATCAAGGCGAAAATGTGGTGGCAGAACGTCAAAGTGTGCACAACTATCGCAGCCGTTTCTGTGTTAGTCGTCACGACAGTCTTACTTGCGGTGCATTTTATGTAGCACGAGGTTAGACAGAAAAGGTTTGAGTAGTTATGGCACTTTTTTTTTGGTTTTTGGCAATGATTCCACAGCTGGATGTTTCCTGAGTCGTTGCAGACTTGTTATTTTACATGTAGAGTGTGTATATTCAATGTGTAAGTGTATAAGTCTTACCGCAAGGTCTCTGATCAACAGGGTTTCTTTCAATTATCCACTTTTGGCCTTTTAGCTGACGCTTCATTCTGTATTTCTTGACCTTCGTCTTCCAGTTCTGTGGCTTCTGGCTGTGCTGGTGCTCCCTGTTCTTTGTCGAGTTTCCGCAATTCGAGTGCGCGATTATATTCGTCAAGACGCTCTCTCACTAGTGATTTGAGACCCTCGAGCCCGCAATGGTCTAGAGCTGTGAGTACATCGTCGACATTGCAGCTTTTTCGATTTTGGGAAGTGGCGCCGTCTCGCGAAGAAACCATCAAATAGTTTACAAATACTGTAGCTGCTCGCTGGAGTGCAGTCACTGCATCTTTGGAAAGCACGATTTTCTTCTGTTCTTCTTCTTGTCCCACTTCTTGTCTTTCCTGTTGCGCTCCCGACAGTGCACTATCTTTGGCTAGATTTGCAATCGTACTTCTGGGGAACAGCAGATCTTCTATCGAGACATTCTGCTGCTCTTTGGCATGCGAAGCTACCGGTAGCTTGGTACTCTTTGGAGCCATTTGAGTTTCAACTTGTGTCTCAAATGCTGTTCTTGAAGATATACAATTGGTGGGTATTTGGGCAACCCACACACAATTAATGGACACACTACCACTCGAACAAGACACACTTCTTATAAACGCAAATAATGTGGAAGAAACATCTAAATCACAGAATTGTGAACTGTAAGCAAGCTACACAAGACTTCTACTGTCTGCGGGATTACCATTAATTGTAAAATGTCATGTCACAACATCACAAGATAGTTCTACGCCGATGGTCAATTGTGAGCTTCAAAAACATTCAAAGAATGTCTCAGCATCAGCATGAAGCTGGATCCCTCCGATCAAAATACACGGAATTCTCTATATAAACAATACTATTCGTTGTTCTTCCAGACCTTCCCATGACTAGTGTTTGCAACCCAAATTTGGCCCCTGAGGCCTCAAATTGAAGCTCTCAGTTCAAGCAACAACGTCCAAACACAATCAAGAGCAGGAACGTCGATTGAAAGATGCTTTTGATGCTCAAACGCTCACTCCATTCCGCCAACTACTGTTGAAGTATGGTCAATTTTCAATGCTATTATATATATATATAAAATTTTCCACAATTATCAATACTATGCTCATCTCATCGCTTCCTCGAGCTCATCGCATAGACTTCAACAATGATAAAAGCCGCTATAAATCGAGTCAGGAACCGGTTTCTGAGACCTGCCAGCAAGCCTAGCGCCGAGAAATTCAATGTGGTCACTGAGGGCAAAGGGCACATCTTGTTCCCTGAGAAAGAAACTGTTTTCTACAACCCAATCCAGCAGTTCAACAGAGACCTAAGTGTTACTTGCATCAAAGCATGGGACAACTTGTATGGCCAGCCAAAACAGGAACAAATTAGAGCACGGAAACACAGCAAGAAACGTGGACCAGAGGGCAGGTTGCAGGAGTCTGCCAAGAAACGGAAATTGAGCGATGGGAGTGGAGAAATTGTAGATCAGCAGCAGCAGCAGCAACAAAGACCTTACATTCGCATTTTGGAGGCACTTTCAGCTACGGGACTCCGTGCGATCAGATACGCACATGAAATTCCGCACGTAAAGGAAATTGTGGCCAACGACTTGTTGCCTGCAGCAGTAGAGGCAATTCAAAGGAACGTAGACCACAATGAAGTCGGGGACATTGTGAAACCCAACATTGATGACGCTAATGTGCTAATGTACCGCAACAAGGCTCAGCGGAAACGGTACCACATCATTGACCTGGATCCATACGGTACCGTGACGCCATTTGTGGATGCTGCTCTGCAGAACATCGAGGACGATGGGTTGATGCTGGTTACATGTACCGATCTTTCAGTTTTGGCCGGCAGTGGATATCCTGAAAAGTGTTTTGCCCTATATGGCGGTGTCAACATGGCTGGTCACGATGCAACCCACGAAAGCGCTCTGCGATTGGTTTTGAATTTATTGGGTCAGAGTGCTGCCAAATACCGTAAGAGTATAGAGCCTGTGCTTTCTTTAAGCATCGATTTTTACGTGCGAGTTTTCGTGAAAGTGAAAACGAATCCGCTCGAGGTCAAGAATCTACAGAGCAACACGATGATCACCTACATGTGCAGTGGGTGTGGTGCATACCACAATCAGCGTTTGGGCCGTCAAAGCGAACGTAGTACCAAAAAGGGCAACACGTTTGTGAAATATTCGCTTGCGCAGGGTCCACCTGTGGATCAAAAATGTCCGTATTGCGGCGGAGCGCACCATCTGACAGGACCAATGTATGCGGGTCCGCTGCACAACAAACAATTTATTGAAGAAGTGTTGCGGATCAATCGTGAGGAACACACGGACGATGTTTACAAGACGCGTAAACGGATTGAGGGGATGTTGACTTTGGCGCAGAATGAGCTAGAGACACCATTTTACTTCACTCCGAATCGGGTATCGTCGATTTTGAAATTTCAAGTACCCAGTTTGAAGACTGTAGTTGCTGGTCTTGGATCGCTTGGCTTCCGCACCTCGTTGACCCACGCTCAGCCGTCGTCGTTGAAGACCGATGCTCCCTGGGATGCTATTTGGTACACGATGAAGCGGTATTGTGAGGACAACCAGTTAAGCAAGTTGGACAAGATGAATCCGAATTCGTTCGGGTACAAGATCCTGGCCAACGACGCCATCGGACGTGACGCTAAGGGCAACGACAAGCACGGTGACAAACTCGATTTTTCACCAAACGAACAAAGTGCCCAAATCGAAGCACTTCGTAAACTCAAGATCGTGCGGTTCCAGGAAAACCCAGAGCGTAATTGGGGTCCCAAGTCCCGTCCTACATGAAAGAGAAGAGAAAAGAGGAGACGGCAACACATTGGTCTTATAGTCATCAGGTCGTTGAAATTGAATATTTATACACTCCATGTCGTGGACAACAGTTCACACAACGCAAACACACTCACACGCTCACAGAGAGAGAATACACACATGTTTTTTTTTTTTGGGTTTTTCCACCTCTTCTTTTAATCTAGTTGCTTGGGCAGCACAAGAGCTCTTAAAGCAAAGGGCCATCCCAACATGGCAGAGAGGAAAGCGGCCCAGCCAGCAACTGCGGGTACCAATCTTTTGGTCTCGATAACAGCCCAAGATTGTCCGATTCTGGCGGGAGAAGCTCTCAAGAGCACCCTACTGGCGCTCTTGGGCGCGGCAGCGCCCACAGAGCGTCTCAAGGTAGCTGCAGAGTTTCTTAGAATTGGTGAAGAGATCATGGTTAAAAGTGTTGTAGTATTATCAGAAGCGATTATCAAATGGATGATTACTGGAGATACTAAGACTACAACTACAGACACTACCCACCAGGACATTACTACCCGCTACACCTTCTTTATATACGTTTTCTGCCAAGAAAGGGTGGTGTTGTTTTAGTGGTGTGTTTTGTGGGAAGGGAAGTGGAGTGATGATGTTAATAGTGTGTCCATTTTTCTACAGGCCGGTTTGATGAGTGTGGTGTGCGGAAGCTTGCCCGTTTGTGTCAGTAAGTGGACCGATATCTTTCAGTAATGGTGTGATTTTGAGACCGGGGTTAGAAACGGGCAGATAATAAATTAGTGGGATGAGAGAAGAAAATACCGATTTTGGCGACGGGAAAAGTGGTATGGTCTGTCGTGGCAGGGATGCCTGGAAAGGACATACTGGTGTTTCCAACTCCGAGAAAAGAGAGAGGGGGGGTGATTGTGGGGGGAAGGGTAAAGGGGGAGACGGACTCTAACACATACACAACACACATATGGATGAAACATATCGAGTCACGTGATTCACGGGTGTTGGTGTGCTTATGTAATATTCGGGAAAGATCGATTATCTGTCACGTGTATGAGTGTTCTAATTACGTAATGTTTTAGCTGTCACGTGCTAGAATTTTTGCATCTGATGATTACATAATATCCGGGTAAGTTGGTATTTTGTATCACGTGAGATACTACCGGGTCCCGCTCCGGGTGTACGGATGTGCGTCCTTTATTCTATACTCCGCTACAAACACTCTCCCCAGTACCATAACCTATTATCTATACTCTTGACGCACCCAAGTCAAAACCATGCCAGTTCCACTAACCTCAAGAGCCCTGTGAAGCTATTCCTGGCGTCTCTTATACGTAGACTCTCATAAATGGATCCTTCAAAATCACCATGTAGATCTCTCTGCCTTGGCTGGCGGATGTCTATTTTGTAAATCTTCTTGATCTTGTCAACAACCAAACGTCCTGGCTGGCTACTTGTCCTGGCTGCTTGTCCTGGCTACTCGTCCTGGCTACTTGTCCCGACTGATCGACGTATGCAGTCTGTGTTCTTTAATGAAAATGCAACTGATCGAAGCTAATATCGCAACAACAAGGCAGAACTTGAAAGTCGCTTTGCAAGCATAATGGTAGCATTCGATTAGCGTCGCCTGCACAAAGTGCGGAGCCTCTCGATGTATCCATTCTGCTGAATGAGCAGCTTTAGAAATTATCATTCGTAGCTCAGCCTCAGAATGCTCTTCAGACACCAAACTCAATACTTTGACATCAAGCTGGTTGTTGAGACGATTACCGAATATAGCAGCACCAAGAGAAACACCCAGAGTACAACCTGTCGATCTAAACGCGTATGAGATAGACGTGGTAGCCGCTTGATGCTCATGTGGTACCGCTGCGATCATCGCAAGTAATGTCACGGTAATCAAGATAGATACACCCAGCCCAGGGGTCACTTGCAACAAATACTGTTGCCATACAGGCGTAGTAGCACTGATGAAATTAACCTGTAGGAGACCTAGGATCACTATCAAACATCCTAGTAGTGTAAACCAATAGTATTTGCCAGTTCTTTTCATGTAGTAACCGGCCCCCAAGGATCCAAGGGCAATGCTGATGAAACTGGGTACAGATCTTTTCCCCACATCGGTTGGGCCCATATTCATAACACTTGCATAGTAAATTGGTAAGTAGAAGTTTACCGTGATCATCCCCATAACGCAAAAGAAGTTTGCTAAGCTACCGGCGCATACCGATCTGTCCTTCAGAAAGGATACGGGCAAAATTGGGTCTGACGTGAGATACGTTTCGATACCCACAAATACCGCGCCGGCAATCACCGTTAGGATGCACAACAATAGGAAAAGTTTAGAGTTGTAAGGAATCTCTTTTCCACCAAGCGAAGAAGTAAGCATGAACAAAAACAGCGCTGTCACAAGCGAAATGGCACCTTGCCAGTCGAGTTTTTGCAATCTTTGCTTGTACGAGGTTTGCAGTTCGCCTCCATTTGGATGACGAGGTGGTAAATCCAAATATGCGATGATCAGGATGCAACTAACGATGCAGACCGGGATCTGGATCCAAAATGCTACACGCCAACCACCACCGTGTTCGCCGAAAAACCCACCAACCAAACCACCACAACTAGTACCTATCGCAAAAAACAAGTTGCACATTCCCTGGTAAAGGGCACGGTCACGTAGCGGCACAATGTCACTGGTAGTTATGCTGGCCAAAGAGGTCAAACCGCCTCCTCCAATACCGGTGACAAAACGGCCAGTGACCAGAAACCACAAATTGTTGCTGCATCCACAGATCAAACACCCCAGGCCAAAAAGAACGTTACTGAACACAAGCATAGGTTTGCGACCCAACACATCCGATATTTTCCCGTACAACGGCTGGAAACACGAGGTGGACAGCAGATACCCTGTAGCAATCCACGAGATGTTAGGTAGCGCCTGAAATTCAGATGCTATGTGAGTCATAAGCGTAGAAACGATGGTGCCATCGAGAGCCGCGAGGAAAATGCCCAGATACATCGAAGTCATGATAATTTGGATTTTCGCAGCGCAGAATTCGGGTTTTTGCTGGTCTCCAGTGATCAATCCATCTGTTTCGCTTTCAAATTCTCTGGCATGGACGCCAACATTGCCTATCTTTGACGTCGAGCTCGTTGATCCGTACGACAATCTTCTACATTCCTCTTGTTGGTCCTGTATCTCGCTGGCTACAACCACACCAGCCAGTCCTGTATACGTATCGTTTGTTTGTGGTACCTCTTCGGCGCAAGACGATATGGAACCTCTCATAGTTCCCACTGAGTGTGTATAATATCTTCAATTATACTTTCGAGCTTCAGTAGGGCTTCAATATCCTAGTAATGTCACTCCCGTCTGTTTTCTTGGCTCTAGCTGTGTCTCACTGACCAACTAATCCTAACCACCGTCTAGATCGGTCGAAATAACGAAGTTCACTGACTTTGACGGCCTAGTTTCCTTACTTTAACGGTATCTATCTCTCGAGCGATTCTCTAATCTCAAGAGGGCCCTCTTACTTTGTTCAATGATCTGATGAAATATATATATATGCTAGTGTTAACTCGAACTTTATAAGACCACCACCCGTAAGGTTAACAAAAACGAACTTTACTTATAGGATCTTTATAGCTTTATCGCATCAACGACAACTTCATAACTCCGCTACCAAAAAAGTCAGATATAATGGAAGTTGTGGCTCTTTAAAGACACCTTATAATCTAATAACTTGTAGAAAGCAGATAAGCGAGTAAAGACCGACAAAGACTACTAGTCAAAATTCGAAAGATAGGAACAAGAACAAGTTCAGAAAACTGCGTTTTAGTAGAAGGTAACGTGAATTTAAAGTAAGATTATGTTGTAATTAGTAGTATCTGCAAAACATCAGGCCCTTTTCTTGACATCCTAGGGCAAGCTCAAAGAGACTCGTGTGCCAAATCCCATTGGGCAAAATCTGGCATCTCCAGATGGAAGAACGGATTGTTGGTGCCAGAGGCGCTGTAGATGGCGTTTTGACGAGACTCAGTATCGTCAACGGGATCGGAAGCGGTTAGGGGAGACGCCTTGAGCACATGGTAGCTTGCGTGGCCGGCCAGCAGCGACTCATCAGAGTATTCTGCGTTGACGGTTCCGAAACCAACGTTGATCAAACCACGCTTGATCCACGGGGAGATGATCCCGCTGAAATGGAACTCGACTTGGCGATCGGCGTATTGGTTCACGGCCTTACGTAGATCCACCAAAGTCTGCAGACCCGTAGCATCGGCTTGTGCCACTTGCGACCAGTCAAAAGCGATAACGCGCAGGACGGGACGGTCGTCCCTCACAACAACAGCTTCATTTCCGTCGTCGTGGGCGCCGTAGCCACTGGCATTGGCACCCCCAGATCTCTTATTTTTGAACAACTTCTTGTAAAACGTAGGAGGAGTCCATTCGCCAGGGTCGTTCCAACGCTTGTTGCCAGAATTTGGCAGGTACAGACGGCCTCTGCGAGTGAGGCGCGTCACCTCGTCGAAAATAGCGTTGTATTGGCGGGAACAGTTGATGTAGGTCCAACTTTCGCTGGGGCGGAAGACTATAACACCTGGAGGAGGAGGACGCACAATGACACCGGGGTTGACTTCTCTGTTGTACTGGTCAAATGGAACCCATTTGGTGTGGAATTTGACGCTGGATCCCGTTCTAGGAGCTAGAGTAGCCGTGCGTTTCAGCTCCTCGCCTATTATAGGAGCGGCAGTTTCGATATCAGTTTGACCCTTGAGCTTGTATTCAGGCCACACGTCGGAGTATGATCCAATAACGCTACCGTCCGAGTTCAATTGACCCTCGTTGGAATCACCATGGTCACCGCCAGTGATCACAGGATTGATAACTTCGGCAACGTCAACACGGCCCAAAAATTGACCGCTTGGGAAAGCCACTTTCCACAACAACACGGCAACAGACCAACACATAGCGAAATAGATACCATTTTCGATACTACTGAAAACAGTGATAAAAACGGTCACAATGAAACACACGAAATCTGGTGGACTGGTACGGAAAAATCCCCAGGTGGTCTGGTAGGATGCAAACAAGTCGCTAACCGCGTGAATAATAACTGCACTCAAAGTGGCCTTTGGAATGAAGCGGAAAGCAGAAGTTAGACAGTAGATGGCGATCAACACACATGCACCAGAGAAAAGACCCGACAAAGGAGTGCTGACGTTACATTTAGCCTTCAAAGCGGATCTAGAGAACGAACCCGTAGCTGGATAAGCGTTGAAAAAAGTACCAATCAAGTTGGTCGCACCAATGGCAATGAGCTCTTGGTCGGGTACCACACGGTAGTCGTTGACTCTACCGAAAGCCTTGGAGATGGCGATGTGTTCCAAGAGCAACACGATGACGGAGGCGGGCAATTCTGGAGCAATCTTTGCCAGTAAACCTTCAGGAACCTTCATGACACCAACGTCTTTCAGACCCGATGGAACTTTACCCAAAAGAGAGATTGGAGCCGTTTTCTTGTTGTGGCTAATACCCCAGGCGATCGCGGTGCAAACTATGATAACCACGGCGTTACGAAGAGCCTGGGAGTAGAAGAAAACAGCCCGCCAGATCGTGGAAGTGCGTTGGCGTCTACTGTAGCGCTCCACGAGCTTGGGGCCAGCGGTATTGCAGAACCATTTCCACAGATACAGAATGAACAGTGGCACCAAACCAAACGCAGCGTCCAACTTGGTGTTGGGCAAGTGCTTGAGCGTCTCTATGATCACCTTGTACGTGCTGGTACGAGTGTTCACCAGCTTGTTGTAACCCATCAACGCAGGAACCTGTCCTGCAATGATGTTGAGCGCAGAGCCCGTCATAAATCCTCCCACCGCGGTTGTCGAGATGAGCTCTACCAAAAACCCTAGTCTCAGGACGCCCAAACCCAGAGCGATGATCCCACACAACAGCGCCAGCGCTGTGGCAATAATTGGACCCGTGACTTCCGAATCTTGAGGATACTTGGCCAACACAGCGGTCACCACTTTAGCGGTTTGCAGTGACATTACGGCCACAGGCCCAATGCACACGTCTTTGCTGGTAGCGAAAAACGAGTAAATCATCGCCCCGATGAACGACGAATACAGACCAAATTGTGGAGGCAAAAGGGCGATCTGAGCGTAAGACATCGATTGTGGCACCAGCACACATCCCACGGTGATACCAGCCACCACGTCCTGGTACAACCAGCGCACGTTGTAGTGGTGGATCCAGTTCAAAAACGGGAACAAGCTGTGTACGTACGAAATGACACTGCGCACCGTCAAGTAAGGTCTCAACTTATCGTCATACCAGTCTTTCAAGTCCACTTTGGGCTCTTCATACGCAGGAATGTGTGGCACGCCGCTGGAGGAACCGTAATTCGAACCCCAACCGGAGCCGTATTTCCCGTGGTCTTTGGTAGTTTGACCGGATCCTCCGCCTAGGTCGAGGTTTTTTGACTGATCGGCACCCTCGTTATATTCGAAGCTGTCCGAGTCAGCATTGGCGGCCGTCACTCTTGTTTCGTCCTTCTTTTCACGACCGAATTCGGCCTCTAGGGCATCTAAATTTGACATCTTGTGGACTATAGCCTGTGGGAAACTTCTTCACGTGACGGATTTTTTCACACACTGGTTCGGCCTCAAATATTAGTGTCAATGGCTTTTGGCTTGCTGAAATAGCTAATTCCTTGTAATTCTGACAGTAAGATGCTGCAAAAATTGCCCGGGAGATCAGTTAAAATCCCTCGTCGATCTGGGGCCCCATATATACTCTTTTCCGGCCCCACCCAGCGTTCATCCTTCGTCTGCGTTTAATTCTCTTGCCCTCTCGTTTGGTTAATAATACACTTGAACAGCGTCATCATCCACCACCACAACAAAAAAATGACTGTCAACCACAACCACCACATTCGTTCAAAAGACACTCGTTTTGGCCCTGTAGAGACGTGTGTGGCATGGTGCAATCTCGCATGCTTACCACGTTACATTCGTAAGCATGGGCGAGGGCGTCCGGAGCCTTAAGCTCGACCACCACCACATCTGTGCTGGTCACATGACATTTCGTAGACTGCCATTGCAGATGTGCTGTGAACCGAGAGCAGGGCACTCGAAGCGCAGGAGTGGAGGCTGGTGGCAGCTACGGTTGTGAACAATGGCGTCGTTCCTTGCCTCAAACGCTGCGAGGAACCGGTCAGCGTAAAATGAGTTGGGACCAGTGATGACCGATGTATTGCTAGCGTGGTGAGAGTGTCACGGTCGTGGAGAACGACCAGGGCGGGACTGCCATCGTCGTGGGAAGTGATGAAGGTGGCATCGACAGCGGGGGCCGGAGAAGAAGACAACGACGACGGTGGTGATGGAGGTTCGGACGAATCAGGAACCAGTTCCCAGACCATTTCGACGGATGTGGCTGTATTGTTGTTGTTATTGGGAGCACATCGTCTGGCAACAGAGACAATAGTGCTGCTGCTGCTCGTGTTCGCGTGATCTGCCGCATGCCCGATGATTTGACTTGCCACGAAGACGCAGTCTGCGTTCATTTCATCCACAATGGCATCCCACACCTGTATGTGTGGTTCCGTAGCTCCACTGCGGGTCACTTGGACCAGCTCCAGTACCCAGGGCACCGTATAAAGACGATCAAGTTTACTGGCGCACGTGACCAATCGGTCACGTGCCCGGTTTTCCAAAGCGTTTAGGCCATGATCAGCAATCCCATAAGACGATGACGACGACGACGTCCAGCACAGTTTCAAGTACTGCTCTAATTGCACCGGTCTGTTGTTGCTGTTGTACTTCTTCTCGGCGTCGGGCTTTCTCTTGTAATCTTCGTCCACGCACTCCATCACTATGTCGAAAAACCACTCTTCAAAAATCGCGTGTAGTACAGCATCGGCATTCACATATTCCACCAGTCGCAGCGTATCTGCCAGCATCTCCTGGCATTCGTGCAGGAATACGTCAATTTCCGGGCTGGACAATTTCGTAGGGTCGAATTCGCCGCTTTCCTTGAGTTTCTGTAGTTTTAGGCTCTTGTGGATGCCCTGCAACCTTTCACAAGCCAAGATCAAACGCTCGCACGCTGGCACTATTGCCAGCGTCAGAACGTTGTTGAGGTCCCCGCACATGCGTGACGAGAGTTGTTTCCAGCGCTTGAAGTTCTTGTCGCCTACGCTGTTGCACAACCAATCTTCTAGGGCTGGATCGACACATCCGGACACTAAGACCTCACACAGCTGAGTGTATAGATCGCTGCCACCATATGCAGCCTTTAGACGCGCTAGTAACTGTGCAAATGGATCTATGAGGTCTGATTTGCACACCAAGATGTGATCAATGATATATTCACACAAAAACCGCACGTATCCGGAACATTTGACAAGCTCACGCATAAGCGGAACTTCCGTGAATTGCAGACGTATGTGTTCGAGCGTACCGTCGCGCGCAACGCCCACGAACGGCCCGTGTTTGTACTTGGGCGGCAAAATTTTGCACATCCGGTCGATTTTGCTGCTGAAACGCACTGTGACCAAGTCATCGAGCGTGAGCAAGTAGCAGCGGTCTTCTTGGCTGTGTGACAGGATCACAGAGGCTTCTGGATGGCTCAGATCGGGGCCCCACGGCCCCATTGGCGCCATGCTCATCTGCTTGGAATCTCGCACAATACGGACCATATCCGGCATCAAAGCGGCCACATCGACATTTAACACCGCATAAGTGTCAGGAAACCTATCCCAGGCCACTGTAGCCCATACAGCGGAGCTCAAAGCTGCGTTTTGGGTTTGTGTACCCGGATGCAACGCCGGGGTTTCCACGATATTTACCACTTTTTGCAATTGACCGCCGGCCGTAGTACAGTCGTAGATTCTGGCGATACCGTTTCGATAGAAAACGGCAAACCGCTTGCCTGTATCCCGGTCCCATTGGTACGCAATGGCCTGTTCAGCGTCTTTCAACACTATGGTAGCTACGCGTTGATTGTCCGTTTGCCGATTCACGGTAATAGTCTTACCTGTAACCACCAAATAGAGTGCCAATTGAGGGTTCCAAACTACACTTTGGTGAATACCAAGCTGGGTTTTGCCCTTGAACCGCAATGCCTCTGGTTCTGCTGTCTTTGCATACATGAACACTTTGTTATGCTCTACTTACTGAAAAATAATGCAAAATCCTGTCTCTTCCCTTTTGTTCACTTGTTTCTCTTCTTGCTTGGATTTAGACTAGCTTCTCTTCCCTAGATCAACAAACTAGACCTCACCTTCAGAGTTCTTAAAGCTACAATACCTTTCAAGGTAACGAAAACTAATCTTTTACAACTACAACAACCTCATTTCACGTTAACTCACAACTATTCCAAGAATTGCTACATTAGCATTTATTCAAATCTATAAAACAAGGCACAAGCTACGGAACGACCCATTGAGAACTCTTTAACAACTCAAGACGCTCAATCAGTGATTCCTTCACCTGCAACAACGCCAACAATTGGATCACAGTGAAAACAGAAGCTTTCAACGTTAGGATAGGTGAATAAGACTTTTCGGCGAATACCATTGAATAAGTCGCTTCACAGGAACAGCTGGGCCATTTGAACTGGACCTTGTAAGTTATCGTGACTCAAGATCAGAAGCTCTGGCACTTGCCACCACTAAAATGTTCAAAAAAGATCCCCAAATCAAGGCCCTGAGTAACTTGAAGAACTCGGAACGCAAGAAAACTCAAACCCAATGTCAAACTCAAACTCAACTGGACAAATATGCTTTTACATCCCAAGTGGTGAAGCAAACTACATTTAAGACCCAGTTCACCACTGGTACAGTTTTCACAGACGAAAACAATGTTCCTATCTGGTTCAAAGAGAAGTTCAGCGATTTGATGTTCCCCACGGTGTATACGTGCTGGCAGTGGCCCGAGCTACTTCCGGTAGTGTTAGCCCATGAATACGTGGTTGAGGAAAAAGTTGTGAAGGGTGCCAATCTGATGCTTCCCGGTACAGTACCACCGTTCGATCCCAGATGTGTCAAGACCCGAATGGTAGGAGTGGCCAGCACACGTTCCCCGCGGGTTGTGAAGGCTATAGGGATCGTTCAGCTCAATTTACCAGCATATAGTCGTGTCATCGGCGAAACCGGAGTGGCAGTTGAAATCGTTCATACTTGGGACGATGGGCTTTGCAAAACATTCAAAGCGAAGGTAGAGCCTCCAGAGCCTGGGGAATCTGTCGAATCTGAAAGCGAAGAAGAAGAAGAAGAAGAAGAAGAAGAAGAAGAGGGAGAAGAAGAAACAGGGGTATTGGGATCTGGTGTTGATGAGAACTACGCAGAAGCAGAGACAGAACCAAACGTAGAATACCGAGAAACTCCGTCCGCAGATATCGACGATATGGCTGAACAATTAGAGCAATTGAGCACAGAAGACGTGGATCATTTTTTTACCAGATCTTTGTACTACACGTTGACGCAGGACCTGAACTTTCATGTGCCCGTGAGCAGCTCGAGTTTCGTGTCGAACCATATCTTACGCAACCTGCCGCCAGTGGACCTTTCGCAGGTGAACATGAAAAGAACTTCGTGGCGCAAGACCGCCAAGTTTCTCAAGCATTTTGAAAAAGAAGGATTTCTGAAATTGAAGGGCAAAGGCGATGACTTGGTTGTTGTTGGCGCGGTCTCCAAAGAAGCGAAGCCCGAACTGGTCAGTTTTGTACCTTACCGGGTCGCCGCACCAGCTGGTGGCGGTCAATCTGGATCGAAACACTCACAAGATCACGCCGGCCCTGCTATGATGACCGCAGTGACGTTGTATAAGCCCAACAGCAGCGCAAAGGACTTTCTGAGAACTCTCGACCTCAAGATAGATCACCTTTTTACCCAGCAAGAAATTAAAAGCGGTGTGGATCGCTACATCGCTCAGAAGAATCTTATGAGTCCAGAAAACAAAGCGTCCGTTCTACTCGACGACGTGTTGTATGCAGTGGTCAACCGTGCTGCCAAGAAGGAAAATGCCGTGCGCACCATTCCAAGAGCGAATATAATGAGTCCCATCTTGAAGGGCAACTTTTCGGAGCACTTCGTGGTTCTCAAGCCAGATGGCACACCTTTGTTCAAGAGTCCTTTAAAGGGTGGCATTCCAACTGTTCAGATAGTCACCGAGATGAAGATTGGCCGTAAGGTCGTCACGAAAGTCTCGAATTTCGACAAATTCCAAATCGACGAACAGAAATTGGCCGAAATGCTTCGAAAGAAATGCAGCGGCTCTACTACGATTGGCGAGACCACCACAGCTCCCAAGACCCCAGAGGTTACCGTGCAGGGTCCTCATGGACCCACTGTTATCGAATTGCTCAACAGTCAAGGCATCCCAACAAAATGGATAAACTTCGTCAATAAGTTGAAGAAGGGTAAGAAGAGAGGCGGTAACAGTTGAATATACATGATAAACTAGAACACGAATCATAAGGGACTTCTCAATGCTTCAGAATACTCGAAATGCACGACCCCAGTAATTCGCTTTCGAGTACTTTTCTTGTTTTCAGCACGAGTACATTCGTCAAGTTCTCATATGTAGTCATTAAAAAATCTGAAGAATCATCAATTGATTCACTGAAAAGCTGAATCTGTCAGGTTGACATATCGAATTACTATCCCAGTCAAGACCCAAATGCTATCTAGGGTGCGCACCAAGGTCAATGCACTTGTAAATAGAAACCAAACAAGATGCTTACAGGTTTTTCCACGTCTTTCTGCTGAAGAAGCAAGCAATTCTACAACTTCGAAATTAAGCAAAGATCAGCTGAAGAAACGAGAAATCAGACGTTTGGCACAACGTAAGGCGGCTGCCAGACGGGCCGCAAGTGACCATCCGCTTTATATGCCTGTAGACAAGGCACTGCGATTTTTGCGAGCAGCTGAGGTCGGCCAGCCTCAGTCTCAACAGACGTTAAGTCTGACAACTGCTGTAATATCCGAACGAGGAGCTCCACTTTTGAGTGGAAATCTATCATTCCCAAATGCTCTAAAAGAAGTCAAAGTGGCAGTTTTCACAAACGACGAAGACCAGGCAAAGCTGGCTCGTGAAAAATACAACTGCCATCTCGTTGGTGGTACTGAGCTCGTAGAGCAGATAAAATCGGGCCAGACGGCCGTGGACTTCGATAAAAGTTTTGCAACACCTGAAATAGCATCTACATTAGCATCGCAGCTTGGTCGTATTCTGGGTCCTCGTGGCTTGCTGCCTGCAGCGAAGAAGGGCACCGTTTCGGACAATCTAGAATCGTTACTCGAAGGCAGCATGGCTTCTTTGCCCTTCAGACAGCGTGGTAACAGTGTTAGCGTAGCTGTGGGGAAGTGTTCCTTTTCTGACAAGCAAATGCTGGAGAACCTGGTAGCTGCTCAAAAGGGCGTGAAAACCGCCCTAGCCAACCAAAAGGCCAAGAGACCTAGTCTGCTGGGCCAAACCACTCTCACATCCACTCATGGTCCCGGAATCGTCATTGACTTTGCCTAAAATTTAAACTTTCGAGAAGCCCCTGTACATATGAAATTGACTTCAATAGGAACAACTTTCAGTAACTTAGGAAGTTACTCGATATACTTGAAATCCTCATAATTCTTTCCAAGTGTCTTATCTATTTACAGATGATGTATGCTAAAATTTGTGACTAATTGTCACTTTGATAACCAAAATTGATCTCATCCCGGTACTAATGCGTCAAGTACCATCTGCCTTTCTCCCGACGTCTTTTCAAGACCTTGTATCCTAGCTTACTCTTAGCACGCGCGAGAAAACCTACCCTTCTCTTTCTCTTCAACGTGCTCGGCTGATAAGTGTTTCCCCTACTCTTCCATCTTCTTTGGGTCAAACCAATCAGCATGTTTAGATAACCGGGGAAAGCGGATCCTGTCACTTCGGAGCCAATTGTGCTGTTGGTCTGCAATGCCGATGGACGAATGATACCTGATCTTAGTGGTGAAAACGATGTCAAAGTCGTGAAATTTCTTTTGGCTGGGAGCCCGAGTATGTTCCTGGTAATGAAAGACATCACAACGGGAGACGGAAGCTGTTAGACAACGCTTGTTGTTTGTACTTGGCACGACAAAAGCTCGCTCATCGATGATTGTCGCTGCTCTAGAAAATTTGAATTTAGCCAACTCATATAGCTAATTGAGTGAAAAATGTCGTCACGTGTGTGGTTCTCGTTGTCCGTCTCAATGCCATGTTGTTAGTCACAGAACGATATAGGGAACGTGATACTTGCCAATTGGGCCTTTTGATTCAGGCGCTCCAAGGCATCTGTTTTTGTTTCGCAATTTTGGTTCTTGTTGATCGAGTTTCTTACAACCAAAAAAATTGAAGATGCCATTTTATTTTACGGTCTTCGAGGTTGAGCACTCTCAGCCGTTATAACTATGCAAATCTCATAAAGAACTTAAAGTCGTTTCACCAAAGGACTTTCCAGGATTTCGAGGCCAAGATCTGGATGTGGCCGTATCACGTAGGCACCCTTGCAGGCGCGTCGGTACATCCGCTGCAAGGACCTACGGTTAGCAACAGCGGCGGATGGTAAAGGATCGTTTACTATTTCTGTGAGCAAGGCTTCTTGTGAGGGCGAAAGCGCTGGGTTTTCGAGCGCCAGCACGTTCCACACGTGAGCCACTCTCCGTTTGAACATGTTACGTATCCTTGAATCTGGA
Organism: Lachancea lanzarotensis; assembly: GCF_000938715.1. Lineage (NCBI taxonomy): Eukaryota > Fungi > Ascomycota > Saccharomycetes > Saccharomycetales > Saccharomycetaceae > Lachancea > Lachancea lanzarotensis. Next base: position 589,998 of record NW_019212885.1, read on the forward strand.
ATTGTTTGGCCCAAGGGTTTCATCGGAATTTCCACAATCGGTATGGCGACTGACTTTCGATTTTTGCAAAGATTCGGGTTCTTCTTGAGAAACATGTAATGCTGGAAAATCTCGTGGAAGAGGACACTTCGTTGGAGCTCAGGCAGAGACGATTCGTGCTGTTCCTCTGCAGTCTGAGACGAGCCCCAGCGGTGCAGCTCGTACCGCATTGCAGTGAGCGCTCGAGGGTTGTCATTGGTCCACAGGAATCGTAAGGACTGTGACTTTGGGTTTTCCATGGATAAGATGCTGCGATGGCGTTCATGTGGCCAGTGGTTTCGAAGTTCTACGTAGTGTTTGCGGAACAAGCACAGATGTGGTGGCAATGGGTTGTTTTCGCATCGAAAATACGTAAAATGAATGATATTTTCCAGTGTCTTGGTTTCTTTTGTTAGTTCGTAGCGTTGCAGTAACGATGTCAGTTCCTGAGATCTTGTAGAGCTTCGCAGTTTGCCCGCCAAGAGGCCGATTGTGCGGACGTCAATGGGCAACGATTCCAGTACTTCCAAACACGATTTTACCATGATATTTCATTTCTGCTAATGAGATGATGAGATGAGATGAGATGAGATGAGTACCTTACATCAATAAAAGCGTAGCACGTACAAACGTGGAAATAGATGTTGAGAAAAAGCGAGATATGGAGGCAATAAGAGCATTGGAAATAAGCTATATCGTCTCAAAACTGAGACTTGGTACCTCGAGAGATCAGATACTTGTGTGCGTGAAATAGCCAGCGACTCACACGTATATAGTGATTCATTTTGATGTACCACATCCGTTCATAAGGATAACCATTACTCTATCCAGATCAAGCTAGTCACCCGAATTTAATTCAGACGTACTCCTGTCGTCGTTGAAACTCAGTTTGTGTCCTTCCAATACGAAGTTAGCAAAGTCGTCACTTATTTTTACCACAGCTGAATTGTCACGTGATATGGATGTCACGCTACCTCGATTATTATATCCCTCCACACGAAATTCTTTAAAGCCACAAACCATAAACAAACATCTTTAAAGAAATCGTTGATCTAACAACACATCTATATATCTCTTTAAACACTCGAACAACAACTAGCATAGCTATCTTTAAACACACTCGAGAACCTAGCTTAGTGCCATGGCCGGAGGTGACGACAAGGAAAATAGCGTTTGGTTTTCCTCCAATGTGCCTGTTACGCCTACACATCTGTTGAGCCGGTCTCAACCCTCGATCTTGAAGGATGTCAAAAAATCGCCGCAACGGCGTGAAATGGGCAGGAAACCGCTGGCAAGTAAGGACAACAACCGCACAGCAAATTTGGTGACCCAGAAGGAACCTTTGCAAAAGAAAAGAGGCCGTCCCGTGGTGAACTTTGCCGGCAGTTTTATAGGGTCAACACGACCAGGCCCTGCACCACGCCTCAAAAGTCTTGTGTTGCCAGATTCAGTGGATGAGAACACAAAAGAGCCATACAGTGATGCATCCGACCCGGATGAAGAGCTGGAAACGGACTCTATAGCGGCCAAACTGCGGGGAACGCTTTCAGCACGTGACCAGGGAAAAACAGAATCAAATAACGATCAGGATGCTCAATCGGGTCTCTTAGGTCGTCTTCAAGGCGGTAGTAACGGCCTACAGAGACTCTTGAGCTCGAAACCTAACTTGGGCTTCATTCCGGAACAATCACACAACGACAGCGACAGCAGCAGTGACCGCGAAGTCGAGACCATACCGCCCAGACCACAGCCTTTGCCGCACATCCCAAGTGCGTATACACCATTTGCAGACGAAGAGCTCGAAAAACTAAGGTCACCCGTAGGCCCGGCACTGCGGCTGTATTACAGCGACGACGATGACAGTGACGGACAAGGTGATGATGGCATCGATGCCAGTGCCCCATTCAAATCTCGCCAACTATTGGAATTGGATTTTGGTTTCACCGGCAATGAAGAAGAGGAAAATGATCAGGAACGCAAACGGTATCATGTACGTCAACAAAGTGATGCACAACTTCCACACACACCAGCACAAGGGGATAATTATGGCAGTGAATCATTAGAATTGGAGCCCACTTATGGTGGCGAGGGACTCACGGTAAAGGAACTTGAATCGCTCCTGGATTAGTATTTTGTTATGTATGTACAAGGTTTTAATATTTTGGGGAAGCTATTTACAGACTAGCAAAGTCAAAAATTTCATGACGGTCATTACTGTTGCGCACATTGAGGGCCCTCTTGCTCGGGCTCTTCAGGCAGATATGTTGGTAAATCGTCGGAATTTTTCACAACTTCGACGTTAGCGGGGAATTCTGTGTTGACGAAATCGGTCACCTTCTGAGAACTGGACGCACTCGAAGTCGAACCCGCTTGCGGAAGTATATTACGGATCGTTTGTAAGTCGTGACGCTCACTGAACCAATTGTCGGGTGGAAACTCGATATTGATCTGAACGTACATATCACCGAATTTGCTTCCTTGACCATCCAATGGCCAACCTTCATTAGCAAGACGTAAAAAATTTCCTGGCCTCAAAACTTGGCCCGTAGGTATCCTCAGTCTTATTACGCGCTCATCTAAATGAACGCACAGGTCTTTCTCAAAACCGCAAAGGGCGTCAGATAACGAGATTGTCAATTTGGTGTGAAGGTCGAATCCTCGCCGCTCTAAGTTGCTTGTGGTACTGTCTTCATCGATATCAAACACTAGATCGCCCACGGTTTTGCCCGGTTCTTCATCGGCTTCACCTTTTAAGACCACTTTATCATTATGACGCGATCCACGGGGAATGTACACATTGAGAACTTTAGTGTCTTGCACGACTCTTTTACCATGGCATCTTTTGCATAAGTCCTCTTTCCGCACAATTTTTCCCAAACCATTGCAATGATCGCATGTCACAGTTTCACGAGTAACAAACCCTGGACCAACCCTCTTGAGTCTCTGCTTGACCCCAGACCCTTCGCAATGGGTGCATTTAGGAGCATGTCGAGCCTTTTTCCGGATACCTATACCTTCACACCGATTGCACACAACGTTCCGCTTGGACTCAAATCTGACTGTTTTACCATTGTAGAGATCCTGCATTGATAAAGTTAGCGGTACGTGAGCATCCGGTGTATAAGACTCGCGATGCGATGGCCCGTCGTTATAGTCATTGCCGTAGTGATTGTTGGAAAAATTACCAAAAAAGCTGGCAAAATCTCCGTCTCTGAAATCGTCTCCAAATCCATTGGAAAACCCAGCAGCATCGCCGTATTGATCGTAATTGGATCGTTTCTGCTCATCACTCAACAGCTCGTAAGCGGCCGCTATATCTTTGAATTTTATCTCACTTTCTTCTCGCAGCGATTCATCTGAAACTTTATCTGGGTGGTGCTGAAGCGCTAACCGTCTGTAAGCTTTTCTGATTTCGTCCTGGGAAGCATCTACTGCTATACCCAGGGTCTCGTACGGATCCATGGGGCTACCAGAAGCTTGTGCAGTGTGGGATTCGTTTGTCGAGATGGCCACAGCGATTGTTTAATCCTTCACAGTGATGAAAAGTTGAGAATTCGTGGTTGGTGAGTATTACTAACGGCTATGAGAATTCAGGTTTCCAAAGCCACGTACTTGCGGCGATTGGGATCAATTGTGGGTGTGACGGCTCACAGAATTACGCTTCGGCTTGTGGTCTGAACAACCAACGGATCTTGGACCGACCACGGCTTCGGACACTGTGTTTTTCTGAGATCACTATTTCCCTTCGTGACAGCGAGATTCTTTCGAAACCTGGTAAGTGTGGTAACATAACGGCGATTATGGAAGTATATGTTTAGCAGAAAGTACTTGACTCACTTGGAAGTTAAAAAAGAATACAGCTCTTTTGGAGGAGCTGTGAGACGATGGTTTAGCAGACGCGACACACTCGTTCAGAGTGATTTAAAAGTTACAGAAACCAACACCGATGAACAAGTCATTGGTGTTGCGAGGTCGGAGGTGTTCTTTTTGTACTGCTGAAGATATTCCCTGTTGTGTTGATTTGATTTTCTATACTAGAAGCAAAAATCATTCTTGAGTTTTTAACATTTTGGTCCTTTCGTGGGCAATTGAGTCATGGGCAAAGAAGTCATGGCGGGCAGGTCCCCCCACAAGCATCAATACTTAAATTACGACAAACAAACGTTTACATCTTCTTCCAATTGTGCTTTGACTCACCCAACTAAATGCTAAGCATACTGAGGTCTGTCGCTGTACCATTTAGTGATTGCTACAATTAAACGCGACCCTTAATTTTTTCCGTCGGAAAGGATATAAAAACATAAATTTGCCGCCCAGTGTTCTCACTTCTACACTACACTTATTTCTCCTGAGAATACACCAAAAGCAGCAAATAAGCAAACAACGGGCACCGAAACGGCCACTACAAGCTTCCCAGTGCTGCCGGCTTCCCAATGCTGCAAATTTCCCCGTTCCGCTGCAACGGGATCAGAAAGCGTTACTTTATACCCTGTTGAAGGAAAAAGGGCACAGTTAACTATTCGACAAAGCAACTGTTTAAGCAGAACATATTTGTCTCGATAGCTCCAGCGTCTACCGCTACACTTGCGTTTGATGATCCATGAAGATCTCGCCAGTCCCTCTGGCGGGTGAAAACACCCCGCCATCCACAAAACCGATTTCGGTCACAGCACACGGAAGTCGTCTAACATGAGCTCGTCATGTGTGATGGCGGATGTTAATGTCCGCGTTTGATCTTTACCATCACTGCCTCACATATCACGATTACGTGGGAAACCCGTATCGCTAGATCTTGTCTGAAGGGGAAGGTTGACACGAAGTGCGCTTATCTAGCGTTTGATGTATTCTGACACTCGTTGAGTTACCGCTGGTATTATCGAAACTCAATATCCGACAACAACACTTACCGCGTATAAGTAGTAGCGATTGAGAAGAATTCAGTGGGTTATACAAAATCACGGCTTGAAAAAATCACATACGTGTGATCAACGGAATAGCGGTGAAATTTTTAGCTAGGGAAAAAGCATTTTGACTTCACCGCGTTTGAACAGCAGCTGTAAAAACCATTCGAAAGAGACCTAAGTCGAACTCCATAGAACCGTTCAAGTCAGATACCAAATCCGCATCGATGATCAGCAGAATTGCAATACTCAGAAACGTGCAACGTTGCGGTCCTAAACATTGCGTGAACTGCTCATACAGCGTTACTTCGCGCCAATTTAGCGTCAATGCTGTGCTAGGAAGAGAGCCTGTTCCCGCTAAAGCACCTCCTAAAACGGTTGAAGACATAAACAAGTTTGTGCTCAATGCTAAATATGCAGTCAGAGGTCGCATTCCGTTACTTGCTGAGTCACTCAAGGAGCAACTTGCCCAAAACCCAGAATCCCTGCCATTCTCCAAAATCATTAACGCCAATATCGGAAACCCACAGCAATTGGACCAAAAACCATTGTCGTTTTATCGACAGGTAGTGTCACTTTTACAGAACCCAGAAATTGTAAATCAATTGGCTCCTGAAGATTTGGCAAAACTTTACAAGCCCGACGTCATCGAGCGTGCTCAGAGAATGCTGAAAGATGTAGGCCGTTCTGTGGGAGCTTATTCTAATTCACAAGGTGTCGCTGGATTCCGCCAAACGGTTGCTGACTTCATTGCCAAACGTGATGGAGAACCCGCCAATGCCAATGATATCTTCCTTACTTCAGGCGCGTCCGGCTCGGTTGCGCATGTTCTTCAGCTTTTCTGCTCCGGGCCTGAAAACGGATGTCTCATTCCCATTCCTCAGTACCCTCTTTACACCGCCACACTTGCATTGAACAACGCAACAGCCCTGCCATACTTTCTTGATGAAGAATCTGGCTGGTCAACAGATCCACACCAGATTGAAGAGGTTGTTAAATCAGCAATAGAAAGGGGCGTCAAACCAAATGCCATGGTTGTTATCAACCCAGGTAATCCTACCGGTGCTATTCTATCTGCGGACAACATCGAGGGCATTTTCGAGGTCGCTGCCAAGTACGGAATTGTCGTCATCGCCGATGAAGTGTACCAAGAGAACGGTTTTGACGATGTTGAGTTCATTTCCATGAAGAAAGTACTCAGAGTCTTACAGAAGACTCAACCTGGCGCTTACGACAATGTCCAATTAGTTTCTCTACATTCTATTTCCAAGGGCCTCTCGGGAGAGTGTGGTCAAAGAGGTGGGTACATGGAGCTGGTAGGTTTCTCCGAAGAAGTAAAGCAAGTTGTATTGAAGCTAGCTTCGATCTCCCTATGTTCTGTGGTGACTGGTCAGGCTCTGGTGGACTTGATGGTTCGTCCACCCAGAGAAGGTGAACCTTCATATGAACAAGATCAGAAAGAACGTAATGAAATCCATGAATCTCTCAAACACAGATCGTCTTTGTTACACCGTGCATTCCAAAGCCTAGAGGGAGTTTCTTGTCAGAAGCCTTTGGGTTCAATGTACTTGTTTCCTAAGATTGACTTATCAAAGAAGGCTATCGCCAAAGCTGAAAGTTTAGGCATGGCTCCCGATGAATATTACTGTAAAGAACTACTGGAAGCCACTGGTATCTGCACAGTTCCAGGCAGTGGATTCCATCAAGTACCCGGCACATACCATGTGAGAACAACTTTCCTTGCACCAGGAACCGAGTGGATTGAGTCCTGGAAGGAATTTCACGGAAATTTCTGGGACGCTCACCGCGATTAAATTCATTAAAGTACTGGCGACTTAAAGTCCCGTTTCATAAGGACTCATCTGATTATCATAACTAATATTTAAAGTACAATAGATGCATTAATCACATCATCAGTATTCTGCTCTGTGACACTGCCACTGGCGGAAGCTCGCCGGCTAATATCTGGACTGAGATCGACCTCAGGTTTGTCTGACAGTAATTGAACTGTCCTAGATGAAGGAAATGTGGGTTCAATGAACGATTGAGCTCTTGGTGAAGAACTTCTTGAAGATCCGTTGTTAATTGGCGTATCAAATTGACCCTCTGTATCATATTCTGTCGAGCTGTAATCCTCATCTGGCATATGAAAAGCTGTCGTTTCGTCTTCGAGGTAAAGTAAACCCTGCCGTCGCCCGCCTTTTCGTAACACTACAACATTAGTTGCACAAAGCTTTTCTATCAATTTCTCACGCTTCTGCTCGAATTGACGGACATAGTCGCTAACTTGGCTGTGAAGAAGGTTTCCCGGTATAGCTTGGACTCGGTTGTTATAGGATCGATTGTGGTCGGCAGCTCCGTTTTTCAAACACATAGGCCATGAAGCTATACATTGAACTGAATTCGACTTGAGCTGTTGTCGCAGCCTTGCGATTCCATTCCGTTGAAAGAATCGAGATGAGCTCATTCCAAGACCTAGTGTGAGAGAATAGTCACAAGCTACTTTCTCACATATTTCAAATAGGAGCTGTCGATCCACAGAAGCTGTTTCGATGAACATAGGAATTCGTGGTAATGAAAGTAAAAAGGTCGAGAACGCCTCGGTCAAATCCTTTACGTTATCGGATTTCAAGGGTAGCATCCATACAAATCGTGAATGGTAATCTCTAAAGTATAAGATGTGAGAATAAATACCCTCGATAGGTTCTGCTAGTGGGGAAATAAGCTCAACATGTACTCTCTCCAGTGGCAGAAGCCCACTGTAAATGTTATAATGACGATATTTTTGTTGTGGAGGAATTTTCTTCTCGGCGTTGCATTTCGAACAGTAACGAACGCACAGTTGGGTAAAGTCCCGTGTAACATTGGCATAATGCATTTTTAAGTTTCGGTGTAAACGACGCCAATGCATGTGTCCGTTTTTTACATGTCCACTAAGCACCAAATCAAATATCGAGTCCGGTTCACATACAAGGCTGTCGGAATTTTTACGGTCCCGAACCACATTGTCTTCTGCTAAGAAAAATCGCCTTTTAAGCAGAAGATATTTGGTTTCAATGTTCTTGGCATGTAGCTTGTCACTGGTTGCCATGAGATTATTATAATCCAAGGCACTTGAACGAACCAATTCAAATTGTTCTTGCGTGAGCTGACCCTTGACAGATTCCAAATATTTGATGAAATCTAACCTTCCCCGAGACAATAATTTTGCATTTAGGTCTTTCTGGTGTTCACCCAACGCCTCTCCAACCGTAGGCATTAGAAACTCCACATTATTGGTTTTTCTCTGAGCATTAGTTACTGCTCCCTCCAATTTATTCATGTAAACCCAATTGATATGGAGTCGCCCCAATTACCTGGGAATTCCAAAGATCAGCTTCCACAAGTTGTGTGAAGAATATGCGCATGGAGCTCATCTCTAGTAACTTCGACGTCGTCCGGGCTAAAATTCTTTTTGACAGTAAATATCGTCAGATCACGAGATCATTGAAGCTTCTTGATGTCAGCGTCAGCGTCAGTGTCAACATCAAGAGGTTTAGTCTTATCGACGACGCTCTGACCAAAAACGGCAGGTAAGCTCGAAATAGCGACGGTAATCCATGCTGGAAGCCACCCAATGCAGATGAGAAACCAAGTCCAACATCCAAGCTCTTTCCAAGCAGAAATCAGTCTGGAAATTATCTCAAGGTTTGGTAACTGCGATTCGAAAATATTAGCGAACAGACAGCTGCAAATGAACGGATTAGTGAGTACTAACAATGCTGTGTTCTTAATTCCAGTTCTTGGACTCACTGTATTCGCCAAAAAAATCATTGGGAACGCCAGAAGACCGATGCCAAAGGCCAAAGCAAAGTTCACGACCAAAAGAGATGTCAGAACAACACTGAGGTATGAAAACGCAATGGATTTGAGCTGGTGGGATTGTGCCAAAGAAAGTTTAATGTCTGTAGGGAACAGCGGAATCAAGGAAAGTAGGCCCGACGCTAACACAAGCGCAAGAGGCTTCTGCCACTGAAGAAATACTTGGGAGATGAAGAACGACGCCAAGAAAGATCCAACAAAGGTTGTCGCCGTATTTAACGAAATGCGGAAAGCTGCATTTGCGCCCATGGGTAAATGCTTGTTGCTTTTGAGAAAGTTATCAAGACTTGCAAGAATGAAGGCCGCAGAATAGGCCACAGCGGCCGGCAAATAGCTCGCAATCGACACAAAATACCGAGGCGCCAGGAGAAGGTAAAAAAAAAACGACTGATGAAATTTCTCAAGGAGATTGTTCACAGACCGAAAGACTGCCTCAGGCACTCTTCCAAAAGTAGTGATGTCGAATGGACCTTCCTTTCCGCGCGCCCTGAGAACGATTGATTGGATTCTGTATCCACTGAAGGCCTCGTTACCATAACAAGTTTGGACGCCTGCTAGGGCCATTTTGCGAATACCCAGTAGCATTTTTTGCATTCTTCCAGGATAGTCATCTTCACCAATTTCGGATTCTGGTGCGCCATTGAGCGAGACTTTCATACCTTCATGCTCTGTGACGTGAACCGCCACGTTGACTAGATCCAGATTGGGGAGCTCACCGTTTAGGCCTGCGTAAAAAATCTCAACGTATTTGAAATAGTCATTGGTGCCTGGGTAGTCTAGAACAACAGCAGACTCAATGGAGCCTCCGGTAAGATCCAAATTATTGTGGTAGGCATGGCACCACGATGAAAGACTGGCCCTAGTATCCTCACTAAAGACCACAATAATATTTTTAGACCAAAGAGGCCATCTTGAAAAAAATCTTGTCAAAGCAGTAGCCAAGGCGACTCCACCGATGTTAAATTCCCCATCGCCGTTAAACCAGGGAGCTGCCAAGACCATTGCCTCGGTTCCATCTCCGCGTGGAGCGTTCCACACGCCGTACAGCGTGTCCCTGTTCTCAGGATCGTGATGAATAGCCGTTTTAACGCCAATTTCCTCCAGCCATGAACCTAAAATACCATTTCTTTCGTCGGAATGTTTGTTGACAAGATCTTTAACTTGCGTTCTATAGCCACGCAGTAAGTTCCATTCAGTTTCTCTGAAATAGCTGTAGGCCTGTGAAGGCATCAACGCATTTTCTGAAATGTACGTACGTCTGAATTCGCCTTCCAATGGGAGATACACAGCCAGCCATGCAAACCCAATGATACCACTAATGATCGCCAATCTCGGCAGCAATTGCAAAAGCCTGGGCAACAAGCCCCAATCAGAAGCTCTTCTTTGAAGTCTCTCAATCAATGCCATAACTCGAACCGCTAGTGTAAAAACCTCTAACTGATCTGATAGTTCAATGCTAGAACGATGACTTTCACTTTGCCAAGTGGTACTTAGTCTTTAAATTTCAATGTTTTCGAGTACACAGTATATAATAATAATATACTCATCCAACGTCTCAAACGGTTATCAGGAAAGGATTACAAGAGATGGGATAGTTATAAGAGGCTGGTAGTCCTGATGCTAGATGAAGATGAATTATAATTAGTATACTTGAATTGGGCTTAAAGAGGGCTTCAAGAGGCTACTTTTATGAGAAAGTTTGGTCTGCTGGGTGGTTTATACGCCAATTACTGATCAAATCATTTCATGGCCATCGAAATTGCAACGTCGTACCAAGCTGGTCATGGTATTCTGCAAACAATGTTGGCGTGTGTTCTTAATAGCGTCAAGATTTCAAAAACCGGTGGAAACGTGTAGGATCTTGATGTTATCGAAAGACAGTTTGAATTTTGATTATAACAAATCATGATTTGGGACTAGTTTATGGTGAGAGGAAACGAGAGAGTAGCTGAGAGAAATTTGTGGTCATAGAGAGGTGTGAACCATTCCAGAAAAGTTTGGATTCTCAGCATAGCACACTGTCACGAACAGACACTTAAATCAGAGCTGGTCCAAAAAATAGGAAATCCCGTCGCTAAAAAATACGAAGTCTGCTCAAATTGAGAATCAGGAGACTGCTGGATAATACGAACCGCTCAGCGAAAAGAGACAGCGACAACGTTGTGAGTTTTTGACTTTGATGTCAACGGCTCGTACAAAGTGAGGTGTCAATATTGGCTCATCTCATCTCTCTACTAGAAATGCCCTGGAACTACACACTTCTTGGCAACAGGACAGCCAGGACGACAAACCCTTCTGGAAACAGTATACCTAGAGCACACGACCACCGTACAACTTCTTTATCAGTAGCGGCTGCTTGGTTCATGGGTACAGTGTGAAGGCGAATATAATCTCGTGGAGCTCCAAGGATGCAAAATGAGTTCAAAAAAGTGCCTCTCAGCTCTAGCAGAGACTTCAGTTGGGTTTTCCTGATAGACTGGATTCTGATTCTTTGCGTGTGTCTTCTGGCCGCATTCTATTTCGGAAGGGCTTTTGGATTCACTACCACTGCATTACTCGAATGGTTCGTTTGGAGACGTTACGCCGTAAAAATTCAGATACAGTCACTAAAGATATCTTTCCTCGGCGGACGTATATTTTTCAAAAACCTCACCATCATCACGCAGAATCAGACAATTTCCTTTCTAAACGGTAGTTTGACGTGGCGGTATTGGATCTTCAGCTCGAGACAAACACCGTTCGAGCGACAACAAAACGGTGTTTCCGCTGACGACTCCAGATTGTGTAGGTTCAAGCTGGAATGCCAAGGTCTGGAACATTTCATCTACAACAGGACGCAGGTTTTCAGTCATCTGTGGCAGTCTTTGCCCAAGACCGAACAAGCGCGGTTCAAACAATTTGAAGGATTTGGTGAAGACGATCAGAAATCGTTCCACAATACGTCGTCATCATCTTCATCCTCTTATTTGGATTCTTCAAATGCCAACTCAGATTCGACTGTGGAACCTGCCCTTGAGCCATTGCCCTCTCTGCCTGCATTTTTAAACTTTTTACCGCTAGAAATTGCCGTGCATAAGGGCGCTGTAGTGGTTGGTAACAAAAATACTTCTTCCATCTTGGTTGTAAGCTATGATCGATTGGGTGGAATCGTGGATGCGGGAGAGGCAAATTCACGTCTCGATCTTTTCAAGTTGCAGACAAGAAACGAATTCGACAATTTTTGCATCCGTCTAAAACCTAATCTAGGTTTTCAAGTGGAAGCACCTTCGAAGCATGCAGTGAAATCTGAAAAAATTTCTAGGGCGTGGCATAAAGGGCTTGATCTCTTGTTGTCTCTTACTGGTAGCACATTTAAAGAGATATATCATGGGAAAGAAGGCGCCTTTCAAGCATTGCAAAATCCATTCGAAGATTGGAGAGGCCTGGCATTATACCGCAAAGAGGATGACACGGCGTGGGATGATACATTCAAATTTGACGTCTCAAAGCATCAATATGCTAGGTACAGTAAGATCATGAAGTGTGAAAAGTTCGTTCTTGAGTATTCGTTTGACGTTCCAGGCGTCACGCCGCGAACTTTATCAACAACAGGAGAATCTCCGAGCAAGACGGAAGTTGATGGCGTTGGATTGGATCAACCGCCTGACTTCTCCGTGGACATGCAGGTGTTTGGAGGAACAATACATTATGGCCCATGGGCCCACCATGAAACAATGCCCTTACAAAAAATGTTTTCCCCAATTGTTTCGAGGGACAGCCAACCACCGCGGGCCGCAAAAGCTGGTATGACACGAACGTATAAAAAGGCAAAAATATCAGTCACTATAATGAGCTCCACCATATGGCGTATACCAACAAGGGAGCCCAGTAAAGATTTGGAATTTTTAAAAAGATACCGAGAAACACAAGACGATTCAAGACCCTTCGGCTGGCTGGAAATTTCTCTTGCTAGCGATTCTGAAGTGACTTTTGATTTCGCGATGACTCCAGATTCATCTGGTTTTGACAATCTGTTGCACCTGCATCTTATGAAACCTGAAGTAAGAACTAGTGTTAATCACGACATTTTGTTCAGTGCTAACGTGCACGACATTCATGCTGAAATCGGATACCCACTGGGGTGGAATGAGTTGGCTACTTGGAGCTTTTTTCTCACTTCAACCCAAGCGCAGCTTTTTATTTTGAAAGATCACGTAAACTTACTCGCTGATCTGGTTTCAGATTTTGGATCGGGCGAAGCTCTTTCTTATGATCTCTTTCGCCCGTTCGTCTACAAATTTAATTGGGAGTTTGAGGGATATTCTATTTATTTGAATGTTAACGACGCTAACATCGTGAACAACCCTGTGGATTTCAACGAAAACTGTTATCTTTCGTTTCATGGTGATGACCTTCAAATTGACTTTAGTGTGCCACTTACTAGCATTGCTGGAACTAGCACTACCATAGACTACAAGTTGTCGACCTCATTATTCCGACTTCGTATTAACACACCTTCATGGAACACTCTTCACGAGTTTATGAAAGACCAGGAAGTTGGAAGATCTCATGATTTTACCATTGAAGGTTCCTACTTGACGCATTCAAAACTAGATGTGGACAATATTGACACAATCCTGATAAATTGCCACAGCAGGGATACGACTCTGAAGTGCTATGGTTTTGTCATAAGATTTCTAGTAGGAGTGAAAATGAACTATTTTGGCGATTTTGTCCATTTCAAAACGACCGAAGAATACATGGAAGAACTCAAAGGTGGAGAAGTAGGGGTAAACACAGCTTCGGCAGCAGTGGAAGATTTCATGCAAGTTATCAATCCGGATGTCGGGAAAACTTTAGAGTCACCGCACGTACTTCCAGCAGAGGTATCTGCTCAACGAAAGTTTTCTCTTAAGCGGCTTATTAATGAGAAGGATGTTTGGTTCACTTTTATAGTGGACAGCGGATGCATAGTAGTGCCAGATCACGTATACGACTGCGAGAACTGTTTTGTTTTTGAATTTGACTCACTCAGCATTGATATACGCGATCTAAATTACTACATGGACTTACAGACTGCATTATCCCCTATCAAAGTAACGAGACTTATAGATTGTGATTCTAACACAGTTTTCAACCGCACGCGGCATGAAAATACGGGACAAGTACCTGACGGAATTCTTTCGGACCTACAAATACATGCACATCGGCTGTATGGGCTACCACCGAACGAAGAAACATACGTATGCAAGTGGGATTTTTCTATCCACCAAGTCGAAATGTCATCGGATCTCCTTTTCCCGTTGCAACTTGCAGCCGCCGCTGAGAAATTTGCTTTCGGTTTTAAGGATTTCGAAAATATTATGAACTACAAGCTCGAGGACATTTTTGATTTGACTTCCGTCACTTTAATGGTTGGGTCAATTGACTTAACGGTAAGCATTTCAACCGAACATGACATAGTGGTGCGTTCAAAAGATTTGTTAGGAACAATCGTAGACCTAGAAAATGATTCTTATACTTGCAGAACTGATTTAGAGGTGCCTACCCTCTCCATTATGATATTAGAAAACGGGAGCGAAACTCGAACTGTCGCTATCTTCGAGTCTTCGCTTACAATTACGAATTTCGCTCAATCTGAAAATTTCCCATTGCATACGCGCCGGCAGAAAGCACATATTGCCGCCAACGATGCACCTTTTCATCGTTGCCCATTTTTACTACCACGGGCTATTCAAAATTCAGAAGTCTACAGTGAGCTATTAGGTTGTATACCGCCTGGCATGTCAATACCGTCCTTAACGAAGCCCCTGAGTGCTGAAAACTGTGATGAGTTCCTAAACAGGTTTTTGGAAGGTGAAGACGCCACGAATGTTACTGGGCCTTTGAGTACGAGGGATCGGCAAAAAGATGCCATAGGTGCTCGCGATCGGAATCATCCCCATTTATTCTCGCCCGCAAAAGAAAGTTTTGAAAACGATGTGTCTCCCAAATTCAATGTCACCAGTACGATAGTGAATTTAAGACAGGCGGGACTGCGGCTGGACCCAGTATGCTTCCTCTTGATCGGGGATTTAATGAGGATACTTTTTTCAAATTCAGTTGATCAGATAATTGATAATAGCGAAATTGACACTGTTTACCACTTTCTCAAACGAAATCTCGGGATGAAAGCATTCAAGAATTCAAAGCTATTCTGTCCTGACTTTAAAGTAATACTTGGTGAGCTTTGCAGCAAAATTAACCATCCAACGCGATTAGAGCTTTCAGTGAAAGGTATAAACGTGGACGGAAGCACCAAAGTCGACTTTAAGGAAGACAAGGAATTAACGGAATTAGAAAATGACGAGAGAAGCTCAGCCTACCTCAAATGCAGCTCAGCGAGCATCGGCTTTCTTGGTGGTTCCCAAAGTAGCCGAAAATCAAACGACGAATTCCTCTTATTCTCATCTATCAAAGGAATTGAGGCTTGGTTTTCATCGCATGACTGCGGCGTCATTTCGGTTAGTATTCAGTCAAGTGATACTTCCATAAACCCGGATACAGTAGATGAATTGTGGCTATGTTTTCAAAAGCTTCAGCACGATTTTAACCTCTTACAAACCGCCTCTTCTCAGTATATCAATTTGAAGAGGAATGCTCGAAAGGAATTTTTTTACCAGGTTGCAAGGGCCAGTGAAGAATACCAAATTGTCCATGATCCCCCTGTTATTACGAAACCTGCTTATATTACTAGACTTCCAGATCAGCACGTCAGGGAAGATCGGACTTGGAAAATTATTACAAGATTGCGTCACATCTTAAACTATCTTCCAACGGCACTTATATCCGAAATTTATGATAACATTAAAAAGTCTGACTTTAAAGCGCCGGACAATGCCGGCGAAATATTTCTCAACGTTTTTTCCAAGTGGAGAAGTTGGGAGTTTTCTGACTTGGAGAAGGGTTTATTTTACGAACACTCGTTTACTGACAAAGGATCGATCGGAGTGGATTTAGAGAATGCTGAATTGCGTTTCAACGTCGATAGATTCTCGTTGACGTTATCTAGTAGTATCGATGAGGACGGTGATACTATCGCCTTAAAAAATTTCCGAGCTTTCAAATCCTCCTCACAGAAGACCTCTCACGACCAGCCGAATCCTAATGATGAGCTTGAAATGGAGGAAAAAGCGCAGGTTATCACAGCATCGGTTAAACTGGTCAAGATTTCCGCCAGTGAATCAACATTGAAGCTGGCTTTATCAAAAGATGTTTTTCCAGCTTCACAGCAAAGCAACTCAGCACAGCATAATGGAGTTAAAATTTCGGACTTTCTACAGATTGTTTTGTTGATAGATCGTTGTGAGTTTCAGGTTATCTCAGGAACGACCAAATTGAACTTCAAATCTTTCGGAAACAGCCTGGCCCTTGCTTCATCTGGAGGACATCAAGATTTCAATCTTACGACAAATTGGTCATGGCTTGAATTGGGACTGCGGCATGAGGACGCAATTCTCTTGGACGTATTTTCTCGGCACGGATCTGTTGGCACGCTGCTTTCACTGGATAGCGAAGATACGCCTCACCTGGTTGATTTTCAATCTAGAAGCTTACGGATCAAATTGCCTTCTCCATCTGCTGCGTACTGTGATTTCGTCAAACCAGAAGGTCCGCTCGGTGATCTCTTAGGGTCTAAATTCTGTCACCAAAACGAACCACGATCCCCACCCTCTAATCTTGCAAAATCTGCTACTTTGAAATTGAAATCACAGATCTACGTTGAAGACCTTTCTTTCGACGTTTCTGCTATATCACCGTTTGTCATCTCGCAACGCGTGCAAACTTTGAATCTAAAATTAGACATGTTATCGGAGAAAGCTCTTCGGCTAGCCTTTGATGGCATCGATGTCTCGGTGGGAATGGTGACGGACGCTGATCAATATGTGAAATTCTCTCAATCTAAGTTCGACCTCAAACTAAGCGAGGCTATTTCACCTTCAACAAAGAGTTACTCGCTTTCCATGGAATCCGATATTTCGAAGATCAAGCTTTGTGCGCCTGAAAAATTGGTGCATATTGTAGTGGATGGGTTCAATGCCGCCAAAAGAAGTTTAAGCGAGCTGGTCCAGAGTCTCAAAGGGTTGCAATCAATTGGAAGTCGGATGCCTCTTGCAGAGGAAACTCCTGTGGCACAGAGCTTGCCCGTGGAATATTCCATTTCTTTGAGAGCGAAGTACGCCGGTTTCCTCCTTCCATTGCAGTCGACGAACTACGTTTGCGAGCTAAACGAATTTTTTTCCACAGTTTCAGGTCGAGGTAATGCTCTTGAAAGTTCTAGTGTACTCAAGCAATATGTTCAAGGAACTCTTTCGATAACTAGCATCACATTTTTGGTGAACGATATTGCGTTACCCGAAAAGCTGTCCAAACTTCTTGACCTTGGAGTCAGTGTGAAAGTGGATCAAGAGCCAGATACTATTCGGTCTCTAGAAATAGAAAGTTCACACTTTAGGTTAGCTCTTTGCCCAATGTCCCTCATCAAGCTTCTGGCTTTGGGCCAAGTGTCATCAAAGCTAAGTACCAGATTCTCTCAGAAGGGATCGAAAAAGATAGCGGAACCAGAGACTTTAACAGAGGTCTTCAACATGCTGGGCAATATTAAGTCAATCCATTTCTTATCGTACAATTTATGTTTGGGTTGGATATTTGATATTGAAGACGCAACTCATCCGGGCCTCATATGGGGATACCAAAGACTTTTCGCCGCGCATGAGTGGCCATTCGGAAAGCTGACGGTCTTAGATGCGTACGTTTCGGTCGCGAGAGGTTATAGCTCCAGCGACTTCTACGCCCGTGAAAGTGAACTTCACAAGCCGAACAGAAGTTTTCTTCCCAGTACGCAGCTTGGATATTGGTTCGAAGGTGACGACTCAGCTAAAGAATTATTCGTTAGAATCAACGGGGAACAGCTTGATGTGAGCTTTTTGTCAAAGTCGGTATTAGTGGCAGAGGGAATGTTGAAATCGCTTCAGGCGTTCGAGGAACTGAAAACTGTACACTTAAGCTCTTACTTAGCGCTAAATGAAACAATGAAAACCGCAAATACTCCAAAAGGCGTACAGTTCCCGGGCTTTTCGCGTTTAAAGAGGTTGAACTGCAGAGCACGTTACGCGGGTGGCATCTTCAAGCTTTACTCGGAGAAGGATCTTGCGTTAGGTCTTCATCCTTCCTTTCAAGTGGAGAGCCCGTCGGTCGAAGTGGTCGTCGATTACAAGTTCAATCCTCATGGCGAGCCCTACCACGTTGTAAGATCTTTTGTACATGTTGAAAAGTCCCACAATGCTATCTACCCTTCGTGTGTTCCCATTTTAGGAGAAGTAATGCGAGACAGCAGTGGCGTCATGAAAAGTTTCAGCACAAGCCCGGTTTCTGTTCAAAGGGCCCAGGTGCAAGAGAGCGTGAATTACAAAAGCCTGTTAAGAGATGTTGACGCATCTTTCCAAGTTCACTTCGAAGAGCAGTCAATTACGTTGAGCTGCGAACCTAAAGCTAAAGTTCAAGCTGACGTCGGATTTGAAAACCTGGTGATAAATATATTCACGAACAGTTTAGATCATTCGAGGTCGCTAAGTTTAGCTCTTGATATCAGGAATGTAACGGCCACCTCCAGACACATTTTCTCGAGAGAAATCAGCACGTCTATTAAAATCGATCATTCGACAGTTGTTTTCCTCCTGACCCATCCGGATGTCATAACCACTTATGGCGTCATACTTGTCCCTAATATCGACGTCTATTTCAACTTTAAGCAACTTCAGGATCTCAACGTTTTCATCAACATCTGGAAAGTGGACAGCAAAGTTCTCTTCCAGCCGGAATCTGACGGTAATCGAACGAATCGTGTGACAGAAAACTTTCTGGCTGCGAAGCACGAAAAACTGGCTTCGACCAGCTCACTTCCTTGGAGTTTTGTTACAATAATTTCGAAAGTTAAGGGCAAAATTGATCTTGGTGTCTCTCTGGGAATCTTGAGTTTATCTACGGAGACTCTATGGACTGTCGCAGATCACTACAGTGACTGGACCCAAAAGCTTTATTTCCAGATCGAAAAAGCCGCGCTTTCTTCAGATGGGAGGTTAGGTGGTAACGTCTTATTGCGGAATTTCAATTGGATTTCAGGAATCAGTTGGCCAATTAGTGATAGCGTATTCCAAAATCCTCTGATAGCCCTCGATGTAGCGTTCTCAGAATTCGCAGTCAAATTGTCATTTGACTACCACCTCATTTTGATTGCTAATCTGGAACAATTCAAAATAATGTTATTCAACAAGAGAGAAAACGATGGTTTGCTCAAAGACTTTATGTCGGTTGCATTGATTTGTGGGAGTACTAACATCTTTGCGACAGCGTTGGCTGCCGCCAATATTCTGGATGTTTACAATACCATACTGAGGATGCGGAAAGAAAACAAGAAATCCTATTCAGAGACTTTGGGTGACTCAAACACAAGAGACACAGGGCGTACAAGAACCAGTCGTGAAATTTTGGATTCACTAAGTTTTTTGAGGACCGACCTGGAGGTCAAAATGGACTTTATCAATACTCAGATTTTTCCGAATACGTTGTTCGACACGGAAGTTTTGACATTCAGGGCTTCTGATCTTGTGACAAGATCTCAAATCGAAGGCAATGAGAAGCTCAAGTGTCAGCTTAATTGGCAAGTTCATGATGTCAAATTTGCCCTCTCCACCTACAAACATCAGTTGAACGAAAAAGTGGCATCGCAGATCGGCGTAAAAGAATACATCAAGCATGCTTCGAAAGCACAAGGTGGAACAATATTGGTTATTCCCGCTATCTTGGTCGGAATGACAACTTGGCATGATGTGGCGACCAATGTAGTGGAGCTGCTATACAGCAACAGCTTTGGGGGAAAAATAAGCGTAAGGTGGAACCTGGGATCAATCAATTTTATACGGGAGATGTGGGCTACTCACGTACGCGCTTTGGCACTCAGAAGGTCCCATAATGAGCAACCGAGAAGTCTTTTCGAGGATGAGCACCTAGAAGATAAGTTGAAAGATGTCGACTTAGGAAGCAAGTATAGATATGTTTGCTTAGAGGATCCTCATATTGAAATTCCACAGACGAGGGATCTTGGGAACGCGACGCCGCCTATAGAATGGTTTGGCGTCAACCGAAAGCATTTCCCAGGTATGACGCACCAGGGAATCATTATACCATTGCAGAATCTTGCTCATTTGGCCGAAACCGAATGGACCAGGATATTTGGTCGGGCCTGAAGTAAAGTACATCGATTTAAGATCATTTTTTATATGTAGCTTTCAAACTCTATCAATCAAGTCTCTATTTTGCAGCGCCACGCTTTTAGTCATATTGCTGTTTTTATAGATACCCACAAGTTGTTGTGCGAGCTCGAACATATTGTTTCGAAGGGAGATCACAATGAACTGGGCATTTTTCGTGCGTTCCTTAATGTAATTTGCAACAATCGAAACGTTTCGAAAATCGAGGGCGGCATCAATTTCGTCCATGACATAAAGCGGGGTGGGCTTGTACTTGTGGAGAGCGAACACTAGGGCCAATGAGCTCAAAGTCTTCTCTCCACCGCTTAGATT
The DNA here is from genome assembly GCF_000938715.1 of Lachancea lanzarotensis. Taxonomy (NCBI): domain Eukaryota; kingdom Fungi; phylum Ascomycota; class Saccharomycetes; order Saccharomycetales; family Saccharomycetaceae; genus Lachancea; species Lachancea lanzarotensis. The sequence continues at coordinate 610,378 of NW_019212885.1, forward strand.
GGAAATATTTCTCCAACTTTTTCTTGGAGGCATAACACTAAAAAGTACCCCCTCAGAAAACGGATCTAAACTGTCCACGAGCTCCAGCTCGGCATTGCCTCCCATTGTAATCATTTGATACATCTCCTTCAAGGTCATCGAAATTGCATTGAAACCATTCATGAATTCATCAAGCCTTTTCTTCTTCAGGTCTTCGCTGACTTGTCGAACCTTTTCTCGATTCTCGACGGCCAAATTGAGATCTAGTTTGCGCGCCTTAAAATCTGCCAAGCTCTTAGCATATTCCTCCAAAACCTCAATATCAACGTGCGCGTTGTCGAGGAAGTCTTGCAGTTGTGCCATCTCGAGATTGATGCCTTCTAGATTTAGCGCTTCCAACTCCGATGGTAAAAGCTTTGGTAGCCCACTAGGACGATCCACTTCCATTTTGTCTTGATGTTCTATGTCCTGGCTAAAGTCTTGGGATTGTCGGCTCACATTTTCCTGTTCATCGACGTCCATGATGTCTCCACCTTCATCATCTAGTTCGGCTGTCCTGTCATTTTGCGTAACTACGTAATCAGGAGGAAGAATGTTTTCTTCAAGCTGATCCAATATTGCGGTGACATCACGTATCTCCAAGCTCCCAAGCTGTGTTTCTAACGATGTGCGCTCTTTCTGCATAGCATTGATCACTTCACGAAGCTTTTCCAGCTGGCTGTTGATATCAGCCTCTAGAACTCTGAATCCACTGTCAAGGTCCACCTTCTGCTCCAATTGCTCCTCCACAATCTTTAACTCCTCTTCCAGCGAGGAAACGTCATCAAGATGTTTTTCGAGTTGCTCCTCCAATGAAGCTAATTCATCACTGGCCTTTGAGAGAACATCTTCCATTCCTTGCAATTCAGCTGTACATTTAACTGATTCTTTTGAAAGCTCTTCGTTTTGTCGCTGAGAGCGGCGTAAATCACCTTCTGCTTTCCTGATCGCATTCTTGTCTCTTTTCTGCTTACCAAGTATGATCTCAATGTGTTGAGCAATAGATTCCACTTTAGAGGTTTGCACCTGAAAATTTGTACCACCAACTTTCATAATTTCCTGTTGAAGGTTATCAATTGCAACATTTTTCGACTTCATCTCTACTTTTAGTTGATTGCACTCATCTTTTAACATCGCAACCTTGTTTTCCGCCGTGGACAGTTCATCATTCGAATTATTCTTCTCCGCGTGCTCTTTTCGCAAGTTAGCCAGTTTCTGCTCGCTTGCCTTTATATCGAGAAGCAAGGATTCAATATCCATTTCGCGCTTCGAAATATCGAGTCCAATCTCTGGTTCTCTATCTTTCAGCGTTTGCAATGCTTCTTCCATTTCATGTAGGGTCGTATTTGCTATTTTGAAGTTCTTCTCTCTTTCAACTAGTTCAGCATCAATGCGCATTATATCCTCTGCAGTCAGCGTGTTGGAATTATCCTGACGTTCAGATTTCATTAGTCCACTTGCCTTGTAATTACCACCACCACTCATTGCCCCTGAAAGATCGATCATCTTACCATCTAATGTCACAACTCTAAATCTTTGTTTGCCATACGCGACACGATTCGCTTCCCGTAAGTCTTCTGCCACTAATGTATCTCTGAGGACACTATAAAACGCATTCTTGAACTTTTCATTATGTGGCTTCACTAAGTCGAAAAGCCTAGGGACATTGTTTGGGGTTACAATCGGATTTAATTTGAAAGGTCGTAGCTTATCAAGCAAAATGAATCTCGCGTAACCTAATTTGTTATTTCTCAAATACTCAATGCATTGCTGTGCACAGTCTACCGTCTCCACTACGATGTCATCAAGCCTCGGACACGCCGTGGATATGGCTACATCGAATTTGTCGTCTATTATTCCGAGATCACCTAACCTCCCATGAAGACCCGAGATGCGGCCGGACTTTTTCAGACGGAGAAGCGCAGCTAAAACTTTGCTCTTGTTCTCAACAGTGGAGAGTGACGCTCGTGCGTCAACACTCCGTTGCCGATGGGCAGTAAGAACCGCCTTCATCTCTTTGATCTTCACAGATGCGGTGTCACACTCACTTTGACCGATAGTCAATTGTTTGTTGATCGTAGCTCCCTCATGACCAAGACGTTGTATGTCATCGCGCACCGCAGCAATCTTTTCATTTAGGGATGAAATCTGATCTTCAGTGAGTTTTATGTCTTGTACGACTTTGGCGTGTGATTCTTTAAAGACCGAAATTCTGGTCTCTTCCAGGTTTAATTGAGAATTCTTAGCCTGAAGACGTGCGTTCCACGGCTCAAGATCTTTTTGCAGCTTCGCTATTTCATCTGTAAGAGCCCCAGTCTTATCCTTCAAGGAAAATTTGATATCATCTAGTTTGATTTTCTCTTCGCTCAAGCTTTTATTCAACTCTACAATCTGAGCATTATACTCTTCTTGATCCTTTTGCAACTCAGCCAGCCTCACCTCTGTTTTTGCAATTGAGGCCTGTGTAGTGCTTTGTGATCTCTCGCACTTTCCTTTCTTTTGATTGAGATTTTTCAGTCTTTCTTCCGCAGAAATTTTATCACGATCGCCATCTCGTTTCTTCAGCACAAGAGTCCTTTCTTTTTCCTTAAGATCTCCTAGCTTTTTCTTGAAATTCTGACATTGATCCTCTAACTCCTTCATTTCTTTCTGATATTGTGCATGTTTTGAGCGTTCGCTTGCTAAGCTTTCCTCGAAACCCGATTTCTTTCGTTGAATATCTTCAAGCTTTTTATCACTCTGCCACAAATTATGTTGCAAGACTTTACTTCGCAACATTGTTAGTTGCTTCTCTTTCTCAAGAAATTCCATTGCTTCATCTTTGCCAGACTCCAAGGAGCTTTTCTCCCTTTCGACTATCTCGAACCTATTTTCCTTCTCTTGACAAGCTTCATTCAGCTGTTCAATTTCTAGAACCGTCTGCTCTATCAGCTGTTTATACTTTGCAGTTCCGATGATATCCTCCAAGTACTCGAGTAGCCCATCATCGTTCTCCTTTTCAGCTTTGGGTTTCATCTGTGCTATGCTTTCGACCTCACCCTGTAAGATCAAGAATCTTTTATGATCCATGTCGATGCCTTCGTTGCGCAAAAGCTGCGTCACCTGGGTAAAACTGCTTTCTTTGCCACATACGTAGTATTTGGATGAGCTGTTTTTCCACGCCTTTCTGCTAACAACGAGTTGTTGTTTATCTTTGTTGAGGGTGGTTCTACCGTCTGGCTCGTCCTGAACGTACTGGAAGAATATATCCACTTGGCAAAACTCTAGGGAAGGAAACGCTTCTGACTTATGGATTAGATCTGATAGCCTGCCTTGCCGCATTTTGTTTGCACGAAATCCGAAAACGAAAAGCAAGGAGTCGATGACATTCGACTTTCCAGACCCATTGGGTCCTACAACAGCGGAAAACGAAGTATCAAAGGGTCCCACAACCTGTTTACCAGCGTAGGACTTGAAATTCGTTAGGACTAGTTGGTGTATGCAAAGTCGTTGGACCGTTCCCGGCCCGTGTTGGCTATTTTGAAGCTTGTGTATCTCCAGCCTTGTTTTTTTCGCCGGAGACAACTGTATCAGCTCTAATTTCCGCGTAGGCGATCTGTTTGGTGATCTTGGTGGAGATTGTGAATATATTCGGCTTCTAGAGCTTGTAAAATCGTCTTTCAACGGTTGTAAAAATGGAACATTAGAAGAAGATGAGTTTCCCCGCTGTGAGATCTCAAATTGTTTGCTGGGAGATCCTAAAACCAATTTCCGAGGAGTTCTCGATCTCGAGACTCTTGTCACATCTATTGAAGCTTCTTCCAGCGAAGAATCCTCATCTCTATCGATATGTGTTTTCTGCTTCTTAGACAGAGGACTGTCCATAGCAATGGCAGTATGAAGTGTCTTGTTTAAAGGAGTTCGGATGTGTTTGTTAGTGTTTTCAGTTTTGATCGATGATCTGGAATCATTGTATACCTATTGGTTTAGGCACGTAATTTGTAGGGTCGAAGGTTGCACGTGACCCGATCAGCTTTCAGTAGTTGAGAATCCAGAAATCTGGAGTGGTTGAGAAGTGCAGCATGAATTCGACGTTTCGATGATTAGTGCCAGTATGAAATGGTGTTATCGTATGGTTCTCAAATCTTGCACCTAGCTTTTAAAGCTCTGTTCGCGCTTCTTATTCCCATAAGTGCAAGGTTGTATAACATATCTAAAGAGACCAGAAAAGAGCCATACATGCACGCTAATTGCGCTTGGACCGCAACGCTTTGAGATGAGTTCGTTAGCATTGCGTACATCTCGGAACTGGAATGTAAATCATTTGCTCACATTTCGCAAAACGCGGATTTGCAAGGTAGAGCGAGAAAAGTAGTGATAACGTGTGATGTTGCATACTCTGATCAGGGGTGTATCTGCAGAAAAGGGTGGTAGAAGTAGTGATAATTTGTGATGCGGCTTGCTCTGGTCTGTCGTTCAAAAAATGATGGCGCTTGATGATTTATATGATGGTCAATGTGGGATTAAGCCATCGCTCACAGGAAGTATGGTATAGCAAACACACTGTGCCAAGCCAAAGTAGAATTCAGAAATTGGTTAAATGTGAGGCGTTTGGTTTGTCCCGCTACTGTTTCGCGGCGTTGGAGGAATCGACCAAAGACGACCTTCTTATTCTGTCGATCCACACAAAACGTGTGTCGTGGCCATTCTCTTGAACCCCACCTGTACAGAAGCAATATCAGTATACCGCAAAGCGTTACCGAACGGTACGGCACATTCTGCACAAAAAAAATGATACAATTCAACCAGTTCCTGTGCCTTCCCTACTAGAACGAAAAAAATCAATTATGCGCCTCTACAGACTTAAAATGCTTGTCATAATCTCATCTGCAGCTTTGTACACTATGCTAGGGTTTGAATCTGTCCTTTCAGGGTTTTTTCCTGCATCTATATCCACATACAAGGCGAGAGTGTAATTCACAGATTAAGCACATTGAGCACAAACTTAGCTGCTCAATTGGTACAAAAAACAGCTCAACTATACCGCCATGGAATCCCACCTTCACTTGCTGAAGTCCCAAGGACTGGTTCCGTTTGAAGATCAACTGCGGCTTGTTTAGTTGAAGATACACACACACTCACATGTATTTATAAATTAATGAACATGCTTGTAGCTAGCTGGATCGATGTCGCTAACTGGCTAAACTCGCTAACCAATAGATGGAAGAGACACCTGTGATCATAGACAATGGCTCGTATGAAATCAAGTTTGGCCTGGCCAACCAAGATGAGCCTCAGAGGGCTCTAAACTGTATTGCCAGAGATAAGTATGGCAATTTTCATCTTTCAAATCAAATCAATGCGATCAAAGACATTTCATCTGTAGCATTCAAAAGGCCACATGAGTTGGGACAACTTGTGTCGTGGGAACTCGAAAATCAAGTCTGGGACTATTGCTTCTACAATCCAGAAGAGTTCAATGGATGGTCTTTGGACTCAACTAGAGGGAAGCATCTCGTAACTTCAGAGTCTTGCATGACCATACCAGAACTTAGTAAAAATATGGACCAGGTGGTTTTCGAGGAGTGTGAATTTACTAGCATGTTCAAAGCTCCTATACCGACATTTGTTCCATTTTCCGTCAACGACAAAACAACAACTGTGCTTCAAGCCAAGAGCGATCATAGCAGCGGCAATAGCACCACCCTTAACGATGGACCAGTCGAGCCACAAACACAAGACGGCCAAGATTATAACAATTTCCATCTGGTCATTGACTCTGGGTACAACTGTACGTGGATCGTACCGGTAATCAAAGGAGTTCCATACTACAAGGCGGTGAAAAAATTGGACATCGGGGGCAGGTTTTTGAACGGCTTTCTACGGGAAACACTCTCGTTTCGGCATTATAATGTCATGGAAGAGACTATTCTGGTGGATAACATAAAGGAGAATTGTCTTTTCATGAGTCCGCACTCTTACTTCGATAGCTTTCAATCCAAATCCAAGACGGCCAAAGAATATGTGCTCCCGGATTTTAACACCAGTTTTAAAGGCTATCTCAGAAAGCCAGGGCAAAAGCTACCTGAGGACTCGCAAAGCATCGTCCTTCAAGATGAATTATTTTCTATTCCGGAGACTTTTCTACATCCCGAAATTGCTTCTTTACTGAGTCCGGGAATAATCGAAACGATATTGGAAAGCGTTTCTATGCTCCCCGAAGCCCTTCGGCCGCTTATGGTCGGAAACATTACTGTAACTGGGGGGAATTTCAATATTCCAAATTTCGCATCACGTCTAGCCACAGAATTACAACGGCAATGTCCCACCGATTGGTCTTGCCGAGTGTTTGTTCCACGAGGCGATAAATCTACATTTGGATGGCAGTGTATGAAGCAGTTTGCAAGCACTCAAAGTTACTTTGATTCGCGTGTGACAAGAGAAGAATATTACGAGCATGGCGTTGAATGGTGTACAGCAAAGAGGTTTGGATACCAGGCCTGGTTGTAAGTGAGAGCTGGGGGAAACGTCGGGAAGATAATCATTAATCACAAATGGACGCTTCTTCAAAGCTCAAGTCATTTACCGCAATAATGCTACTGGTCGTATGGAGGTTTCAGACTGGGTGGACTAAGGATTATCTATAATCGCTACATGATGAATTAAAAAAATTGCTCCATGTAACAGGAAGTTTAATTGATGCTCGAAGATGAGAAGGAGCTCGAGTGGTTGCCAAGGTACAACACTGATGTTGGATACTCTTGGTTAGTTACTCCAGGCACGTGACACATGTCGTCTTGGTCCTAGGTACTGCCTTACCGGTATCAACCTTCAATGAAGATGTATCTCGGGCTCTATGCTAGTTATTGGCGTGATTTCTGTTTCTCATAGTGGGTTACTTCAAGGCGGAGGGTGGTGTTGCGAGTTGCATCGTTATAATGCTGCACTTATGGGTGTTCACGAAGATGAAAGGTGCTTCGGGCTGGAACTAGATGTTCCAATTATAACGGTGTCAATTATAATGCTGCGAATTTCCCACGACCAAGATTTGGCTGAGCTTTTTTATGTGCAGTTTCAGTGACACAGCGAAGACCTTGTAACTCCTCTGGGAAAAAAAGGTAGGAGTCCTGTAGTTTTTGGGCTGTTGAGGGCCTTGGTGGGGTTACTTGTCATTAAATCTGTGGGCGAAGCTGCTACGCTTCACTGAATTGCACTTTGTGGTAATGTGACTTTAAAAATCACTCACGAAGACGTGGCGGCTGCCTTTCAATGGAAATACGTTGTTGGATTCACGGTTGCAGTGTTTTGTTTGTACTAGTTTTACGTAGATTTCAAGAACTGGATCGTTTTTGTTAGGGGTATGATCAGTTCCCGGTCTGGCATTCTAATGAGTTATAGCGCTGATCGTCAAGATACTTGATTATAACTGTCTTTTTTCAAGATTTGACAATTTCTGCTAGTGAAATGCGTATGTCATTGGATGCTAGTAAAGGGATAAGACGACAATTGTTTTTTTGAAGAGCAGGTGTGTTAAGACTCGTTTATAACCTGGATGGTAGACTTGGGTATACGTTGGATAATCTCTAGTCAACTGGAACGGAAATGAGATATTTCTGATGACACTGTTTTTCTTCATATTTTCAAGACCCATTTAGGAATGCAACCCGCAGACATATGCTAGACATCACAATAACGGCCTTGAATGGGGTAGGTTTGTGGGATCGAAGTTGATATGTGTTTGTATGCGTGTTGAAACTCTGTCTCTCAAGTGACGTCGCACGATAAACGTCCCACATCTTGAGTGATTCTATTCGTTACTGTAAGATGTAAATCGTCGTTCTATTGGATTCGGGGTTTTCTCTCTGTGGTGCCTCGAGATGAGCTTGTAGGCTGCACAAAAGGTCCCCAACGGATGTCAAAACTTTTCAGGTATCCCGGGTGCATTACTGTTGGGATTGGTAAACTATATGGTACAGTGCCAATTGCGTAATCAGAAAATGACATACTAGTCTAAAATGACATATCAAGCTCTAAGGTGAATGGACCAATGAAGCTAACAATATGTCAACGCTATGCAGAATTTGCAAGCAATCCAGGACTTCTATAGAGTAGTCTTTAGTAATGGCTGAGCTCCAGAACGTTACCTACTGTTTGTTATTGTTGCTCCAAAACTCGTTTAAATATCCGTGGTTTGGTCAAACAGAATGTACCAAACTGATAACCAAGAAAGCCACCGAGAGATAAGTAGAATCCATAACCATAACCATTCACTTACAGCAAATCATGACTGAGCAAACGAAGCAGATTAACAACTCGAACACTGCCGGCGTAGTCGAGTCTCAATAAATAGACGTCGTTCTTGTTAAACCGGTAGTTATTTGGGATTCTGACGCTGTCATCTTATGTCACGTGTGCGTGATCACTTTGTCATAGATCTGACGCCAGACGTTCTCCCCACAGCATTCAGCCCTGTGGGTGTTTAGTAAATAGCTTCACGAATATGTACTATGACTGGTTATTACCACCCGTGCAAGGCTTCCTCTCAAGGGTGCTCCACCTCTTGTGATACCCGGAGAAAACTCTTATCGTACAGAACGACAGCCCAGTCTGCGTTGGCAATAGCAGCGGAAGGCTACAATCCGCACAACAACATCCAAGCTATCTGTAGTTGTGGTCTTCAAACACTGTGTGCGTCTCATTCAACGTGACGTGTCCTATCTATCACCATTCACAATTCTGTGCCAGACCTGGCGTCCAGTTCAAGTATTGCATTCGCATATAATGCTCACATAAGCTCGAGCCCTCACCAGAACGTATACAATGATGCACCTAATCCTGTTCGTAGCACACGACAATATTTCGCAGGCTTGATTCTTCCTATTCCTCGAACTGTTGACCACGCACTTCACAGTAGCGTCTCAATTCCGCAATTGCTCTCCCATATTTCTAGCGTTTCCGCCGCGTTCTTTGCGATAAACGTCAAAAGCGTGCTTTCTTTGCTAGCCATTAACAATACTTGTGCCCGCAACGGCTCGTATGTGGTGCCCAACAGGTTCTTTTGCTGAAGCAAAAACACGTAACCGCATAGAAAGTCTGGGTTTCGACGCACTGAGCAAGAGCGTGTGATGTGTGTGTCTGTGAGTGTGTGTGAGTGAGGTATCCATATCGCTAAGGTCGACAACAACAATTTAGGGTAACCCAAAACGAGATGATCTGGGTTCGGTTCGAGAACTATAAGAAGGAAGTTGTTGAACAATTGGCAAAAAAAGGGTGTCTACCGTTTCAATAAGGAGGAGCCTCAGGTCTAGTTTAAATTAGTGGAAGTAATTAAAGGTGGTCTCATCTATAAGCTCAAGTACTATACAGAATAGAACACAATATTCACTGAAGTACAGAACACTATATTCACTGAAGAATAAAAATACGATTTCCACTTCAGAATACAAACACAATTTTCCAAAGGTGAAACTCACAAGTGGATTTAATAAAAGACTACCACAAATTCACAATGCAATCCAGAAGATCAAGAACCTCAATTTCCATCTCGCAACAGAGAATGTTGTCTCATTCCATGACCGGTCTTTCGCTCGAACAGCAAAAAATGCTGTACTACGTCGGTGTAGACGTCGGGACAGGCTCAGCAAGAGCCTGTATTATCGATAGTATGGGTAACATTCTGTCGTTGGCCGAAAGGCCCATTCAAAGACAGCAATTGAAACCCAATTTTATCACACAGTCGTCGCAGGAGATCTGGCAATCTGTGTGTCACTGTGTGAAATCCGTGGTGCGGGACTCCGGGGTGCCCAGCGAAAAAATCCACGGTATCGGGTTCGATGCCACCTGCTCGCTCGTGGTGGTGGAAGAAAAGTCCAACAAGGAAGTGGCTGTTGGGCCGGACTTCAGCAACACCGACCAGAACATCATTCTGTGGATGGACCATCGTGCCATCGAAGAAACTGCAGAAATCAATGCCACGGGCGACAAGTGTCTCAAGTACGTCGGGGGCCAAATGTCCGTGGAAATGGAAATTCCCAAGATCAAGTGGCTCAAGGGCCATCTCCCAGACAACAAGTTTGCAGAATGCAAGTTTTTCGACCTCGCAGACTACTTGACGTTCAAGGCGTCCGGCAAAGAAACCCGCAGTTTCTGCTCCACAGCTTGCAAACAAGGTCTTTTGCCCGTAGGCGTGGAGGGCTCCACTGAAGGTTGGTCCCGCGATTTCTTCCACCAAATCGGTCTCGATGAGTTGGTCGAAGACGACTACCGTAGAATCGGAGGCTCCGTCAAGAACGACAACAAGGGTAAGAACTTCCTAAGTGCCGGCGAGTTCATCGGTGCCATCGACGAGAGTGTAGCCGAAGAACTGGGTCTTTCCAACCATTGTGTGGTTGGCTCCGGTGTCATCGATGCCTACGCTGGCTGGGTCGGCACAGTAGCCGCCAGAACCGATGTTTCGCTGCCTGCATTGGCGAAAAGCGACCGTGAAAAAGTCGGCATCGACCGCGCCACCGGTCGTCTTGCTGCCGTGGCAGGTACCTCTACGTGTCACATCGCCATGTCTCGCGACCCAGTTTTTGTTGACGGTGTATGGGGACCTTACAGAGACGTCATGGCCAACAAGTTTTGGTGTGCCGAAGGTGGCCAAAGTTGCACAGGTGCTTTGCTAGCCCACGTCTTGACCACTCATCCCGCATACACGGAGTTGTCGCAGCTCGCCGACGCTGCCAGCGTTTCTAAATTTGACTATTTGAATTCCAGACTGGAAAGTTTAGCTCATCAGAACAAGGCTCGTTCAGTGGTTCACCTGGCGAAGCATCTGTTCTTCTACGGTGACTATCACGGTAACAGATCTCCGATTGCCGACTCCTCCATGCGTGCTGCCATCATCGGCCAATCTATGGATAATTCGATTGATGATTTGGCACTTATGTATTTGGGTGCTTGTGAGTTTATTGCCCAACAAACCAGACAAATTGTCGAGAAAATGACTGTCTCGGGTCACAACCTGTCAACCATTTTCATGTCTGGTGGCCAGTGTCGTAACGGTCTGCTGATGAGACTATTGGCTGACTGCACAGGTCTACCGATCGTTATTCCAAGATACATCGATGCTGCCGTTGTGTTTGGCTCCGCACTACTTGGTGCCGTGGCTAGTGAAAGTTTCGACAAGAGCGGGGCCAAGTCTGCCATTTCAGCGAGCCGCAAGTCCTCCATAGCGGGGGACCTATCCCAGCACAACCCTAAGAATAGCCTTGCGAAATTCGGAGGTATTGGCGGTGACGATTTGCCGTCTCCTTACACCGCCCCTTCTGCTACCGCCAGTACTTCGCAGATTGCCACTGTGGGCTTCCCATTCCCTGCCCCAGATGACGTCCAGGAGGAACAATTCGACGAAGATGAGGAAAGTGGATCTGAGCTGAACTTCAAGGCCCAATCTAAATGGAAGAAAGATATGGAAGATCGTATGAAGGGTAGATCCTCGGATAACGGAGACACCATGTGGAACGTTATGTACACCATGACCGGCAGCGGTAAGGTTGTGCAGCCTTGTGCCGAGAGCCATCCAGACCGCGTGCTGTTGAACACGAAGTACAAGATTTTCCTCGATATGGCGGACACTCAAAGGAAGTACAGACAGATGGTGGATGCAGTCGAGTAAGATATCCATATATAATGATAAGAATTACGTAGCATATTCAACAAAAACGGAAAGAAGCAAGCGAAGAGGTGATAGGGGTTTCCGGGAAGTTAAGTGCAGTCGCACAAGAAGCATGAAATTTCAGGGTGATTTTCAGGAAGATCCAGTTCTACTAGTTCTACTTGTCTAATTGTGATGATAGAGCTGGAAAATTACTAGGAACCTTGGCTATACTTGGATGCTCTGCAATGGGTAAAATAGCATAAGTACAGATAAACACAGATAGAGCCAAAAACAAAACGGGTCGCACAAAGAAAGAAGGGTCTTGAAGAACACCTTTCGCGAACAGTCTTGTCGGCTAATACGTTGAGGAGTGTTCTATCACTCAATCTGCAGTACTGGGGTGCCCATGGGTGCCTATGGGGTGCCTCGGTACTATAACCGTTATACCCGATCACGGGACTGACAAGAAAATTGAGTTTTAGACATCCAACTTCATGTTTTTACGGCATCTGGCCTGTTACTACACACCGATTCATGACCCTCAAAACCTCTTGTCCCTCCCTCAACCTCTTCTCGCTGGGTTCCCTTTGCTTCCTCTTTTAAATGCATCGAATCTTGTATCGCCGCTGTTACCAAGCAATACACATACAAATATGCATAACCCGCTATTGACGATATATAGGAGCCGTTGAAAAAGTTCATGAAATCACAGATATGATCAACAACTAAATAGCTAAATACATCATTCTATCAAGAGAACTTCAATTCTGAGTCTCTAACTCTCAGTATTTAACTTAATTTGACTGTTTAAACCCTCTTTCATCGTGTCTTATAGCTCGTTATCCTGTTATCTTGTCTCATTGTCTCTTTTTGTTCACCATGTGTATTCTCAACGGTCTTCGTTAGACTAGCGCGGCACAAAAAAAAAATAAGTAGTCCGGATTAACACAATGGAAAAACCCTGCTTAAAAGATACAGAAACGCAGACTAAAGCTCTCATAAAGAGACCAGATAAGTAAGTTTAAAGGACTTTGGTTCAAACGGGGGAAGCTTGGCTTGAGAGTAGGGATTTTATAGTAGCTAGAAAAGTGTTGTTTGATAGCAGTTAGTAGTTGTGTACTTCTTCCTTTAGTTTGCGCATAGCGCTGTGGTCGGAACGCATCAAGGGTCTTGGGAAGCGAGAAAGAGAAAGAGAACGAAAGTAGGGAAAGAGAGCGGAGACGAAGCGAAACGAAGCGAAACGAAGCGAAACGAGAGGGAGGCTTCGAAAAGAGCCTTTTACACACGGTTCCATAAGGTTTCACAGAGCTTGTGAAAAGCCAGTGTGGAAAAAAACGCTAAACGTACAGATAAAATCGTTTGGTTGACGAGGAGTGGCATACAAGTGGAACAAAAAGTGATTTGGACAATACCACAAATGCAGCAAAGTACTTCAAACCTGAAAACATCGCCTACTTCACAACCCAGCGTGACGCCAGCCACGCAGACCGGTCAAAATGACGCCGTCATCTCAGATCCATCGCCTTCCGCAGCTCAGACAGTGCAAAACGAACCGGTCCATAGCCAATCACCGGAATTGGTCGAATCAACGCTTTTTCTGCTGCAGGAAACACTGTGGAACACCCTGCTGCAAATGCGCGGTCGCGAAAGCGTTTATGACTGCTACAAGGCCGCCAAATCGCGCTACCGAACGCAGTACACCTGTCTGCTGCACATCGACAGCATATTCAAGGTCCTCATGGCATACCCGGCAGAGGTGCTGTCGGCAATGTACATTCCAGTCATTCTGCGATACTTCAAGTGGTCATTCTCGATAGAACAAGACCCCAGAGGCACGCGTAGCAACCGTTTTATCGTCACAACCAAGAGAGGCGTTGCATTTCTAACCGCAAACTGGAACGAATACGGGTACAACACGGCAACGTTGTACCAGGCGTTCAAAGCGCTAAAGCTTCTCCAGGATCTCGAAATGGCTTTATTTCCGCAGAAACCTGCCATTTACACAAACCAATCCGATGAAGAGGCCGAAAATCCAAATTGGACACCGCTGGATGATAACCAACTCGAGGGCTTGGTGGTCTCTTCCATTAAAAACCCTGGCACCGTCACATCTTTACCTTATATGGCGCCTGAGTATTTGAGCCAACGGAACACGGGAATTCCGGATTACATGCCATTGGACCTGTCAAATCAATCACCATCCATCCCAGTCGTGCCAGCACAACAATCGTCACATCAATTTTATGGTGTACACCAATCACCTTTTCCTTCAGGTTTACCTGAGCTCCAGGAATCTTTCCCAATGCCGACCCAACCTACAAATCGAGACGCAGATCAACAACAACGTCTAGATCACCTATTTTCGCATGCGCTCCCCGAAATCTCACGAAAACTTCAATCTCTGGGGGCCGCAAACGTTGATCTACGGCGGCAAAACAATGTTCTTTCTGAAAGCTTGAGAAATCTCAAATACCAGTTTACATTTCTCAAGAATAGTATGGGTAATGCCGTGCCTAAAACTCCATCTCCGTCATCTCCCAAAATTGGACTGCCACCGTTTCCAGAAAACTTGCCCGGTGATATAGCTTTAGGACATGCATCACCCATGGATACGTCTGACGTACATGGCATAGGCCAGACTACAAAAATAGAATTGGATCTCCCGTCTCACCCTGCTGCCACATTTGACACCGGACTACCTTACAATTCGTCAACGACAGCATTTCGTTTTGACAATGACCTTGAGCTAAAAGATCCTGGCACTGCTAATGAAGGAGCGACGGATTTCAGTGCAGAGGGGAAATCTCAGACGTCACAATTACAGCTGTCAGCTCCATTAATGGCGGCAGGTCTATCGGGTGGTTCCAATACAGGCGGCAGTGCCAGATCTGCGATCAAAAAGCCACGCAATAAATTCAGGGAGTTCATGGGCGCTACTCTTACCAAGGGAGAAATGTATCAGCCGCCCGTCACATCGGAAGGCAAAAATTATTATGTGGACGAAGACGGGAAATTAGCCATTGTTATGGCCAACGATCAGGACTCGATTTACGGTATGTATAACGAGTACTATCAGTCGCTTCAACCGCAAATCGATGCGTTCGTGGAGGATTGCGGAAAGCGAAATCTCGTACATTTCAGAAAGAAGCGCACTTTCCAAAAGAAAAAGGCGTTTGTGCAATGGGTTGAACGCATGTCTTATGCAAAGGGTCTTAGTCCCGAAACTGTTCTCGGAATGATTGACGAAGTTCGCCAGATGGAAAATCATTCTGTCGTTTGGTCATGCAATAATTTGAGCAGCATGAAGGAAGCGTTTGTGAGACATAGACCTGACTTCCGAGATACCGCATTGTCCGATAGGGATTAGATCAGGGGCAAAAGAGAGAAAGACGAGGGAAAGAGAAAAAAGAGATGAGTAATTGAGGTTAATGCATAAGACCAAATGGCAATTACCAAAGAGACGAACTTTTGTGGCCCGAAAAGTTGTAAAATCGTATTTTGTTAATGAAGTCATTAATAACTTTGATCTGTTGGAACAATCGCTAGTTGAACACCTCAGAAACTCCAAATCGTTGTTTCTCATATGCTCAACATATTAACCGACCAGTGAAATGCCAATTACTTGACATACGAGAAACACTCAGCAGTACGTCGAAATTTTGACGAGCTGTCAAAAAAAGTGCTATTGCAGATGGTGTAGCCACTAGAAGTTTTGAGTAAGCACAGTCCTTGGTGCTTCAATGTTTGCTAAACAGATTCGTGCCGTCAATTCGATCTTTTGGTAAATCACGAATGTGGTAAGTTTCTCTGGTTTCGTAAACATAAGAGCAAAGTCTCTGTGCGACCAGACTTATATGAGACGCTTGCGACTGACCAGATCATGGTATGACTTCCATCAAGAGCTCCAAAATAGTGTTGTTTAACTGTAATGTAGTATTTAAGATAATATTCTGTCGCGAGACCAATAATTGGCCCGGTTCCTTTTCCCTCTATTTTGAAAAACTACTTCAAGCTAACGACCTCTGGTTGGAATTGAACGAACAAACCACCATTCTAGCTAACGCCCAGTAAGCATCCGTATAAATTATTCATGTCAAGGGTGACGTTTTACAATTTATAGAGGCACAGTAGTTATTGTTAATAAATCATAATTTATTTGAACTGCCTTCACTCATGGCACACACAAGCACAAGCACACCAACACTCCAGACCAACAGAGTCAAGTAAGAAGCTCATGTTTCTGTTCACTCAGTGTTTCTTGATAGATGCCAGATCAAATTCCACGTCACTTTGACTGTTTCTGTCATCTCGAGCTGTTTTATCACTTTGGAAATTCGTGTCATTAGTGGATAGATCATATTTACAATTAACCATTTGAGTGAATCTGGCATCAGCTTAAATTTTTCGAAGAATGCAGATGTGAACCTGTAAACTCATCGAAGAACCGTTGGTCAAGAAGTGAACTTAGCATTCCCAGGACTTGACCTTCGATTGAAATATAATAGTGATCAGTCTCTTCGGTTAACCATAGCGAGACTGAACTCTCAGCGGTCAATTGTAACTAGGACTACTCTGGCTCTTGATTAGGAACAAAAAAAGACCAGCTTTCCTTCTTAGCATTTTGCTGGAATATTGAGGACTCTAAAGGTTTCGACACCCTTTTTCAAAGCTCTTCAATTGAGTTTTCTAGAGCAAGTATAGTTCAAAAAAATGCGAGGCCTCATCGCAGCATTCATTTGCAGTGTGATCCTATCCAGTTCGAAATTGTGTGGTGCAGCGCAATTGGAACAAATTGAACGTGCATTGAACATCAAGGTCATCGAGCAGCCTCAATTAGACTTTTCAGAAAGTGTCAATGGCCAAGTACAGTTGCTGGGCAACTTCCAAGATCTCAATTTCTATACGTATTCGGGCCAAAACAACTTCACCGGTGAATTGACCAACACCACCGACCAAAGGCTCATCTATTCTTCCGGTGACACACTTATCGAGCTTTATGCGGCCCAGAACAACGAGACTTTCCATATAGAGCACATAGTACCGCTGGAGTCCGATTCATTTATTCTCAGCGGGACAGGTTCTATCTTGGGCCACCAATTAGACCATCAGTTGGTCCTCAACCTTTCCACGATCGAATACCGTCAGATTTTTCCCCAGACGTTGTCAAAGGTAAATGCCATCACAGTTGTGGGCGGAAAGGCGTATTTTGGCGGAGATTTCGAATACCAGAGCGTCAATGCAACTGTACATTCTGTGGTTTCTTGGGACTACGAAAGAAATGAGGTTGAACTTTTACCTTTTGGAGGGTTCGGCTTGGGTTCAATAGTCAACTCCATCTTACCCTGGAATGATCAAACACTTTTTTTTGCAGGAAATTTCTCTGCAGTCGAAAACTCTAAAGCTTTAATGAATAGCTCGAATTCCACCAATACAAATGTGACTGTGCCTGAATTGAGTAAGCCTCTTTCTCTTAAAAATGCGGAATGGAGCTCCACGGGAATTTTGCAAAAAGAAGAGCTAATCTGCCCATCCTCCTCCGACAGCACAGGTTGGGTAGAAAGCAACAGTGCACAAGGCGAGTTCAATGTGACTCTCGCCGCCAGGACGAGACTATCAAAACTTCGTCTTTATAACTCTCCTGTGGATGATGAGCAGGTGTCGCTATTCCGCATTATCACTTCGCCTTCCAATGGCATTATGAATCTAACCTACCTGGACCCCTCAAGTGGCCATTTGTCTTTCTGTGATGCCTGGTGCCCGTTGTATCCCATTAATAATCTAAGTGCCCTATCCTCCGGCAGTTCTAGTGCCGACAGGACCTATTTCCTGGGAAACCAAACAACGCTAGAATGGTCTGACTCGTATCAAGACTTTGCATTCGTTGACGAAGTTCCAATTACAAGCTTGAAATTTAGTTCCCTAGACTCCTACGGCTCAAGCGCGGGGCTCAAGTCATTCGAGCTCTATGAAGATCAAATTTCTGTCTATGCTAACGACACAAACAACGCTCCCAATTGCGGCGGTGCAACCACCATGTTCAAATCTGACCTGTCAAGTACTTCTGTATGGCAGTCCAGTTCACAGGGAGACAATTATGTCTACACCGATTTTGACAGTAGTGAAGATCTTCCGTGGGTAACCTACTTAGTCGACATTGCATATCCCGGTGAGTACACGGTCAATTTGTTGACACCGGGATGTACGGCTGACAATTCTTGTGAGTCAAGAGGCGTTGTGAATGCAACAGTGCGTTCCCAGAAAAATGATACAGTCCTTTCCACATTTGACATTTATCAAACTAATGCATACGAAAAGTATGACACGCTTTATTCGGGGCCTCTCGATGACAGTTTGAACATCACAGTGGTTTTCAAGAGTGCTGGTAGCTCTGATAGTTCTGTTATGGTCGCTGAAAAAGTCGAGGTTATTTCTAAAGCATATGATAGCTCGGTGTTTGACATTAAAGACCACAATCTTTTGAACGGTCTGATGCAATACAATGTGACCCAATCAGAGGTAATATCTTACAGCCAAGGAATCAATTCTAGCGCCAATCTGATGGGGTTAACAACAAGCTCGACGCTTCCAAAACATGCGAACATGTTCATTGATAGATTGGAAGATACAGCTGTACTATTAACCTCCACAGGTGATTTGATAACAACTCACCTAGATGAAAATTTAGAGTCGTCTAAGATTCGCTCAAGAAGCATCGGTCAGAAAATTGACTCAGTGCAAGCTTTTTCTAATGGCCTGGCTGTCATCGGGGAATTTGATAACTCTACAACGGCAATCGCCTTGAATCCCGATGGCACAGTATTTGATTTTTTCGGAGGTAACTTGAAAGCTTCACGTATAGCCAACATTACCCTAAATGGTGAGGAAGCCTTGATTTTCAATGACAACTTCGTGGTCGATGTAACCTCGAAGCAACTTCTTCGCAATACGTCTAAGCTGGCCTTATCAGCTCTCAGTGCAGGTTCCAACTCTTTGAACGACACCTTGATGCAGGGAAACATCATAAAGAACCAGTATACCATGCTCGATGGTACTTTCTCGTTTCCACTCAAGTCGAGCCCAAGCACAAATTCATCGAATGCATTTGGAGGGATGTTTCCATACGATGCTGTTTTCGTTGATAATTCAACCGCAATCTATGCATGCTATGATCCACAAAATTCGTCAAATACGCACACATTGATTAAGCTGGAAAACTCAACCAAGACCCAGAACCTGCCCTATCAATGGCCAAATCCTGTCTCAGCTTTGGCCTACCTGAAGAACGAATCTCTCTTGGCCATTGGCTTGCAGAATGCTACCACAGGACCGCAATTCATTTTAAGAAACCTTAGTGTCGACAGTCCTTTGGCAAATTATTCCTGGTCCAACGAAGCCTCCGTCAATTCATTCATATTTTTGGAGGGAAACACATCGATTTTGGTAGGTGGAAACTTCACAGATGAGAAGTCTGCTTGCTCCGGACTTTGCTTATTTGATTACCGCGAAAATAAATGGTCATCTTTTCTTAACAATTCTGTGACCGGCGTCATCGATAAAATGACGGCTTTCGACGACACGCTTATTGTCGCAGGATCTGTGCAGATCGGCAACCAAAGTGCTGCCGGTCTTGTTACTTTGTCGTTTACCAATGGCTCATCCGAGGTTGTGAAAGCTGGAGATGAAGAAGTAAAAGACTTCGCATTCCTGGATGAATCCCACAGCAACCTCGTTGCAGTTTCAGAACGCAATGTTTATCAGCTCATGAACGGAAGCTGGACGAAAGTATCTTCAGGATTCGAAACCTCTTCTGTTTTTGAAGGAGCTCAGGCTTTTCCTCTGCATCAAAACTTCTCCGAGTACACAACTACTAATGAGACCAATGCTATAATTATCACGGGTGATATTCGTCACGAAAGTTACGGTTCATTAAGCGCAGTAATCTACCATTCTCAACAGTGGTTTCCATTTCTCACCACATCATCCGCTACAACGGCATCAAATTTCGAAGGTCCTCCAGTCATATTTACAAACAAGGATATCTCTTCAGCCGATAGCTATCAAGGTTTCTTACAGAGTCCCTTACAAGTTAATACTACTAACAGTGGAGGGCGTCCATCTGAACCAACATCCTCTAAGTCTCATCACAGAAACGATGAAAAGCGAATCGACAGAGGGTTTGTTGTGCTGATTGGCCTTGCACTCTCCATGGGAACAATAGCTGTCTTGGGAACACTGGCAGTTGCTCTTTCGTATTTCTTTGGTGACACTGGTGAAAACTCTCAATTTCTCAAACCACGTATCGACGAGAACGAAATGATAGACACGGTTCCCCCCGAAAAACTAATGAAATTCATATAACGTTATGACGTTTTGCATCAAT
The DNA here is from genome assembly GCF_000938715.1 of Lachancea lanzarotensis. Lineage (NCBI taxonomy): Eukaryota > Fungi > Ascomycota > Saccharomycetes > Saccharomycetales > Saccharomycetaceae > Lachancea > Lachancea lanzarotensis. Next base: position 630,396 of record NW_019212885.1, read on the forward strand.
AAGGCTAGCTAGCCTTTCCGCATTCTCTATAAACACAGCAGAGGTTTGTAATAATATTAATACTTTATCAAAATAGACCACGGCTGACGAAGCTACCAATTGAGGTCAGATCATGGTTCATGACATTGGATTTCATTTCGTAGACGGTCCAGTATTGAGGTCTTTCTAAGCGCGAAAGCTGTGTCCGCATACATCAACTCTACGTCTTTGAAGGTCCAAGATGCCTGCCGCCATTGCTTGGCCTCGACCCATTTTTTTGCTGCTATCAAGCGAAATAACGCAGATTTACGCTTTCTCGTGAGCCCAATTGCGCTCACACAATCCTGTTCGATCTTGTGATTGTAAGGTTGGTCATCATCATCCGACTCTGCATCAGAGAGCTCTTCCCCTTCATTAACTTTCTCGAGGTCATCGGCACCACGGAAGTCCGCCAGGGTCTTTTTGCTTTTGATTCTGGGATCAATTCTTGAAGCATAGCATTGTGCAAGCCTTTCCCAAATCACAACTTCTGATAAAGTGCCAACGGTACAGTCATCTAAAATCGTCTCCAGGTACTTAATAGCGTATGGTGTTGCTGTCCATGTATCACTCAGGCTCAGGAAAAGCTCTGCTGCCAAAAGCATACATCTTGTTTCGTAACTTTGTGCGGACTGATATGGCGTTGATACTGATTGATCCTCCGCTGAATTTTTAGGTTTGGTGTCCAGCGCTGCACCTGATACAGCGGCCTTTCTGCTGCTACTTTCGATCAAGGCATTTCGTTCCTTGGCCCTTGTCGCTGACAGCTCGTAGGATTTCAGTGCCCTGGTTATCAGTGGGTCAATATCGTTCTTTATCATCTTCACGGTAACTATACTTTGGGCACCCATTAACACTGAAAGAGCGCACCACTCGAGACATGATGCCAAATATTCTGGGCTGGTCTCAAAGTCTTTGGAAAGTGACTCGTAAGTGGAGTAAGCCGTCTTGAAATCGGACAGCATAAACGACCAATCTGCTAGTTTTCTTAACAGGAACTCATTAGAAGTTGCAGCGAAATAAGCAAGACCTTGATAGTTATGAGTCGCTGAATCGTTGTTAGCCGTGGGGGCAGGATTACTTGACATGAGCTTCCGAAAGAATTTGGAGTTAGGGAAGATGGATTTGCGAGGTTGCAAGATAGTCTCTTCCCAGAACGAAATCTTGCGCTTCATGAATGGTATCATCAATTCTTCCGAAAAGATTGTTAGACGGTCGTATATGGTTTCAATCAAGGGAAGAGAAAGCTCGAACTGTTTTTCATTCATTGTAGAAAGCACTGATTCTTCGAGTGACGACATAACTGGCAAGCGTAACACACGCTTAGCCGCATTTTCATCTTTATCCCACAAAGGAAGTAAGAGGCTTTCAACAAATAGTTGCTTTTGAAGCATCTTAGCTAGAGACTGGCATTTCTCAAACTGTTCGCGGGAATCCTCTTCGTAACAAAGTAAGAAGACGGGTAGTACATCACTGATGTTGATGAAAGATGGAAAATGTGGTGTACGGTTATGCATGTTTTTGAATGAGACTAACAGTTCTTTGGCAGTTTCGTAGTCTTGATCCTTGCTTATATCCAGGGCCAGTAGCGACGCAACGGGATGATTAAACGATTCGTAAGGGGATAAGTGTGTGGTCGACGATATTGCAGTTATGAAAAACTTGTGATATAAGGAATGCTGAAGTAGAGTATGGGGTGTACTGGGAGTGGTTCTATCTTCAATTAGACTCAAATAGTGCTGCAAAAACACCTCAAGAGAGTGGTAGTCGAACAGTAAGTCGTGAGATTCTCGAGTGCCGATAAGATCTGTTAATGGTCTTGTGAACCGCATGAATTGCGACGAAGACCTTTGAAACAGACTATTGGAGCGACTGCGCGCTCTAGTCTGTACGTTTGGAGTTGTTAAAAGCCCGCCTGTGGTCTGTGCTTCTACTGGTGTAGCTCCAACATCGTCGTTATCAGCTTGTGCCCTATCTGAAATACAGTCCCCAAAATGGCGGAGCAGCATGTAAAGACTATCGAGGCCAAAACACTCTTGTATATGCTGATCTAGGACCTCATTTGATGTAACGGTCACTACAGGCGATACAGCTCCGGAGACAATTTTTCGTGAGATTTCTTGTGGTACAGGTTCTACCACCGAGTCCCGATGAAAAATCAAGTTCATATACCGCTCATAAGATAGCGGCATAGGGATTTAGTGCTGAGTTGTGGGCCAGCAAAGTCGGTAGGGGCTCTAGTTGTGTTTGGAAGAGAGTTTCGGGCTCACACGGTGAACATAGATGGTAATTAAGCTCGGTCGCGATGCTATCATGTGACTGAAATGAACTTTTGAAGGTTTTAGCCCTAAGTGGTAAGCCCTAAAATCGTTAACACACCTCATTCCGATGTCAAAACTGGGGAACGAGGTGTGCCAGAGTTAGACTTCGTTGTATTTGGATGGTTCTTTACTTCCCCACGATGATGAGCACGGTTTGCCCCTATGTGAGGCGATTAGTTCAGGAGACGAAATTGATGTATCGGGTATGAAAATGGAAGAGCATGAGAATGGTTTGTAAACTCTGCCCGCTAGCTCATGGTACTTCTAAAGGCTTTCCTTTGCTGTTCCGTTTTTATCCCTGGATGTGCTGTTGTGGTGCATTGGTATGCCATTTGGTTTCTGCCCGCATATTCAAGGTAATAGCACAACTATGACGATGTCAGTAAAGTATATGCTTCACACATGAAATTTAAGTTCTACTACATTGATACCTTCGAGAATGGCAGGTCCTCGCAACGTAATCCACAGCTCTTTATCGAGCCGCATCCTATTATTAACATGCCGTATGATAACTGTTGAAACTCGTTGCGAGATTTAGATTGAGTCTCGAGGGTGTCCTGGTACGATTATCGTTGAGTGCAGTCGGTAATTTCCTTTATTGAGAGTGAGAGAATCATAGAATCAGCAAGATTAAACATTCCGGAGCCAGCGATCAATGTGAAGACGGTTGATAGAGTCACAGGTTTGAGAGTATCAGCATTCACGAGAGACAAAGCTCACAAAAACATTCATGCGATTGAAAAATGTTATTATTCAGTTTGGAACACACGGGTTTGAAGTATGCTTTATTAGAAGTTGAAGATCATTCGTCCTAGTTGCTGGATCGAAGCAGATGAATAGTCATCATCGGCATCTTAAGCACCCTTCTCTACGATGAAATTAGCACCTAGTGGTATTACCAGGGCTAGCGTCATTCTCCATTGCTGCAGTCTCTAGTTGTCGAGCTTGCTTGGTTATTTTAGTAAACACCGTCGCTGTCGTTGTATCACGTGAGCCTGTTCATCTGAGACTAGGTCTTGAACAAGTCGTCGTAACTCTAGAAAGAAAGCTGAATTGTGCTCCGCTACAGTTAGACACGCGCTGAAAACATTACGGTGCCCTTAATACATTGTGCTGACACCTTAAACATTGTCAACAATATTTACTGCAAGTCTAATTGTGAAAAAATCGGACATCCATTCGAACCCTCTGCGGGTCCTTAATTCTTTTTTTCGGTAATATTCACGAATACCATCACCTAAGACGAAGATCGGGTTTTCTACGTATTTATACAAAACAATGAGCGTTTTAACCAGAGCCTAACGGAAACAAGTTTGCGTAGAGACTCGAGGGCTAACGTACCGTTATATACCCCATTTCTCGTGGTATTCAATTCTATGAGAAATCTGGTAACTTGTATGGTGGCTGCGGCCGGGCTTTTGTCCTTGGCAGATGCTTTCTATCTGCCGGGAGTGGCCCCTACCACCTATCATAAAGGTGACGAAATTCCACTGTTGGTAAACCATCTGACGCCATCAATGTACTTTCAGCATAAAGGTGAAAATGACGAGGATCTGGGCGACAAAGAGTCGTTTTTATACTCCTACGATTACTACTACGACAAGCTCCATTTTTGTCGGCCGGAAAAGATGGAAAAACAGCGGGAATCGCTAGGTTCGATCATTTTTGGTGATAGGATTTACAATTCGCCTTTCCAAATTGAAATGCTAGAAGAAAAAGAGTGTGTTACTCTCTGCTCGCAGAAAATCCCAGCCGAAGACGCAAAATTTGTGAACAAACTGATCCGCAACGGATTTTTCCAAAATTGGCTTATTGACGGTTTGCCCGCAGCTCGTGTCTCACATGATGGAAGAACAGGATCAGACTTTTACACACCGGGCTTCGAGCTTGGTTTGGTCGATGTGGGCGGTTCCAAATTGAGAATGGGCGGACAGGGTTCGAGTTCCAGTGAATCAGAGTCGCAACCTCACACTAACCCGGTTTCCGAAGGTGACTACTTGGAAGCGCCTCCTGCAAACTCACACAAGCTCACAAAAAGAAAGAACGTTGTCAACACTAAGGAGATGGTAAAACAGATCGAAACACCTTATTTTGTTAACCATTTCGACATCAAGATCGAATACCACGACCGTGGAAATGGGGACTACAGAGTGGTAGGAGTCACTGTGAACCCTGTCTCCATCAAAAGATCTCTTTCTGACTCATGTGCTCCAACAGGGGAGCTATTGGAGCTATCAGAAGAGCAGGAAACCGAGGTCAATTTTTCTTACTCCGTTCATTTTGAAGCTTCCGCCACAGCATGGGCCACGAGATGGGACAAATATTTGCATGTTTATGATCCTAAAATTCAGTGGTACTCGCTGGTCAATTTCTCCCTAGTAGTGGTTCTACTATCTTCCGTGATGATTCACAGTTTGTACCGCACCCTCAGAGACGACTTGTCCCGCTACAACCAATTGAATTTGGACGATGATTTTCAAGAGGAAACCGGCTGGAAGTTAGTTCATGGCGATGTCTTCCGCACTCCATCAAGATCTCTGCTATTATCGGTCCTTATCGGATCGGGGGCACAGCTGTTTTTGATGGCAGCCTGCACCATTGCATTTGCTCTATTCGGACTTTTATCTCCATCTTCAAGAGGGTCATTGGCTACCGTGATGTTCATTCTCTATGCCCTTTTTGGTCTCTTTGGTTCTTATACCTCGATGGCCACTTACAAGTTTTTTGGAGGACAATACTGGAAAGTAAACATGCTTCTGACGCCTTTACTAGTCCCAGGCTCCATTTTCTGCGTGATGATCGCTCTAAACTTTTTCCTAATTTTTGTTGACTCCGCTGGTGCTCTTCCGTTCGGTACCATGTGTGCCATTTTAGCCCTTTGGTTCATCTTTTCTTTGCCATTGTCTGCTGTGGGTTCGTTCGTAGCTCGCAAGAAATGTCATTGGGATGAGCATCCTACCAAAACCAAACAAATTCCCAGACAAATACCCTTCCAGCCGTGGTATCTCAAGACCATTCCTGCATCTTTGATCGCCGGTATATTTCCATTTGGTTCAATCGCTGTGGAGCTCTATTTCATTTATTCCAGTCTGTGGTTTAATAAGATCTTCTACATGTTCGGTTTCTTGTTCGTATCTTTCCTGTTGCTCACTTTGACAACTTCTTTGGTCACCGTTATGCTAACTTACTATTCCCTATGTTTAGAAAACTGGAAGTGGCAATGGAGAGGATTCTGGATTGGGGGCATTGGTTGCGCGACTTACATGTTTGTCCATTCCATCCTTTTCACAAAATTTAGACTTGGTGGGTTGACTACGATAGTGCTCTACCTAGGCTACTCGCTGTTGATTTCGCTGCTTTCATGCCTCATTACCGGTACAATTGGCTTCTTGAGCAGCCTGTGGTTTGTGAGAAGAATCTACTCGTCTATCAAGATTGACTAAAATGTGGACCAACGAAATGAACGGTCGAAGACCAAGAACCTTTCTAAACTCATGTAATCAAGTATATATATCAGAATGCAAGTGTCATCTTTTGAAATACTTCAGTCAACCAGCACCGGTAAAGGTGTCATTGAAGACATGAAAGAAAACTAAGGACCCCATTTGAGTGAAAAGCTGAATCCTGTGATACTTTAGTGCATTATATAGCACATTTTACTTGGGAATTTCAATTCAGGTCTCTTGGCCCAGTTGGTTAAGGCACCGTGCTAATAACGCGGGGATCAGCGGTTCGATCCCGCTAGAGACCATATTATATTTTTCATTGACAAAAGTGTGCTTGGACATGTAGCTCAACGGGAACAAGTCGTATCAACGACCTTGCAGTCAAGCTAAAAGCATAAACTATCGGTTGCGTGGTGTGCGGAGTAAACTTAAGACTTGAAAATTCTACAGGTTTGTTTGCTTTAACACTTTCATTTTCAATCTCAGTGACAACATGGCAGAAGGGACTGGTAATGTACCAGATATTCAAGACTTCGATGATAAGATACAAACTGGTAGTGATACGGATTTCGGTGTGAACAGCGAGATTCCAAACCGAACCAAGCTACTTCGTGATACGTTAGAGCTCCTTGTAAATCGGTCTGACGAACAGAGGAAACAGTGCGATCAGTTATCGCACGAAAACCGTTACTTGCAAGATTACATCGAAAACTTGATGTCACAAGGCAATGTACTGGACAAATGAGCTTTTAGAGACTTGGATAGTTTATGATTCCTCTGGATAAGCCTGATGGTTCTTTTTGCGCGGAAAAAAGTAGAGTTGGACGTAAAACGTCACCATAGTTGAAATGACGACAATAATTCACTGGTTTTTGGGTTTAGGGACCTCAAGTCTTGATGGTTTGACATTGAGTCAATCACAATTTAACGAAAAGTCTGAACTTCTTGCGATGACCAGTCAAGCGTATCAGCGGCATCATCGGGCCGTTTCCGCTACTGATGAAAATGCGACCCTCGAGGTGAATTCAAGCATTCGCATGAAAATAGGTGCCAAATCGGAATCCAGTGGTGTTAAAAAGGCAGAGCTAGACCTTCAAGCAATGCACCCAAATGTTTCATCCAAGAGGTCATCTGTTGATCTGGATGTGAAAGATTTGGTCGCTTATTTGCGACAACCGGAAGCATTACACCATAAGCATAACTGGTCCTCTCCTAGAATCCACTTTGAAATCAAGACGCCAAGATCGAGACCAATGCGGCCACTTAAATTTGCATCGGTAGCTGATGATTCGAAGCTATTCGTTCCAATTTATCTCAGAGACGTTAAGCTACTTTCTGATGATGAAATACTGGATTTTGGACCTCTTGCGAAAGAACTTCCCAAAAGTGTGGACTATCCACCTATTTTCCGCGAATGCGATCCCGAGAGAAGACTTGAAAATGATGACTACGAAGGAATTTGTCTTGCCATGCTTCAGGATGAGATCTCGAGAATAGTTGACCGCAAAAGCCCTGGTTTCGAGAGAAATCTGGAACTTAAGGAGAAGGAAGGTCAGCTGAAAGCGTTTGACCGGTTCTTGTACTATGTTTTTGGAATCGACAGATCAGGTTACTTTTCCTTGCTGCAGGAACGCAACGAATTCACAAACAGGCCTTGGGCCCGATTTTTACAGGAAACTGATTCAGCAGCCGCTGAAAACGAATAAGTTCATCTGATTACCAATACTTTCTTCATGGACCGTGTAGAAAAGGTGCAAATCGCATATGTTTTGAAGATATGTTTCATTTATAAACTTTGAATCGCTGAGCATGCCAGTCGTTTGGAACAAGCTCACTTAGCTCACAGTCTCTCTCCGTACTTATTCGAAGCAACTGTTCGAAATATAAACTGCCGCCTATCCAAGGACCCAAAGTGTCTAGAAAACAAAAGTCTTGCAATAACATCTCACAATGCGCCCTGAGTGAAGGAACTCGAGAAGCCAATCCTGACATCACAACGTGCTTCTTTATTGATTTCCGGACATCTATAGGCAAGCTATCGTGGGAACATGAGACGAGCTCAAAAATTGGAAACTCGTCCGAGTCGAAATCACTCGCGTTGTCTTGGCCTATCAGTTCTTCAATAAGCTTTTTCTGTACCGATCTGACTTCAATTGAGAGCTTTGAGGTTTTTGAGAGCACAGTTTCGACGATTTCGTCCAAGTCAGACGGCTCAGTACGTATAACAGAGGAAATCTGGCGGGCCAGCCAGTGGCCACCTTTGGTGCTTATTTCGAGACCGCAGTCCAGGATTCGGAGATCTGCTACTGGAATTGCCAGTAGATGCTCCCAACCCACGTCAATCACCAAGCCGTTTCTTAGCCCTGCGGCCACTAAGCACATCAATGCATCTGGAATAAAGATGACCTCAGCGATGCACAATTCCTGAAAGATCCGAGCCATCATTTTTTTGGTCTCTACGGGAAGAAGCACATTTTCAACTACTAGGACATGCGTTTTGCGACAGTCTACCATCAAGGGATCTTGGACCCATTGCCGAAATAAACGTGTAGTCAAACGTTCGTTGTAGGCCTGGTCAATGGGCCAAAAATATGTGAGAAGTGGTTCTGGATCACCACAGTGTCCAATTCGAATTACTCTGGAGCCCAACTGAACCACTACATAACTCGAACTCATGACATTGTTGGTTCGTGCAACGCTTTCACAGGGATATAATGTCAACTCTTCTATTTCGTAATAAAAGTTATTTTTCTCACTCGATAGGTGGGCATAGTAAATCAATCGCTCACAGCACAAAGCAGCAAAGCGGTCTTCTCGGAATCTACACTTCCCGACAGGTTTGCACCATGGTATTCCCAGCTGAGTTCTTAAGAAATCCCTTGCCCTCGATGACCTGCATTGGGTAGCGGGTGCGTAAAAAGATTCATACCTGAGATTACCGGCCAGGGTGGTTCCTTTCTGAGCTCTTTCAATCATAGAGTAGAGTACATATGAGATTTTCGCTTTCGAACACTTTTATGCCAAGAAAAGCGTCGCAGACGCAATTTTTCGGGGACTTGGCAGTCAACATTCTTCTCTTCTTGACTCAAATGATGGGGTAAGCTAAGCCCATTCGCGTTAGGGCTGTTTTCGTCACTGGACATCAAACACAAGCGCTGCAACTGTTTTTTTCCCAACTGCAAGCCGTTTCTTGCGCGGAGTATGCTAATGTACTTCCCAGCTTGTAAGCCTCATTCTGTCAAAACTGGTCAACGTTTAACGCAGAGAAATCAAAATATCCACTGGTATATATCCTGACTTGCAGCTCATCCTGTTTATGAATTCATCACATATTCTCAACAGTTGTGATCATTCAAGTGGCTAACGAGCCTAGGGAGAAATGAATCACAAAGTTCACTAAAAATTCCCCAATTTCCGAAGCTACTTGGCCCATTCTTGTAGTTCCTGTGCGAAAAAGGCTCAACTGACGGTATCATCTGTGATTATCCGTTGTTAATTGAAGCAGACCCGCGTGCGAACCCGTAGCTCCAAACATCTAAAATCGGAAGGAGTCTCCTACAAAACCCATAATCTAGACCAACCAGGGTATGATTGAATACAAATCAGCGACTTGTTACCATAGCTGTCATGAAAGCTCATCACGGAACCCACAAAGCTCCTTCAATATTGGATCTTTTTGTGTTGTGATACCCATAAGTAAACCTCATTAGCCGCCCAACTCATTCTATCCATATATATCTTATATGTATCATTATGTACGTAACTTATATTAATATCAGTATCCTTCACATATACATATATAAATCAATGTCCATCTAACTAGATTTTGAAAACCATCCTTTGAATCCAGAAACCATTCTTAACAGAGAACCCAGGATATGGGAGTCCTACTATCACTTCCAATAGCCGCTTCGACGGCCGCAGCTTCCTTCTTTGCATCGCTAGTAGGGTCACTGTCGTCAACAGCGTTGGTCTCGGCTTTCAAATCGTTGAGCGGTGGTTCTAGCTCCTTAGCTACCAGGTTAAACTACGCAGTGCTACTTCTGATAAATTCACTGGTGTCTTGGGTATCTATGTCTTCAAACTACGCTTTTCTGTGGCGTGGCAAGTCGTGTACCTCAACAGGGGAATGTGGGTTTTTTACGGTTCATCGTCTTAACTTCTCATTGGGCCTGTTGCACCTGCTGCTTTCGTCACTCATGGTGAACGTAAAGTCGACCACAGATGGTCGAGCTTCGTTGCAAAACTCATGGTGGCCTGTGAAACTTCTTATCTACGTTTTGCTCGTGGTGGTGTCATTCACAATCCCCAACGGCTTTTTCGTTTTCTTCTCCAAATGGGTGTCTGTTCCATCGGGATCATTGTTCATTTTGATCGGGCTGGTTCTTTTAGTCGACTTTGCCCACGAATGGGCTGAGAAATGCATTCAGCACGTTGAAATGGAGAACGAGAACTCTTCAAAATGGCAGAAATTCCTAGTCATTGGTACTAGTGGCATGTACGTGGGGTCTTTGGCCATGACAATCACAATGTACATCATGTTCTGCCAAAGCAACTGCACAATGAATCAGGTATCTGTGACAGTAAACTTGTTACTCAGCATAATCACAACAGGACTATCAATACATCCGAAAGTTCAAGAGTACAATCCCAAATGTGGTTTGGCTCAGAGTAGTATGGTGGCCATCTACGGGACGTATCTGACGATGAGTGCGCTTGCTTCTGAGCCCGACGACCGGCAGTGCAACCCTTTCGTGAGATCCGATCGTACGCGTAAGTTCAGTGTTGTTCTTGGCTCTCTCTTCACATTCGTGGCGATAGCTTATACCACAACTCGTGCTGCGGCTAATTCTGCTTTCAACTCTAGCGGACAACATGTCTATCTCGATGGCGACGACGAAATAGCTTACGAAGGAATAGGACAAAGCAGAACTCAGCTCCGGATAGAAGCCATTAGACAAGCCGTCGAGGAGGGTGTTTTGCCGGAAAGTGCACTCAACGACACAGCATGGGCCAATACCTCCCACGAAACAGGCGAAAATGGTGATGACGAGCGTATCTCAACAAAGTACAACTACTCGTTGTTTCACATTATTTTTTTCTTGGCTACACAATGGATAGCTATTCTACTTACCGTCAATGTTACCAAAGACGATGTAGGCGATTTCATTCCCGTGGGAAGGACCTATTTTTATTCGTGGGTTAAAATAATAAGTGCCTGGATCTGCTATGGTCTTTACGGCTGGACGTTGGTGGCACCAATGGTTCTACCCGACAGGTTCGGGTATGACGAATATTGAACGAAATAGAAGCAAAAATTCAAATCAAGGTTTAATCTTTTCATAAAGTATCGGGACTGTTGCGTCAGTCACTGGAATCCGTGATTCCTTGTTCCCCGATTGTGTAAACACATTCTCTTTCAGGCATATCTGGACTATCCTGAAGTTTGGCTACCCTTTCATCACCACGACCCTTTCTCAACAGGATTCTAGTCGCGCTGGCATGAGCCAATACGTGTCCGCCTACAGGCTTTCTGCCATCTGCGCCTGCAAAAAGTGCCGATGCACCGGGATCGGACTGCACTTGATTAGTCATGAAGACAGCGACGTTGTACTCTTCCGCGATTCGATTGAGTCTTGATAAATGCTGATTGAGTTTTTGCTGCCTTTCGTTCAACTCACCTCTTCCGCAATAATCTACTCTGAAGTTGGCCATTATGGAATCAACAATCAAAAGTCTGTATTCACCCGAAGACAATTCGGCCCCCAGTTGTTCAGTGAGCTCCATTTGGTGCTCACTATTAAGAGCACGCGCGTACGACACGTTTTCCAAGCACGCTTCAGGGTCCAATTCGTATCTTTCAGCAATCTGCTTGATTCTCTCCGGCCGAAAGGTTCCTTCTGTATCAATGTAAGCCACTTTTCCCTCTCCGCCACCCAGCTCTCGTGGCAATTGTGCTGTAACACAGAGGGTGTGTGACATCTGAGTTTTACCACATCTGAACTCTCCAAAAACTTCAGTTATGCTCATTGTCATAACACCACCACCCAGAACGCTGTCGAGTTGTTTGGATCCGGTTGAGATACCGAACACACGCCTTCTAATATCGGCTTGGATGGTGGCTGGGATAAAGCCAACTTGTATGATCTTGCCCGCAGCTTCTTTCACCTTTTCCACTTTCACTTCACTCAGACCCTTGATCTTGAGCAGATTTCTTCTCGTGGTAGAGAGTACAGTCTATAAAACGTTGTTCGTGGTGTTAGTAAATGAGGTGACTCTTGTGTTGTTTTCAATCGAAACAATTCAAAAGGGTATTGTATTCATGGGAATTTCTCCATACATTGACGCTGTAAATCCCTGCTCCCTTGAGCTTTTGTAAATCAGAAGCGTTGATTCCATAGTTCTGAAGCTCGTCGACATTTATGATTGACGATGGACCCGTAGCTTCGGTTTCCGTTAACGTCGACATTTCTCGGCGGCTAATACTTATATGTTCAAATATAAAAGTAAAGGTAAAACACAGTGAATATACAATATAAACAATAAGGACACTATGCGAGATAATGCTGAACTGCAGTCTTGATTAGCGGATCTTGTATGTCCTACTTCTTTGTTTTATTTTACTGGAAAGTGGTGTGTTGAAGGTAAAGGGAACTTTTCATTCGATATCCTATCTATATATATATATATATATGTATATATATGTAGGTATTTACATGGTAGAACGTCTAATGTTGAAAACAAGACAGTAAACGTGGTAAATTTTGGACGGAATCCTCTTTGTGAGTAATCTTGTGATTTCGGTATGTGGAACTGAGTAGACAATTGCTTCGTTCCCCATAAGTAGTACACAGGCCGCGTTTTGTCGACGTCCCTCTTAGTCGATATACCAATCTTGATAGGATGGTAGATGCTCAAAAATCTGTTTAGATCTATAACTTAGTGTACATATTCGGGCCCAATGGTCGATGCTATTGGATCAGGCCATGTCGATGTCCTGTGTAGAAGGAATCATGAAGCCGGAGGTGGTGGTGTCCTTCTTTAAAGGTTGTGTCTCTCTGATTGACAAACCGAATCTCTTGTCTTTGGTTAATTCCGCTAGTTGGAAAATGCCCTGTACAATAGAGTCTTCTTTGTTCAATTGATAGACGGAATGAACCCAGCTAGGAGGACAGGTCTTGTTTCCGCCAGTCAGCCTTAGAAGCTCTGATTTTCCCGTGGAAACAACGTCTGCTGTGCACAGCACAACAGTGGCACTTTGACGAACAACGGGAAGTGAGACTGCGTGTTTCAGAAGAGATTTTAGTTTGAGCGAGGAGATTCCGAGACGAGGTAGCGGTAGCTCTTGTCCAGGTAGGGAGCGTTCAGCGGCGTCGATACCATGGTTCCCCGCTGGATTGGCAGTATTAAGAATTTTCTCCCAAGGAACGCATTTGGCGATGCGAATCGGGTTGGGAATGGCTAAGAAGTTATTCAAAATTTCACTCATACCAAGCCTGTAAGATTTCAGTTCCTTGGAAATGGCTTCGATTTGAGATTGTTCGGCTTCTGCCACGTCGATTGGGAAAGTCTCGCTCATATGCGAAAGTTTGAAAGGATAAACACCTTGTCTGTCTATCTTACCCAGAAGGTGTCTGGAAGATTTCAGCTTCAAAGTGTACGAGTGAGCAAAGTCTCTGACATATGCGCCAGGTCTAGCGATCAGCTGGTCAGATTTGTGCGATTTTCCTGAAAAATTGTCGGCATTTTCCAGCGTTACCAGGCCAGCAGAAACACCATCTAGTGGGGCCATCTGAATGTCGATAGCGTATGCTTCGCCAGGAGTGACGGAAAAGTCGTCAACCGGCACGGCAGAAGAGTTGTGACGGATCGATGGTTGAACTTTGACCAAGTCCTGAGTGTCTTCGGCAGATTTTTGTAGCAAAGCCAACTCCTGGTGCGACTCGTACCAGGCAACACCTTTGTATTCTCTTTCGGCAACGATTCCCTCATTTTGACCGGCCAAAAACCTTCTCACACGACGAACTTTGGATCCAGGCACAACAGCACAGTGATATGAGGCAGCAATGGTGTCTACGACGGTACGGATCAAGTGACCTGTGACCTGACCGTTATTTGGAAGAGACTGTGGGATTTTTTCAGGTGTCAAAGCGCAAGCCAAAAGTGACACAACCGATTCCATGGCGATGTGTACGGCGGCATAAGCATCGGCTTTTCCTCCCAGCAAGGGACCCGCAGGTTTTTTAGACCCATCTTCGCCGTCCTGGGTAGGGTAGATTACCACTGAATGTGAGACCTGTGAAGTGTAACCATCAATGTGGACACCAAGGGAAATTTTGACAACGTCACCGGGGGCCAAAAATCCGTCCACGCTTCTTTTGCAACCGGCTACGTTTTCAGATTCAGAGAAGTTCTTATTAGCAGAACGGATTTGTTCCACATCGTCGACTTCTGGACACCATCCAGACGCGATTTCGTCCACGTCAATGGTAGTTGGATGTGAAATACCACGTTCAGCAACTTTATTCTTGTAACTGGACTCCAAACAAGCAGCCAAAAAACTGTCAGAGAGAAGACAGATCTCGTGGATGGCTAAACGACGCGATTTCCCGGTATGATACGCATCGTTGATGAGCTTGGTGACAAATGTGAGACCAGTTTGGGTGATCTGACCTGCACTTCTGTATTTGTCAAGCGTGGACTCTTGCAACACATTTTTCTGATGCAAAAGCACCTGTGTGTCTTCACGAGAAATTGCTAAAGCCATCTTTACCTACAACCTATTATGGACCTGGGTTACTGGTGTGTTCAAAGATGCGTTATGCTTTTGACGGAAGATCTAGTTGAAGTAATGCTAGTGCGATGAGATGCGATGAGATGCTCTTCTCGAAGACGAGTAGAAAAGTTTTTCAGAAAGGAAAGCGATGACTGGTGTCAGTTTAGGACAAAGTGATCTTGACGCTCAACACTAGTTAAGACGAATCTGAGTGAGCCCTGTTAGATTGGGAGCTTAAGGGAGGCTTGGGGAGCTGTGTGGTGACCACAACGTAGTACTAAATGCGCTGTATACTTCCAGGTGACGGTTCTGGGAAGAAAAATGGAAAGACAACCAAACAAAATAGTAATCAAAAGGCCCAAAGGACACCAAAAATGACCTTCTGGCTCTCTCTGGAACTGTGCGCTAATCAGCTGAATGGACGCCATGTTAAGTGCCTGCCAGAAGGCTATCTTTTTTCTATTTTGGTGTTTCCAACCCAAATATCACTTTGTACTAATCTGACGTCTTTTCGCTCATTTTATTATTATTATACCATGACAGAGAGACGTTAAAGTGATAACCAATACATTCACACACATGTCTCGAACAACAATCGCATAAACACCAGAACAGAGAACCACTGACAATTCTCGAGAACTCTCAGCATAATTTATTCCATTCCAAAAAATTCCAATTTTGCTCTCCGAATCCAGCGAAAAAAAACTAAAAAACCAACCCAAAAATTTTCTAATTTTCCTTGGGCATCTCGACAGACCTTTACTTTGCCAAAAAAAGTAGGACATCAAAAGACATCCTAGACAAGCACCAAATTCAAGCATTTAGTGCCAATAATCGTTTTAGAATTTTGGCTGGGTTTCCCCGCTTTTTCGGTTCTCGCCTCTCATTGGCTGACGAGCCCTTTCTTCCTGTCCACACTAATTTTTTTCCCAGTATAAATAGCCTCATCAAAATTGGTCCCTTGACAAATTTACATCGTTATCTTCTGTCAACCACATTTCGAGAAGAATTGGTATAGAGTCTTGGACTATTCCTCACGGGTAATCAGATTCAAAACAGTGGTTGATACACTCGGTGATTTTGTTACATCCGGGCTGCGGTAAAATAGGACTATTTTTCATTTTTTTGTGGAATACCTACCTATAATAATACATTAGTTGTACGATGATCAGATCCGTGAAATTGAACAGTGTAGCGGCTCTTGGAGTCAAAAGACAGTTGCAAGCGGCAACCAGGGTGACTCGTGGGATGGCTACTGCGGCGCAGGACTCGAATTCCGACGAAACAGTGGAAATTACGCTCCCAGAATCGTCTTTTGAAGGGTACATGTTGGAACCACCTTCCCTATCGTACACGACTAGCAAGGCTGGTCTCTTGCAAATGTACAAAGACATGGTGGTGGTGAGACGTATGGAAATGGCGTGTGACGCCCTATACAAG
This sequence comes from Lachancea lanzarotensis, assembly GCF_000938715.1. Classification (NCBI taxonomy): domain Eukaryota; kingdom Fungi; phylum Ascomycota; class Saccharomycetes; order Saccharomycetales; family Saccharomycetaceae; genus Lachancea; species Lachancea lanzarotensis. The sequence goes on from NW_019212885.1 coordinate 646,397, forward strand.
GCCAAGAAAATCCGTGGTTTCTGCCATTTGACCGTTGGCCAGGAGGCCATCGCCGTTGGTATCGAAAACGCTATCACCAAAAAGGACACCATTATTACGTCGTACCGTTGTCACAGTTTCACGTACATGCGTGGGGCTCCAGTCAAATCTGTGCTGGCCGAACTGATGGGACGTCGTTCCGGTGTGTCGTACGGTAAGGGTGGTTCGATGCATCTGTACGCCCCTGGTTTCTACGGTGGTAACGGTATTGTGGGCGCCCAGGTCCCACTAGGTGCGGGTCTAGCCTTTGCTCACCAATACAAGAACGAAGACGCTTGCACTTTCGATTTGTACGGTGACGGTGCTTCCAACCAAGGTCAAGTGTTTGAATCTTTCAACATGGCCAAATTGTACAACTTACCTTGTGTTTTTGCCTGTGAAAACAACAAGTACGGTATGGGTACCGCTGCGTCTAGATCCTCGGCCATGACTGAGTACTTCAAGCGTGGTCAGTACATTCCAGGTCTAAAGGTCAACGGTATGGACATTTTGGCCGTTTACCAAGCTTCCAGATTTGCCAAGGACTGGTGTGTTTCTGGAAAAGGTCCTCTAGTCTTGGAATACGAGACTTACAGATACGGTGGTCACTCCATGTCTGACCCAGGTACCACTTACAGAACCAGAGACGAAATTCAGCATATGAGATCCAAAAACGACCCTATTGCCGGTCTAAAGATGTACCTCATGGACTTGAACATCGCCACTGAAGAAGAAATCAAGGCCTACGACAAGGCTGCAAGAAAATACGTGGACGAACAAGTTGAACTTGCTGATGCGTCTCCCGCGCCAGAGGCCAAGATGTCTATTTTGTTTGAGGACGTTTACATCCCTGGTACCGAAACTCCAACCCTAAGAGGAAGAGTGTCTGACGACACTTGGGACTTCAAGAAGGGTGGTTTTGCCTTCAGAGATTAAAACGTTTGTTTTTTGTTCAACGGTCTATAAGTCTCACTCTTGATGCTTAAACTAAAAAATACGCTGAAAATACTCAAACCACCTTCTCTTTTCTCCTCCCCTCTCTGCTGCGAATGACCCATAAAATCCTGGACGACCAACCTGAAAAGTTGTCTACTGGGTGGTGATTCTCGATAATATATTCTCCAACCATCAAAAGTCAACGATTCGAAGAGACCCCGTCAAAAGAATGAATTATTAGACAAAAAATACCAAAAAACACTCAAAAAACACTCCAAAAAAATCATCAAAGGGAAAGCTCAATGCAATGGTTAAACGAGATTAGTCGTCTCTATCTCCCTCGCCCGCTCACTCTCTCTCTCTTCCAGCGGTCGAAGGTCCAACTGACTTTCTATCATCTCACCTTTCTGTTTTACTCAGCAATTTGATCAATTTACTCTCCTGCTATTGGGACATTTTCAATTCGACTTCGCTGGATTTCGCCTGCCAAATCGCACTTTCTCTCTCCAGCGATTGACTGACATACCAGAATCTACGATTTCTCCACAAAATTACATTAGCGGAAGTTATACCGATTGATTGATCCTTCAACAGTGTTAAACCTTGTTAATCACCTTTTCTACTTCTTCTTCTACTGACTACGCCTTTACACATGCTGCGGTGCTGCGTGAACTCAACTAAAGGAACACCAGTTAATGTTTTATACCGGTTTTGGACTCCACTTTTATAAATGTAACTTCTGTCAACCTTGTAGGGGATTTCGGGCCACCACCACCACCATCGCTGCCCCTGTAGCCACTGGTGGTGTCCTTGGCTGATCAGCTGAGCTTCTCACGTTTGTGGGGTTTGAAGTTTTACGCTGTGGTGCCTGACTGTAGGGATTCCTACGATAAACTCACTACAGCGATGAAACCTCAAAACTAGAGCATGGATCACCGGTGAAACCATGGGGTAAAAATTGCCCGATTCGCGTCTATAAGTACCGGATCATCGCGGATGTAGTCCTGTAGAGATCTTCAGATATTCCATTCTGCTTGACATACCTCAACGACGACAATGCTTGCACATGAAGTCAAACAGGAAGAATTGGTATTTCAACTTGCAAATATTGGGGGATACACAGCTCCTCCAAGGACAACGATCTCATCAGACACAACTGTCACACCTGGATCCTCTCGTTCCAGAAAATGGAGCCCAGGAAGGTTCCACAAGATGGGCAAATCCAAGAGCCAGCCGCATTATCAACTGAGCCCTAGCAGTTACCTGATGGAGCGAAAAACGTCGAATGACAAATGGCACAATCAAGAAACACCATGTTGGGTGTCCAATACCCCATCTACACCTTGCAGTAGGTCCCTCAGCCTGCTGGAAGTGCCGTTGAGGTCAACGTCGATCCCACATCCAGAACTCAAATTTGAGAAACCTACTCTACCAAGAAGCACTAGCGTACCACAAGACTCCTGGCGATCTGACCGTTCGATAAGTTCAAAGAGCACTCCTCCGAGAGTCAAGCCATTTGACCAACCAAGCCATGCCAGAGGCAAGAAATCTTACGTCAACGAACCCTGTTGCTTGTGTCAAGAATTCATGTCTTGTCGAACAACGGGTGAGAAGGTTATTGCACTCGAGTGCGGCCATTTGGCACATGAAGACTGTTTGATGGCTTATTTCGAGAATGCTTCAACTAGTCGAAGTGTGGTGGATATGTTTCCGGTTTGTCGCAAATGTGAGGATGGAGTCCGTTGCGTACCCTGCGAACCTGATCTTCAAGACCAGTGTATTTCGCGCGTTTTGATGAGAGGCAGTCCCTCAACTAAATCTTTCCCTCCTGTGAACTCTAATCCGGTGGTTCCCGGAAATTTTGTTGTCAACCCGCAGAGTGTGGGCCAATTGGGACCCAACAAGTCTCAGTTTGGCGTGTTTAGAAGAAACGGCTCGTCAAAGAAAAATGTGAAGGAACTCTCTCTTCAACTCACTCCATTCGCGAGCTCATTCAACCCAAATGGAAGAGGCAGTCTTGTTTCTGGCATCTCCTCAATTGTATCTTCTGTGCCAACCCACAATTCTTCTGATGTTGAAGATGAGTCTCAATCATCGTATCTGGGAAACAACTCTGCGTTGCCACTAACAGTTCTTCGTTCTTATTATTCACACAACCTTTTGGAAAGTTTTCCGAAAGATCTACCGAGCTGGGAGTTGGACTCCAAGTTCGGCCTCTTGCGAATCGTCGACCGCCTGATGTTCTCAGAGGATGGAAAGACTTACCACGATGCCTGCTGCTATCTCTTCACCGATGCGTTATTGATCGCTCTCGTGTCACCAACTGTCGACCCCAAAACTCCTGCAGGTATGCGATTTGACAAGTTTCTGGTACATCATCCATTATCTAGTATCAGTGTTGATTCGCTCAATTCATCAGTACTTAAATGTACGATACTGAGTGCCATGAAGAATTCGAAAATAATGCAAGGGTCGACGTTTTACTTGACGGAATCGCTTGACTCAGATAAAAGTCAGGTCGTTGAAAAATGGATTTCGGCGCTTTTAAACCAAGGGATCGTGTTCAAAAGCTCCAACTTTTCCTCGACTCTACCACCTTTGCCAGTAACAACACATTTTTCTTCTTCGAAGCTGACAGTTCGGAGGGCAGGTAGGAAAACAATTGATATGGACTTTGAAGACGAACTGAACGATACGGATATTATTGTTCGTAACAGTCTAGTTTTGTTAGACGGAAAATCTCGCAGAACTACGATAACATCTCTCTTGTCATTGCAGCGCGACCGTCCCAAGAATCTCGCGATCGTCCTACAAGTAGATCTTACACATTTGAAGGATACTGACTTTCTTGCGCTCGTGAATAGCTTGCGCGCCTTGATAATGAACATGAAAGAGACTCAAATGTGTTTGGTCGATCCCAGTGGCAGAATGATCAATCAAGGTGTGGCCGAAGAACAGATCGCTCAACTGAAGATCTTGAAAATTGCATCGCGTACCTCCGATGCTGATAACAGACCCAAATTCTCGCCAACGCAGTTCAAGGTTGCGTGCTGCTCCAAAATGACCGATGATGTCGGCATCGTTGTTTTCTCCAACACCTCCGTCGAAGCCGGCAAATCTTGTCTTTTCATGGACTATAAGGCTTTCTCAAGTTCCAATCGAAGTAGGCCACACGAACTCAAAGTACACGTAGGGTTTCTCAATGTGGATTATACGGATCAAGTATCTGAGCTGGTTGAAGTCTCCTCGTTTCAAAATATTCTGGAAACTGTGTCCTACGGTTTCAACCTTACGTTTGGTGAAGACAACGACGATTTTGATGATGATGATGACGAAAGTGAAAGCGGCGAAGAAATTGATGCTCATGAGAATGACCCTTTGAAAATGAATTCCGGACTTTCAAGCAGAAATCTGTTTGAGCACACTGATGGGCAAATCAGAGATACGAACGATGGAAATCGCGAAGATGAACAAAATAGTGACCTAGTAGACTATGATGCCTACCGGGAAAGTTTGAACACAACTTTGTCATCGCCTTTAAGCCACAGTAACGGAACGCTGCGGGAGGAGTCGGGTGCTTATTCGAGTTCTTCGAAGAGGACAACGAGTCACTTTTATAAGCCCAGAAGCGCAGGCAGCTCCTTCTATTCACCAATTTACACCCAAGACTCAAACTTGAAAGACGCCCTACAAGACCAGGTCAACTGGCGTAGGTCCGAGATACGTTCACTTCAATTCGATGGCAACAGTTCAAAAGGGAACTGCGAAAGTTCATTTCTCCCTCTTGAGGCGGCCCAGGTAGATGATTTTCCGGGGTGGGCTCATTTTGTCGAAGGATTCAACAAGGTCGTGGATGAAGCGATTGATTGTCAAGTTGAAACCCGCGGCAATAAGAGATTATCTGTCGTTGGCCATTCAAATTACGATTATATGTAAAGGAAAAATTTGACAGTTTGGTAACAATGCTTTTATCTTTATATATCGTCTTCGCAGGCCCTTAGTCGTCCTAATTCATAATGTAGTTTTAAAGCCCATTGGTCTCTCTCTTGGCGAGAGCGCGCCATGAAAACCAACGAGCTACCGGCAACGCCGAGCCTGCTTGCCAAACGAAATGAGCCTGTTTTTCTTTGCAAGTTCTCTTCCATACTAAGATCACCTTCACCAGCTGAATTTAAATTAGACCTCTCGTTGATTTCAGCTGATGCAGACTCTACTACTGACTGTGAAGAGTCTGACCCAATAACTTCGCTTTCTGGTGAATGTGAAAACAAAGAGTTGTAATTCGACAACGCTCTCTTTGTACCAAACCAAAGTGTGAAGCACCTAGTAGATTCATCCTCGCTCGATCTCCACCCGTCTGGATATACCCTAGGAAGAGAATCATTACCAGAGTTTAAGCGATCGAATTGCTTGTCTCGCTGAAGCAAATCCAATGAAGTTAGATTTCCGCTGTAGACATAACATTCTTCTATCGGGATCGTTAGATAGTGTCGGTGATCAATCACTGTTTTAGAATGGTTCATTTTCGCACTTTTAAAATACCTGTAAAGCAAGAGAAAGCCCGGGACTAGTATAACAAAGAACTTTTTGAAACTCGAGTGCTTGTGTCTCTTTTGATATAGTACGCCGCTCTGCATCAGCGGTCTTGTTAGCGCTTGTGCACTAATATTATGCACTTCTCCATTTGCAACGCCACGATCCGTGACCCATTTAGGAGTAACTTGACTAATATTAGATTCTTCTGACTCAGGTATTTTCAGAGTTCGAAGGTTCTCAACTTTTGCCGACCACATATTTTTGACATCTTCCGCCTTCCTGTACTTCCAATACTTGCTCAAAGAGCCAAGCCTGGATACCCACTCATCCGCTAGCTCTGGCGAAGAAGCTAAGAGCTTCACGCTCAATCCGTTCCTCAGTGATAGAATGATTGTCGATTTTATAGTTTCTTCGAGAGTGTTTGAAGCTTTCCACACAAAGTTGTTGGCCCTCGTTAATAACTTGTATTTTGAAATGTTTTTCTTCGATAGATGGGCACTGAGTTTGCAGACCGAAGCTACTTCGGTCAGATCGATGATCTTTTCCGCTTTGAGAATAAGAGCGATTTTTCTCCACATTGCAGCGAAGGCAACGCTATCCTTTTCATCAAACTCTGTTGGCGTTAAATTGGCATTGAGCCATTCAATATGACTGTTCAAGTCCAAAGGATATGGGTTGTGTTCAAAAACTTTGGGAACTGAGTCTATGTTGGCCTTGATTTGATGAATATCGTAGGCACATGCTCCGTTTTTACTTATCATTTCATCTGGGAGAGGGGGTGCTCCTTTGAAAGAACTCATGAAGAACAAAAGTCCGTCTGACGTAAAAAAATATGAGGACCGGTAGTAGGCAGTGTGGACTAATTTTTCTATGTCCCTGCCGTATCGATCCGTGCACTTCAGCAAAAACCCTTCTATTGCTGGGGGCTCGACCAACGTTTCTGTCGGAGTCTTTTTAACACTTCGTGGATAATGTGTCAAAGTTCGATATTCCAGCAAATGGGACCCTTGCAGTGAGACGCCGCCAACAATTGAATCATACTGATCTCCCGGACACCACTCAAGTCTGTCGTAATGTTTCCAACAGAACCCAGTGATTGTATTCGCTTGAATCCATCCCAACGATGTTGCTTTAAAACCACACTCTAATAGCTTATCTAAAACAACGACCTCCAGGTATCTTGCTAGAGGAAATCCCAGGGGCTTATAGCCTCTTGGCATCATCAATACTTTAAGTTGTTCCTCCTCTGCGTAGGTTTTCCTCTCGAATATGCGACGAACCTTTTTTGACATAGGAATCTCCAGAGACACCTTGGCCTCAGGAACGTTGACGGTAATCATTTCGGACTCATTGGACCGCCCTAATGACCGTCGTAAAAACAGCAGCCACTTTTCAGCCGAAGCAAAAGAACCACACCTCAATATGTAAATTTTCAACTTTCCGACATCCTCGGGATTTTCACCGTTGGTTCCTCTCCCTCCTTCCAAGCAGGAGCGGGGAGACTTTATAACATGAACTGTTTTATCCAGGGTATTGTAGAAATCTACAATACAAGATGAGTCCAACATGAAATCCATCGAATTCGCTTTGTATGACTCAACACGATGGCTGTTTTCAATCCGTGGTATCTTGCTGTCGCTGTAAAATTGTAAGTAAAGTGGCGAGTCGGGCATTCCTGTAGCTCTTGCTACCACGATGTACTCTTTCCATCTTTCAACGACTCTCGTGTCAATTGGCTCAACATCTGAGAAGTTCAAAAGTGGTCCACGAGCAGATTTTGACGATTTGATGAAAACAAGCATCTTTTCCATTTTCACCACCTCGCCTGCTCTATATTTAGTGAACAGTCTTTGTGAAAACTTCGAATCTCTGCCCAAGACTTTGGAAAGGTCAAAGTGGAGCTTCTCTAGTTTGTCCAAGTGAATCTTTTTGCCAGTTTTAGTGACAAAGCTTCTGACCTCATTCAGCGCCCTGTGATGGTTGTCAAGAGCTTGAAGGTTAAGATTTTGTTGTTCGTCCAAAGCGTATGGCTGTGGACTCAATCTCTTGAGCCTGCCTTTGACATTAGGGCGATAGTTGTTATGCAACACCATAGACTCCTCGTCATCCGAGCTTGCTGAGAGAAAGCTGGAAGTTGCATACGTAAATTCAGTAGGCTCAAGCCTAGAACTTTCATCGTTGGCAAACGACTGCCGAATAACTTTCGGTTTTGGCTTTTCTTCGAACTTCACAGAAGACACGACAGCGGAATCAGGTGAATATTTGATTAATTGCGGAACATCGGCATCGTAGATACGGGGTGTCATGTTTGGACCACTGCTCAACGTCTCCGGAAAGCTTTCTGAAATGGTTCCATTTCCTGATGCTGATTCGTGATCTTCTTGAGTTGAGTTACGTCCGCTGTTCGTGTACCTTTCTTCTCTTTCGTGAAAATACCCTTGCCTTGGCAGGCCGTATTCTTCGTGTATTGAGCTCTCTGACCTTTGACTACCTGAAATATAACCGTCCTCAGCCGAATAAAATGTTTCCGAAGAGATACTGTTCCGAACGACAGGGGTACCTGGTGAGGAATTTTGCGGATCTGTGGTCTGTGTGAGCTTTCTACGGTCATCAAAAGTTTGCAGGTCTCTACTCAAAACCTGTTGAGCGTACTTGCAACTATTGCGACGTTCTTGGATGTTGGCATTTCTTGTATGATGCTCAAATATTGAGGAATCGCTGTGGGTTTCGGGATTTCTAGAAACAATTTGGGATCGCAGGGATTGCTCAGAATTCTGTGCGTGCTGCGGCTGTTCGGAATGGTGATTATCATTGTCTTGAAAAGAAAAGGAAGAGGATTTATTCAGGTCTTCGACCTCCGCAATGGTCACGCTGTTCGCTTCATCGTCACTGGAAATCGTGTTTCTGCCGTAGCTCGTAGGCGAGCACCACCCCGAAGGACTGGCAGGTGAATCTTCAAGACAAACTTCGCCCTGAAGACCTTTTGGTCTGATTTCCGTAACATCTTGTCCGTCCTGATTTTGTCCATTTCTCGGAAGCAAGGTTCGTGGTGTAATGCCAGCTGAGCGACGAAATTTTCGACTAGAGCGGTACCGCGTAAAACTGGCATATTTCCCAGCCTGTTGTGCTTTTTTCGTCACATTTTTGTATGCCAATTGATACATTGACCTGAGAAAGTTGTTTTTGTGTTGTATGTACCATAAGTGGGGAACTCCACCGAGGAGAACAGACTTGGAGCTCTGTGATATTTCCACAGGAGACGCATAAGTAAGTCTAAATGCAGTGAAAGAAGACCTAGGGATTGCTAGAACTGGAATCTTGCGGTTTTCGGGCATGGACTGGATGGCATTCTTACAAACGTATTTGGCGTAAGCCTCTTCATCTAATGCTATATTTTCGTAGTAGTGGGCACCCACATGGCTCATGCTTTCGTGTGTACACGATATGGTAGTTTTCAGACCTGTTTAACGGGATATTTGTGCTAGATTCAGTAGATGTCAGTGCTACGTCGAACCGTTTTTGATATCAGCGATGAGCTTGATGGGGTGGACTTTTTATAGATATTTATTCGTCAAAAGTTACTTGATTCTTAACGTCAAGAAGCTGTTTGTTTAAGACAGTTGAACGAGGATTCTAACAAGTGGCTCGAAGAACTGTCACTTTTCAGTTCATTAAACGGACGAGTCGTACTTTCATAGCCTCCTTATTTCTTCATCTTATATTCTTTTCTTGTATGACAGCGCGACGCTACAATTTATTAATGATTATACTGGAAAGGTGTCATTTAATAAGAAATTAGCCTGGAAATGGGTGAAATGAGGACCCTAACCATGAGTTCTCTTCTGTAGTCATCTATTCTTACCATCACTAAACGCGACAATTCATTAAACTTATGAATGCATATATAGGCCCCTCTTATTGGATTGTTGTTGCGGATCGAATATTCAAATAATGTCATCGGCGTCCTCGCCTACTGCAATGGAACTTCCCTCAGGTCTAAAATTATCCGGTTCCTGAACGCTGGGCACGAATTCCACAATTACGAAGGCTACACCCGTTAAGAACAGCAGCAAAGAGGCAAAAATCTTTAAAGCACCACCGAAGCTCAATAGCAGCGACAGCAGGATAAAGCTTAGTCCGCGACCGATAAAACTGAAGTAGAAAGAAGCAAACCTGTACAGATTAGGAGGGACTTTAAATTCCAAGTACACAATAGGAACAGCTAGTCCCAATGCGTAAATTGCCATCAAAAAAGCTGGAAAGTTGCTCAGCAAGTACGAAGTTTGGGTCAAAGCCGATAAACTGGCCAGCGAACCAGCTGCTAGATTGACAAGTTTGAAGATCTGAGGCGAAACGTTGGACATTTTTAGTATTGTAACTTTTGAGGACTTGAATTCAACTAACTGCTAGATTAATCTGGTTAGACCAAACCAAGTTTGTGTTCTACTTTTTCTACACGCCCCTGATCACGAAATTTCAGAATAATTTGAAAAAAATCGCTATTTTAATATACTGCTACTAAGTACTGTCTGTGACAATCAATCAGCCTCGATCAACAAGAAAAAAAAAGGCTTCGCCAGACGGATGCCTGTAGTGATGTCTTTGGTTACAATTGATCGAATATCTTTCAAAGATATATTCGCGGTATAGAAAATTATAAAGGCAGGTTGGTTTGGTTTTGAAATCATCGCCCTCGTACATCATCGTTAAAATGCCCAGCGCTTTCAAATGTTAAAAGAGAAGAAGGGGATTAATTCAATAGTTGGGTTCGTGCTAGAAGAAAATAAGGTAGTAACCGGTGGGGTGGGGGAGGGGTGGTCGTCGTTGATTGATGTTTGAGGTTTGAATGTGCGTATTGAGCATGTGGGTTTGGTGTTCAAACGGAACAGTCAGGAAAGACAGTTCGATTCTCTCTTTTATTTTGAGGTGCGGGGACAACAGTAAAACAGGTTAGAAATATTTGTAGAGCATTGCCAAGGCTGACATTGACAGGTGAGGATTAGCAGTTCGAGAAACCAAAACTGTGACATCCTGCGACAGAATTTCAGCATATTATCATCGGAGGCGAAGTCGATAGACCACAATGAAAAAAGGAAAAAAGAAGATAACAAAAGGAAATCGATACTATCTGTCCTGCGCCCCGCTCCTCGCACTTGAACTTTATTTTTGAGTCTCAAACGCACAAAAACAGCAAACAAAAAAGATAGAAAAAAAATAACCGGGTCGTCACACACAAGTTTACTCCTGAGCACCTTCCGCAGGTTGTTGCTCGTCTTGGCCGGCCTCTGACATGTCAGAAGTCCACAAAGTCAAGTTATCTCTCAACAATTGCATGATCAATGTGCTATCCTTGTACGACTCTTCAGACAGCGTGTCTAGCTCAGCAATGGCGTCGTCGAAAGCTTGCTTGGCCAAATGACAGGCTTTGTCTGGAGAATTTTGGATTTCGTAGTAGAACACGGAGAAGTTCAAAGCCAAACCCAAACGGATTGGATGGGTAGGAGGCAATTCTGTTGTGGCGATCTCGGACGCGGTCTTGTAGGCTTCCAACGAGGCGTTGGTGGCACCATCCCTAACTTCACCGGACGAGAACTCAGCCAAGTAACGGTGGTAGTCACCCTTCATCTTGTAGTAGAACACCTTCGACTCACCGGTAGTGGCAGAGGGGATCAAGTGAGTGTCGAGCACGGACAGGATGTCGTCACAGATTTTGGTTAGCTCAGACTCGATCTTAGAACGGTAATTGCGGATCAATTTGACTTGGTGTTCGGACTTCTCCTTGGCTTCTTCTTTCTGTTCGATGGATGACACGATTCTCCAAGAGGCACGACGAGCACCAATGACATTCTTGTAGGCGACCGACAGCAAATTACGCTCTTCCACGGACAATTCCTGACCGGACGACGCAACGGCTTTCATACTGTCCACCATTTCCTCGTAACGCTCAGCCTGTTCGGCAAGCTTGGCCAGGTAAACGGAATCTTCGCGACTTTGTGACATTGTGTTTTAGAATGAGTTCTGCAGTGTGGAAAACGTTAGTAAATGAGAATTGTTGAAGCAGGTAACAGTTTGGAGTGGATTTGCCCATACGCAGTGACAAATGCTTCTTCGGTTATTGAGTGTGTGATCTTTGATATACCGATGAAGGGATTCAAGCGTTCTGTAACGGGGTGGGGGGGAAACAAGCAAGCGATAGAAATAGTAGCAGTGTTGCAGACTCGATTGACACAGGACTGGAAAAATTCGGGATAGACGTTCCCATATTAATTTTTTTTTTTTTGGGCTTTTTCATTTCTTTTCCAATTTTCCATTTTTTACAATTTTTTTTCCCTCTCCTATCTGTTTGTGCCGTTTTTTTCCACATATGCCCCTCCTCACTGCACACATCCCGATTCGGACGGAAACGCACGTTCTCTAGTGCGTGCAGCAAAAAGGGGCGAGGTGACGACAGAACAGCCAAGTGCTGGCCAGCCAGCGAGACCACAAAAAAACCAAGATCCCAAAGAAACGTCTAATTGAGCCATTCCAGCCTCGTTGTCTTGACACGGCGACTTTCCTGTAAGTTCACAGGTCGTTAGCACCGCTGTCATTTCGCCAACCCCTCCGACGATTATCGATCATACATTATGGCTTGTTGACCCAAAGAATTAAAAAAAAAAAAATAGAATTCCAAAACAATCTTGTCCCGTTGCAGTTTCGAACCCCAGCCGCACGGTCACGTGTTTCTCTCCACCAACTCGGCCAAAATTTTTTACGCACCACTAATTTTTTTAGGCCCTCTGTTTTGGTTTTTTTCCTATTTTGCCACCCGAGCCGAAATGATAAACAACACGGACAATAAAATCCACTCACAGGCCTAAAAACAAAGACCAAACACAACTTGAAATCATGGCGTTTGAGTTGCGTTCAATGGGCTGATCGTTTCCCGCTGTGATCGACTCTTTTTTTACCATAAACTCTTGGATCTATCTACTGATCGCACAATCTCACCTTCTCATGAAAAGACTAAATCAGGGGCGATTTTTTTGAGCTCAAACAGTAAACAAACAGGACGTAAGGCCTTTCAAGGGCCTTCTTGCACTCGCATTTGATACAACGAATCGTATTTCACACTCCACAACTTAGAATCACACGTTTACATACTATTTGGTTTGGGGTTTCTCCGTTATTGAACACGCAAGTAGTAACAAGAGTGGTGGAAGCTTTGTTTTGTATAGTGTAAGAACGAGCTTTTATGAAAATTAAGCCCCCTCCCCCCGAAAAATAACTAAAGCAAAACGTGACGTCACTCTGAACGAACAAGGATTTGGTGTATGGGAAAAAATAGACACGAAACATGGTTTGGGTTGGTAGAAAAGAGGGGTCAGAACAGAAACTGGTAGCTCGTAGCTGTTTACGCTTATAGGTCTTTGATAAATGTTCTTGTTGGTATTTTCATGTTTAGTTTGGTTCCTGGAAAGGAAGTGTTCACGTGACTTGAGCCTTTACGACTTTTACTAATTTGTTCAACGTGATATTTGCTCACAATATATAAGACAAGGTATTTTTTCTTCCAGCACCATAGGTCCTATAGTGTAGTGGTTATCACTTTCGGTTCTGATCCGAACAACCCCAGTTCGAATCCGGGTAGGACCTTATTTTTAATCCAGCCAGGCACGAGATATTTTTTTTTTAAATCCTACAATAAGCTGTCGGCTTCTTCCCCCCCACCACCTAGCCAGTGAAAGTTCAAGTCTTTGGAGTTCAGATTTTTAAGTGCCTTGATCGTATGTTCTATCTATATGTATATATCTATATATATATTTGGCACGTACTGATTCGTCTAGCTTAGTAACCACTCAGTGTGTCAAATACGACGTCCTTTTCTTCAACGTAATCCACGTATTGCTGCCACAGCTGGTCGCCTTGTCTCATCACGTCTTTGTTTCCTACCACCACCAGACCGTTTTTAGCTCTGGTCAATGCAACGTTCATACGTCTACGATCCTTCACAAAACCGATCTTGTTTTCGTCGTTATTCCGCACACACGAAAAAAGAATGAACTGCTTTTCGTGGCCCTGGAACGAATCGACGGTTGAAACGAAAACGCCGTTGACGATGTTGATGGTGACTTTGTTCGCGCCTCCGCCAACAGATTCTCCGCCTCCCAAAACGTCGTCCTTGTCCATCTCTTGTTCCATTGCCTTGCCTGACGGATTGACCACAGGATCGCGCACCAACAACTCCGATATCAGATCCCTCTGTGAAGAGTATGGTGTAATGATACCTATTTCGTCTCTCCTCACATTCTTTTCGACTATTAGCTTGTGTAAAACCTCGACAACAGCTTCGGCCTCATGCGTGTTGTTGTATGTGAAACCTCTCATCCCACGTTTAGAGTTAAAAACTTTAGACTCAGGGCCCTTGTTGCAGTGGTAAAAAAATAATGGGAATGCTAGACCTGGCCAGCTCTTCTGCTCAGCTGTCACACCATTCTTTAGTTTCCCGTCATAAAAGGTCTTAATCGGGAACTCACTGATCGCAGGATGCATTCTGTATTGTGTGTCTAACAGATGAGGATTGTCATAAGTTCCGTTGGTCAAGATTCTTTCAAACAAAGACATTTCCAATTGTGGTACGTTACTGAAACTGGACAATTGCTTTTGATCACCGACAAAAACGAAGCGTTTGATGCCCGGTAGTGACAGTGGCACCAAAGTTGAAACTTCGGAGGACTGCGTGGACTCATCCATAATTACTACTGGTAATTCTTTGATAGCTTTCAATTGGCGCCCACCTGATGCAATATTTGTGGTGAAAATGATTTGAGCCTGTGCAATGTGCCGATCAGAGATGGCATTTTGTGTGGTCAATAACTTATTGTACTGGTTCTTCGAAACCAGACCAGGAATACCTGATCTCAGCTTTCCTATATTGTCCTTAATATCATCAGGAAGCTGGTCGTAAACGATATTGTGCAGACAAATTTTACCCAGCATATGGTCATTATTATACTGTGCCTCTTTGGACTGCGACAAGATTCTAAGAATCTTAATGTCAGGTCTGTTGACCATAAATTTCTCTGCAATATTGTCAATCGCAATATTCGAAGCTGCGACACAGAGGATTGGCGTAGTGTGGAAGTTTTCCATCACTTTCAAAATAATCTCTTCGATAGTGGATGTTTTGCCTGTGCCTGGAGGTCCTTGCAAAACAGTGATGCTGTTGTTCAAAACATGCTGAATAGCAGCCTTTTGTGAATCGTTGAAGGTATCTTTAGAGAATTGCAAACGATTGTTGAAGTTCAATTGTTTGATACGCTCCTGACCCAGAATCAATTTGATAAACTTTGGATTTTGCACTCTGGTCATTGCGAACATGATTCTATTAACCTGGGCAGAACATGGCAACAGCTTGAAATTCTTGTTTCCCTCTTTGATAGGTAAAGGAACCCTGTTCCAAGAATACAGCTCGAGGAGAATCGTGATGCAGTTTCTTTTGGAGTCGAGCTCTCTGACAAAGGTGTACCAAACCTTCGATTCGTCCTGGCTGGTCAACATCAAGGGCTGCTGATTGGTAAAAGGCAGCCTACCAAGCTTGACAAGATGTGGTGGCAACAATTTCTTGACTTCGTCACTATCAGCCTTCATTTTCACGACCAATGCCTTTTCATTTGGATTTTTCGGCCATGTAATCTCGAAATCTTGTAGAAAGTCATTTTCAAGTCGCTCCTCAAGGAAAAGTGCGAACGAGAATTCGTTGAAGTACTCCTCCAAGTTGGGGTAAGACATTTTGGGAACATATTGGGTAAAGCGCTTCAAAGGCTCACCTTCTTCAAAACTTTCGGAGTTTTCATCTATTGTTTGGACTTGCGGTTTAGGCAGGGTATTTTCAGTCTTGACCTTATTAGCTGGCTTATTAGACTTTTCACCACGTTTTGAATTAGGAGCGCTTGCAGTTACCTTAGGTTTATTCTTACGAGCAGTATCTTTGCGACCTGTAATTTTTGTCTTGGTGTTATTGCGTGGTTTCTGCACTAAAGAAGGTTCTGAACGTTTAGACGGCCCGTTGGACGATTTGACCTGGCTTTTATCGGCTGTCTGGGGGGCACTTTGTGAAATAGTGCCAGAACCGCTCGATGTCGAGTTGTTAACGGTAACGACAGGGTTTCCAGGCTGCTGCCGTTGCTTGGCATGTCCATTTTTGGAGGATACGCCATTCTTTCCATTGATGTGCTGCGTTTTTGGGGTCTTATTTCTAACAGAAGGCTTTGTAGAGCCCTGCACTGCTGGTTTGCCATTCTTGGGTTCTTTTGCATTGCGTGCTGGTTTGGCCTTACCACTGTCTTTCCTGGTAGCCGAACTGGAATCTGCTCCGCTATTTGAAGCTTTCACGCCTTTGAACGATCGCAGACTGAGACTAGAGTCGTTGGATATTGTACTGTTTACCTTTTTGGTTTCGTACGCCTTTTTCGCCATCTCTTCCAAGCGAGTAAGAGGCTTTTTTGGCTTGCTTCCGCCACTCGCTTTTGGCCCTGGCATAGCGTTGGTATCAAAAACTGTTTCAAACTTGTGATATTGTTACCGAAGATGTGGTATAAAAGCACGACGTTGCTGGGTTGAAGAAGCCTTTCTCTGCAGTTTGACATCCAAGAGCTTCTTCTGTCACCGATTGCGAATATGTTCGTCAATGCCATATAAGATCTCTCTGAAAAAGTCACGTGAACGAGCTTTTCTCGAAAGTGTCAGTTTTAATGCCCTGGGCCAACTTTTCTAGGAGACGGAGCAAACTATTTCGTGGATTGCTGTTGTATAGCTATGTGACACCATCTCTTCCAGCGATGGATGATATCCGTTGTTAATGTGCGAGTTGATTCGTGTCGACTAAGGCGTGAGTGCGATTGGTGTGATTGGTGTCGATGGCTGTCATTGAGGGCTAAGGACTAGCATAAAGGGCTTGGAATGATGACAAAACTTTGGATCCGGTACTGAAGAAACGTATGCAAACCATTAATGCTGGAAGAACGGATTTCTATTCAAAAACTTACAAGAACAAAACACACTCCTTCGTACATCAGCGTACCATGAATGAATCAACGGGCTTCTATAAATGATTGTGCTTTTATATACATTCAGGATAACCTAGACTAACGGCATTTTGGAGCTTTGCTTCAACCGGTGTTCGGAGTTTTTTCTTTATTTGGTCTGTAGAGTGGGACGTCAGTTTAATTTAAAGGTTGTACATAATAAAGGAAGATTACCAGTAAGAGAAAGTTTGAAGAAGGTTTAGACACACTAATGGAGTTTTCGTCTCAAGACTACGCTTCTAACACTTATTCAAACGCCAGGCCAACGTATCCTGTGGCGTTTTTCAAACAACTCAGTGAATTCCACCAAGGCAAGCGTGATGTACTCATTGATGTTGGATGTGGGCCTGGAAACTTCACACTCGAACTCGCCAAAAACCTCCAGTTCCGACAGGTCTACGGTACCGATATGTCTCCAGGTATGATTGACGCTGCGCTCCAAAAGCTTGCAGCTTGCGGCGGCCAAAGCTCTGGAAAAAATGTGCAGTTCAGCGTTCACGCTGCAGAGGACCTGGACTGGATAGCGGCCAACACCGCAGATATGGTGACGGCAGCACAATGTTGCCATTGGTTAGATTTCCGCGCTTTCGAATCCGCCGTTTTCCAAGCGCTTAGAGACCGTGGTACCATCGCGATATGGGGGTACGTGGATCCGTCTTTCACAGATTTCCCGGATCTCGATGATGCCATATCCGAACTACAGTACGGGGCAGACCAATTGGGGTCCTACTGGGAGAACCCTGGCCGGGAAATTCTACGCAATCTCTTGGAGTCTCAGAAACTCGATCCTAAACGTTTTGACGATATCACCGAGGTCCAGTATCGCTCTCGTGATGCTCAAAACCCAGTTTACTCTCAAAAACCTCTGAGAATCGACCGATCCATGACCGTGGCCGAATTCGAGGACTATATCGGGAGCTGGAGCGCTTACAACGCTTGGAAACGCGCTAACAAGACACAACCAGATGTCCGAGATATTTTCATCAACAGAGTAAAGGCCCGTGCGTGCTTGCAACCTCAATCCCTCATTAATGTCACTTGGAACACAGTATACAAGTTTGCCCGCAAGAAATGCTGAACATAAAGCCTAAACGAGCACAACGGCAGGCCCAGGCTTCTTGCGATATCCTGTAGTGCACACTTGGACAATTTGGGTTATCGCTAAGCTACAGCACTGTCGCTGTCATCGCTGTTGGCTGCTCTTACTAATGCTGGTGGGTTTTATTGGTGGTGGATCACGAGACCCGGAACTTTGTCAGATTCTGAGTATTCTCTACGTCTGTCGAAAGACATAGGCATCGAGACCTCATCAGGAGATGAATCAGCCAGTTAGGTTGAGTTCAAGAACGTTTATAAGCCAAGCCAGAAACGTCTGATCAATCTCTACCTTTGGTCGCAACTTTTGTTCCGTGAAAAATTTGGACTCAGACCAGATATTCGTCTTGGAAGGTTCCACACAGACAGTTTGACAATATCAAAATGCCACTAGTAGACATTAAATCGCAGGACCAATTCACCGAGCTAACAACTGAAAATTCAGCAGGAAAACTCATTACGCTATATTTCCACACATCATGGGCCGAACCCTGCAAAACGATGAGTGCGGTGGTGACTGCGTTGAGCGAAGAGCCCGTCAACAAAGAAGTGCTGTTTCTGACGATCAACGCAGACGACAATGCGGAAATTGCTGAATTATTCGACGTGACATCGGTGCCATATTTCGTGATGATCAGAAACGGTACCATCTTGCACGAAATTTCCGGTGCTGATCCTAAGGAATTCGTCAAGGTGTTAAGCAGATTTAACGGTAGTCTTGCTCCACAAGCGTCAGCTTCGTCGTCTTCAGCAGGCCAGGGCACTAAAGCAGGGGCTCTGGGGTCCAACAACGGCGAAGACGAGGAAGAAGAGGAAGAAGAAGAAGAAGAGGGAGAAAGTGAGGAAGAACTAATAGAACGTCTCAAGAAATTGACTCAGGCTGCTCCAGTGATGCTTTTCATGAAAGGCACACCGTCCGAGCCCAAATGCGGCTTTTCTAGACAAATGGTGGGCATTCTACGCGAATACCAGGTGAGATTTGGGTTTTTCGACATATTGAAGGACGACTCTGTCAGACAGGGTTTGAAAAAATTCTCAGACTGGCCAACTTTCCCCCAGCTGTACATCAGCGGTGAGTTTCAAGGTGGTCTTGACATCATAAAAGAATCGCTCGAAGAAGACGCAGAATTCTTCCAGAATGCAATGAATGCTTGAAAAAAGAAGAAGAGTCCTTCCAGTGGAAGCAAGTTGGTGTATTTGTTCTCATAGCGAGAAATCACCGGGTAGTATATCGCGGCTGTACCCACTCTTTTGTAGTTTATTTTTCGTTACTTAACACAGGTCATTAATGCGGGTTGGTCTTGCGTGGCGATTGTGACGCCAACACGTCATAGATCGGATCATCTTCATCGCTGAAACTGAAAGTGTCATGCTCGCTCGCACTTTCCACAATTGGATCCAAAATTTCCTCACTGATTCCATCATCCTCGTCAGTGGAAAGATGTTCGTTGTCAACAGCAGCTTCAGGGCGGTCGCTAACGTGTGCCATTATCATGTGCGGTCGCATATCAAGAGGCTCTTCGTTCTCCTCAAGCACAACGTCCGAGGTGGCACTAATTGATCTCAATTCTCCGCCAATGCGATTTAAAACATCCACCTGTTCATTAACGACAAATAAATCTGAACCGCTTAACATGACTTTCTTGCGCTCACTGTCAGATCCCAAAGAATTTAAATAGTGCTGCAAGTATTTTCTTTTGTAGTTCAACTGTCTTCTTATGAGAGGCGCATAGTAGCTATAGTATAGAGCGATGTTGCTCATACTATGCCAACTTTTGTATTTTTGAATGCTGACAGAGGCATATCTACCTGCTTCAGTCATGAAGTTTCGGCGCAGCTTACGGACCTTCGACTCTCGAGGGAAATTGGGCCTATGATGCGATGAAGTGGCTATTTTGCCCAGAGATGCAAATGTATGTCTCACTGCGCGTAGAGGAAATTCTACTGACTCAGTGAGTGTAATTGTTGACGTGTTTTCCATTGTCATTATATCGGCGATGCTCAAAGAGTCCAAGATGCTAACGGCGTGTGAGAGAGAAAACTGACCTTTGCTAAAAGTCGCATAGTTTTCCAAAACTCCCATCTTAAGCAACTCTCCGGTGCCAGCACTATGTGAGTACATCAGCTCATTTATCATTGAGCTGTCATTCGGCAAATCTTTGGAACCATGAATTATCCTTCCTAGACCTTGGAAATAAGAAACGGATTGTTCTCTAGTGCTGGTAAAAGTGGATGCCGATCCAGAGGTCGTAGCCCACAGTTGTAATGCAGATATCGCCGATCTCAAGTCCCCACAATTCTCAGCTATGCTTGCGATGAACGCTTCCCTTTGCTCCCACCGGTCTGCCTTGATCAATTTTCTCTCCCTATCGCATATGGCTTTCAGATGCTTCTTGAGTAAGGTCTTGTTTATAGGATTAAACTTGATGCGTCGTAGGCACGGATGATTCAAAACTTCAGGTCCTAATACTGTTTCAGCTATGAACTGCGTATCAATGCTAAAGCTGTAAGATGCATCTTTGGAACCATGAATTTCACATTCTGTCAAACAAATGACCAATGGCGGCAGGCGCGACTGTGGGCTATAAAGCCATCTCAACAAGGATTGTTGGAACTGAGTTTTGGTTTCCTCATGAAAAAGGTTTGGCAGGTCTTCTACGAGCAGTACCGCGACGTTGAGACCCACTCTATATTTGGACTCAGCTAGAAATTGGTTGAAATGATCAACTTTGGATACGCCCAATGGGACAGCACTTCCGTCGTACTCGATATAGCTCTGGTGTTTTCTAGGGTTTCCGAGAGTGAAATTTGGCGCAGGCAGTGTATTCAGACGATCTCGTATAGCTTCGTTGGCCAAGGTCTTGACACAACTGCTTTTGGAAGAACCGGCAGGTCCCGTCAAGAGCAGAATTCGACACATGCTGTTTCCGCTGATCATGGGTTCGAGCACATTTCGTACATCTTGTAATTTTCGCTGATGAAGAACAAGACTCGCTGTTCCATGAGGTTCGTATTTTTGGCACCACTCTTCCACTTCGTGCGATTTGTCTTCCAATGTGTGTTTTATGTCGCTCTCTGCAATAGTAGCAGGACTTTGCCGGCTTTTCTTGGCAATTGAAGAGGAGGTACTAGAACAGAATGAGCCTTCACGCAAACCGTTAATCTCCGTAGTCAATGAACTCAAGCTACGTTTGAGTCGCTGCGATTCCATCACACTTCCAATGCAAGGCTAAATTACCGTATCTTTTCGACCTTCTAATGGACAAAAAAGAATGAAGGAAGCGATAACAGCACCTTTCAAATCACTGTTCAGATTCTCAAAAGCAAACCAAAGTTGATTCAAGAGCCCTGTCGTCACCAAATCGCTCATAGCTCCTGAAGTCGTCGTCCGAATACAAGCTTAACTCTTGATGGATACTCATCGCCCGTTCCAAGTTACATATAGTCCAATTAATTAAAAGTCAATAGAGAGAGCATCGAACCGAACTTGACCAACTAAAAAAGTCACAGTAAAATCAACGTTTCAAGCCTAAGTTTGACCTGTCACTCGACATCCAACATTGGCAGTTTAGATAGAACGTGTCAAATTATAGATTTCCAGAGATGCAAGCGGAAGCCGATGACGAAAAGGACAAGAAAATACGAGAGTTGTACAGGTATGATGAGATGTCTAATAAGGTGCTACGGGCCGATCGATCATTACACACACAGCGATCAGATCCACTGAAAGATGCAGCGGAATCACAGCCAAAATCCATGCTGGGCAGAATATCGGTGAAAGACATGGGGGCATCGGCGGCTCAAACACGTACTACATCTTCTACGGAAAAGGATACATATGGTCAGTCTGAAGGTGTCATGATAAGTCCAGAAAATATGAGATCCAGGACCAGACCGCAGAAAGCCAAAAACAATCGCAACGGTACCAATTCTACTGTTCTTAGCGTCAACTCAATGCTAAAATTGAACTACAGGCCTTCAGATGACGCCAATACAGAACGCTACGATGAGATCGTGTACCTTGTCTCGTTATTGCTGGGGGACGATATTCCGCATGACATCATTTTATCGGCTACAGACTACATTTTGGAAACTTTGAAAGGTAAGAAAGACGAAGAAGGACTCCACATGGACCGTAAATTGTCCGAAATCCAAGAAAACCTTTCAGTTTTTATTTCACAATCCAAATTCCATCAAATAGTTGATTTGAGCAAACAGATAAGTGATTACCATCAAGATAATTCCCCTCAGCGAGATTCCGAAGACGGTGTAGCCATCCTGGCGAGTGAAGACGAAATGGATGAAGCGCAAGAAATGGATGGCGAGGAAGCTGGAAACACGTTAACGAATGAACTTGAAGAGGCTGAAGAAGATGAAGGGGATGATGTTATAGACGACGATGGATATGGTAAACTTCAGGGAAAAAGAAACATGGAAAATCAGAAGTGGCCCGCTGAGCCTGTTGCTATAGATGGCATGGAGGTCAAGGACGATACTCTGACTTTTGCTCAAGCGGATCACCACATTTCCATGCCAATTCACCAGATTGATGATCTTTTCTTGCTGCGATCGATTTCAAAGATAATGAGAGGAACTTCAGAGCAAGACGTCCAAGTGTTGAAAGAAAAAGTTCTGCAAGCGCTGGGAGAAAATTATCTAGAAAAAAATAAGCTGGAAGCGAAGCTCAAGGGCTCACTTCAATTGATGGACAGTTTGGTGAGATTCTTGGTCGAGAATGCTGCGAGGCTATACTGGGGCGTAAGACTGTCAAGCTCATCAGCGGAACAGAAAGCGGGGGTAATAGATGAAATGCGTAAGCTTGAATTGTCGGAACTCATAGATGAGTATGCATCAGGAACAACTTTGCTCAAGCGGAAACTTTCTCACGATCCTCTGGCTGAAGATCTCCCCAGCCAAGAGAGACCAAAGAAGCAATCGAAGTCGAGTGTTCCAACAACAATCAATCTGCAACAGTTGGCCTTCGGGCAAGGATCAGAATTATTTACCGCGGAGCGTGTGACTTTACCAGCTGACTCTTTCAAGAGAGTGAAAAGCTCCTACGAGGAGATCCATATTCCACCACCACCGCAGCCATCAACCAAATTGGAGCCGGTGCCGATAACAGAACTTCCAAAGTGGGCTAGAGGAGCGTTTCCAACCAATGAGACTACTCACTTGAATAGGATACAGTCGGAAGTGTTTCCTTCGGCTTTCGGTAATGATAGCAATATGCTTATATGTGCCCCGACCGGATCGGGTAAGACAAATATCGCTATGCTGACAGTCTTGAGAGTCTTAAGTAACCATCGCGATGAAAGCCGCGGAACGTTCAACTTGAAAAACTACAAAATAGTCTACATCGCTCCGCTCAAGGCTCTTGTTCAGGAGCAGGTCAGAGAGTTCCAAAGAAGGCTTGCGGGTTTTGGAATCAAAGTCGGTGAGCTCACTGGGGATTCGAGCTTAACCAAGCGGCAGATTGCGGATTCTACTGTGCTGATAGCGACACCGGAAAAATGGGATATAACAACAAGAAAAAAAAGAGATGGAGATTTCACGAGCTTAGTAGAGCTCTTGATTATTGACGAGGTTCATCTTTTGCACGATGACCGTGGCCCTGTTCTTGAGGGTATCGTTGCCAGAACTCTTCGTGACGCGACGGCTGCAGAGAAAACAAGAATAGTGGCGCTTTCTGCCACTCTTCCAAACTACCTAGATGTCGCTAGGTTTCTGCGGGCACCTAAACAGAATGTTTTTTATTTTGATTCGTCTTTTAGACCTTGTCCTTTGGCACAGCAATTTTGCGGAATCACAGAGACAAACGCAGTTAAGAAGGTCAATGCAATGAATCAAGCTTGCTATGACAAACTGTTGGAGTTGGTAGAGCAGGGGCATCAAGTCATCGTTTTCGTGCATTCTCGAAAAGATACTGCAAGGACGGCTCTTTTTCTGAAAGACAAACTACAGGAGGAAGAAAAACTGAGCTACCTCATCAGATCTGAACCCGGATCCAAGGAGGTCATAAAAAGAGAGTCTGAAACCGTTTCGGACAAACACTTGGCTGAACTCATGCATTTCGGCTTTGGTATACACCACGCTGGTCTCTCGAAATCAGATCGTTCCTTATCCGAGGATCTTTTTGCTGACGGTCTCTTGTCAGTGCTAGTCTCAACTGCCACACTCGCATGGGGTGTCAATCTGCCAGCGCATGCCGTTATCATCAAAGGAACCGACGTATACTCCCCGGAGAAAGGGACGTGGATTCGTCTTTCACCGCAAGATGTACTTCAGATGTTGGGAAGAGCAGGACGTCCCCGTTACGATACTTTTGGAGAAGGTATAATAATCACTCATCAGTCCAGTATCCAGTACTATCTTGCCATGTTGAATCAGCAGCTACCCATTGAGTCACAACTTGTGGGTAAACTCGCTGATAGTTTGAACGCCGAAGTTGTCTTGGGCAACATAAAAAATAGGAAGGAGGCTGTTGATTGGCTTGGGTTCACTTACTTATTTGTCCGCATGCTGGTAAACCCTGAGCTCTACAAAAGCCCCTCGAGCGACGACGACGACGGTATGCTTCTGTATCGTGAACAGCTGTCACATTCGGCTTTGGAAATCCTAAAAGAACATAGTCTTGTGGTATATGACGCATTAACGGGGGCTGTATCGCCAACGGTGCTTGGTAAAATTGCCTCGCATTTTTACATCCAATACCACTCGATATCGATGTACAATCGGTTAGTCAATGAGCATTTGACACCCATAGAAATCTTCCGCGTGTTTTCCAAATCTGATGAATTCAAGTATATCCCTGTTAGACACGAAGAGAAAATCGAACTTCAAAAATTGCTGGAAAAGGCTCCAATTCCAATTCAGGAGGATGCATCTGAACCGATTGCCAAAGTCAACGTTCTGTTACAAGCTTATATTTCTCGCACCAAATTGGACGGTTTTGCACTGAGGTCAGATATGCTGTACATCACACAAAGCGCTGCTAGACTGACGAGAGCTCTTTATGAGTTAGCCCATGCTAAGAAATTACCTAGACTTGCCAAATTCATGCTAAACCTGTGTAAGTCTGTTGAAAAGAGAATGTGGATAACAGACTCCGCTTTGCGGCAGTTCAAATCTTGTCCTCTGGAGGTGATACGGCACACAGAGGCTTCTTTTCTGCCATGGCAGGACTACTTCCGTTTATCCTCACCTCGTGAAGTTGGGGAGGCAATACGATCGGAGAAAAACGGTAAACTCGTTTATGATCTTCTACAGAAATTTCCACGGCTGGAGCTGAGCTGCTCTATACAGCCTTTAACGCCTAGCGTGGTAAAGTTCGACCTTGAAATATTACCAAAGTGGACGTGGGACTCAAAAATTCATGGTCACAGTGAAAAGTTCATATTGATGGTTGAGAATGAAATGGGTGACAAGCTTCTTTACGAAGATATACTATCTGTGAGACAGAAATATGCGAATGAGTTACATTACCTGGACTTTTCTATTTTTTTGAACTCTGATCAACAACAGAGGCTGCCGCCCAACTTTTTCATTTCTCTTACCTCAGAAAAATGGCTTCACAGTGAGGTGAAAATTCCGGTTCTGTTAGATGATGTCCGACTACCAAGAAAATTTCCCGCACCAACACCACTACTTGACCGGGAAGCAGTACCGGTTTCTGAGTTAGGCGACCAATTCTCTAAAAAATTCGATTTTCTCCACTTCAACAAAATACAAAGTCAAGTGTTTCACTCTCTCTACGACACTAATAACAGCGTGCTCATTGGGAGTGCACCAGATACCGGCAAGATCGTAATGGCTGAGATAGCACTCCTTAATCTATGGCGTAACGGTGGAGGGCGATCAGTGTTTGTGTCTCCATCACAACAAAGAATTGATTTTATCGCAGACAACTGGACCAAAAGGTTTAGTGATGTAGCGGGACAAAAGGTCATCAGCAAGTTCACTGACAATAATGTCAGCAATCTTCAATTGCTTGCCAGAAGTCATTTAATTTTGTGCACGCCCGAACAATTCGATTTAGCATCAAGAAAATGGAAGCAAAGGAAAAACATTCAGAGCATTGAACTGCTGATATTGGACGAGGTCCACATGGTTGGCGATGGTGAGGTGGGGGCAATCTACGAAAGCATTATTTCTCGAATGAACCTTATTGCAGCGCAGCTGGACACTGGTCTTCGTATAGTTGGCTTGTCGAACTGTGTGGCGAATAGTAGAGATTTCGGCGAATGGATAGGTGCCAAGAAGGACAATATCTACAATTTCACGCCCGCTGATAGAGTCTCACCATTGCAAATAAAATTTCAGGCAGGTCCCCGAACTGACGAAAGCAATATCTACATCCAGGACACGTTGTGGCCCCTGTGCACGGGAGTGATGAAATCCGGCTTTGACTACGACAAAACAATCATTTATGTTCCATCAAGAGTACAGGCAACTACGATCGTGACCGAGCTTATCAAACTAGCCCTTAGGGATGACTTGATCCAAGAACAACCGACGAATGAGCTGGTGAATTCTATGCCTGCTTCATTGTCTAGTAACCTTTTAAAAGAATCTCTGAAGTGGCGCATTGGCGCTTTACACCGAGATTTAAACGATGACGATCGCCAAATTGTCGAAGACCTTTTCGAGCGTGGGAATATAAAGATTCTCATCATTTCCAGAGATGTAGAAATTTCTCAACTTCAATCGAGCTCAGTGGTCGTCTTCGGTACATGTTACTACGAGAGAAATGAACATCGCTATGTCGATTACACAATAAACGAGGTCCAGAATGTACTCAGTGTAGCCTGTGCAAATTCAAGGCTCAACCAGGCTTTCATCATGACAAGCATCACCAAAAAGGAATACTATAAAAAGTTTCTCAGCGAACCCCTGCCTGTTGAAAGCTTCATGTACTACTACCTTCCCGATGCTATTTCACGGGAAATCAGTACTGGTGTGATTGAAACAAAGCAGGACTGTATTGACTGGCTCACTTTTACTTTGTTTTACAGACGAATTCACGGTAACCCGAGTTTCTACGGTGTGAAAGATGTATCGCCAGTTGGTATATCTGCTTATTTAACAGAGCAGGTTGAAGAAGTAACTGATGATTTGGTAAAGTGGTCCATCATCGAAGTGGAAGATATTGAAGAGGTTCATGAAGTCAATGACGATGAAGGCGGAGATAACTCGATCTTAGCCCCATTAAACGGCTGTCTAATAAGCGCATATTACAACATTTCATTCACGAGCATGCAACTTTTTCAACGACATCTGTCGAAAAGTTCTGGCTTGAGAAGCATACTAGATGTCTTGGCCTCTTCATTCGAGTTGTGCGTTATTAAATTCCGTGAGACTGACAGGGATACGTTAAACTCTCTTTATGATAAAATACCTGTGAAAACTGCACTGATCACCGATTTTGAGTCACCGGCTTTCAAAACCTTTGTCTTATTGCAATGCCATTTTTCGAGAATACCGCTCGGAAACGAGTTAAGTCTTGATCAAGCCTTCATCTTGAAAAAAGCACCACAAGTGATAAACGCAATAGTTGACTTCATGGCAGGAGAGGGACATTTGAATGCGACTATAGCTATGGATTTATCTCAAATGATCATCCAGGGTCTTTGGGATACAGATAGTGCTTTATTGCAGGTGCCTTACTTCGATCGTTCCATGGTGGAGAAGTGTAAGCAAAAGGGCGTTGAAACTGTTTTTGATGTAATGGCTCTTGAGGACGAGGAACGCGATGAATTACTAACGTTTGAACACGAGGAACTTGCATCGATTGCGTCGTTTGTCAACGCATACCCGAATATAGAATTAGAGTATGCGCTCAGTGAGTCTTCCCCAGACTATAAGACCGGGGCGCCTATCAAAATCTCTGTCACACTTACAAGGGACGAGGAGCCTGAGAACCTGCAAGTTGCCGCGAGCAGATTCCCCTACTCAAAGAATGAAAGCTGGTGGCTGGTAGCAGGAGAGCCGGCTACCAAAGAATTACTTTGCATCAAAAAAGTACCGCTTAACAAAGAAATCCAGACCTACCAACTCGAAATAGCGCTTGATGATCAAGGCAGTCATGATATTACTATATGGTGCGTCAGTGACTCATACATTGATGCAGACAAGGAAGTTTCTTTTCAGATACGCGTCGACTAAAAACCATTATCTACATGTTTCTTAAATATCCTCTTCACATGAATGCCTCCAACTCCTTTGCCACTAATTACAACAAGGATTTTAGGTGCAAAAGCCCATTCACTTCATATCAACATCCCCGTCATCGTCTTTATCTTCACTCGACGCAACTTGAAGGAAGCCTTTTCCTTTTTCTTGATGATCCCTCTGATATTTCAAAAGTTGTTCGTAGTTCCACAGTGAAACGCCCTCCTGATCTTTTGGATCTGTTGGTTGAGCCATGGTCCTCAGAAACTGCTTAGTGTTGGCAACCGCCATATCTGTTGATAGATTGAGATCGGCATCAGATAAACCCTGGGCTATCCATTTTGGTAGCTGAGTTTTTTTCCTCGCAAATCTCCGATCTGCTAGTACCATGACACCGTAATCATCTTTTCCTCTCAGTACTCTACCCAAGCATTGGGCGGCATGTCGCATGGCGTCAAAAGAAAGGAAATCGTTTTCTCTTATTTGATAGTGCTCTCTCAAGAACTCCAGTCGTGCTTTCAGGATACGTGATTCGGTGTATTGAAAGGGTATTCCAATCATGAGCACCGTCCGGCCGAAATGGTGGTCAAAATCGATTCCTTCTGAAACTTTTCCTCTGGCAACTGATAATAAAATCGCACCGCGACCATTGGAGCATGCTTTTCGATATGTCTCCAAAGCCAGTGAAGTTTCTTGTGCATCAGGCGTCTCCACTAGAATTAATTTATATTTCCATACCTCATCCAGTATCCCCATGGTTTGCCACATTGAAATGATGCTTTCCATGTAGAGATAGGAAGGAAAGAAAACAACCATTCCATCAGGTGTAATTTTCGCAAATTCTACTAGCATTGAACCGTAGTTTCTGACAATACTAGGATCATTTCTAATTTCAAAACGGGACGAAATAGCGACTTGATCAGAGCCTTTAGTGACAATCATAGGCAAAAACGATTTTTTGGCAAGCGTCATGGCGTAGGATTCTTGTAAAACTGTTTCGAAATCAAGCATTTTAGGATACATGTCGAGAGGCGAAATGGTTCCCGAAGTGATGATGACGGATGAAAACTTCTCAAACACCGGCTTTATGGCGATTGAGGCATCGAGGCATGTGAATCTCATAATAGGATTTGGGACTGCAGCATTTTCGATTTCGTAAGGCTCAATGATTAGTGTAAAACCATCTTCATAGGTAGAAATCAAAGTAGCGAAACTGGCAATATCTTTTAGGGCATTGAACTCTTCGATGTCCGTCACTTCCAAAGTTCTAACGAGAAGGGATAGACGCTCAGAACAGAATCGAAGAGGTTTCTTTTCGATAAAAGTTAGCTGTTTCAGATGCTGGAGAAAAGAGTTTGGAGTTTCAGAAATGACATGCAAAACCTTCATTCTGGTCTTCAAATACTCTATGAATCTTTTCAAAAATGATACAAAGTGTTCGGCTCTTCGTATATTTCCTGGTATAGCTTCTTTGAGCAAATCTTGAGAAAGAACGGGTGATTCCACGGGAGGTTCTTCAGTTGTACCAAGTATATCTGGGCCACGAAGACCATTCACCAGTTTCTCATATTCATCTTGTAGTTTCTGGGCGTCAACTTGCCTCACTTCATGTATTTTGTCAGCCAAATCATTGGCACCTTTAGTAGCTCGTTTCAAAACGTCGTTGGTTAAATCCAGCGACAGAGACTCGATGCAAACGTTATCAATATTGTGGGCCTCGTCGAATATAACTATAGCATCCTTTGACACCTCTCTTGAGACTCTTTCAGAAATCTTGGGATCCAGTAGATAATGGTAAGAATAAATCATAATATCGCACATGGAAATCATTCGACGAACAGTGAAATACGGACACATCGTCCTTTCTTCACAATATTTTATCAATTTTTCGAATGAAAACACACCCACCGGAACGTAGTTTTCAGGCTCCATGCTGTAAAGGTTTTCGTGGAAATCACAAAGCTCAACGTTGGCTTCAGGATCTTGCTCTAAAATACGTTTGTTCTGTCCGTTTGTCATCCGACGACATTTTTCATCCACTACGGTTCCCTTTCTCTCCTTTCGAACTCTTGGATGCAAACACAGGTTTTTTCTACTGGTGAGACCTATCCCACGAAAATGCTCTTTATGTCCTAGTTCTTTAGCCCTATAATCCATTAATGATTCCAGTTCTACGAGTGCTTTCTCGATTTCTGACATTGTACGGGAGCAATAAATGATCTTACGATGCTCTGAGTAGTGTGTTTGATATGCTACGGCGAGAGAAAGTAGAGACACCGTTTTACCAGTCCCCGAAGGCATTTCCAAGATACTGTTCCCACCAGCATCTAAAGTTTTCTTGATATCGCACATGTACTGGTACTGCTCTGGATAGATTTTGGGATACGGAAAAATTACCGGCAAATCATCGATAAAGAACTTCATGGTTTCCAACAACAAGTACTGAATCTTCTGGACCTCCTCAGATGTATATATCGCGGGTTCTCAAATCTTACGTAGTTTTCCATAGACGATTCAAACTTAGAGGCTAATATACTAATGTCAAAATCCAGGACCAGGTGACCTAAAGTAGAGGCGAGCTGGAAAGATTGAAATCAGGCCGGAAACCAGATTTGATACCGGTGTTCAACTAGAATTTATCAACAGTGGCTTGAAGATACATTCTTAAGTCTTAATTCATCATCTCCTAGCTCTTTGCCCCTTCTAATTCTCTCGAAAAACGACTTATTGTTGAGCCCACCAGAAACTTAGTTTTAGGATGCGTGCACTGTTCCGTTTCATTCGTAAATTGCTTTATCGACTTGTGCGAGAAGCTTGGGAAAGATGATATCCGATGTTTCACCCGAAACTCGATGCAGAATTCCCAAATCCGTGTAAAACTGCTTTAATGGGGCCAGCGTTTGCTTGTAGTTGTCGAGTCTTTTTTGAAACACCTCAGCGGTGTCATCAGGCCGTTTAGTCAGTGGTTCGCCTGTAAGATCATCTTTGCCGGCCACTTTTGGGGCGTTGTATGTTAAATTGTACACTCTTCCGCTTGGAACGTGGACGTAACGATTCTCAATGCGTTCCAAAATAACGCTTTCGGGCACATCTAGTTCTACAACCATGGTTAGGGCTGCCTTGTGCGGGGACAGCTTGCTGCGGAGCGCTTTCGCTTGCTTTATAGTTCTGGGGAATCCATCAAGCAGGAAGCTGGACTTAGGGGACAACCATCCTTTAGAGCTCAATTCGTTCTGTACAAGCTCTGTGATGAATGCATCGGGCAGTAAAGCCCCTTGTGATATGTATCGAGCAGCAACTTTGCCCAATTGTGTTTCGCGCTGAATTTGTTGTCGAAGTAAATCTCCAGATGATACTGATTGCAGGTGCTTGAAATGAGCCAAAAGTCGGGAAGTTTGGGTACCTTTACCAGATCCTGGAGCCCCCAGTAGCAGAAGTCTAATAGGATTCATCGAATCGCCGGCTGGTGAGTATAAGGTAGGAGTTTGAGCTCAAAACATTTTCCCGATCTTCGATTAGTGTGAGTATTTTCTTTTATTGGATATGGTTGGGAAAGCTCATTGAGACGCTCGAGACAGAAAAGAGCATTAGTGACAGAATAGCTAGGCAGTTTAAAAACTGATTAGTAGCGAATGCATTGGAGTGTGGATAAACGATTCTGCTGGTTTCTTAGAATTCTTTGTTTCGAGTGTCGAATTATGACATTTCTAGAAATCAAGAGATTTAGTCGAATTTTGAATACTGGCACAGGAATAGCGGCGGCATAAATGTACTCAGAGTCGACTGGCTTGCTGGGATGAGAAAAAATGGATGAAAACCATTGCAATGAGAAGATTATTGGCATTGTGTATTTCGAGATTGGTGCGCTAGGGTCAAAGAGATATGGCGTTTGAGATAAATTGGTTTGAAGAAGAAGAAGGTTGTAAGTGTGGGTTGTATTGAGCTACACTTGGTGCTAGTAACTACTTTGTGGAAATTTCTTTTGATCCTGGCATCATGGGAAGACTTTACCGACGTGCGTGCTTTTAGATAATCGTGACATCTTTGAGAAGATGGATTGTTGCAAACAAAATTTCGAGCAGCGCATGATGAAGATAGGGTGTATAATGTTAGAAAAAGCTTAAAAGCATTATTGGGACCCCGGAGAATTGAAGGTTAGAAGCAGCTTGAATTCTATCGTAAGCTTATTGGTCACCTTTCACCTCGGTGACGCTGTCATTCGGTCACGTGATCCTGTCCACTTATAGCGACACAGATTTTCATATCAGCAGGAAGCTTTACAATTGACGTTGTCCATCCTGATGTGTGGCTGAAAGTGATTTGTCATGAAATATTCGGTACCATTGAGGGTCCCAAGAGTACGTAACTCGGTGTGTAACCCGTTTTCTAAACCAACTTCAACCATCTCGAATACCTGAGAGTATCCAAAACGATATTAGTTTGCGACTCATACCTCCACTCATTTTGTGACTCGATTTGCTACTCGATTTGCTACCCGTACTTCCATGCATTTCTCGACTCACTCCTCCACCCGTCTCTCTACCCAAATCTGAACTTCCAGATTACATAAGAAATATTCCGTTCCAAATGATACCGTCACATGACCATATTACAGAAGCTTTTTCTCCGTACACGATGACGACTCTGTTTTTGTGGCGGGTAAACACAAAAAAACCTTGTTTTTCTTTTAAATATTCATATCTCTTCGACACTTTCTAACGCGCCACACCCCACAGCGATGAGCTTCACACAAATCTATATCAATATCGACGAAGACGCTGAATCGTAAAACGATTCAGCATCATCATCAATCATCATCACCATCTATATGATGAAAATTATAGGAAAAAAAATTAAAACTCAACTCATCTCTCTTCTTAACCATTTTCTTCATTTTTGGAAAAACTCCAGCGAACCACTTAAAAAGCCACCAAAAACCGTCCCGTTTTTCGTATTTGAGACCACTAGAGAACCAGCACAGTTTGGTCCTTCTCAGTCCTCAAAAAAAACCACTAAAAAATACAAAAAACTCGCCCAAAAAAAGCCTAGTTTCCCACAGGTTTATTTTTTTGAAAAAACTAAAAGCCCAAAAAAAAAAGGAAGATCTTTTTTAACCAGCTTCGTCTGCAATTTGGCACCTTCTGAACACCATAGTACTTCCTGTCTCCCAATATTTGTGGTAGTACTCTTTCGTTTTTCACAAGGCTGTATTTTTGCTTGAATTTCCCACTGTTTCTATAAGATCTGGAAAAAAAAACTCAGGATGTCTGACGTCACCGACCAAACTGCGGAGCAGTTGGAAAAGCTCAACATCCAAGAACAGCAGCCCCAAACGGGCGCTGAGTCGTCTTCGTCTGCCGCCGCTGGCGCCGAAAACGAGTCCAGCAAAGTGGAATCTTCGTCTGCGTCCTTGTACGTGGGTGAACTAGACCCAAGCGTCACAGAAGCGTTGTTGTACGACCTTTTCTCCCCTATCGGATCTGTCTCTTCCATCCGTGTGTGCCGTGACGCCATCACCAAGACCTCCTTGGGTTACGCGTATGTGAACTTCCACGACAGCGGCGCCGGCAGAATCGCCATTGAAAAGCTCAACTACCAGCCTATCAAGGGCAGACCTTGCCGTATCATGTGGTCCCAGCGTGATCCTTCTCTCAGAAAGAAAGGTTCCGGAAACGTTTTCATCAAGAACTTGCACCCTGCTATCGACAACAAGGCCTTGCACGACACTTTCTCCGTGTTCGGTAACATCTTGTCTTGCAAGATCGCCACTGATGAGACCGGAAAGTCTAGAAAATTCGGTTTCGTTCATTTCGAAGAAGAAGAGGCCGCTAAGGAAGCCATCGACGCTATCAACGGTATGCTTCTAAACGGTATCGAGGTGTACGTCGCCCCACACGTGTCCAAGAAGGACCGTCAATCCAAGTTGGATGAAGTCAAATCCAACTTCACTAACGTGTACGTTAAGAACGTGGACCCAGAAACTACTCAAGAAGAGTTCGAGAAATTGTTTACTCAATTTGGTCCTGTCACCTCTGCCGTCTTGGAAACTGACTCCGAAGGCAAGCTTAGAGGTTTTGGTTTCGTGAACTTCGAGGACCACACCGCCGCCCTCAAAGCCGTCGAAGAATTGAACGACACCGACTTCAAAGGTGAAAAGCTATACGTTGGTCGTGCCCAGAAGAAATACGAGCGTTTGCAAGAATTGAAAAAACAGTACGAATCTTCCAGATTGGAAAAACTCGCCAAGTACCAAGGTGTTAACTTGTTCGTGAAGAACTTGGACGACTCTGTGGATGACGAGAAATTGCAAGAGGAATTCTCTCCTTTCGGTCAAATCACCTCCGTCAAAGTCATGAGAGACGACGCCGGCGCATCCAAGGGTTTCGGTTTTGTTTGCTTCTCTACTCCCGAGGAAGCCACCAAGGCCATCACCGAAAAGAACCAGCAGATTGTTGCTGGCAAGCCTTTGTACGTCGCTATTGCTCAAAGAAAGGAAGTCAGACGCTCCCAATTGGCCCAGCAGATCCAAGCCAGAAACCAGATGAGATTCCAGCAGGCCACTGCTGCTGCTGCCGCCGCTGCTGGTATGCCCGGCCAGTTCATGCAGCCTATGTTTTACGGTGTTATGCCTCCAAGAGGCGTGCCTTTCAACGGTCCTAACCCACCTCAGATGGGTGGTATGGGCGGAATGCCTAAGAACGGTGTTCCACCACAGCAACTTGGTAGACCAGGTGCTCCTATGTACGGAGTTCCACCTCAAGGTCCTCAAGGTGGATTCCCAAGAAACGGTAATCAATTCTTCCACCAAAAGCAGAGACAGGCCTTGGGTGAACAACTTTACAAGAGAGTTTCAGCCAAGACCCAGGACGAAGAAGCTGCAGGAAAGATCACTGGTATGATCTTGGACCTACCTCCACAAGAGGTTGTCCCATTGCTAGAGAACGATGAACTTTTCGAGCAGCACTTCAAAGAGGCCTTTGCTGCCTACGATTCTTTTAAGAAGGACCAGGACGCTCAGCACAATGTTGAATCCGTTGCTGGTGCTCCTGCTGCCGCTGGTGCCACTGGTGCCGAAGAGTAAACTGGCAGATACTGGGCGACGTTGTCGTGTAATTTTTTTTTTAAATAAAATTGTGGGAAAGTAACGTTTTTTTTGTTAATGCTGATGAAGCTGTTGATCAAAAACAGTTCAGAAGAAGCCTCCTTACTGCGAGGGTTTAAAGGACGTTTGTACGAGCTGCTATCGACATTGCTCGAGCGGTTTTGAGCTATGGATGTTCTTACTGTACAACGTAGTTCTGTCTTTCTCGCTCTGGATCATTTCTCACGTCATCTTCTCTGTCATCTTCTCTGTCATCTGTAATCATCTTAAATTACCTATAACTCACTCATCTGATGTAGTTGTATCATCGACCTTCTTGGACAAAATTCGAATCTTTGATACAACTCGTGGATCGAGCAAAGGCTGGATTGGCCCTGTAAGCATTGAAATAACCATGGCTTCACTTCCAAAGAGAATCATCAAAGTATGTTGAATACAAGAACAGGGTTCTTACGTTTTTTTTCTCACCCAGTGCTGCGATAGAAACTAACGCGCCACAGGAGACGGAACGGTTGGTTAGCGACCCAGTACCGGGAATTACAGCAACACCGCATGACGATAACCTTCGGTATTTCGAAGTTACGATAGAGGGTCCGGAACAGTCACCGTACGAAAACGGAGTGTTTGCATTAGAACTATTTCTTCCAGACGATTATCCGATGGAGGCCCCCAAAGTGCGGTTTTTGACCAAGATCTACCATCCGAACATAGACCGGCTGGGCCGGATCTGTTTGGATGTGTTGAAGACCAACTGGTCGCCCGCGCTGCAAATTCGTACCGTTCTGCTGTCCGTACAGGCGCTACTTGCTAGTCCTAATCCCAACGATCCGTTGGCGAACGATGTGGCCGAAGACTGGCTTCAACATGAGGACGCAGCTATTGCCAAGGCCCGTGAATGGACCAAACTGTATGCGCCGCGTAGTTGAGCTAGGGGGTAAAAGTAATCCGATCTATCTATACGCACTCACATCACAGCTGTATGTATTCTTCTATCTATTACCTAGGGCTTGAACGGAAAAACCTCATATCACTCTGTACTAGTGTGTCGTCTTCATCGCCCCATTCTCTACGATCACGTGATCATATCTACCCATTTTTTTTTCTTGTTAATTTAAATTTTTTTCTTGACTTAAACTCCGGGCCATATCCATGGAGAATAAACCCGCGTGCCCGTTTTCCGCGGGAGAAGCGACCGGAAATTCAACTGTGTTCGAAACTCAGCCTTTTGAAGGCTTTGCCAACTAAATACAGTTAAAGCCTGTCTTGACTTATCATTGCAGTTTCTTTTTTGCCATTTTTTGGCGTATCTTTTGTTGACTTTTGAATCAGGAAAAAAATAGTCTCCGTGTAAGGTGATGTGTGAATAAACTTCAAAAGTTCCTTCTAGTTCGCGTTATTCTGGGAACGAAACTTCAATCCACAATACACTAGCTAGCACCTCCATAGATTCCGTAAGACTCTTGAGCACGGACAGCATAAATCATAATTCTTGTAACTTCCCTGTATTCGTATAGAACGATATAATTTCGAACTTATTTGAAATCTTTCATTCTTAAGGTCCAGTTTTCCCCTAGTCATCTCATAGCCGTCTTAATTACCATACAAAAACTATACATATTTCTATATCACTCCTCTATTCTTTAATCTTGGCTCCTTCAGAAGTTTTGTTAAAATTCGGCGAGGCGGGTTCTTAAATTTATCTATCATCACTAATACTACCATTACGAGTACATACCAAAATGTTAATAAATTATGAAATTTTCATGAAAATACCAACCAAAATGACAAATTAAGCCAAATAACTCAAGCTTCAACGTTTACCCTTCAAAGAATCAGAAACACTCTTTGGAGACCGTTTTGGTTCATTCTTTCCATCTATCACATTACACTCATTGTGGGCATCATTCAAGCTTGACGTGGGGATATCTGTCTTGTGATTTGAAACTGGAAAGATGTCTAACGGTGACGGTAAGTCTTTTCGG
Source organism: Lachancea lanzarotensis (assembly GCF_000938715.1). NCBI lineage: Eukaryota > Fungi > Ascomycota > Saccharomycetes > Saccharomycetales > Saccharomycetaceae > Lachancea > Lachancea lanzarotensis. The sequence goes on from NW_019212885.1 coordinate 683,302, forward strand.
CCGGAATCTCCATTTCACAGCGGGGATGACAACAACAGAAACAAGAACGACAGCGATAACTACAACGTTTCTTCGCCATTCCACGACCGGTTCCAGTTTGAAAACGCAGACGATATGACTTTGGATAACGACGCCAGTGTGTTTGACCAAAGTCGAAATGGTGGGATTTCCACACCTTCTACGGCTTCGAGAGGAGGATCCATTCTTAGACGTCAGGGACAGGGGAAGAAAAAGAGTGCGGGCAAAATAGCGTTCGCAGAGAGCGACAAGCCACAGGAATTCCAAGAATTGTCGCTAGAATCAGACGAAGACGACTCTCATTCTTTCACAGGAACGCCAAGAGTAACGCAGCTGACCACTTTTGGAGAGCCCGGACTATCCGAAGAACGTCAAATTGGTGATGATACAAGCGATCTAGGGGTCGGCCAGGGGGACCTTGGTACACAATCCGAAGGTATGAAACGGATGCGTTGGGGTACTAAGCGTAACAAGAAGGGTGTTCCCAGCGTAGGACGTGCAAAAACTCTGAGATGGGCCCGAAAAAATTTCCACAACCCGTTCGAGGACGATAAAAAACATGAAAACGACGTCGATAGCTCCAGTAACAGTGATAACACCGATAGTACCAATCGTGCGTCGGAGTTACGGTTTGTGTATTACAATCTGCCGCTGCCAGACATGTATCTGGATGAAGAAGGAAATCCGGTAGCCAATTACGCACGAAACAAGATCAGGACTACGAAATACACCGCCCTTACTTTCTTTCCCAAGAATTTGGGGCTGCAATTCCGCAATGTGGCCAACATTTACTTTTTGGTGTCGATCATCTTTGGTTTCGTCGACATTTTCGGTGTCACCAATCCAGGGTTACAAACCGTACCTCTGATTGTTATCGTTGTGTTGACATGTATAAAGGACGCAGTAGAAGACTCGCAACGTACCATTTCTGACATGGAGGTAAACAATACAATCACCCATATCCTGTCGGGAATTCCAAATCCAAACACGTCTGAGGATAATGTTTCTTCGTGGAGAAAGTTCAAAAAGGCCAACTCCAGAGCTCTCTTCAGCTTTATCGAGTTTTGCAAATCACATCTCAGCAAGGAAGGTCGGGCTGCTGCGGCGCAGCGTAAACGAGAACTGCATCATAGGATGGCTATCGGAGGTACTCCGCGTAATTCCCTAGACACCGTCGGTAGTTATAGGCCCTCTGGTAATTTCGGACGCGATTCATTGGATTACGAAGACGGGGGGCAGTTGGTAACCTCAGATGAAGCTAATGTTATCGACCCAGAAATAACACCCAGAACAGACTGTAAGTTTGCAAAGAACTACTGGAAAAACGTTCAAGTTGGAGATATCGTTCGTATACACAACGATGACGAGATACCTGCAGACATTGTCCTGTTGTCGTCCTCTGATGCAGATGGTGGTTGTTATCTTGAAACGAAGAACTTGGATGGAGAAACCAACTTGAAAATTCGTCAATCACTTCATTGTTCGCATCACATCAGAAACTCTCGGGACATTACGAGAACTAAGTTTTGGTTGGAAAGTGAGGGCCCTCACAGTAACTTGTACTCATACCAAGGAAACTTAAAATGGAATGATAGTCGTGATAATCAACTAAAAAATGAACCGGTCAATATCAACAACGTTCTTTTGAGAGGTTGCAAATTAAGAAACACAAAGTGGGCTATGGGCATAGTCGTTTTCACTGGAGCCGATACGAAGATCATGCTGAATTCTGGTATCACACCGACCAAGAAGCCGCGTATAGCAAGAGAGCTTAACTTCTCGGTCATAATGAATTTTGTTCTCCTCTTTGTCATGTGTCTCGCTTCCGGTATAGTGAACGGTATCTATTACCGTACCAAAGATGTCTCCAGAAACTTTTTTGAGTTTGGTACCGTCGCAGGTTCTCCTGCAGCCAACGGTGTTCTGTCATTTTGGGTCGCTTTTATTCTATACCAGTCGTTGGTTCCGATCTCTCTTTACATCACTTTGGAAATTATCAGAACTGCACAAGCGGCTTTCATCTACGGAGATGTTTTATTATACAACAGAAAATTGGACTACCCTTGTACACCAAAGACATGGAACATTTCCGATGATTTGGGTCAGATTGAGTACATCTTCTCTGATAAGACAGGTACTTTGACTCAGAATGTCATGGAGTTCAAAAAATGTACAATCAATGGTATCTCATATGGAAGAGCTTATACGGAAGCTTTAGCTGGACTAAGAAAGAGACAAGGCTTTGATGTGGAGGCCGAAGGTCGGGAAGAACGTGCTGCCATCAGAGAAGACAAGCGTGTGATGATCAAAGAATTGATGACTTTGAACCCTGGTGTAGACATCAACGAAAATGAATTGACATTTGTCTCCAAAGAATTGGCTCAGGACCTGAAAGGCGCCAGTGGTGACTATCAAAAGAGCTGTAATGAACATTTCTTGTTAGCCTTGGCACTCTGTCACTCTGTGCTCGTCGAAAAATCAAAATCTGACCCCGAAAAGCTGGAACTAATAGCACAGTCTCCTGACGAAGCTGCTTTAGTGGGTGCTGCAAAAGAAATGGGATTTTCTTTCGCCGGTAAGACTAAGAGCGGATTAATTGTGGAGGTCCAGGGTGTCAAGAAAGAATTCCAGATTCTAAACATATTGGAATTCAATTCCACTAGGAAGAGGATGAGTTGCATCGTAAAATTACCTGGAGCAACGCCAAAGTCTTCACCAAGAGCTCTGTTGATTTGTAAAGGTGCTGATTCTATGATTTACTCGAGGTTAAAAAGAAATGGTGGACAAAAGGAAGAATTGTTGCTCGAGAAGACCGCATTGCATTTGGAACAGTATGCGACTGAAGGTTTGAGAACTCTGTGTATCGGCCAGAGAGAAATTTCATGGGAGGAATACGAAAGGTGGAACAGCACATATGAGACGGCTGCAAAGTCTTTAACCGATAGAGAGGAGCAAATGGAACAAGCTGCCGACATCATTGAGAGGGACCTCACTCTATTAGGTGCAACTGCTATCGAGGACCGTCTTCAAGACGGTGTTCCTGAGTCCATCTCCATTCTAGGACAAGCAGGGATTAAGCTATGGGTATTAACAGGGGACAAGGTGGAAACCGCTATCAACATTGGTTTCTCCTGTAACCTTCTCAACAGCGAAATGGAACTGCTTGTCATCAAAGCATCTGGCGAAGACGTTGTAGCGGATGGTAGAACGCCCTTTGAAATTGTTGAATCCATGATTGATAAACATTTAAGTGAAAAGTTTGGCCTCACGGGTTCATTTGAGGAGCTGGCTGAAGCTAAAAAGCATCACGAGCCTCCAACTGGAAATTGTGGTGTGATCATTGATGGTGAGGCATTGAAATTGGCTTTGGAAAACGATGAAATTGCGCGCAGGTTCTTAATTCTTTGCAAAAATTGCCGGGCTGTGCTGTGTTGCAGAGTTTCACCTGCTCAAAAGGCAGCAGTTGTCAAACTAGTGAAAGACTCTCTGGGGGTTATGACTTTGGCGATAGGAGATGGTTCCAACGATGTTGCGATGATTCAATCGGCAGATGTAGGTGTTGGTATTGCTGGTGAAGAAGGAAGACAAGCTGTCATGTCATCAGACTATGGTATCGGACAATTCAGATATTTGACGAGGCTAGTACTAGTTCATGGAAGATGGTCTTACAAAAGACTTGCGGAGGCCATTCCAATATTTTTTTTCAAAAACGCTGTTTTCACTTTAACATTGTTCTGGTACGGAATCTACAGCAATTACGATGGTTCTTACTTGTTTGAGTTCACTTATCTGATGTTTTACAATTTGGCCTTTACATCTTTACCCGTCATCTTTTTGGGTATATTTGACCAAGATGTCAATGATGTTGTCTCGCTTCTGGTGCCACAGCTGTACCGGGTTGGTATTTTGAGAAGTGAATGGAACCAGAAGAAGTTTTTTTACTACATGATGGACGGAATTTACCAGTCCGTTATTTGCTTCTTTTTCCCCTACTTGGTGTACTATAAGACTGGCCTTGTTACAAACACGGGATTGTCCTTGGATCACAGATATTTTGTTGGCGTATTCGTGTGCAGTATCGCTGTTTTTGCGTCCAACTTGTACTTGTTAATACACCAATACAGATGGGATTGGTTTTCGTCATTTTTCAATGGGCTCTCCTGCATAATTGTTTTTGGATGGACCGGTATTTGGTCAAGTTTCACTTCGAGCGGGGAATTTTACAAGAGTGCAGCCAGGGTTTTTGGATCACCCACTTACTGGGCGGTCATGTTTGTGGGCGTGTTATTCTGTGTTCTACCTCGTTTCACTTTTGACGTTTTCCAAAAAGTATTCTTCCCAAAGGATGTGGATATCATTCGCGAGTATTGGTTAACTGGTCACTTTGACCAATACCCTCAAGGCTATGACCCTACAGATCCTGATAGGCCAACTATCAACAGCCTTCAGACAAACCTCGCGTCAATGGACCCTGTAAGCCACCTTGATGCTGCAGTTAATGATAACGCTATATCTCGCGACACAGTGGTTACCGAAGACATTCCTATGAGTTTTATTCCCAGTACTGAGACTTCACCTGGACGGTATCGTCGTTCGTCCGCTCCTCGAACTTCGCTTGATAGAACGCGGCAGCAAATGCGGAGCTCGAACGAGCTGGATGTACGCTATTCTGTAGAGAGGGCAAGAGCTTCTCACGAGCTACCTGGTGTTACGAGAGCTGAGGTCTTAATGCGTCACGATTAAATAATGAGGGCTATAATATTCTGTTGTATATTAAAAAAAAATGTTGAGAGTTTGACGATCGGGGGACAGGGATAAGATTTCCGTATCGAATTGTTGAGTGGGCAATCTGTAACGCAAGATCGGTGGTATGTGTGTTTTGCTATGTTAACTTTTGGTTCAACAGGGTGAATGTAACTAGTATATGGCTCGTTATTAGTGATGGAGACGGCGGCATTATGAAGTTTATCAAGTATTCTGACGCTGTCATCTAACTAGACGATCTATGCTTTCCAGCACCTTTCGCTCTAACACTTTACAAAGATGCTATATCTAGTGTTCAGTATTGCTTCTCATACTTACAATTAGTTCATCATCTCGCAATTGAAATCACATCTGCTACCAATTTACACAGGGTACTTGCAGACACCCGCTGAGAAAACAGGAATGACAGGAATGACAGGAACGCAGTACAATAATCAACAAAGGCCTCGTAAGTTTTGCTAGAATTTTCCAGTCCCTAAATAAATGGCACTTATGCTGTGTCAAAAGTGCGCTGTCACAAGTGCTCTGTCACAGTGGTATTACCAAGATAATCGAAAATGACATATAAAAGAGGCGTCGAAGCAAGAAGTTAGCAGAACAAGGAACGGATCAGTATTGAAAGATAAACACCGTTGTAGTGTGTCTCACGAGATCGGGAACGAAGTACGACGGCGAATACAACTGTCTCAATCCCGGACGCTAAGGTGTAATACTTACCACCATCACTTTATACGGTTGTGACACCTCTATGTCGATTCTGGCGGGTCAAATGTGAAGGTCCCAACCGGGAGACCAAATAACAAGCCATAGGACCTCGTTTTATGCTCAGAAAAGGAAAATCCGACGTTCAATGAACCTTTGATTAGCTGCCAATACTCTACTATACCCATCGAGCATTATTAACGAGAGTACTCGACGCTCACTTACTCAATGCCGATATAGTTCATGGCGGGTTACTCACGAGTTACTCACGAGTTACCGTCAATCATGACACATACATCATTCACCACTAAGAGCGTCAGCCATCAGTTGTGTGAACGGTATGAACGGCATTAAGCACAGTTGGAATAAAAACAGCGTAAGAATGTGTCAGTTTGTGAGGATGTGAGCAACCCAAAAATAAACCGGCTGCGCCTATAACTGACGCTCTAAAATGTGAAACTATGATTACTGCACACTTCCACGTGCCGGCCATATCGAGTTTTAACAATTGATCGCCAACGCTCTAGATTGTGAAAACTATACTGGTGGCTATCTTAACCATTCACAACTGATCGCTGACGCTCTCAGTTGTTCAACAGTCCTTATTGGCTTCTCTGTCGTCGTCCTTGTCATGCTCGTCCACAACGACCTCATCCCACATCAAAACTCAAAAAAATGCCACTCATTCTCAATCTTAACCCAGACTCAATATGTGGGACTTTTATCGATTCGATTATCCCGACTTCACTCCAGAACTCGCTCACAGATCGAGGGACCAGGAGGAAGAAACAGACGACCGGAAGACGTGTAAAGACAGAGCTTAAAAGGAGGAATTGGGCTAAGGAATTGATCCGACAGGTAGCATAGATTCTGGGACAGAATTTGGATTAGTTATTTCGGCCTTCTTTTTTGATTGGGTGGAAATAATTGTTAAAAAAGGGCTTTTTACGGTTGTTGTTTTTTTTTTGGCTGGTAAGGATTCTTTTTCAGCAAATACAGTGGAAACTCGAGTCTCAGGTCTAGACAATCATCATCAAGTCGCTATAGATCTAATTGAACGCACTAGGGTCAAGAAATCGGTGGTTTTTGGTGGAGTTTTATTTGGCAGCACTGTTCAAGAAATTTGTCGTTTTGCACGTCCACGCTCGACCTTCAGGATGAAGGACTCCAGGAGGAATAGTAACGTTTCTACGCCCGCCGAGAGTGTCAGCAAGTGGAAAATCCCTCATTACTACCGCAAGTCCCATTCAGGTTCGCCTGCAGCCAGCCCGGCGGCCACAGCGACGAGTTCTGCCTCCGGAGCACGTCCAGGTGTTACGTCCGGCAATAGCAGTGGGAACATCAACATCATGACAACACCACAGCATGTGCCACTGGAAAGTCATGGTCGGCGTAGCACCAAATCGAAGCCCCGTAAGGGCGAAATGGTGTTTGTGAACTACACCGTGAAAGACTCTGACTCACAGGCTTCGACCGAGGCCCGGGCAAACGAGCAACACCAACAACAGCAACAGCAACAGCAAGGGCAACCGCAAGGGCAACCGCAACAGGGCAAGAAAAAATCGTCAAAAAGCAGAATGCTTAAGATTTTTAGTGCGGTACAAGATCGGTCCGGGGCGTCAACACCATCGTCACAGGCAACTAAACGGTCCTATAGCTCCTTTTTCGGATCTGGGTCTGGATCTGGGTCTACCATTACATCCCCCACCGTTTCAGTGCCGTCGGGCGAAGAAGTGGTCCCCAGCTCATCCGATTCCCAGCTTGGTGGTCTAAATCGTTCTTTGGGGTCCAACGTGGCCCTCGTGAATACAAATGGCAAGGCATCGCTTCTGGCATTGGGTAGCGCTGCGTCTTCTCCCACGAAGGACAGGATTGCGCCACAATTCCATCATAACCACACGGATCCGCATTACGTGGACCAGTACAACGATCCTTCGACTGTATATCCCACTGCAACACGCCCTCATTCCAGCAGTCTGCAATCATCGTTATCGCCACGTTTGGGCGACGAAAATGACGCCTCCATTGCATTCAGCAAAATGTTCACTAGGAAACGTGCCAACACAGGCGGGTCCATGAGTTCTCTCGTTTCCAGTGCCACGTCTAATCATCATCCCGGCTTGCATAGAAACATGTCAACAAATTCCATCTCCTCATTGGCGCCAAAATACTCACCAATCCGTACTACATCTCCGGGGAAATCTACATCGTTAAGAAGGTCCAATTCCAATCGGTTTTCTCGCGATTTCTCGAGTTTGCATAGTAATCCAAATTACACTTCGGATCTTAATATCGGTCTGGATTCATTTCTAGATAGCCAGGCTAAGCAGAGATACTCTCATAAGAAAAAACAGGAGTCATTTTCCGAAGTGCGTGGTCCAAGCACCGTGTCCTCATTGTCTTCCGCTTCAACTCCTTGTTTTTTTGATACCGCACATATAACCATGGGTTACGGGCATGAAAGACAGAATAGCATTTTATACTCACTGGATCGTGAAAGTTCTATGGAAAACGAGATCCTGGAAGAAAATGAGGAAACTTCCTATTCTCCTCAAGAAGCTCCGGCTCTCAAAGAAATCCACAAAGCGCGTACCGAGGGCTCTGACGAAAAAGACTTCGATACTGCTTCATTGCCCAATACTAGTCGCAGTAGTGTTACCATGTTTTCGTCAATGGTCAACTCGCATTCCACTATAGAGAGTGCGGCTCCGTCAACCAAAAGTTTTGATCAAACTCGGGCACGGGTTCCAAATTTCCCCCCAGATTTCGATTTAGCTATCAACAATAACCAACGAGTAACCTCTACGGATGCATCAAATAACCAACATGACAGTTTTTTGAACTTGTACATGGAGTTAGATCTTGGATATGGTGCAGATGGTTTTGTGGGTCAGCAAGGCAAAAATGGTTTGCCAGAGAACTACACGTCCATGTCCAACGCGCTTTTCCAGGGAGATGTTTCCACAATTCATTCCGTGGCTAATAATTCACCTGCTACAGTCACGAACCACGCAAGTAATAGCGTTAAAATGGAACATCCGGAGGATAACTCGCATAATCATAACGAGAACCTTCCTTACGCGAATTTCTCTAGTCGCATAATGCATGATATTGATCAGATTGCGAATTCTATAAACAATGGCGAAAACAGTGGTACCTTTAAAAGCGATTGGAATAATTCACACCTGTAAGCAAGCATCTATCAAAAATATCCTACCAAAAAAAAAAAACATGATAAAGAGAGAGAGAGAGATTTGAGGTTGTACTTAGGTTACAACAACAACGCGGAGTTTACCGACTCGGTAAGCAAGGTCGATATTTATCTATAAACTTTCAAGCATTTATACAAGCTAATTTCTGTTCATTGCACTCATTAAAGTTCCTTTACCTAAACGTACTTTGGAAGAGTTTGTCTCACATAGTTCATACATTCGTCTTCGCTCCCAGAGGGATTATCGTATTGCCATTTGATCATGTCTGCGACGACATGGCTCATCCACGGTCCGGGTTTTATACCCAGCTGTTTCGATAAAGTTTTACCATCTATCAAGGGTCTCAATAAATGTGAGTCCTCCAACTTGTGTTCAAAAACGAATTTTGAAAATTGTTGGTACCTGTCCAAATGCGTCTCCTCATTACAGAAAGCAAGTGTCAAGTTCGCGAGATGAGCCAATTCCCATTGACCTTTGTAGTCACGCAGTAACATCCCAATTTCACTCCTCGCCATACTCCTGTAATCTAGTACCATATTGTGATATGCAAGATGCGTCTCAACACATCTTCCAATTAAGTCTGAGTCGTTTTTACCCAACTTTAACCCATCTTTCACGATACTCTCAGATAGCGATATTTCACGTTTAAGCGCTTTTTGCGGGTTCCAAACGATTCTGGTGCCCCTGAATGGTGCCAGCAAAACGCTCAGGATAAAGTTTTGCTTGAAAATAGTACTTTCTTCCCAGCGTTGTGCTAATTTGGGCAGACTTTCGATAAGAAACGGCAACTTTTCGAGCACTTGTGCGATGTGTTTGTTCAAATTAGCGTAAGCCTGATTATGTTCACTCATTTCGGTCATTTGAGCATTGTATTCAATCACCACAGGGTCGCTGTGCCAGTAAAAGATGACATTGTCTAGACCTGCTTTCTGAATCAATTTCAGCCCACGTAAAGGATCTGGTCCTTGTAATATTTTTTGGACTTCGATGCCCACTCGCTCACGAGAAATTTTGAATCCCAGAGCTTTATTGATGTCCGGGTCTTGCATGGCTTGATAAGTTTCAGGATCGATTGAGAACCCGAATCTAGAAGCAAACCTAATGAGACGAAGCACTCGTAGCGGATCATCTAAGAATGTCTGTAAAGGTGGTAAAGGTGTGCGTAACACACCTCTTTCTAAGTCTTGTAATCCCGTTTTCGTAAAATCCTCAATTTCGTCGCGTTGAATGTTGTAAAATAAAGCATTCAAAGTAGCATCGCGCCGAAGAGCGTCTTGTTCTGGGGTTCCAAATTCGACGATTGGAATCCGAGAGTCATTAGAATATTCTTCTGATCTGAGATTCACAAAATCTACCTCGATATCGAAGAGTTTTGTAGTGGCAGTCTCCAAATGTTTTGATTTTTCTGGATTCTTATCAATTTTGTGAATAGAATGGGGAGTGATTCCATAAGTTTGGTGGTTTTTGACCAAAAAATCGCTAAGTCCGTGTGCAAACTGTTCGCCGGACATAGTGTTAACGGCAATATCCAAATCATGAGAGTTCAAGCCCAGCAATTTGTCACGAACCCATCCTCCTGTAATTCTAAGAGTCAATGGCTCCGCAAGTTTGTTTATCTGATTATATTCGCGGCTGTAGTCTTTCAAAAGCGAGCACACATTCTGCTCGACAGCCGAAAGAGTAAATTTCGATGTCATTTTTCTACTCACAGATGTGCTTGCGGCTCTATTTAGCATACTACGGCACAGCCTAAGTTTTGGAAAAGCGTGGCTAGACTCTTTGAAACCTCCTTCGATGCCTTGGAAGAGCGTTACTGGTTGGGTTTCTGGAGGGCATCGAGATCAAGAATTACGCTAATATATTCAAATCCAATGAGTTACCACCTCGTGTAGAGTGACCCAGACAAAATTGGCCTGGCCTGGCGTGAGTTCACCAGCTTGTGAATTCTACACTTTGTACATTAGTGATATGGTTATAGGACTATTCAAATGTTTATCAGACGTTTAATGTTATCAATATTTGTGACGAAACGATACTTAGTCGTGAAGTAGGATTGATGCATCGAAAACTTGTTTTTTGGATTTTTTTTACAAAGAGGAGCCGAGGAGTTCGTTATTAATTTTCGGTACCTATTGAGAAGCATCGAAGTACATTCTTTCGAGGTGTATAGTCTTCCAAACCTTGTTCAAAAGCTTGTCATTTGACAACTTGGTCACGTGATGAAATCAAGTGTCAGCGACACGCGGAATGAGAAGTGATAAGACTGGAAAACTTTGGATGGGTGATGAATACGGGAGCTTCGTGGAGATCGAATGTGACTAACATTAAAGCCTGCAAGGTATATCAAACACTCCAAACAATTTTATCATACCAGTCGTGATTGAGTTGAACTGCCGAAAGATCATTTTTGACTCTTATTCATGAATTTGAAAAGCATCAATTCACGACAACGAGTTTTCGATCAGCTTGGCCCTACATTAAGATCCGCACACACCGATATATGTGTTCCTCTGCAGTCTTACGAAACCTCGAAGTGGGGAAGTTGTGTAAGTTTCGGAAAAAGTGATCTATAAATCAATAGTTTTACAACCCCTCGTTCTCGAACAAAAAGTATTTTCCAAGAAATGAAATGGCTACAAAATGTTCCTTAGAACCCACCAATTCATCTCCCACCGTCAAGGTTGTTTTCATAGTTAACACTTTACTTATCTAAAGTTTCTCGATCACCTGACCAAGCGCTTCGCCGTTTTATTGATTTAGTATCATTGTAAACGAGTGTGATGCTCATTCAATAAAAATTTCTAAGGGGCGACTCAGCTCATCACTTCCCCATGTCTAAGGACGCAGCAGTTTGACAAAAGTTGTTCTCCAAAAAGTCAAGACTAAAAGCCTTGTTTTGAGACCTAAGTGAAGTGAGTTATATGGCTGTAATATGAGTGAAGCAGAACCTCACAGCTGGGAGAACGGCGTCCCGGTTTTCCGACCAAATTACGATGACTTTAGGGATTTCCACGAGTACATGGTAAAAGTCAACAAATATGGTAAGAGAAGCGGTATAGTGAAGGTAATTCCGCCAGAAGAATGGGTCTCACAATTAGAGAAACCGCTGGGGCCTGAGACACTGCAAAAAATCCGGATCAAATCACCCATCCAGCAACATTTCAATGGTTCGAAAGGTGTTTTCGTGGTACAGAATGTGGAAAAACCCAAGACGTACAATATCATACAGTGGAAAGATTTATCGTATGATTATCGTCTTCCGGGTGGATCAAGTGACTATACAGGTGGTGGGGCAGAAAATCCCCATAATTCTTCAACGGACGACCATCGCCAGGAAACGGATGGAGTGAGAAAATCACCTTCACCGCTTAAATCATCAAAAGTTAAGCTAAGAAATCACGAAAGCTTCTCCAAAGAAGACTACGAAAACTTTGCACATCACTACAATCACGATAGTCTAAGCGAATTCCATGATCCAAAAAGGTTACAATTTTTGGAGTCCTACTTTTGGAAGACCTTAGCATTTACACCACCCATGTATGGTGCAGATACACTAGGAACACTGTTTCAAGAAAACCTCGATGTGTGGAACGTATCCAAACTGCCGAGTCTTCTGGACCACGTGCGCACCAAGGTTCCGGGTGTTAACGACTCCTACCTATACGCAGGCCTGTGGAAAGCGTCATTTGCTTGGCACTTAGAGGATCAGGATCTTTATTCTATTAACTACATTCACTTTGGAGCTCCTAAACAGTGGTATGCGATTCCACAGGAGCACTCTGATAAATTTTACAAGTTCATGCAAGAACAGTTTCCGGAGCACTCGGCCAAGTGCGACGAGTTTCTGAGACACAAGACGTTTCTTGTCTCTCCCAAGACACTAGAAAAAAACGGTATACCGTGCAACAAAATCGTGCACTATCAAAATGAATTCATTATCACATATCCTTACGGTTATCACGCTGGGTTCAATTACGGGTACAACCTAGCAGAATCAGTCAATTTTGCATTAGAAGACTGGCTTGATATAGGATCGAAGGCTAAAAAATGTCTGTGCGTTGACGACGCAGTCGGCATCGATGTCGAAAAACTGAAAAATGATTGGGCCATTGGTAAACAGAAACGAGGCATAAATGAAATCAAGGAGGAGCCTTCCGATTTCCGTAACCCACGAAAAGATACTGTCAAAAAGTTAAGAATGGAAGCTCAAGCAAGCAGTCCTGTACTGAAAGGAGAAAAAATAGCGAAAACAGCCGATGTAAAGAAGGAGAAATCAAACTTCGAGGTAGTGTGTCCCACTCCTGGACGTTCTTTGGCATTCAACAGATTGTCTGATCGAGAAACAACTAAAATGAAAGGCTTTAACGAGCTATTACACCATAGCTCTTATGAGCTACAGAGTATGGAAGATAATGCCCAACAGAGTGCTATACGATCTACCACTCCCAACCCTGGTCAATACTACAGCGGGCTTAGTCAATCCTTGAGCCGCATATCATCCCCTCTACTTTCTCGCATGATGGATCTGTCTAATATTGTCGAACCGACTTTGGAAGATCCGACTTTAAAATTTAAGAAGAATATTTCGGCTCAAACACAGGGCGCGAATCCGTCTCAAACAACTCAGATGCTTGATGACCATGATGACAACATGCTAGCACTCAGTTTGGCTTCCATGGCGAGTGGCGCTTCGTCTCCTAGGTACCCACTTCCGCCTATACAACCGAGACCATACTCACCAGCAGGGGCAGGGGATACTATGTTGGCATCAGGACCGATGTACGAGCAAAATAACCCATTCAGCTACTATTCATCATTCAAAAGTGCCGTCAACTCACCCCAACCTAGTTCACCGGGTCTCTCAAATCTTCCTTTCATAAAAAGGCTCAAAAGTCCTAATAGAGTCACGCTCAATATATCTCGAGAATCCTCGAGAAGTCCGGTTTCGTTGAATGGAGAGTTCAAGTCACCATTATCAACCAAACTCCCGACCAACGGGACAACGGCAATTAATTCCAACCTAAGCCAAACGACCACGATAGATAGGTCATCCCCTTCGTCGCCTGCGGAAGTGAAGCCATCAGTTCCAGAATCCCCAAAAAGACCTGCCACGCAATCGAAGATAAGTTCTGATGAAATCATCGTTTCAGACAAAGGAAAAGTATACGTATGCCAAGAGTGCAAGCGTCAATTTTCGTCTGGACACCATCTTACACGGCATAAGAAATCAGTCCATTCTGGAGAGAAACCTCACTCTTGTCCGAAGTGCGGGAAGAAATTCAAAAGGCGTGATCACGTACTGCAGCACTTGAACAAAAAGATTCCGTGCACGGTGGACGGCGGCGAAAGTCCACCACCAAAATCCGCTGACAACAGTAGAGAGCTCGTGGTGGAAAACAGAGAAGACCGGTATGTTGAGACTTTGAGTGATGGCGCTTTGCGAAGTGTTTGAGTTACACGAGGAATTTGATGTTTTAAGGTTGTCATTAGGGCTGTAGGTGTGGCGTGTTACGTATATATATATATATATATATATGTATGTTTGATCTTCAATGCTCATGTTTAATTCTCATCTGAGAAGTAAGTGATGCCAAGATCTCATTCCAGCCCATCTATCATTAAAAAGATGCTCTTCAAAGCATTGGCTTTGATTTGGTTGTCATAAAGGGTCACGCCCTCGCCACAACCTTTCTTACCTGACGTGAGACCATCGCCGTAGGCCAGCCTAACAAAGTCGCTTTGTAGACCTAGTGGTATGATGCTGCCTTTAATGTTACCAGCAGAATGATAGCGTTCCTTGGCCAACATAGATGTGTGTTCCTGATTGTCGGCAGCAATTTGGGCTCTCTCGACAATCGTCTTGGGAATACCACACATCGAGGCAACATGCATACCAAAGCTTCCCTCACTCTGTCCCTCAGTAAGTTTATACAGGAAAGTGAGTTCTCTTGAGTTTTCATCGACGAGAATATTCATTTTGAGCGGTAAAACCTTTGGATGGTGCTTAAATCCCATGTTCAAACCACCATAATGTGTTGCGAAGAAACCAAGACTCTGGATGTGGGTAGCGACATGATGCAAGACACTTTCTGCAATTGCGAACCCGTCGCTAGAAGATCCGCCTCTTCCCAACTCATCCAAAATTAGCAGTGACCTGTTGGTTGCGGTATCCAAAATTTTCTTTGTTTCCGATAGTTCAACGAAGAAGGTAGATTTTCCTTGTAAAATGTTGTCATTAGCTCCAAGTCGAGTCATGACTCTGTCTATTGGAGTAAGCACTGCACTTTGAGCCGGCACGTAGCAACCAATCTGGGCCATGATAACAGCTACGCAAGTCATCCTCAAAACCGTAGATTTACCAGCCGCATTTGCACCCGTTAACAAAGCAACTTGTGGACTGTCGCCTCCCAAAGATACGTCATTTGGAATGAAATCTCTTACCGTTGTGGAACCCAAGTTGAAACATGGATGCCTGAGTTCTTTGAAGTTAACGAAGCCGTTCAGTTTATGGCCCGTTACTGGATCCACATGGTCAACGAACTCAGGCCTGCAGCAAGGAAATCCTAGTGACTCTGAAGTGCGAGCCAGCGAAAGAATGCAGTCTATCAGGGAAACGGCGTTCAAAGTCGGTATCCAGATGTCTTGATAGTTCTGATCAAATTTCTGATATAAACGGCTTTTCAGACTTTCTTCTAAAAGCTTGTGCGACTCGCGAGCTTCAGCCATGGTTCTTGCCAGCTTCGCAACCTCAGGTGAATAGTAACGCTTATTGGATTTATTGGCTCCCATTTGAATCCAGTCCGATGGAACCAATTTGGTAGCCGCCATTGGCACTTCGATAGTGTAGATTTCCTTACCAGAGTCTTTGTACTGTAAATTGGAAGTTTTGAAGAGTTTTTTATAAGAACGTAGGCAATCACTCAAATTCATCTCAATGCTGTCGATATTTCTGAGAGATTCGTCAAAATCAGGTTCAACACCCGCTTTGGGTACGATCACTCCGTCCTCAACGGCCTTCTTTCTATCAAAAGCATTTCCCCAATTACTTACAGCAGACGCTAATGTATTGGGTATCTGTTCGATATGGGTTTTCAGGGAACCGTTTAATTCATGATTATGAAGTTTTTCCGTAAGAGCGGTAATAGTTTCGTATCCCTCTATAACCTTATTGAAATCGCGAATCTTTAAAGTTCCGGAGTGTATGCGAGCTAGTAAGCGCTCCAGGTCAGGTAATGCACTCAAACTGCTCTCCAAAAGCTCTCGTAGATCCATGTCATTTAGTAGAAGATCAACACTGTCCAAACGCTGCTCAATATCATGCTTATGGAGAAGAGGATAAATAACCCATTTTCTTAGCATTCGCTTACCCATGGGCGTTATTGCCCTATTTAAAAGCTTGAAAAGGGTCCCTTTGTCGGTGTTGTCGAATGAGTTTCCAAAAATCTCCAAGTTTTGTAGTGTTACTCCGTCCAAAACCAACGATGTCTGCGATCTAATAGGACTGTATTCATTGATATTTTTCAAGGAGACCAGAGACTTATCTAGTTTCAGCCACTTCAAGTAGGATACCAGCCCACCAAAAGCGGAAAATCCGACTTTCTTTCCTTGTTCAAAAAACCTGGTCAAAACTTCAGGCCATTGGTCCATATCTGTAAAGTATGAATTGTCTTTAGACGTTAACTCATCGAAAGTTTTGTTGAAATCGTAAAACTCATCGCCTGCCTTCAAATAGTTGTAAAGGGCCTGCGGCTGTGCGTTGAATTTAATTATTTTATGGGCCAAGCTAGAGAGGTTGTTTCTTTCCATTATAATCTCTTTAGGCCGTACCTGTGATAAAATTGTGTCGAGCTTTGTACATTCAGAATCGTCCTCAATTTCAAGTAGATCAATTGCACCTGTTGCAGCATCTATGAAGGCAACACCAAATATTTTCTTGTCACTTGGAGAGGCACTCGTGGTGCCATTTTCAATATCGTAGAAATCCCCAGATTCTTCACGTATAGCCATGCAGTATGTAGCTTGATCGGAATGGAGCATCCCCAGGTCTGTCAATGTCCCGGAGGTAAGGACACTTTGAAGATCACGCTTCACAATCCCTTTATTACCGTCTCTCATTTCTTTAGCAAGCATCGACTCTCTTTGGTCTACTTTCGCTACTTTGTAGCCATGCTGAATAAACTGCATTGCCCAATAATCAAATGACATCTCCGGTACACCTGCCAGTTGCATGTTGGCACGCCCACCACCCGCAATCTTTAGGTCGAACAGATGATTTCCAAGCATGGCGTCTTTTTCATACATCTCAAAGAACTTGCCTTTCTTGAAAAAAACGATGCAATCCCACATCTTCGACTTTATTTCCCAATATTGCTTCTCAAATGGCGTGAATTTCGCCCAGGCAGAAGACGGAATATACAAAGTTCGAGGATCGTAATCTGGATGGTCTGGTGCTCTTCCTTGTGCGTCTTTCTCGTTCACTAACCATTGGTAACGCTCTTCATTTTCCTTATTGAAGCTTGTGTGTTTGCCCTTATTAATGGGAGACACACCATTGCGCTGAGGACTAGGCTTCGGTTTGGTAACAACTGGGGATGAAAATCTGTCCCTGGCTGGAATTTTATTACTTACAGACCTGGCTTTTTTGCTCGATAGTTGAAGAATGTCTTCGTCATCATCTTCGTCGCCAAGACAGTCTTCTGCAGCACCGGTGCTTCCTCCCAAAAGCTCATTTTTAAATTCTGAGACATCGATATCATTGTCAACATCATCACCATCGCTTTCGTGAAGGTCTTCTTTTGACGGTGTGTATTCTTCTTCTTCGTCGTCGCTTGATAAAAGTCTCTTTTTCTTAGCCTTTGACCTCAAAGGCGAAGTATCAGGCTCATCGTCGCTCAATTCCGCATATGTAACTTGCCGTTTCTTTGCACGCTTGGCGTTCACTTCTGAAATTACGGCGTTTCGAGCTTCTTCTGTGGGTTGATTCGATTCATCTGGAAGACTTGGAGGTGCACTTTTATCTAATGGAGTACCCTGAATATCACCATTCGTATCCCCCTCCAAATTTTCGGAATTCTCTTCTTCATCAACAACCTTGTTCTCTTTATTCTTATCCGCGACACTTGCATCAACTATTGACGAAGCTGAGCGGTCACCGTCGTCGTCTATTGCCGTGACAAATTCTGAACCCATATCAGTTGAGTCATCATTATCGACAAACAGAGACTCATGTTTAGACTTATTTAATGGTGTACCATTTCCTGCTGCTTTGTTCTTACCAAAGAACGAAAGTAAAGATGCCTGTTTGAAGGTTTTTTTCCCCGAAGATTGGGGAGAGTTTTTGAATGCAGCAGTTTTCCTAACGTTTCTAGGTGTAGTAGGGAGCACCATAGCGAGCAGGTTCTTGTTTCCCCGATGCTGAAGCTAGCTTCGGTGTGCGTGGAGTGAACAGGTTTTGACGCGAGCTTTTAGTGTGCCCTTATATATATGTATCCCACTCGTATAAACTGACTGACGCGTAAGACAATTATATTAATGTCCTGTTTACGCGACTGGTGATGAAGAGACTGGTAATGCTTCAAAAACAGCCGTCAACGGGTGTGAAAAAAGGGCCTGACTTTTGGATAGTGACATAGACAGGAAATTGAGATTTTTAGGCTCTAACTGATGCGTTAAAATTCGTGTTTAAGCTTGGTGAGACTATAAACGACATATTAGTACGAAGTGATACAAGCGAGCGCGCACCGACAATGCACTGTCGTTGAGAGCCTTTGTGGCAAGAAAGAAGCTGTGGTGAAGCTTCTAGCGTTGAACGTGTTTTAATCTGCGTATTGTTATCTTTAAGCTAGTCAGGGCGTGTCGAAAATGCTGACTTTTAAAAAGAATTTGGAAAAAGAGTAGGAGTTTATTGATAAATAGGAGTCCATAATGCCAGTCGATCCCGTAGGAGTTCCCAAAATATAGACCTGGTTAGATCTAGTTGCGAAACACCTCTGAAATTTTTTGATTTCTCGCTTTTTATTTTGTTTTGTTCTGTCAAAGGGTTTGCTGGTGACACCCATAAAATAGTTTCAGTAAGATATCAGCTTAGTCCCAGCTGGATCAGTTGCTGATCTTCACTTGGGTCATTAATAAAAGACCGCTGACGTATAGTAGGAGTTTTCCGCTCACTCATTGCCTTCAGCATTAAAATTTCTGTCATGTTATAGCCTCTTTTATATGCATGGTCTCAGCTATATACAATCCACTCATGATCCGTCGCTAGCAACAATTTTATCGTACATGGCCAAAAGTTTCGAACTCTTGACTTTAGCAGGCCAGTAGTGAGCACTGAAGGCCCACAGATGCTTGCGAAATTTGTCGGCTGCATGTTTCTTGGAGGAGCCCTTTTGAGTCTCGATATGGTCCCCAATAGCCTTAAGTTCGGTTTTCAGGACGCGTGCCCAATCTTTCCGATCTAGACCCTTTCCACCGCGACTAAGGTTCCTGAAAGAGCCTTTCATAGCTTGCATGGTGTACTTACATTCAGCCTCTTCCATGCTTTCATACTCCTTATCGGAAGGAGCAGATATGCTACGATCCGCGCCCGCGGCCTTTCCAGATGGATGCTTCTTAGTTGCAGCGCTTAGAGCTGGTGGACTTCTTTGTGGGTCCTCATTTTTCTTGGTCCGCTTCGCGTTCCCAGAGCGAGCTTCCTCCTTCTTCACCTCTGGAGTGCCCGATTTACTACCGGTTGCTTTTCTGACACGCTTTTTAGCGTTCGCCGGCATTGACAGCGAAGGTGTTGAGTTTCCACTGTTTGCAACTGAAGATGCGTGTGGTTTAATTTCATCATGTAGTACTGCGAACAAATAATCAACCCTTCTGCCCAAGTGAACTGAACCAGGAACTTTTTTAGACCCTGCCGTAGAGACATTCTTTACTTTCTTTTGACTTTGACCATTTGTAGCATCCGCCCCATCAGTTTTTGAGCCTGAACCCTGTGGTTCGTTCAGGAAAATCTTTTCGGTAAGGCCCAAAAAAGGATCATCTCTTATTTGGGCCCAGGAACCGTACCCATACTTATGAACCCCCACCATGAGTTTTTCGTCATCTTCTTTGTTCCAAGAACAGTTCCAACTAGTCACTGGTTTAGGCGTTTTGTTGACGAATTTGAATAAGAGCGGATCATCATGATAGTTCTTCGATAGAAAGGAACCCAAGAAATGCATCTCTTCGGGTCTTGAGAGTACAGTCTCGGCATTCAATGATTTAACGTCATACATTTCAAATAGAATAGCCTTCTTTTCCTTTCTCTTGGCTGCAAGCTTGGCAACAGGAGTACTTTTATCCTTTTCATCAAGCTGCTGGCCGCTAATTTTCAGCTTCTCCTTATATGCTTTTGCGCTTGCCTCGAGGGCAGAGAACATCTGTGTACGAGCTTCGTCTTCTTCTTTGAACACTTTACTAGCTCTTTCAATCATTTCACGATACAGTTTCGAGTATACGTCTATTGTTTTCATTGGAAGCGAGCCATCTCCTATGAGCCCTTCAAACTTATCCTCTAGATTACCATGTCGTAATACGCATTTGTACAAAGCTCGAATTTCTTTTTCGCCGAAAGAGTCCAAACTTTCGCCCTTCATTTTTCGCTTTTCGGACCTAGAGATGCTTTCATCACTGTCGTTGTGATTACTACTATTGCCGTTAACTGATGCTTTGATTTTGTTCAAGGCATTGTTTCTTCTATTCATGAGTTGCAGCTGTTCTTGGACGTATTCCTCGTCTTTCCGCTTTTGCTCTTCGTCTTTTAGCTTCTTCAGCTCTTCTTCCGGTATAATATCATCCCAATCAACGTCTGCTTTGTAGTCTGTGACCTCGAATTGTCTCAAAAACTCTTCGCCACCTAAATGCGACTCTCCCAAATCAGGTGTCGTTACATGGTCTTCAGCATGATTCAACACATCGTCTAGATTTAGATCCTCCAACTTTTTCTGATTGTCGTTAGCCTTGAACATATTTCCGGCACCGAACTTCAAAATTTCGGATAGCTCTCCTGCAGAGGGGTCGGTTTTCTTACTTTGTGAAAAACTGCTACCATCAGTAACTCCTAAAGATATGATGGCGTATTCTAAAATCATCTTTTTACGGGCCCTTTCCAAGACTTCCTCTTCAACCGTGTCTTTCGAAACAAACCTGTATACCATGACATGATTTTTCTGCCCAATACGGTGAGCACGAGCCATAGCCTGCAAATCCGCCTGAGGGTTCCAGTCTGAATCGAAGATGATTACCGTATCAGCAGTCATCAAGTTGATTCCTAACCCACCGGCTCTTGTGGAAAGCAGGAAAACAAAATCACTGGAATCAGGAGAGTTGAAATGATCAATCGATATACGTCTTTGGGCGGATGGAACAGTACCATCAAGCCGTTGATAATTTACACCCTTGATATTGAGGTAGTCACCTAATATATCAAGCATCCTCACCATTTGAGAAAAGATCAGAACTCGGTGTCCGTCTTTCTTTAGCCTTGTCAAAAGTTGATCAAGCAGCACCATTTTTCCCGAGGACATTATAAGCCCTCGCAATATGTTTTCACGCGACACTCTACCATCTCCGAATTTTGCCAAGACACGGTCTTCAGCAGTGTCGAAAAGGTAAGGGTGGTTGGATGCCTTCTTTAGCTCATTCATAATATTGAGTAGTGAGAAATGAACGCCTTTCGTGCCCGCCGAAAGAGCGCTGTAGTTTTTGGTCAGAATGTTTTTGTAGTATTCCGTTTGAACATCAGACAACTCCACTCTAAGAATGCGTTCAGTTTTAGAAGGAAGAGACTTCTCGACATCTTTTTTTAAACGACGCAAAATAAAAGGCTGCAATCTGCTATGCAAGTCTCGAATGTATTTTTCCTGGTCTTCATCTTGTACTTCAAAATCGATCTCTTGATCAATAGTAAATCTTCCGGGCATCAAAAAGTTCACAAGTGCTGCAAGCTCCTTGATGTTATTTTGAAGAGGAGTACCGGTGATCAGAAGCCGGTTTGCTACCTTGAAACTGTTTAGGGACTCATATAGGGATGACTCGGCATTTTTTAAGCGATGAGCTTCGTCAACTGCCAAAAATTGCCATTTTATAGCTGTAAGATCTATGCGATCTTTTAAAATATACTCGTAGGTTGTTAAAAGAACATTGAACTTAGCATGCTTTTTACCTTTTGCTTGAGGGTTAGTATAGAATTCGCTTTCCCTGATTGCATTTCTAGATTTTTGATTACCCATGAAATAAATGCAGTTGAGTTCAGGAGCCCACTTGTCAAAAGTTTCTTGCCAGGCTGGCATTGTTGATAATGGCACGACGACCAAATGTGGCCCATTCTGCCTACGTGCATAAATCAGCCAACTGATAAATGCTACTGTCTGAACTGTTTTACCTAGACCCATTTCGTCAGCTAGAATACCGTTATCGTTCTTCGACCACAGGAAAGCCATCCAATTGATACCAGTCAGCTGGAAATCCCTGAGCTCACCACCTTTTACGAAAGAGGGCTGTTCGCTCAATTTTTCAAAGCGAGGTCTCTGAGAGCCATAAGTGCTTGAATGTTGAGGAAGAATTTTGGAATTTATCCTGTTCTGAAAATGTTTAACCTGCTCCGGAGCCAACTTGACAACGGCACCAGCATTTTCCCAGGTAGCTTCATCGTAGTTGAGACGCCGCCATTTTACCAAATACTGCAATTGCGATGTGCCGTCCTCCAAAGTGACGCGATCACTATCCACAACCCTTTCAGGTATTTTGAACTCTTCAAATTCATCCAAACGGCGTTCATGCTCTATATCCATGACTTCCAAATCCTCTGCTGTGGTATATGCGTCATCTCGAATTTGCCTGTCCAAAATAATGAATTGTTTGATGTAGTTGTCCACCTTCTTTGCACCACGAAATTGAGCCAAATCACTATATGACTCCCAAGTATTGTGCAAATGCGATTCATCCATCCACTTGATTAAGAATTCGTAGTTTTCTTTACAGGAGGACAAGTCGAGAGGGCCCTTATTATCTTCTTCAGCGTCTGCTTTCGGCCTGTGTGTGACAACAAGATCAACCCCACGCCCTGTCTGGGGCGTCACAGAATTTTGTCTGGGAGTATCTAGATCATCTTCGTCACTCCCAACTTCACCCTCTTGATCTTCAGACTCCAACAAATCCTCATCAGAATAATCAATGTTGTAGTCAACAGACTTGTTTTGTCTGGAAGAGAACCTTGTAGGAATTTCAAAATCGGTTGTATTCGAATTTTTGGTTTTGTTTCTTGCACCTTTCTGGACGTTTCTATTTTTTGTGACCTTTGGGCGTCCATAAACCACATCTTCATCACCATCTGTCATGCTTTCATCCTCTGCTTCACTGCTAAGCTCTGATATTTCATCTTCTTGAACATCTTTATCGGGTTTGGCTTTTCTTCCACGTCTAGTGGTTACAACCTCATCTTCATCGTCATCTGAAAAATAATGCGTTCGGGTCGTAGTTGCAGCTCTTCCTGATCTACGAAGTCCGTACAATTCTGGATTATCCAGTATTTCGTGCGATATGTCTTCTGCTACCATCTTCAGTAGAGCAGAAAGATGTGCGACCTCGGGTTCTCACGTTGTTGTAGCTGTGGTGATGATTCTAAGATGTCCAACGGATATTCACTGAAGTTTTGAACCAGTAATAACCAGAAGAATAAACACAACAAATATCAAGTAGTTTAGCTGTCAGTAGTTCCGCTTGTAAATGGCAGCGACCCGCACTCAATTCAAGTAACGATATAAAGTTGATTCATGCACCTGTATCAATCACTCGAACATTTCCTCTTTATTCAAGGGAGAAAATTTTTATTAAAAAATTACAAACTCTGGAGGGTAACAGTAGCCATCGACTGTGCTTTGACCAAGTGAAGAGCGCTCCATGACCGGTTAAAGCTAGCATTGAGTACCAGGGTGCCAGTATTATTAGTCGTAGTAAACTTGAAGCAGTTCATCACATATTTTGATAACATGAGAGGGACTCAACATTGCACAGTCGGATTCGTCCTGTGGATTAAAGCATTGGTATAACCTTATACCATGAGATATGCATCGTAACACTTGCTTGAATCTGTCAGGATGAATGACGGCTCTGACCTAGTCACACTCAGACAAAACATTTAGATCAACTGGACCCCTACCCGCCGGTACCCAAAATCCTATTAATTTGGCGACACGGTCGAAATTCGCTGACCGAAATGACCATTGCTTCGTTCACAAGTGACAACCTTTTGGATTATTATATCTTTGCGAAACAGTACCAGATTAACTTGATCAGTCAAACCTTCCAAAGACCGCTGAGAGGAAAACAATCCAATAGGGAAAGGAAAGTAGGATAATAATTGTAGCTCTTGCCTTGTAGACAAAGCTTATGATTGGTGGCCTGTAGTCACTGAACAATTGGATGTGTTAGTTGGAAGTGCATGAGATGACCAAAGCAGAGTGTCACTGGGTTATTCAACCACTGGGCCACAGAACAGTCGAAATGCGACCCTTCTTACAGAAATAGACAATACCATCAATTTCTACGCTTGGTTGCAGGTTGCATCACCGACGGGAATCTAGGATGTCACGCACACCAAGTGGCCACTTTTGTTCCACACTGGCTAGCCTTTTTTCATGCTTCTTTAGTTTCTTCCACAAACCATGAAACTACCAGACAACCCCCAATCTGTTCCATTTTTATATCCCTAATCAGAAGGGGAAAAAAGCCACCTAAACTTTTCACACTAGCCGGACAAGTAGAGTTCCCACTATTCCCAGATTTCTCAGGGCTTCCTAATAGCCCACTTCGTCACAACTTTAATCTCTCGGCTAAGAAGACTGCATGTCACGAAACTCCTTAATGGACGGATATTCAATCCAACTGAAACCGGACAAAACCACCTAGTGGTCAATAGCAGCCGTGTTCTAATGACCTCATCTAATTTAGCACTTGATTGAGCTTTAACTTAGACACATCTCCCAAATACGTTTTTCTGTCAAATTCTATTTCGCCACAAACCCAAAAAAAATTCAGCACACTAGGGGCCAGCAACCAAAAGTGGTTGGTTCATTACAGCTTTTCCCTCAAGGCCCAAATTTTTCTCGCTTCTTATATAGTTTCTGATCTTATGTCCGGGTAATACCCCTAATAAAATATCAACGTAAATTGATTCATACAGAATATCTATAGATAATCGAACTGACACCGCACGACGGCCAGAAGACCATTTGTTCGTTACCCATACATACAACAATCAGAGACGCTGTACGTCTCCTTGTTCACTATCATTGGCATATAGGGATCTTTGATCCACCAATCGTTTGAACTTTTATAGTCGCGACAAACTCTTGAAGCCACAAAAATCTTGCAATGTGACAATCCGGTAACCTTCATCGAAGCTCCCCAAGCCGTGCTCACCAATCGCTCCTCAGAAACCTTTTGTGCGAACATGCGTTTCATGAGACCAACGAGTTAGGTTTTAGGTGACAGAAAAGCTCAAAAAATCGAAGGAAAGAATAAAAGCGTCAGGAGTCCTCAATCGCATAGAATACCGTCGAATACCTAACAAGAATATGCATAGCACTGCTTCTCAGATGTGTTGCCGCTCATCAACATCGCGTAGCTTCTTGACACTTCGCATCTCAGTTTGTTGTACTCGTCCCTGTACTCGCGTAAAATTTTTCAGCTCATCGCTTACTGGTGAAAAACTAAAGCTGTCGAAAGCATTACTTGCAATGCTTGTAAGCAAGCATTCAGCTGTTAAAAGATATCTAAGAAAGGCTTTTTTAAACCGTGTAAGGCCAGATAATGAGTTCGAAGAACACACGTATTGCAATTGTCAATGACGATCGGTGTAAGCCCAAGAAGTGTCGTCAAGAGTGTAAACGGGCATGTCCTGTGGTAAAAACCGGTAAACTGTGTATCGAGGTTGCTCCAACGTCTAAGATCGCATTTATATCCGAAAATCTGTGCATCGGTTGTGGTATTTGCGTGAAAAAATGTCCCTTTGATGCTATTCAAATCATCAACTTGCCTACAAACTTGGAAGCTGAAGTGACCCACCGTTACTCCGCCAACAGTTTCAAACTTCACAGACTGCCAACGCCAAGACCTGGCCAGGTGCTAGGACTGGTCGGAACCAACGGTATCGGTAAATCTACAGCTCTGAAAATCTTGGCTGGTAAGCAAAAACCAAATCTGGGTCGTTACGACGATCCTCCAGAATGGCAAGAAATTATCAAGCATTTCCGTGGTTCGGAGCTACAGAATTACTTCACAAAGGTGTTGGAAGATGACATCAAGGCCGTCATCAAGCCCCAGTATGTGGATAACTTGCCAAGAGCAATCAAAGGACCGGTCAAGAAAGTGGGAGAGCTTTTGAAACTCAGATTGGAAAGATCACAAGAGGACGCTAAGTACGTTATCAAGGCTCTGGATTTGCAAAACCTGCTGAAAAGAGACGTGCACGCTTTGTCTGGTGGTGAACTGCAAAGATTTGCTATCGGTATGTCATGTGTTCAAACCGCTCAAGTGTACATGTTCGACGAGCCATCTTCATACTTGGATGTGAAGCAGCGTTTGAACGCTGCTTTGGTGATCAGATCGCTTTTGGACGCCACAACTTACGTTATCTGTGTTGAGCACGATTTGTCGGTTTTGGATTATCTTTCCGACTTTGTGTGTATTCTTTACGGTGTTCCCTCGGTGTACGGTGTTGTCACTTTGCCTGCTTCCGTGAGAGAAGGTATCAATATTTTCCTCGACGGTCACATTCCAAGTGAAAACATGAGATTCAGAGGGGAGGCATTACAGTTCAGAATGGTGGACGCACAAGAACAGCTTGAAGTAGGGGACGCTACACGCGCGTTCACCTACCCCAACATGAAGCGTACCCAAGGCGATTTCAAATTGCAAGTCGAATCCGGTAGTTTTTCTGACTCCGAAATTATCGTTATGATGGGAGAAAACGGTACCGGTAAGACCACATTGATTAAGCTGCTGGCTGGTGCTTTGCCAGCGGATGATGGAACGGAAGTGCCCAAGCTGAACGTTTCCATGAAACCTCAGACGATTTCCCCCAAGTTCCCAGGTACCGTGAGACAATTGTTCTTTAAGAGAATTAGAGGACAGTTCCTAAATCCTCAATTTCAAACCGACGTTGTGAAGCCTCTGCGAATCGACGATATAATCGACCAGGAAGTCCAGCATTTGTCCGGTGGTGAATTGCAGAGAGTCGCCATCGTGCTGTCGTTGGGTATCGTGGCAGACATCTACCTGATCGACGAGCCCTCTGCTTACCTAGACTCTGAGCAGCGTATCATCTGTTCTAAGGTCATCAGAAGATTCATTTTGCACAACAAAAAGACTGCTTTCATTGTGGAGCACGATTTCATCATGGCCACCTATTTGGCCGACAAAGTCATTGTTTTCGACGGTACACCCTCTCAGAGTGCCCGGGCTGGAACTCCAGAGAGTTTGTTGACAGGTTGCAACCGTTTTTTGAAGAACCTGAACGTCACTTTCAGAAGAGACCCCAACTCTTTCAGACCCAGAATTAACAAACTCGACTCCCAAATGGACAAGGAACAGAAGTTGAGTGGCAATTACTTTTTCTTGGACAGCACCGGCGTGTGAAATGCCAAAACTCCGTCTTGAGATGGATCGCCTGTACAATATCACTTTCTTGTCTTCCCTATTTATACCAGAGTGTCAACAGATTATAATAAAGAGTGTACCATACGCAATTGAAAGCTACTTTGCTTTGCAGATAGAAGTGCAACGTATCTTATCCAGTACCCACGCATATTTTACCTGACACGATGAGCAAATGTTGGAAAAAGCGACGCGAAGAAGATAATTACACTAGGGAAACTTACACATGTGTTTCGATGCAGGTATATCTTTCGAACATCGTTGCAACGAGTGGTTTTGTCTCTTCATACCTTCCGCATCTCTTGTGACTTCCCAGACCAGGCCCAACAGCATGAACTAACCAGGGCCAAAAAAGTACAGTAATGCAAGACCAAGAAGTACAATTAAATAAAGAAGCTGCTACAATACTGGAGTTTCCTCCATTTCTCATCGGGAGAATTAACAGACCGTTCATGATGGATTAAACTTGACAAGAGCTGGGTAGAAACATCTTACGCCAAGGTCACGTGGATATTTTCTCCATCTATGAGTCAATCCCTCGTATATAGCGAGCTGGAAAATATGTAATTCTAACCTCTGAAGAACTAATAATGACTCTAATATAAGCTATAAATGGCAGACAGGGAAGCGGTAGATGTTTGAGCATCGACTCCAGAACTAAGGTAAGAAAGCTATTTTTCGAGAGCCTGCCTAGCCAATAACGATCGAATTTGTATAGTGTCTCTTGATGATCTCAGAAAAGGCTGCGACCGCCTTGGCCACCTTGGGAACGGTGTGCTGGTGTGTGCAACTTATTCCCCAGATCATCTTCAACTACCGACGTAAAGACTGTGAGGGTTTGCCACCATTGATGATGCTGCTATGGGTCATCAGCGGTATTCCTTTTGCTATTTATTTCATGGTTATAAAGGGTAACATCATTTTACAGATCCAGCCTCATCTCTTCATGGTGTTCTGCGGCATCAGTTATGTACAGTCGTTATACTACCCACCAGTGCAATGGGATCGACGGAAAATTGCTGCAACGGTACTAGTGCTGATTGCTACAGACGTGGGCATGGAAATCGGGTTTACTTTGTGGCTACGTCCCTTATACGCGTACGGAACGAAGTGGCCGGCCATGATTTTCGGGATTTTGGCCTCTGTACTGCTGGCGCTCGGTTTGATTCCACCCTATTTCGAGCTTGCCAAGCGCAAAGGACGCGTCGTAGGCATCAATTTTGTGTTTCTAGCCATTGACTCTATGGGAGCTTGGCTCTCAATCGTCAGCGTCATCGTAGGCAACATGGATATTTTGAGTATTATACTTTACGGCATTGTAGCGGCGCTTGAACTTGGCATTTTCGCTTCCCATTTCATATGGTGCTGTCGTTTCAATTGGTCCAGACGTGAGGCAGTGTCAACCGATCCAGAATCTCAGTCTCAGACAGCGGGAAAGACAAAGACTGGAAGCGAATCGAATCATGAAACTTACGAACTTGAGGACGAGCTCGAAGACGAGCTTCGAAGCCAGCGATAACAAAGCTCAAATAGAGTTTGCCAATCAGAAACTCTGATAGGAACCACCAACCCTGCATGAGAAATACAGTCTCAGTCGTTTCTCGCTTGTAACATATAGTCGTGACGTACGTATAATACCACTAGTGAATTACCTACCTATAGTGTTTGAAGCTCATCTCATCTCATCTCATGGCCAACCCTGACTACAAGTTCAAGCAAAGAGAGCCGGCCTCATGCCAAAGCTTAGCGAGGAGTATTTTGATTTAGTACGCCAGGCAGTTCGGGAAGAAAAAGAGATACCGAAACGTAAAAAGAGGAGACTTCCGAAGTACGAAGCCAAGCCGTCGCCGGAAGAAGCCAAGGTAGTGGTAGTCTTGGACTCGGATGAGAATCATGATAAGGAAAGCTTTAACGAAAAAAGTTCAGATGTCGATTTTTCACAGGAAGAGGACGAAGATTTTGATTCTGACGAATTTGAAGACATCTCGGATCTCGACAGCAATGAAAAAGGGTCTCAACAGAAAGGTGTGTCTGTGACCATTGATCCTAAGCTTTCAGGATCCAATGCAAAGTCAAAAACGAATTCCAGAAACCTTATCTCAAATGAAGAACGCAAGTTTCGCAAATACTTCCATATGCTGCATTTAATCACTTTGATGGTGCACGGATCGATCCGCAACAAATGGCTAAATGATCATGCATTGCACGCCAAACTGTCGAAGCTAGTGCCTGATAGTGTGTTTGAGCTCCTGCATCCGACAAGAGACGAAGAACTGCCGCTAAGAAGTACCCGAAAATTGCTGGATGGCCTGAAGAAATGCATGGAAATTTGGCAAAAACACTTCAACCGCATCACTCGACTTGAAACTCAAGGCCTATATATGTTTGAATGGGACGAGCTGAGTGGTCCATGGGAACAACCTTCCCGCTATATGTCGCAAAAGCTCTTCAACAAAAAGGTAGCTCACGGGAGAGGCAGTTTAGAGGTAGCAGCACAAGGTTTTGTTGCTATGTTAAGAGCGTGCG
Source organism: Lachancea lanzarotensis (assembly GCF_000938715.1). NCBI lineage: Eukaryota > Fungi > Ascomycota > Saccharomycetes > Saccharomycetales > Saccharomycetaceae > Lachancea > Lachancea lanzarotensis. The sequence continues at coordinate 713,205 of NW_019212885.1, forward strand.
GTGTGAATGCAAGATTAGTTTTCAACATACAACCACCAGACTTCACAAATAACAAACCATTGAATGTGGACGGTAAATTGACACCCGGGGAGTATCTGGCAGACTCTGGATCTGCGTCCAAACTACGACGAAGAAAAAATGCCGCCAATAAAAAGAACGACACAGCTCAAGATCGATATTCAATCTTTTGGTGCGAGGTTTGGGATAAAACTACTAAAAAATGGATCACTGTGGATCCCATGGGTCAGAAGACCATTGAACAAATACGACATCACACGGAACTTGAACCTCAAGGTAAGGCTCGAAAAAATAACATTTTTAGATATATTATTGCCTATGACCGAAAAGAAGGGTGTCGAGACGTTACCAGAAGGTATACTATTCATTACAACTCAAAGACAAGGAAAAGACGCGTTACAAAAACTCCTGAAGGTGAGGAATGGTTTCAAAGAGTGCTAACCCGACTACAAGGCAGGAAAAGAACTCGCACGGATGATTTAGAAGATGCGTATTTCGAACAGAGAGATCAGACCGAGGGGATTCCTGATAACATGCAAGATTTAAAAGGGCATCCTCATTATGTGGTTGAAAACGATATAAAGTGGAATGAAGTGCTAAAGACTAATTGCAAAGAATGCGGGTTTCTTCGATTGAAAAACAATACTGCCAGCTTAAAAGTTTACCGACGTCGAGACATTGTGGTGCTTAAAACAGCCAGGTCATGGTACACAGAAGGGCGTATACTAAAACCTGGCGCCAAAGCTCTTAAAACAACAAAATCACGAGAGTTCAAAACTGGTGAGTTAACAGAAGAACGGCTTTATCCATTTGACCAGACTGATCTATTTGTTCCTGAACCTCTAGGGCCAGAAGATGAGATACACACAAACGTGTATGGAAACATTGATATCTACGTGGACAGTATGATTCCGGCTGGGGCTTGCTTGATTGAAAGTCCGGTAGCGGTGAAAGCTGCTGCTTTTGTGAAAGTTGAGTTTGCAAAAGCCGTCACTGGCTTCAAATTCGAGAAGAAAAGGGTTGCCAAGCCGCAAATCACTGGAATTGTAACAGCTCAAAAATATCGTGAAGCCGTCGAAGCCGCGATTGATGGCCTTGAATACACCGCTGAAGAAGATAAAAGACAAGAGCATGAGTTGCAAGCGTTGCAGCATTGGAATCTACTCTTGGCGAAGCTGAGGATCAAACAGAGGCTAATCTCAAGTCACGGAAATGTAAATGCTACGAAAGGCGACCGCATTGGTGGTAAAAGTAAATCATTAGACGCCACTTTTGATGCCAAGGAGCTCTCCGATCATAGTGACATAGGGAACGGTGAAAGCGACATGGAGTTCGAGGCTGGTGGATTTGTACCCGATGCAAGTGGATTTGTCCCTGAAACTGCAGCTCGTGAGGACGACACCGGTTTCAGTGATTTGCAAGCCGGAGGCTTTGAACGGCAAGAGGCGGTTTCGCAAGAGCCAGTAAAGGAGTCGGAAGCCCAAGATATCTCAGAAAGCTCACAGGAAGAGGCCAAAGTTGATGAGTTTGAAGACTACGAAAACTTTATGAAAGATCTGGAAACGAAGGAAAGTGAAGATGAGATGTCTGCACAATCTGATTTGGACTTCGACTACGAATCCGAGTAACTCAACAACTTAACTCGAACAAAAGTCCTCCTCGACGCTACGATAGGAAATGAGAATAAAAATATTGGCGGATGGAAAGAGATGGGTCCTGAGTTGAGAACTCAGGATACCGATATCGTTGTCTTGACGTCATAGTTTGATCATCGCCTAAACGTTTCAAATGATCTTCAATTTACAGTGAGTTTTTCCAGATGTGAACTCATCTCGATGAAAATGGTCTTGATGTAAGAATTGAAGCGCTGGGATCAACACGTTTGGGCCGCTTAAGACACTGATGAGTTTCTTGGCCAAACTTGCACAGCTCAAAAGGTCTAGTGAGCAATTACAAGGCTCAAAATCCGCCAAGGACTCATCAAATGGCGTAGCAAAGAAAAATGGTACATCGCAGATGCGATCACTGAGTAACGAAGCTCCTTTGCTACCTTCAAACTACGTAAGACAAGAGGATCCCGCGGTCAAGAGGCTGAAAGAGCTGCGACGGAAAGAAAAGGTCAAAATAGCTGTCAAATCTGGCAAAAAAATACCGGCGCCGTCGTCCGAGAGGAAGAAGAAGGAAGGACCCAGTATGATGAACACAGACACAAAGTTTCGCAGGAAAGTTGGAGACTACTCCAATGGAAGTGTCAAGCCTGTACAACCTATTCAGCGTGCTCCAATGAAAAAATTGAGCTTTGAAGAACTAATGAAACAAGCAGACGAAGGTGCCAAATCGTTAATAGAGCCTAGTGCTACGGCTCACAATGTGTCATCCGGTAAAGAGAAGTCAAAAGTGAGAGCAGTTCAGCTTGAAAAGCCGAAGAGAGACAGTTCTGTCAAGAAGAAAATTAGCATGCCGCCACGGCCTCACGAAGGCAAGAAGAAAACAATACCAAAAACACGCCAAATCTCAGTGCCTGCACCCTCCATTGCACAGCCTAACGCCAAGTTGCGGAAGAAGCTGGACTTGATGAGGAAGACTAAGCAAGTTAAGAATGATTATTCTGACGAGGAAAATGACATGGACGATTTTATAGAGGACGATGAAAAAGAGGCAGAGTATAATCGTGATGAAATCTGGGCTATATTCAATAAAGGCAGAAAGAGAAGAGATTTTGAGAGCGATGATGAGTCGGACATGGAGGCCAACGAAATGGAAATTTTAGAAGAAGAAGAACAAGCATCCAAACTGGCCAGACTTGAGGACAAGAAAGAAGAGCAATGGCTGAAAAGACATGAGGAAAAGAAAAGGAGGAAGTTTGGTCGGTCTTAAATAGGTATATACCTCATTGCATTAAACGTTTGAATTAGGATTAAAATGCTATTTGATTACAGAAATATTTCTATCAGGCCGTAACAGACGGTACATGCAACGATGAGGAAGATGAAGGAGCAACTTACGTAGTGCCACCATGGCGCCATCTGAAGTCGACTGAACAGTAGCAGAAGACTCATACAGCTCAATACTAGGGAAAGTAGTAGTGTCATGATGATAATGCTAGCCACAGTGGTGGTGGGACCTAGCGTTAACCCCCCATCATTTAACTCGCGGAAGAGGGATACCACAATTCCCAGAGAAATTCCGGATGTAATGCAGGATATCAGTAGGGAAGTCATATAAAACAGAGTGACAACGTGATCGTGTTTAAATTCGTAAACATAGTCGCTCTCTTCTTGCTGCGCTGTATATCCCATATAGCGGTCAAAGTCTCTCTTCGCACTTTGTGAGGTATCCATGGTGCTCAATGTGGTGACGCTTCCTAGTGATGGCCCATGAAGACTGTCTACCAGCAAAGGTCTTTGTTCCGCAGATTGAGTGAATGTCGGGAAACTTCGCAATTTTTCGGATAAATCGTAAACGGCGTTGACGAAATTCTTATCAAATCTTATGAATCCCTTAGGGCCATCATGATCAGTTTGAGATTCCTCATCAAGGTAGAAGCCTCCCATGTGTTGACCTGCTTCGTCACCGTCATCAAACTCGTTCCAGTATCTAACTTTGAGTGGCGAAGTACCTGAAGCTACAGAACCACTACTTTTGGAGGCATTAGTGGTTTTCTTACGACCCAACTCTGGTTTATTTTCCTCGTTTTTAGAGACTATGCTCGCAAGCTCAGTGGAACCCGCTCTAAAGAAGTTATCGCTGGTTAGCGGATCTAGATCGTGACGTATGCTGGACAATAACGAAGACTCGGTGGATTGGGATTCCTGGACCATGTACATCAACTTCCATAAGGTTAGGTCCTTGGCCAGTGGATAACACTGCAGGTTGAACTCCAAAAATTTCTCGATCAAAGAAATGATAAATTGGTCACTCTTCGGTTTTCTAATGACCACATTTGTGGGAGATGACCTTATTTCAAGAAGCGCATGTGGTACTTTCTCTGATTGGTTCAGTACGATATCTTCGTCCACGCATATCAGGTATTCGTTTTCTTTGTCTGTCCGTGGTTTCAAGAAGCGCGTTCTTTTTGTTGAGATTTTGGGACTGCACACATCCATTGGATGAGATCTTATCCAGTCGAGACACAGCTTATTTTTTGGTGTCAAGTCCAAAGAGTTGTCATGTTCAACCGAATGACCATGTAAAGCCCTTTGAAATGCTTCAAAAGGCATTTTCTCAGAAAGGATATGATTTCTCAGCCCTCCAACATGGCACATCAACACGCAATCTTCCGAATCAGCGCACTTGATCGCAATGTTCGGATACTGGTTCGCAGCATCATTACCCAAGAAATTTGGGATCGGTTCTGTGTCGAAAAGGGTAAGTGACACTGGATGGGAACTTTTGAATTCGGCTGATGCGGTTACGGCTTGAACATTTTTTTGATCAGCCTCTAGTGCTGAACGTAGGTCCTGGAAGGAGCGTGGCGATCTTCCGGTGGCAGCTAAGCTTGCCAAGTTTGTCGGACTTGCGTTTTGGACACTCTGCTGTGACACAGTATGCATTTCGTCGTCGACAACGTGGAACCCAAGCTGCAGCAGTAAGAATTTAGCTTGAGAAACGGTTTCTTCGGAAACTAAGAAAGATTGAAGTCGGGTAGCTTTGCCCAAGAATGAGGCATCGAAATCCACTTGAGAGCTGGATTTCCGAGATGCAGGCTCTGTGGACATGCTTTTTGAGACATCATGCTGCTCAGAACTCTTATCGTTGTGGTCCTGTTTTGTTCGTACCTGCTCAAGTTCCTGCATAACGTCCACTATGAGTGAAATCTCGAGCAAATACGGGTCGAGATCGACAGTAGTGAAAACGATCCCGTCTTCGCCCTCTATGAGCTCCGGACACGTCTTCAGTGCCTGTACTAGCCCTTCAGCTTTGGCTTGCTCGTAGGGATAATATTTGAGTAGTTTTTTGAAGAGCTTGCGAAGTGCGATTTTCTGCAAGATCAGAAAACGGCATATTCTCAGAAGCTCAGTGTTAGAGCTGTTTAGATGCAGATGGATAAGTCCCAACTGTCTGTGCAAGTTTCTTTTCGTCGGTCCAGCAGCGTTCTGTTGCAACCTGACAATCGATGACTGCACGGAAACCAACCTGGTGGAAGCCTCTTTGATCTTGAGGCTCACAAAGGCGTTGATGTTGCGAAACTGCGCCACAAAAATTTTGTACAGCCATTTTAATTCCTTGTCTGTTTCCCAGCTGTCCGTTATTTCCTTATCTGGTCTGAATGTTGTAACTTTCTTGACAGCCTCCTTCAAGCTTTTGTAGTCTATGTTGTTCAAACGCCACTCCGGCACAGACCGGTCTTGTATTTGAGATCCAAATTTCATCCTCAGGCTTTCCAAGTAGTCAACTTAACGTCTGCCAATATTTGTAGAGAGGAGATGTCTAGAGACTAAGATGCTGAAAAGCACAGATGGCCTTGATTAAAGAATCTCTTATGAAACGCCTTTGATACCCGTTTTAACAACCTGGAATTTCGTATTGTCGAGGTCTTGTCACCTACCGGCTGCCTCAAGTTGACTTCTTGTCTTTTATATCTTCAACGTTGTTCAGATTGAACCTTTTTAGCCAATTTAACACACTGGCCAGGTTAAATTAGACCCTGTGGAAGATATGATGCGGGTTTTACCCATCATCTCAGAGTATAACCACAGTATTTTCGACGTACGGGTCATAAGTAGTAATTAGGGCAATGTCACCATCCGTTGCGAGCGTTCTTGGCACCTGAAATTCAACCTTACTTCTCGGCATCGCCTATGCTTCATTGTCGTAGAAACAAAAAAGTTTTGAACTGTGGAAACTGCGTAGCATCTGCAAAAAATGCCGTTAGCTAATCCCGAGTAGTAGCCAGGTGCTTGTAGTGTGGAGTTTTCATGTGAAAAGGGGAAGGAAAAAGTGTGTTAATGTGCAGCGGAGATTAAGCGTTTGTAGCTGTGGCCTTGCAGGATTTTTTTTTTCTTGGGCTTCTCGTCGAGCCGTTCAAAAATTCTTTCCAATGCAAGAAGGTGCAGTTTGCAAGCACACGGCGCTTCAACTGGTGCTCCGAATGATCTTGGTGTAGTTGTTAGTAGAGAACTGGAGCTTTTGAGATTGTCTTGACATTTCTTGGAATGCGTCAATCGTTAACAGCACTGGGACATGACTCGTAACCGGAAGTGAGGAAACGTGGGCTCACTTTGGTCGTGGTATTACATTGTGCGTATGTCCTTACGCTTGGCGCTTAAACTTGCTGTTCGTGAAGATTTTGATGCTCTTGTGGCGTCAAACGGGCGGTGTGCCAAGCACGAGGAAGACGTTAGTAGGAGCTGGCAAACAGAGCTTTGGTGTCTTGCGAGGAGTAGCGAGGAAGTTCTGCTGTTCTCGTAGAGTAGTTCTCATAACAGTGATATTTTGCCTAGAGCCTAGCGCTCTAACGGGTTTTCTTGCATGAATCTGGTCTTGCCCAAGGTAGCAGGAAAAGTATCAATTCTGTGCGGACATTGATGCCAAAATAGTGATGACTTTCAAACGGCTGTTAATGACTTTCAAACGGCTATTTCAGGGACATTGAGTGGAGAACGACCATGTTGAATAGTCCTTTTCAAGATAACATAGGGCGGCTACAGTAGAATTGGTAACTTGATTTTTGTAGCGAGGGTAAAGACATAGACCCGTTTAAATGATACTCTTATGGTCTCGATTTGTGGGATCAGTGTTTTGACTCGAGGAGGAGACAGGCCTGCCATCTATCGCAGAGCCCGGGCGTAACAATACAGAAAATGAGATTCATTCATTCTAGAAAAGAAGGTATCTCTTGTTGCAATTCAGTAAAGACAGCATACTCGGTTCGAAGCTATGAGTGACAGAGGGAACTACACATTTGCACATCATGAGGGCTCTCGCGAAGTCTAAAGATGTGCATTTGCTCATCTAAAATGTGTACGTCAAGCTTAGTCCGCATAGTCACAGTTTTATACAGTTTTGGTCATTTTACAATTGAATGAATATATATACCCTACTAACGCACTTGAATATCCTACCAAGTAGCACAATTTACTCAATGAATCTACCAAACCATTTGTGGGACTACTGAAAGTTTAGTTGATCTTGAAGTTCTTGACCAAAATCTAATATTATTGATCTTGGGTATGAAAAACCCGACTTGTTAAACCAGAACATCTCCATGACATATCGTCTAAGGGACTCCCTATTCCCATCAGTATTATGAGCAAAAAGCAGGAAAACGCTCATATCCCGAAGTACATTAAGGACCAGCCGTGGTTCTACAAAGACACCTCGAACTCCACAGATAATGAAGATTATCTAGCACACCATCGCAGGTCAAAAACGTCCGACAAAGATCTGGATATCGACAACAACGCAGAACCAAAGGTGGGGCGCGGTATCAGCGATGCATTTGAACAGGTCACAGTCGTCAGACCGCAAAAGAATCTTTTCTCCAGTCATCGTGACACTTGTACCAATTGTGGGATTTCTGGACACAGGCCAAAAGATTGCCTGGAAGCTCCTAGAAAGCGTCGAGCGTATGGTTCAACAGGATCGTCAGTACAAGCAGAAAGGCGTGCAAGCTCCAAGGATAACTGGGATGCCAGAAAAGATCGCTGGTACGGGTATGAAGGTAAGGAATATGACACGGTTCTGCAAAAAAGTCAGGAACAAGCAGAAACATTACGAGAGACAAAAAAGGCGAGCAATAACGACGAGATGGATACGGATGAGGAAATTGAACTGTCCAAACTGGGGCTCTACAAGCAGGAAATCAGCGGGAAAATCGCACAAGACGACGCTCAAGGTTCCAAACTCAGAGCCTCTGTACGACTCAGGGAAGATCGTGCAGCATACCTGAAAGATATTGGATCAGATGCGATTAATTACGATCCTAAGTCGCGGCTATACAAGTCCAATGACCTGGGCGAAATTGATCCTGAATCCAAAATGTTCCATCGTCATCTGACCGGTGAATCGGTAGAATTGTCTCAATTGAATCGTTTCGCTCGCGAGCAAACACTCAAATCTGGCTTAAGAGACGAAATCGAGAACGCTGCAAAGACGCAGCACGTTTTGGTGGCAAATCCCACCAAGTACGAACTTTTGATGAAAAATAAAGCTTTGGCGAAGGAAGAGATTTCTGGCAAAGACGCATTCAAAGAAGGAAGTGCTAAGAAGATCACAGGCACCAAACAGACACAAGAGCAAAAAGCGCAGCTCCTACAGAAGTATGGCTAGGCAAGTGCCTGTTGAAAATTCTCCGCATCCGATAGCATTAAATCAAAAGCTCGTCAAGCCAGGCAAATATTGTAAAGTGCAGCCATACTTTCGGTGAAACCATAGGATCAAGGTAAAGACACTTGTCGAGATACACTTGACTGTTCATTTTCTTCGGGTTTGGCTGTCACTATCCATTTTAAGAATTCAAACACAAAACGCATCCCAAATAAATTCTGAATTCCATAACGAACGTTTCAACAGTACAGTAATCTAACGGCCCCAGAGTTGCTTTCTCTCATGTTTTGTTTGTCACTGACGCTCACTTTTCCATGATATATCTGTCGCGGGCCCAGGTCAATATTGAAGAAAAAAAAATTGATATGTCTAGCGTCCATCTCATCTCATCTCATCTCATCTCATCGACAAAACCGTCAAACAAACCACAGGGACACGATGGAAACCTCCACTTTTGTCAAACAACTGGCGTCCAATAACAGGATTGTAAGAGAGGAAGCACTGGAGTCTCTCAAAAAATATTTGACTACCAGACAGTTCAAAGACAGCAAACAGCTGCAATTTGACAAACTATGGAAAGGCCTATACTATGCAATGTGGTTCAGCGATAGGCCCAGGCCGCAGCAAAGATTGGCCTCTGCGCTTGCTGAATTACACGAGCTTTACTTCGACGCCAGAGATAATCAACAGCGGACAACACCGGAGACCGATGACGAGGATGAGGATGCCGTAACTCGTTTGACATTAAACGATAAAGCCTTCCTTAAATTTAGTAAGGCATTTTGGCGTGTAATGTGTCTGGAATGGTACAGTATCGACCATCACCGTCTCGACAAGTACCTGATGCTGGTCAGGCGGGTGCTGGCAAGTCAGCTGCGATACCTGCAGCTCAGAGAATGGGCCCCAGCCGTGGTCTCAAACTACATTCGTGCTGTGCTTCGTAAAGTGCCTTTGAGTGGTGACAAGAAGATCTACAATGGCGTTCCTTTCCACATCATCGACATTTTGGGCGACGAGTGGGAAAAGTTGATTTTCGGGGGTGAGGATGAGGAAAACGAAGACGAAACTGAAGGCGCAGACGCAGATGCTACAGCAAACTCTCAACGCGCACAAATCGCAGAAACACCGCTAGTTTTGTTCATCGACATCTTTAGAGATCTGTCATCTGATACGAACAACGTCAAAACTTTACGTGATAAGATCAAAGAAGACATCTTCAAGGATGACAGATTCCGCAGATGGGGTGTTCTTGACACCGAAGATGCGGACAATGTTGAAGAGGAAGAATGGACCGGTTTTTGAGGGGACTGTCCATTTTAGTTTTTTTTCGTAGATAATGCATAGACAACCGGGCGCGATTCGCCCCGGGTAACCGATTAGTCACGAGACCGGACTTGTATCGAAAACTTTTAATAATTAAGTACACGTTAGTGTTCGAAATCACACATCCTACCCATATACACACATCTAAAACACAGGTTCCCGCGGCATACCGACGTTTCGAGTCCCAGTACATCGCTTCCACGCTTCTGACTCTACCCAATTGACACCTTTGATAATGGCTAAGAACAACAACCAGCTCGAAAGACTCGCCGAGGCACCCGTAGAGTTCATCAAGGACGGCACTGCTTTCATCCAGAAGTGCAAAAAGCCTGGCAACAAAGACTTTTTGAAGATTGTCCGTGCTGTGGGTATCGGTTTTGTGGCCGTTGGCATCATCGGCTACGCCATCAAGCTCCTACACATCCCAATCCGCTACTTGATTGTGTAAACGGAAAAACCGAAAGAGAGAAAGAAAAAAAAAAATGAATGGGCGATGCATCAACAGGGGCCCTCGAAGGTTTCTTTAAGTTGAACTTGGGAATCTCGCATGGCAAGCCTTATCAGATTGTGTGTAGTTTGTTGTAATCTAGTGAAATTTCAATCAAAGAAATAGAATGAAAAACTGGAGATCTCGGAGGCGAGACCTAAGAGGCAAGTGAAAACATCCATTGTCATTCTTGTGAGACCCTTCTCCCATCTGGCTAGCGATCTTATTGCAATGGGTGGGTTGATTTCCAGCCTCCTGTTGTATATCCACCAGACTACGAACGTGCTAAAGATCTCAAGAATCACGTGACACACATACTTTTCAACGGCAACTTCTATTCGAACCCCGCTGGTCGCGTTTCCTCTGAAACATTTATTAAATTATCGTACTGGCTTTTTCAATCATTTTTCCCAGCTATATGGAAACATATATATATTTTTTACCAGAATTAGCCCTGCAGTGTATATAAACAAGCTAAATTTCAATAGATGCCCGAAAACAGTGCGGGCGATGAGGTCTTGCAGATCTGATCACAAGTATCGTATTATTCAAGCATAAAAGTTCAGTCTCAAGACGAACGAAGACCAGACTTTATCAACAAAATTTGAATTTAAAGTTACCTTTCGCAACAAGTATTGTCTTACCGGATTCATCGCATCATCGTCACCTTCATTATAACCAATATAATCAGACCTACATTTCAAAGATGAGTGAAGAAAACAACGGAAGCGAAGTCTTCAGCAAGATCAAGACACATTTTCCACCGGCCAAAATCAAGAAAATAATGCAAACAGATGAAGATATCGGTAAAGTGTCGCAGGCCACACCAGTGATAACAGGCCGGTCGCTGGAATTTTTCATCGCGATGCTGGTGAACCGCAGTGGCCATGTGGCCAAAGATATGGGATGTCGAAGGATAAGTGGCGAAGTGATGAAGAAGACGATTATGTCAGACGAAAAGTTTGATTTTCTGCGAGAGCTGATATGTGGGGAAAACGGCAAAGTCGATGGCGACGACGATGTTGCTGGTGCTTCTGCGTCTGCTGCTACTGCCACGACCGCAGACGAAGACGAGTGATGGTGAAACGGACGGATCGGGTTGGCGTTGGCGTTGGCGTTGGCGTAGGCGTTGTATAGTAATGAATTCTGTAATATTTCGCACAAAACCTAGGCGAGAGAGAGAGAGAGAGAGAGAGAGAGAGAGAGAGAGAGAGAGAGAGAGAGAGAGGGGGTTGAGTTGGTGGCCATCTGTATGTGCAGCTGCAACGGACATCGAACTCTTCTTTTGGTGCGTTTATCACTTTGTACTTTCATGTCGTTACCGGGAAACTCAAAAGCGGACATGTAGGTAGTAGTTCAAACAACTACCACAACTTCACAACAGGGCGGAAACAGCAACCTTCCCAGTAAACAACAGCAATTGTCCTTATATCAGCACTTTCTACACCCCGTAATGTTCTTCCTCTCTCCCTTAAACCCATTTCCTTGGTCACTTTTCTCACCGTAGTCGTCCTGGCTGATTTACTCAAGTTAAGCCTGTTCTTTGGCCTGTGTCTTATTCTTCCTCCTTCAGCACCTTGAAAACTCATTTTTAATCGTCCCTGACAGAACTTCTTCATTCATAGCTCTAAAACTTACCTCGCGACATTCTGAAAAACTAAACCTTAGTTAGCATCGTATGGGCACGAATAAGCTACGCTGTGATCTGCTTTCCATCAGGAAAATACCTGTTACTTCTGTAAGCCCTTCTGCTGCGCCACGGGTGTAACGACGCCATAGGGTACTTCATCGCGTAGTGACAGACGCATTGTTTAAGAAATCGAATCGGAAACTTTAAGCCAGCGTCGATCTCTGATTAAACGTATATAGTATGCTACTTCAAAGGTGCTAATAACATCCAGCGGAACATCAGAGACTCTACAAAGTTAATAGCTCGAACAAAAATCGCTTCTAGCCCAAGTGGGATAATGGGAGAACTTTCCAACAAGGCTGCGAATGCAATTCTGTGGCCAACTTACGTGGTAGTGCTCGTTTCGGCGTGTCTCGTGGCGTACTGGTTTAGGGACTCTAAGACATTTTTGTCCGCAAATGGCACCCAAAAAGCCATCCCATTGGCGTTCAATTTTCTAGCGTCGTCCGTAGGAGTTGGCGTGCTTTCAACTTTCCCCAAAATCGCTAACGTGGATGGATTGCAAGGTTTGCTAGTATACGCACTCTCCTGTGGTCTTCCCATGTTTTTGTTTGCATTCTTGGGTCCACGGATTCGCAAAAAAGTTCCAGACGGCTTTCTGCTCACAGAATGGGTTTTCCACCGCTATGGGTATGCTTGTGGCCTTTACATAGGCTTGTGCACCATCTTGACGCTATTTCTGTTTACCGTCAGCGAACTTGCGTCCCTCAAGTTCTGTATAGAAACGTTGACTGGCATTAACGCCCTTCCCGTCATTATCGTGGAGTGTCTTATCACAACGCTGTACACTTCCGTCGGAGGATTCCGCATTTCTTTCCTAACAGATACTTTGCAGGTATCTATTATCTTCGTCCTCATGATTATTGTTGCCAGTGCTATGGGTAAGTATATTGAGATCGACACCTCCAAAATCCAGCCTTCGGGGCTGCTGAAGGGTAGTAAGCTGGGCTACCAACTAATTTATATTTTGATCGTGGCTGTCTTCACCAATGATTTATTCATGAGCGGCCTGTGGCTGCGTACTTTTGCCGCTAGAAACGATAAAGATCTGCTCATTGGTTGCTCCATAGCCTTTTTCCTCATCACCGCGGTACTGATAGTCATTGGAGTCACCGGTTTCATCGCCGTCTGGGCAGGACTTGTCGAAGTCCACGATCCTGAATTATCAGATTCCTGTTTTTTCGTTCTTCTGGCACAGATGCCGTCGTGGGTGGTGGGTTTCGTGCTCGTATTTGTGGCCATGTTATCAACATGCACCATTGACACACTACAGAGTGCTTTAGTTTCGTCAATTTCAAATGACATTTTCCGCAACAAGGTGCCTTTACGGTACGTTCGGGTCATGGTCGCGGTGATTATGGTGCCCATTGTGGTGGTAGGTCTTGTGGCTCAGGATGTTTTGAGTATCTACTTAATTGTTGACCTTTTATCAAGTTCTGTGGTACCGGTGCTCATGCTTGGCTTGTTCCAGTTCTTCGACTTCTTGACTGCTTGGGAGGTGATGGGTGGTGGTTTAGGTGGTTTGTTGTCCGTATGGATCTTTGGATCCGTCTACTATAGTTCCGTCAAGGAGGGCGGAAAGCTTCTACTGATATCAAACGGGCTCTATAACAATGACTGGGGCGCTTTTGGTGCTTTTGTCGTCGCGCCACTTGGTGGTATCGTTTTCGCCTTTGTTGTTTTGGCAATCAGACGAGCAATACTGTACGTTCGTCTTCGCTCAACAACTGCAGATACTTCTATTTCCAGGACAAATGAAGATGAGCATGATATGCTTTACGGTAGTTCAGCCAAAGGAACTTATGCAACTCTAGCTGTCGATATAACGCCAGAAACCTCAGGCTCCGATGACAGGCGTAAATAATATTATTCCCGGCAAGCATTTTACGAATTTATAGAATTGAAAAGAACAGAAAGCTGAACCATAGTTATAGGTTTACTGTTGTGATAGACTCAAATCATTCAAGCTTTCTATAATTCTTCCATCATCCTGACGCTGACGCTTTAAAATTACATGTCGTTATTTATTTTCGTGACTTTTATTTTTCAACAAATTATTACTTAGAAGAATGAAATCTAAATACTTCTTCCCTGACAAGCTTCTCACAACGGTTTAAACCAGTCCTACTTGGCAAACCAAACAGGCTCACTCAAGCCTAACGAGTCTGAGACGCGGACTATTGGAAACGACAGTTTGATACTATTTCCAACCGTGAATTTTTGGAGCAAATTTGACTCAGAAAGGGTACATCTAAGGTTTTTTTTAACAGGTCCATTGAGTATTCAAAACGATTCTGATCGACCGTTTTAAGACTTTAATCGCTATATGGAACATTTCAGCAACTTAAGATCTTTCCCAATCAAACACACACTTTCGCTAAACTCCTTTATTTCTGCTTCAATTCTCAGTTTTTCGTCATTTTCCGTGGCTACGCTTTGACACTTCTCAGGTTATAAACATCATACACACTATAGAGAAGTCAAAGGAAATGCATCGTAACGGATATTCGTCTCGCGACGATGTCAGTATTAATTCATTCAAATCGTCGTCTGGGGACTCAAGACCGTTCAGCGGTCTCGACCCTAGGACCAGGTCAACCTCGGATTTGTTCGAAGTACCCGTGGGCCGTATCAAACCAAAGATGTACAAACGCGCTTCGACAACATCTGCAACACTCAGCCCTCAAATTGTTCAACGGTCAAGCCAAAATCTATCGTTGATACCCGAGCAGACGCAGCTGCCCTACTTGCCTTCACACTCTTTAACGCCCTATCAGAAACAAAGAAAACTCATGAAGAACAGTTTTCAATTTCCCAACGGTGAGAGTTTCACACCCAAGCAGAAGCCGATCAAGGCTTTCTCTTCTTATAACGGAAAATCTCACGGATCCGGACTGCCGAAGTCGGCAAGTTGCAGTAATTTTCACGCTGGCGTGGATAGGACAAACTCTTTGGTGATGCCAGAAAAGCCTAATCCTTCTATCCGCTCTGGTAGCTTTACAGCAGCGTCTGTTTCATACACTCCCATCCGTCCAATAAACCGCTTTCACAAATCCGCCAGCACTTCGAGATTATCTCTGGATGCAACGTATGGAAAAAATCAACTGCCGCTCTCGGGTAACGCACCTAATGGCAGGCTTGCCAGTCAGCCGCCCCTCCGATCAGCTCCTGCATATCTCACCAGCAATTTCAACAGTCATTCATCAAAAACGCAGGCCGTTTCCAGTAATAATTCCACGAACAGCACCAACAGTATGAAAAGTGAGAATGTTGTAAGCAGTAACACGAGCACAGATGCAAGTGAAACCCCTTTGAAGCCTGTGGCACCTATCAAGGACGTTCCTTCGAATAGGTACACGTTGAAACCATCTGGCCCTGCGCAAGTTTTGTCCGCACCAAAAAGAGTACCTGCCTCGGCTTCTGTTCAAATAACAACAGCTAAGCCAATGGTTCCGGCCAAACCTATACAAAAAACTCCTTTGATCCAGCCAGTAAAACCAAATGCTAGCAAAGGTGTCAAAATATCGTCCTCTTCTCGTATAAGCTCATTTTTCAGAAAACTGTTACCATCAAAGAAAACCAAGAAGATTATTCCAGAGGGTAAACCACCTATGAGCAAAAGTAATACACCCGGTGTTATTGAGACCAAGCTTGTTGAAACGCCAAGCATATCGATATCGCGTCCAAGTCATTCGTCCTCTCATGAAGCCGTTACTGTTTCGGAAAAAGCTGAATTCAACGAAGCCGATCTGGACGGTGCTAATGACGGTGACAATGAAGTGGACGATTATGACGACGACGATGATCAGCTTCTAGACATAGACTTGGTTTTTGACAGTTTGCTTCTGAAGAGCGACCACCCTACCACCGCCACGTCAATATCTCAGAAGACAACGCAGCGAGCTTTATCACCAGAGGTAAAATCTTCCGAACCAGCAATTGAGAAGAAGGTGATAGTTGAGGACAGCAATATAGATTACGGGCTCGTAGAAGAGTTTTCCCGGTTGGGGAGTTTAATTGCCGACGACAATAAATCTTCTGAAAGTTTAGCGGTCACACCTCCACCACGGTCTCTCAAAAGACCTCTCTTGGCCAACAAAGAATCGATGGCTGGATTTTATCGAAAACATGCGTCCGAAAACAAGGTTGCAGATCCTGACGCGAGACTTGATGTCAATCTTAAGCGGGATTGGGAAAATGTACATTATGACACAGTCATTGCCCTTGTTACTGTCCATGAGCAGCCAAATAAAGGAATTATACCCAAGAGACTTAGATTTGGGCAATCTGTTTACGTCAAAGACACGTATGCTGCGAGTGACTACGAGAGAAGCGACAAGAAATTTATCCGTGCTCGTCGTCGCATGATGCAGACTCAGAACATGACGTTCATCCAAGCTGTGAAGCATCAACTCAATGAGTTCAAAAAAGAGGAAATGATGGTTCACAATGAGAGTCTAAAGAACACTCATTACTTTCTTTAATTCAGGTCCCCACAGGACACATATAGAGATTCCAGATAATATTATAATACGTTTTATGATGCAAAATGATCCTGATAATCAGTTTAATGGCGTTTTGGCTACAATTGTACTCTCAATGCAAATCTAGAGTCGCCAAATGGAGACGGAGTCGAGTTTCTTGATCTTATATCACTTTTAGACCAATCTCTTTGTTCAAATATTTATATATTCACTATAGATGTTGATTGAATAATGAAAGAACACTCGAGAATCTCAGTGTTAAGGTTCTCATCGAGATCGAATCATACCGCTTCATTGTGATTTAAAAGTGGGCTTCTAGCTAGGATCATTGATCGCTGCTTGTGGAACTGATTGCTTCGCTTCAGGGCTTTTGAGACATACCTACATCCAGGAAACAGTTAAAAGCGGTCAAAAATGGACCATGTTAGGAACTTCTACCAGATGATTCTTAAATCATCGCATCCTGTCGCTATGGGCTTACACCTTGCAGGAAAATCTCTTCCAATTGTGTTTTATGTGGTGGGCTCATGGTTCATGTCCTTCACAGCTCAATTCATCACAGTCTTGTTACTACTGGCAGCAGACTTCTATATAACGAAGAACATAACAGGTCGAAAACTTGTTCAATTACGGTGGTGGTACGACTCAGTCAATTCAGAAGAAGGCCCTTTGTCGTTTGAATCCTATAAACAGTATGCCCCGGGTCCTCCCATCAATCCAATCGATTCGAAGCTTTTCTGGCTCTCGACATACGCTGCACCAGTGGTATGGATCGTCTTTGGCATAATGTGCCTGCTTCAGGCTAAGGTTTTGTACCTCATACTGATTATCATGGCCGTGTGTCTTACTGGATGGAATGCACACGGATTCAGAAAGTGCGATCAGTGGGATCCGTCGGCGCAAGGCGGTCAGTCCGACACTTGGCTCCAGTTTCCCAACATTACGAGCTTTAGTAATTTAGGAAACCTTGCCAGAGTTCAGAGCATATTCCGTTCAAACTAGTATGGGCTCCCTTTCTAAGCATTGGATTCTAGAACGAATATCCCGCTGCGCTTTTAACTGCTTTAAATATTATACAAGTGAGAGTTTCGAGCCAAACAGCACAGCTTACACTCTTCGCAATTGAGCGCTGTGGCGCCAACTATCTTCTTTTGTAGATACATGGCTTTAATAGCCACTTACCTTCTGGGGCCTTTGATCTCTTTTTGTCGAACTCCTCCTTTTCGGTTTCAGTCTCGATAAACTTTTGTTTCCGCTCGAGCTTAGCCTTCCTCTCTTCTATGATCTCCTGTGGAGGCTTAAAAAACTCAAATCTGGTGAACATTTTGTTAGTATCATCGGTCTTTTTGTGAAAAAATCCCATGAGCTTGATCGCGTTCACGAACTCGTCGCCCTGGCGGTCGGCAAAACGAGACTTGATTTCTGCAATCCACAATTCACCACGCGGCACTAGAAGTCTGTAAGCTTCTTTTATAAAGTCCAGGAAATTTGTTCCCATCAAAGCTAGGCAGAAAACCACTACTGTACATGACTGGTCTGGAAGCGGCACATTTTTTATGTCTGCCACTGTGATCAGTTTGTTAGCCTTCTTTAAATCGAAACTGTGGACGACACACTTCTTTTTAAAATGTTTTTTCTGCTTGCGATTGTACTGAGCGTAAAAATTGTTCAAATCATGTGCTAGCTGGGCTTCACCACAACCCATATCTGCAACGACAATTGTTTTGTCAGACGGTAGACCTGGCAATCCGCCAGGGGCATTAACCGGTTTTTGAGATCTAACACGGAACTGTTCGACAAAAACGTCGACTGGATTTTCAGGCCAGGATTGAACTTGAGACCGGAATCCATCGTGATATTCATCAAAGAGTTGCGGTTGTTTTTTAATGAGATCAAGCGCACTGTTGGAAGACGTTGTGTACAGCTGCTCATTGATCCATCTAAAACGTGATCCGCTCAATTTCGTCAGCATTTTTTGCTGGAGTGCAGTCAAAGGTTTTTTGGAAGCACTTCCATCGTCTGATTGTTTTTTTGTGACCTTAGATGCGGGCTCTACATCGCTCAATGGTCTCTTCTTGGAAACAGGTTTGTCACTAGTGTTCTTGACCTTTTTCTTGGGATGAGCATCTTTTTCCGCTTCTTCTGCAGAAACTTGCTTCGAACCTACAGCCTCCTCATCATCTTCTTCGATGTTATAGTCAGCATATTCATTTTCGGTCTCCTTCAATCTGCTCTGTTCTATCTTTTTGGCTCTTTCCTTTCTGACCTTTTTCTTTTGCTCTTTTTTGGCGTTGGCACTGTCGTAAGAAACCTGTTTGGTATTCAAATCCCACCCATCTACTTGAAACAAAGCCATAGTGAAATGAATTAGATCTCTGTGGTCTTGTTTTGATGGATTCAAATGTGCTGTGCTCGAGGATGACAGGCCCTGTCCTTCTACCGATGAGCTCAATTTTTCACAGCAGTGATCGCATCACACGGCTCATCGCCTAATGAGATCTGGAAACCACTGTTATCCAAAAGGCTGGTGTCCCAAAAGCCGACCTATGAAGCTGGTAAGTGATGTTGGAATGAGTTAGTTCAATTCTTTCGAGGATGACAGACAATTTGCGAGTTTTCCGATTCTTTTCCGACAAATTGAAGCTTAGCCGCACTTCGCCATGTTATTTGAGACGCTTGAGCTTTGAGACTTGGGGCTCTGTTGATCCATGCTATAGTACCTTTGAAATTGGATTTCTAAATGCAGCGGTGATCTGTGTGCGCTGCCGCTTGTTTGGGGCTAAAGTGTCAACAGCGAGCAGCTAAATTATATTCGCCAATCTGGGAATAACGACAGGACCATCGTCCTCAAGTCCAGGAAAGCGTCCCTCACGTTTATTTGCGTATACATGCTTCATGTATCAGTGCCTTCGTGAACCACTCCACTTCCGCGGAGTTCTCGTTGACCTTGCTTTACGATTTTGTTGCCCGGTACCATGTCAGTGCCAAAAAGGTTACGGCACCCCAAGCATGAGGTTTTCGGACAATCGACATTTCATGTGGTTGATTTGGTATCCCCACTAGCTCTCCTGTCAAGTGTGTTCTAAGCTGTCGGTCTGCAGGTAGTTCTCGTCGATAACTTATTGTGACGACCCAAATAGGTAAATCAAGAGCCTGGCATCTTGTATTCCCAGGCACCACTTACTACTCCCAAGAGAGGTTACAGTAGCCTCACACTCAGGGCCTTCTGAAAAGCTACCCCAGAGTCGTTTCGGATGGGGTTTCCAACTTTCGAGAATATTTGGTATAAAAAGGGCTCACTTAGTTAGGTTTAGCTGTCAGAATTTGGAAATGGAAAGAAAAACATCATCACCAAAGCACAAGCCTTTTCAGATCAACACAATATTCCAAAACAAAATGCAACCTATTGCCCACGCCACTAAGAAAGACAACTCCGAGAACAAGGACAACTGGATCTCAAAGGGCTACGGTTGGGACCCACAATGTGTCATCGTGTAAAATCTGCACACGTGACGACGAGACTTTCTCACACCGAACAATTCAGAAAGCGGGATCTTTCTTTATTAAGGACCCGCGGATCAACCTTGCTGCTGAACTCACTTTTTTCTATTCTATCCACTCAAGATTTACTCTACAGAGCCTACGGGATGCGCACCCTAGTACTCGAGCTATCTAGTTCGTCTTTCCTTATATGTATGCTTTTTTAATAAAATAATTGTCAAGGCCTTAAAAAAAGAGAGAGAAGTAGTACACCTGAAGGGTGCATGCATAACATAGATGCAAAATACGTTTTCAAAAGTTACCGTAAGATAGAGGTCCCTTCACGCGAAATTCGCTTTCGGACTTTTATCGTGTCGTGCCAATTTAGGATAAAGTGATGAGATAATAATTGGAAAATGAAAACATAGAAAATCGTACTTAATTCAAGGTAGACATATGCAAAATGGATGGATTTCATTAGATACTCTGGTCAGCTCTCTGATAACTACAGAAAACAGCATTAAATAGAAATACAGAACAAAAATCAGATATCATTTTGTACGAGTGTGACGTTTTGTAAACTTGGAAGTTTGTAAATAAATTTCTACTTTAACACAGCATTTACAACTGTTTTATCACCTGTAGTGCCCCATATTTCTCTAATCTCTGCAAACCTGTTCATTGCTTGTGTTTTTGGCGTTTCCTTGACGCTCCTCATGTGCGACGAACCAATCATAGATACTAAAAATTTACCATCACCAATATTCTCATCTTTGACACTCTGATGGAAAAAGATATACAGAATACGCTAAACTTAGCTTGAAACCCCAAGCGTGAGACCTATTCCTTCTTTGAATTGACTTCCAACCTCATACCAAAATGTTTCTACAAGCTTTGAGAGTCGCTGTTCCAAGAACTACCCGCTCATTCGGATCCACTCGTGTTACTGCCAATGCCATTCAAGATCTATACCTAAGAGAAATCAAGAGCGTCAAGCTACAGCCACTTAGTACCAAAGACGCTGAAGCCAGCGTGAAGCAATGGAGTGCTCCAAAGGCGCCCCAGACGCCAGAATTGGAGGGCCAAGGTCCAGAAGCGTTGAAGGCCTACGCTGAAGAGGATGTGCAAGTTTCTAAGACCAAGGAAGAATCGTCTGCTGAGGCTGAAGACCAAGATTGGTTGGTCTTGGAAGAAATCGAGGAAGACACTCACCACTGATTCTTTAGACGGTTCAAAGGTGCTAGCATTACGATATTTGCAAATATAAAAAAAGGTCGTCATTCCACGTTGTAAAGTCGAGATCCTCGAGTCAAAGTAACAACAGTCTAACGACATCCTTCCATCCAACATCCATTCAACAAAATTTTTAACATTCACAATTTCAAAGCGAGAGAAAACATGGAAATGAGGCTATCGTCCATATGTATTCATGAGTAACGAGTAATAGGCGGGCGTGTACACTACATTATACTACATATAAACCTCTGTCCTAAGACATAGCGGGTTTCTCTGCTCGGTTTTTCAAACTCAGAGAGTTCAAAATCGAATTTGAACTTTGGTGCGTAAGAGAGATCATCACTACAAACCAATACTACTAGTTACCCATTGAAAAATAAGGACTTGCACAGTGTGTACGTTTTATGGGTGCACCTTCGAAGTTTTCGAGCGTGCATGATGCTGCGCAATATGTTAATGACGAGCTACACCGTAGGTCGCTTTTGCCTGCATCTCGCAAGCTTCAGTTTCCAAGTCTCGATGAAGCAGCGTTGAAACCACACTCGAACCGCATCAACAACGACAAGCTGACCATAAACACCGTGCACAAACTGCTAAAAAGATTAGATGCGCTGGAATCACTTAATGTGCCGGTACAAAGTTTAGAAGATACTACATCGATGCTGAGGATTCCAATTGAGAATCAGCCAAGGTTGGTCGCAGAGAAAAAAATTGTGAAACCTTCGCTTCAACAACGTCATCAACAGGTTTCTGCACGCCGTTCAGAAGTTATGTTGGAGCAATTAAGAGCAAGACTGAAACAGGAGGGTCCCGATTTGACATGGTCGACCCGTCCCATACCGGAGGCTGTTGATGTGACGAATCAAAAGGAAAGCAGTGACTGTATCACTTTACAACTCCGAAACCTGGCATCACATAAGGCTACATCGTCTGCTGCTTTGAAGCAACTGATAGGTTTTTTGCACGAATGTAACGGGTATCTGTACACGCGATGCGTGCATAATTACGAGTGTCAGGTTCCAGACAAAATTGAGCTAGATCTTACTACGGGAGAGAGCTCGGTTGATCCAGAACTGCGAGGCTCCCTCGATAAACTACAAGAACTAATAAACGATTGGCACGATATTGCAGAGCTACTGAAGGGTAAAACAGAGGGGTGATGGTAAAGTAGGGGTCAGAAATCTTACAGAAGATGTAAAGACAAAACTTCTGAAATTCAGCAGTCAGGTGCTGTCCACGCAGAAAAGAGTGACAATAAGCTAGGATGGAAAGGCACACCATTACAGACGTTAACAAACTGGAGAGAATAACCTAGTTATAGCTGAATTTGATGTCAAACTCTTGTCACGTGATCGCGCGCCAGCGCGATGTTAAAGTGATCTGGCGAAAGTCCGAAAACGACGATAGGAATTTCCAGGTCAAAAGAGCCCCCGTTTATGATAATTTCACTTGCTATGGATGCAGGGGCTTTTTCTGACGTCAACTGGCTCCCATCTGAGGCTCATTTTTGCATGACACAAGAAAATCAGAAATGTGAATCTAAAGAGAACTTCCAGATCAAATGCGTTAACTTACCACCATACATAACGCCTCTAGATCATACACACAACTCTATCTGTTATACCGTTTGAAATCCTTATCCTTGTCCCTTTCCACTGACACACTATCACTCCCTACGAACTTAACTCATCGCGTGTCGTTTTAATCACTATATACGAAACTTCATCGAATTTTTTTTTTTGCCCTCTCCTAAATAACCTGGAAAAAAAAACTACCATTGAATCAAGAATCTACAATCTTCCATAACACTTTTCAACTAAAGTTAGACAGAAGTAAAGAGTTACGTTCTTGTTCAAGACTTACGACTTTGTTCAGTTATTTCGCAATCAAGAAAAATGGCAGCTGAAGTTCCTACTTTCAAATTGGTGCTCGTTGGTGACGGTGGTACCGGTAAGACTACATTTGTCAAGAGACATTTGACCGGTGAGTTTGAAAAAAAATATATTGCTACAATCGGTGTGGAAGTGCATCCTTTGGCTTTCTACACCAACTTCGGTGAGATCAAGTTCGACGTGTGGGATACCGCTGGTCAGGAAAAATTCGGTGGTTTAAGGGACGGATACTACATCAACGCACAATGCGGTGTGATCATGTTCGATGTGACGTCTCGTATCACCTACAAGAACGTGCCTAACTGGCACCGTGATTTGGTGCGTGTGTGTGAAAACATTCCTATCGTGCTGTGTGGTAACAAAGTGGACGTGAAAGAACGTAAAGTCAAGGCCAAGACCATCACTTTCCACCGTAAGAAGAACTTGCAGTACTACGACATTTCGGCCAAGTCCAACTACAACTTTGAAAAACCATTTTTGTGGCTTGCCCGTAAATTGGCCGGTAACCCACAATTGGAGTTTGTGGCCTCTCCAGCGCTAGCACCTCCAGAGGTGCAGGTCGACGAGGCCTTGATGCACCAGTACCAGCAGGAAATGGAGCAGGCCACCGCTTTGCCCTTGCCTGACGAAGACGACGCCGATTTGTAAACGGGAGGGTGGAACAACAAAAACAACTAGCACATGCACATCTCTATACACTGTGGTTCCGACTTTTGACCTCTTGCTCTGTTTTGTATGTGAGGGTTTCTGTCTTACGAGAGAGCCCGGTGGTATATAATAATAATCTGTCATAGCCTTAGCTCCATGGGAGCTAGGAATAGCTAAGGATTCGTAAAGAGTTTTCGAAACAGCGGAGGAGTTTGCGAACGATGCAGGAGTTTTGCTGGCTCTCAGAAATGCTGAAAGCGCTCGCAAAGGACTTGCGCCTTGAGATTAGCGTCTTTCTGGAACTCCTAAAAAAATCCAAAAAAGACGATGCGGGTGTCATTCAAAAGCTTACTAGCCAAACTCAAGTTATCCAAAGCCTGATCCAACTTACCATGGCCTATGGTGCTGCTGGGGATCGTTTTGTATCGGCTCATACTAGGTGATCTCTGGCATCACTCTGACACGAAGGCTTATATACCAAATTCAAATACGTAAACCGAACCGATGCTATTGAAGATGCTCGAAGAAAACTTGGCCTTACGACACACACACACCCGTTTTCTCAAGACCTCTGTGATCCATACCCGTTGCTCATGGCCACCTCTCTTTCCGCTCTACAATATGATACCAACTCCAAGCTCCTTGACGTCCCAGATGCGAGTGAGGATATTGAAATGAACGTCAAACAGATCAACAAACTGACCCAGGACCTGGTAAGCGAAAATAACCCTAACTTCACACCTCAGCCCCGCGACGATTCGACTGCGATGATCAAAAAACTATTTGAGAACGGACTGAAGCAATTGCAGCAGCAGAAAATGGCAGAAGCTCTCAAATCCGTCAACCTGGCCATAGAGATGGCCCAACGCAAACGGACCAGTTGGGAAGCTTTTGCGGTGCAATTGCAAGAATTACAGTTTATGATGAAAAACAGGGTCGATCTCTGTCTGGTACAGGGCAAGTTCATGGATGCATTGCAAGATCTAGATTTTTTACAGAACACTGGTCTCACCACGTCTGACGTTTTCATCCGAAAGACAGATTCCCTGCTGAAACTGAAACAGTACGAACAGGCTCGCGCAGAGGTCGAGCGTGGTCTAAGTCTGGACCCTACCAATGCCAAACTAAGGGTTCTACATATCGAAAACACTCGCAAACTGGCTGAGTACAACGGTGACGTGTAAAACGTCATATTCAAACAAAGACATGATCCAAATTTACACAAACTTGGTAGTAGAAACAGCGTCAAGTTCACTAAAACTACTGACTCACCCAGTGTTTTCAAGAAGTTCTTCTGCTAGTCCAGTAGTTGAAGCCCTCTTCTCTCTGCTGATGGTATTTTTCACCTATATATATAAAAGCTATATGTAATTAGAAATTGTGGAAAATTTTAAGTTCATCTCATCTCATCGAGTTTTTTGACCAACTTTTCAAACCACCTGAGCTTTTAGCTTCTTGAATTCTTGGTTTGAAGTGGCAATTGCTGATCATAGCTCTTCGAACAACAATTGTTGTGTTTGTATCTGGGTTTTGGTAACTCTAGAAAGTTTGGAACTCTTGAGAATACCGTTTTTTTGAACCCATAATGTCTGGAGATATCAATGTTGCAGTTGCATCATTTATAGATAGATTGAAAAGAAGACAGGTGTCTGGATCGTACCAGGTTTCTCTGGAAACGCTTCAGCTGCTGAAACGGTTTGTTTCTGCAGCCAGATGGTCCGGTATAGACGATTTGATCGCACAACTGCGAGAATTGGGTCTGAGACTGGGGAAAGCCCAACCCACAGAGTTTACTTGTGGAAATATCATCAGAAGAGTGCTGGCTTTGATCAGAGACGAAGTGGAAGAAGAAGCTGCTCAGCACAACCAGCAGCTTCAGGTAACAACAGAACCCATGATTTCGTCGATGTTCAGTCTCTTACAGAGACCGGTTGCTGCCCCTACAACTGCCACTACAACCTCATCGCAATACCACCAGAACTCGCCATCAACGTCAAGCGAACATCCAAAGGCTGATATGCGTCAGGTCATTATACAGGGAATTAAGGATCTGATAGACGAGATCTCAAATATCGACGATAGCATCCAGCAAATCGCCATCGACCTTATCCACGATCGCGAAATCTTGCTGACTCCGACCCCGGATTCCAAGACCGTTCTCAAATTTCTTATCAAAGCCCGTGAACGCAATAACAGAAACTTTAGCGTGCTTGTTACCGAAGGTTTCCCCAATAACACACAGGTCGCCCACCAGTTTGCGAAAAAACTGTCCGAACACGGCGTAGAAACGACCGTTATCCCCGATACTGCGGTTTTTGCACTCATGAGTCGTGTGGGTAAAGTCATCATTGGTGCAAAGACCGTTTTCACCAATGGTGGGACTATCTCGTCCACCGCCGGCGTTTCTTCCGTGTGTGAGTGTGCTCGTGAATTCAAAACGCCTGTCTTCGCTGTAGCTGGTCTATACAAGCTCTCGCCTCTCTACCCGTTCGATATCGAGAAATTCGTGGAAGTTGGTGGCTCACAGCGCGTTTTGCCCAACATGGAGACGCATCGTATGGGGAATCACAACAGGCTAGATACTGTGAATCCCATTGCCGATTATGTTCCGCCTGAAAACATCGACATCTATATCACCAATATCGGTGGGTTCGCTCCCAGCTTCATATACCGTGTGGTGTGGGACAATTACAAGCAACAGGACGTGAACCTGGGGCACACTACCAAACGATAAAGAAAGGTGAAACAGGAGAATTACGGGGACTACGAAAAAGAGTACCTCTATGCATTAGAACCACCCCTCACGTCATTACCAGAAGTCTGTATTTTGCAAACGGATAGCAAACTAATATGAACATCGGTGCCAACATCAAATTCTACAATGAACTGAAAACAATAAAAAGATAAGGAAGACACTGAATCCCACCAATGTTTTCCTCTTGATCGCCCTGTGCCTTGCTCGGTTGAGTGCTTCTAATTACTCGATCTTGAGCTGGATAGTTTCTCTTTTCTCACAAAGTGACAACTGAGATGCTAATGGGCTAGATTAATCATAAGACTTCTTTTGAGTACGAGTTCACCAATGACTTTTTATCTGTCATCAATGGTTATTCTCGTAATTAGAATGTCAAACATATAGTACACGTTGTAGCACTCTCTTGTTGATTCTTGAATCTTGACACCTCGCTAGTCGGACGCCTTCTCCGTTACAACCTCGATATTTCAGTTCATCTGGCTATGCTGATCATGTAATACTAACCAAACCTAACTTCTAAATACAATGACTTAAACTTTCAACTCAACTCAACTCAACACCCCTGAAATGGTTATCACAGCAAGTTAAGACTCACAATGATCAAGAACCTGCTTGTTTTTGGAGGAAATGGATTCTTAGGTCGTCGTATTTGCCAAACCGCAGTAGAAAATGGCTTCGAGGTGACTTCTTTGACTCGATCAGGAACAGCTCCTAAGGCAAAAGCTCTATGGGAAAAAAAGTGGATAGACCAAGTGAAATGGCGTCAATGCGATGTGTTGGATCCCAAAACTTATTCTCAATACCTGCAAAATGCAAACAATGTGGTTCATAGTATCGGTATTCTGCTGGAAGACTCTAGTTATAAAACGCAACTTAGCGGAAACTTAGCGTTCGATGCCAAAAAACTGTTGAAATGGGGTCCCAACCCCATGAAAAGTAATCCTAATTTCACCTACGACGTTATGAATAGACAAAGCGCCCTTACGCTTGCTCAAGAGCTCACTAACTTCCAGAATAGTGCATCTGAAGGTGGCCAAAGGAAAACTATGACCTACATTTCAGCAGATAGGTCCTTTCCAGGTATTCCAAAGGGCTACATCGAGTCCAAAAGAGCGGCAGAAGTAGGTATCATGAGACTGGAGAAGCAATTGAGACCTATTTTAATGCGTCCGGGATTTATGTTCGACGAGCTCGACGCATCTGTAGGAAAATTGGACCCCAGAACGCAAATCAAGCATTTACTTGACTTTGCCAATTGGGGTAATAGCTGGATACTAGGTCGCAAAATCAACTGCGTCAACCAGCTCATAAGACCTAGTGTGTCTACTCAACAAGTGAGCAGAGCGTTGATACAAAAAATCGAAGATCCCACGTTTGAGGGTGTGGTAAGCTTGGAGCAAATAATCAAAGCCTGAAAGTTTGAGATTGGGTGCCTCAGTTCTATTATGTACACGATGCTTACGAGGACATTGACCCATGTAATTATGCTAGTTTAGTTTTACCTTTTTAAGAATGCTTGGTAGGCTTCCTGATTAATCTGGACGTTGCCTACGCTTTTCATCTGCTTTTTCCCCTCCTTCTGTCTCACCAGTAGTTTCTTCCTTCGCGATACATCTGACGCATGCAGCTTAGCGAGAACATCCTTTCTGCGCGCCTTGATGGTTTCTCTCGCAATTACTTTGTTGTTAGCTTTTGCTTGAATGATGACTTCGTAAAGTTGAGATTTGACGTATTCTTTGAATTTTTTGGCCCATTCTCGACCAACTTTTTCAACTTGACTTCTGTGCATCACCTGCGCCAGGGCATCTACACCTTTCCCATTTAGTACCAGCTCCAGCTTGACGATATCTGAAGGTTTGTAACCGATGTCCTCATAATCCAAAGAGCCATAGCCTCTGGAAACAGATTTCAGCTTTCCGAAGAAATCGTCGACCAAATGAGCTAAGGGAAGTTCGTACTTCAATAATACCTGTCCTGTAACATTCAAATAGGTAATTTCCTTTTGTATTCCGCGATTGTTATCGCACAGCTTAATGACGGGCCCAAGATACTCTTGGGGAAGTGTAATGATTGCTTCAACATAAGGCTCTTGAAGCGAATGTATTCTAGTTTTCCTCAAAGATAGATCTGGGAAATCGTCAGGGTTTGTGATAACCTTTTCTTGACCATCTGTGAACTTAATGACATACGGCACTGTGGGTTGTGTGATGATCAGCTTCGATCCATACTCCTTTTCCAATCGGTCTTTAAACACCGATGCATGAAGTGAACCAAGGAAACCAAGCCTCCAACCTTGGCCTAATGCATTGGATGATTCTCGTTGCAGTGAGACCGATCGGTCATTCAAGATGAGTCTACTGATGTCGTCATCCAAACTCTTGAAATCAGTACCATCGGCAGGAAAGGCACCCACAAATACCATAGGCTTGAGCTCCTCGAACCCATCCAGAACCTCCGTGACACTTTCTTTACCAAGATGCAAAATCGTATCTCCGATTTTGGCATCTTTCGAAGCTTTCATTCCCAGTACAAGGTACCCAACCTGGCCGGTTTTTAATTTTCCCATTGGAATCTTATCAGGGTACATGATACCGAGTTCTTTGACCTCATACTTTTTGTTGGTTTGGGCACTTATCACCTTGTCGCCTTTCTTGACAGTGCCATCAACGATGTTTACAAGAAGAACCACACCAAGGTACGAGTCGT
Source organism: Lachancea lanzarotensis (assembly GCF_000938715.1). Classification (NCBI taxonomy): domain Eukaryota; kingdom Fungi; phylum Ascomycota; class Saccharomycetes; order Saccharomycetales; family Saccharomycetaceae; genus Lachancea; species Lachancea lanzarotensis. The sequence continues at coordinate 742,192 of NW_019212885.1, forward strand.
ACCACGAATCTACTAGTAATGCACGGAAAGGCTTTTTCATCTCTCCAGTAGGCGGCGGAATACGATCGACTATCGAAGGCAGAAGATCTTCTTTGACATTAATACCTGTCTTAGCGCTCACCCGCACAATTTCATCCCTCGGCAGCTCGAACGTGCTTTCAATTTGGGCCTCTGCCTGAGGAATGTTGGCGCTATCCAAATCAATTTTGTTGATCACTGGTATGAGTTTAAGGTTCATGCTGTATGCCAAATAAAAATTGGCTACGGTCTGGGCCTGGACGCCTTGTGAAGCATCTACAAGCAGCAATGCGCCTCCGCAAGAAGCATACGAGCGAGATACTTCTGCGCGGAAATCCACATGTCCTGGTGTATCGACTAGATGTAGCAGGTAGTCTTTTTTACTGCGTTTGTCGTAGTAGAACATGGTGCATGTTTGCGCTTTGATAGTAATACCACGCTCACGTTCTACTTCCAGTCTATCCAAAAACTGTTTACTTGAATCGTCGGCTTTGATGACACCCGTTAATTCCAGTAGGCGGTCACTGAGGGTCGACTTTCCATGGTCAACATGTGCCACGATGGAGAAGTTTCTGTAGTTTTCAAGTGGTATGTCGTCTAGTCTTTGTTGAAGCGATGATACCGTTTTGGACGAAATGTGGTTATAACGTCGGAAAATCCGCCATGGGGGTGCCAAACAAGATTTCCAAAGGTTCATATAAATAGCCCCACCTTGAAACGATGCGTATTTCTGTCTTCTCTACTTGTTTCCCATGAGTTACAACGAATAGTATGCACATAAATATTATGCGACGTATCACCTGACTTCAACTCCTGTATCAAAAGCTGGATTCATACAGAGCTTCTTACTTGATGTGAGAGATACGTTTAATTGGCTTTTGATTGAACGAATGGTTCGCCAAACGCCGCTTCCCCTCGTTGTTTTCCCGTATTTTTTGTCCCTTATGCACGAGGGAGCTGACTATATTCCCCATCTCTTCTAGAATTGGTTCATATCCACACCCAGCATGGAAAGCGCATTATCAAACTGCTCTTTTCGGTAACCTGATGATCTATCTTCCAATGCTGTATCAGCCGTAATTGTCCACGGTTGCAACAGTCTCAAAACGCTTTGAATAGCCTATATTCTTCCTTCCTGGATTGAACTGTATTACTTTTCCCAGTACCTCATGAATATCCATATTCCAGTTCCCATTACTATGTTTTCTGTCGCAATCCTTGGCACTAATCCTCAATCCTCATCCCTGGATCGAACTTTCAATCTTATGCCCTGAAAAGTACTCAGTTTTGTCGGAAAAAAGTCCACACTCCCATGTTATTGTCCTGCTTTCAGCTTGAGGTTTTGAATCTGCGCCACAGTACTTTTTAAGTCATTTTTGAAGTCTACTCGAGACAAGTTTCTTGATTTATGGTGTGTTAGCCGCTCAGCACCCATCTGTTTTATATAGGGCAATTTAAATATTGACATCACTATATACGGATTCAATATCGAAATTGATATTTTCGTGTGTAGTGACTTCTATAAAAGTATTATAGAAATGCTGAGACGGGAAGAGCTCATCGCTATCCATTCTCATGAATCAGGACACCGTAGCTGCCACTGCTGGTTTATGAAGCTCAAGTTGATCATCAATGGATCCGAAACGCCAGAGGACTATAAACTTCTGAGATCCACGATTTCAACGGTGGCCGCACTGCGAAAAACCGCCGTTCTACGATTCAGCAGTGAACGTCTAGTGGTTGTGTCAACACCAAGCTCTTCTGTCTCTAACAGCTCAATTCTGCATGGTGATAATGGCCAGCTGTGGTGCACGATTCCGAAAGATGTGTTTGCAACGTATGAGGTCGTTAGCGCTCGTGATCTGAATACAATCGCCATGGAATGCAGCTGCGATGCGCTACAGAATATCTTTAAAAAATACGACCGTAGCATAAGTCAGGGAAACGACAGTAATTTGATCATCAAGCTGCAAAGCATGCCTGAGTGGAATGTGAACGTCACGTCGAATCTCGATAGCAAGTCTGCATCCAAGGTCAATCCGGTGTGTGCGCTCGGCGTCACTTTTGAGGAAATCATCAATGTCAATCCTGATGCAAACGTTGTTGCACGTATGGGCGGACCGGCTATGAATAATACCACCAAAACCATCTCACATTCGTTCAAAGTACCGGCTAAATTACTTTTTCGGGCTCAGGACGCTAAAATCCAAGAACCTATGATCAATTACACGCAATTGATGATGTATAGACTTCCAGGCCCTCAAGGGGAGTGGGGTTCAGGGTTTTCGACTTTCCTAAGACGTGTTGAGCGTTACTCAACCGTTCACAATATCAAGCTCAGTGGTAAGAAAGTATGGCAGCTCCACGACAGTCGAGATGCCAGTGATCATGAACTGAAAATTATAGTCGATGAGCTCGATTGGTACCTTGAAATTTGCTGGAACGGGCCATTAGAAGCCATGGTACAACCTCAAACTGAAGCAGAAGCCACCACAATACCGGAGGAACCTGAAGTTGATAGTGACAAAGGCAACAGCGAGGTTCAAGTAGAAGAAAGTCACAATCAAAGTCTTTTCATCGAAGAAAGCGCTTCCGTTGATACGGCAAATACAACGCCAGCAACGACTGAGGAATTGCACAAGGGTGACAGCAGGTCTGCACCCGTGGATGACGAACAAAGAGTAGTTCACGAAGTGATGGTTCGCAGCAAAGACTGGAAGGTGTGTTCGAAACTTTACGAAGCATTTGAGGAAGTCGTACTTGCCATCTCCCATGATGAGTCGTGTGTCTTCCATTGCACGCTTCCTCGTGGTAGCGTCGAAGACGAAGACGGCGAAAGACCGCGCGAGCACGGTCAAGTTATATACTACATGGCAAGGGTTAAAAGGGTTCAGGCAGCTTAATCGCTTCTCGATAAATTGCATGTTAAAATCATTCTATTGATTGTGCACCAGTTATGTCCAATAGCCGCATTAAATAGAAAAGAGGTATGATTGGGTCGTTGCAAAACTAAAAATCGTTATTTAGCGCTCTATCATAACGTGCGCGCTGTATGCAATCGACGCGAAATGATTAAGACGCCGTATTTCATCTATATGTATACAGAAATTGATGCCTATCACGAGGCGTTTAGGCATTCTTGGAGGCAAAGTCTTCAATAAACTGTGCAAGGGTTTTGGTACTTTCCACTGAAACCGCGTTGTAAATGGATGCTCTGAAACCACCTACAGATCTGTGACCCTTCAACCCGGTAAGCTTAAGAGCGGCAGCTTCGTCTAGAAACTTTTTGTCAAGTCCTTCTTTTTTCAAGGTGAACACAACGTTCATTTTGGATCTGCATTCTTCGGCCACAGGAACAGCATAGAAGTCAGAATACTTGTCTAGAGCAGTGTATAATAACTCAGCTTTGAGTTCATTTTCCTTTTGCTGGGCAGCTACACCTCCTTTTGCGATAATCTGGCGCAGAACCAAGTCAATAATATGAAGTGTGAAAATAGGAATAGTGTTGTAAGCAGAGTTATTCTTCACGACCGTGGGATACTCGAAGGCGATAGGGGTAATTGGAACTCCGAGCTGGCGTAGTTTGTCAAGAGAAGCGGAGGAGATGTTCTCGAGAATCGATTTTTTAATAATGTAAATGGTGAGACCAGCAAGACCAATGTTTTTCTGAGCACCAGCCATGATTACACCATATTGGGAAACGTCGATTTCGCGTGATAGAATGTCGCTTGACAAGTCCGCTACAATTTCCACATCGGAATCTATCAACGCTCTTGGTAGTTGTGGCCACTCAACGCCGTGAACAGTCTCATTTTCACAGAGGTATATGTAAGAATAGTCTTTGGACTTCAATTTGGCAGCCCACTCGGATTCTGCGGGAATGGAACCAAATTTCCCGTTGTTGAAGTCCTTTGCGTTGAAAATAGCTTCTGAATCGATTCCTAGTCTTTGAGCCTCTTCCAAAGATTTAGCAGACCAGGATCCGGTGATCAGATACCCTGCAGTACCTTTGGAGCCCGTTTTACCGACATGAGCAGCGGTAAGGTTGGTGGCTAGCGATGAAAATCCAGTTGTTCCACCGCCCTGCATAAAGAAAACTTCATGAGTGTCAGGAATGTTCATCAAATTACGCAGATTTGCCTTGGCGCTTTCAATGACCTCAGTGGCATCGCCTGAACGGTGTGAAATCTCACCAATTCCAAGACCGATGCCTTGATAATTCACCAAATCTTTAGCAGCTTGCTGCAAAACATTGGTAGGCAATTGAGCCGGTCCGGCACCAAAATGGCTGGGTTCTTCTCTTTCCAGGGACATGAACAGGATGTGGATTAGCTTGACCGTACAAGAGATGGTAGAAAGACACAATCCCTCCACAGATGAACAATGTTGATGGTCTTAGATGCGTAGGATGACTCTATTCAGAACCCAATTTTCTACAATAAATTGGTTTTCGTGTAAAGAGACCAGTCAGCAAATGAGTGTGTCGTTCGAGATTTGATGTATAGAACAAACCCTGGCATCGGTAGTGACAGGGAGCCGAGAGTACTTTAGAATTGGTGTAGTTGGTTTTTTTGATGATATCAACACAACGAGCACTTCTTCTTCGTAGTTGCACACGGGTATAACTGTAGAAATAAGCTATAAAAGTGTTGATTTGATAATTAAGTTTCATTGATATGCGAGATCACGGTTAAAAGAACAATTGACGCTGTAGAGCTTAATGGAGGTGCTTGTTATTACTTGGGGTGTCCAGTGTGGTTAAGTATGCAACTCTCCTTGTCATGGTTTTAATGTTGATGAGACAATCGTTGATTTTTGAATGAATTGGAGAAACTGGGTCACAAGTATATCAAAAGAATAGATGTGATTTTGGAACTGGCAAAAGTAGGTGAATTCGTCCAAGAAATGGCACTTTCTACTTCCTAGAGCTTCGGACAGCAAACGTAAGTGTCTCTCGAAATAAGTCGATCATCCTTTACGAGTGTGTCACTTGGACCGCGCGACAATTTGAGATTCAGGGTTGTCCAAGCGGAACAGCCAGGCATTGCACGAATTTGAAGTAATCTAGGTTTCCAAATGTCGTAGTAATACTTTTTACTTCCACGCTATCGAACGAACGAACGGCTAAACTTTACGGGGTTTTAATTTAGGATCATCAAACACCACTGTGAATCGTCTTTTAGTCGTCTTAACGTCACACTCGTCCAAAGAGACCGAATTCCGTTTCTACCGATTTGCTCGTTTACCGGCTGAATTCGTGGCGAGAGATTCTAGTCACACTATGGAATTTCTGGAACTCCCCTTGAGTCACATCACCAGACCTTCGAAACCTTCCAGATCACTTTGCATGTGTTCAGCTTCACTAATGAAACAATCTTTCACAACGATCCCAAAAAAACGTATTAAGACAGCTCTATCCCGCTAATATTGAATAACTTTCGCTTGGCCCCAAGACAGCGACACCTTTCCCCATAAAACGCTATTGTCATGGCCGACTACAACTTCACTGACACCTCTTCACCTTTGACTGCTCTTCCCTACAATACACCCATACACCACACCAACACTAATAAAACGTTATAGTATATGATGAGACCCTTCAAAGTCACATGATCTCTGCGGCCTTTTCTGTGTAATCCAGTGCGTGGGTCTTCGAAAAACTTTAATTTTTCCAAATTCGAAATTTTTTAAGCTGAATGCCATTGTAATGAGATACGGCGCCTCACAGAAGAGGAAAAAAAGCTTAATCCAGCTATAACTACATATCTTTCCTTCACATCTGAATTTTTCACCAAGATTTACTCCATACAAACCACATCAAAATGGTACGTTTAAATGGTGGCAAACAGCACTTGGAGACAGGTTTTGATAGATCTAGGATTAGTGGGCCCAGTTGTAGTGAACACGGCGTTGAAAATGCGGTCAAAATAAGCCTAAAATGAGCTTTCCAGCTGTCCAGGTAGATGGGTGATCTATGAAAAAGGTGCCAATGAAATTTGTGGCAAACCCCATGGGAAACTTAATGACAAGATACCTTAACGGAAGTTTGAGGGCCTAGACGTTCTCTGCTCGCCGTGTTTCTTCAAGGTCGGGCTCCCATTTGGGTACACCCCCCACTTTTGCTTCAAACTTGTCTTCCTCGTCTCTCCCTCCATCTGCACATATACTAACAACAGTTTTTACAGGGTAAAGTTCACGGTTCCCTAGCTCGTGCTGGTAAGGTCAAGTCTCAGACCCCAAAGGTTGAAAAGCAAGAAAAGCCAAAGTCCCCAAAGGGTCGCGCTCGTAAGAGAATTTTGTACACCAGAAGATTCGTCAACGTCACTTTGACCAACGGTAAGAGAAAGATGAACCCATCTCCATCTTCTTAAGCGGCATCATGACTTCTTCGCTCTAATAAATGCTTACACATATTACTATTGTTTTTGTTTGTTTCTAAGTAACTTTGACAAGAGAAAACCATCTGTTTCATATACTTTATGGATGGTAGTCGGCGCAGACCCGGCTTTCCAGCGTCATTTAGCTTCTATGTATCTGCGTATAACAGACAGTCGTTAGATGAATTTATGCGTGGTTCTTTTATCATCTCATCATACTGAAAAGCTAGAACTTCTTACAAGAAACTAAACCACTATTGATCTTCACGAAGTTCATAACTCGGCCAGGCCATGTCGCAAGCTGAATCCAACATTAAGGCCCTGATTTCTACTTTACAAACCGACTTTGTCAAGAACTTTACGTCTAGCGAAAAACTACACCGTTTAAAACCAAAGATAAAACTTCAAGACTCAGATCCCATCACTGAACTAAAGAAACTTTCTCAAATCCTGAAAGCTCATGCGACTAAGATTGGAATCATTCTACATCCTGACAAATTCTACAACAACCTAGATGCTGTTTTTAAAGAAATACAGTCACTGGCTAATTCTATCTTCTTTCTGATAAGTTTAATTCCGCTATTCTACCAGGAAGAATATCCAGAGTATTTCACAAGCCTACTAGATGCTAATGTCTTGAGTCTTCTAAATGGCGTGGGAGGTCTTTGTGAGGAGCTAAACCAGCTTCTATCTGCGCCTTCGGATCAACAGAATGCTTCAGCTTCAGATGACAGCGCCAGTGCAAGGTTGGTGCCAATTGGTAAAATATGGGCTGTCTGCGATCAGACGTTGGAGCTTAGCGACATGGGTGAACTGGGGCTATTGAATAAGAAAATAAAAGTCAGTTCGAAGCTTGTTAGTGACACATTGACCGAACTAGAAGAATGGCTTGCAGAGCCCCGGATAGAAACCGATGATCCCTTCGGTCTAGAAAGTGATTCAGAAGAAGAAGAACAAGGAGAGGAAGAAGACACTGAAACCCAGGAAGTACCACCGAAAATGATACAATTCGTACAGGAATGGCAGACAAAGTTGAAAATGATTCGTCTCTTGCTCCAATCGTTTTCGAAATCCATTGCATCGAACGACTACAAAAATAAAAAGCCTACTTCGTTGCAACTCGATCGACTCAACGCCCTACATGGACGTATTGTGGCCGAGGTCGACGAACTGATATCATCCACGTTCATGGGTGGTCAGGATTTCGATTCTCAAGATGAGGAGATCACACAGCTGGCCGGTCAGGTTGACCTCGCTGTTCGCGAAATGGTCAAAATCATCAAGGATGTGAATAAAAATGACGAGAAAAAGGGCAAATGGATACAAGTCTGGGATAACAAGTACTTCAGCTAGAATTTAGATTTATATATTGACGCACAAATATTCGCACATACCAACGTAGGTCTTATTTACAAGATGCGCATGTGCGAGTAGATTCTCGCTTATTCGTTGAGCTTAGCCAGGATCTCACTGTCGCGAAACAAAACCACTTCTTCGTCATCCTTGAGTTTGATGCTGGAACCACCAAATTGTGGGATCAACACGCTGTCGCCAACTGCTACTTGGGGAACAACCTTGACTCCGTTAGCGTCGGTGAATCCGGGTCCCACGGCCAACACCGTTGCCTGGTTTAGTTTTTGAACATTTTTCTCAGGCAAGTACAATCCAGAAGCCGTCTTAGCTTCAGCCTTGACTCTTTGAACCAAAACACGGTCCAACAAAGGCGCAATTGATTTGGCAGACTTGATAAGTGTGGACATGCTTGTATTTGATAAAATTTCGCAGAAGTGGGTTCAAAAGAAGCAGAAAAAAAGTGTGTTAAGCTACTGATAAGTTCGCAACGACTATACTCAATGATATAGACCTAACTTCAACTTAAAATGAGAATTCTATAGTTTAGTTGAACAACTTTCTTGCCTGAAATGGCTGACCAAATATTATTCACGTATACAATATATAATATATTTAAATTTCTCAGTTATGCTGGAAAATTCGAGAGAAGGGTAAGCTCACAGAGGATGAGGCATCGAAGACCTGAAATAATCATAAGAACCGACCTAAACTCGATAACAATTAACTTTGATTTTATGACTTCTTCCTGCTTACTTTACGCACATTTTAGTACCTCGAAATAATTCAAAACTTTCTTTTAACCTAGCTTTGCAAAACTGTCAAAAAACTGCCTTACTTAACCGTGATATGATTAGATCTCTGATAGGAACAATGTAGGATTTTTACGACCATAACCTGTTGTCTTTGAAGTGCGCTTTCTGTTGATCCCACGGATTTGGGTGGACGTCACATTCGTATTACATGACCATTAAACAGATAGACCTGGCGCCTGCTGTCATGGACGGCATTGAGGAGTATGAGGCTAATGGATAGGTTGTGATCGCCACATAGATAGTTCTTTGTTGCGTTGTAACTTGGACCCCGTTTTCTTTTTTTGTTTTCATTCGGTTATGGAAACCACATTCAAGCTTAACAACCGTTTCGTGATGTTATTATACCTTTTCATGCAACTTGGCCCATATTCGCGCGAGTAAATAATTGTTCTTCTGCGAGAAATTGCTGCTCACCAATCATCACCATTATCGTAATCTGCATCGTCGTGGGCCACTTTACTTTTCCGCTGGTTAAGCGCAGCAGCTAGGGCATCCGCAAGAGAAGGTGGTCCGCCTCCTCCATTACTCTGGGAGTTGCTCGCAGACCCGGAAGGTTGACTTGTGTTTTCTCCTCGCGCTTCTTGCAAAACGACACTAGGCTTGTCAAGTTGCGATTTATCTGTCTTCTTCAATGCCCCAATACCCCCGGCACCTCTGATAGATGCCAACAAGGCATCACGTCCGGCATCCCCGGCATTTTCCCCTGCAACCCCTGCGGGTTGAGCCTGTTGAGGATTGGCTAGGAAAGCGGGAGGGGGTGGAGGAGCACCAGCAGCTGGCTGTGCTTCTCTGGAAGGCATGGGTGGGGGCGGCGGTGGAATGGCATTTGCGGCCGCATTGTTTGATGGAAATGCCGAAGAAGAAAGAGGAGGAGGAGGTGGTGGTGGAGGAGCCAGACCAGATTGCTGTGTTGCAAAAGGTTGAGACGTAGGGGGGAGTGGAGGTGGTGGTGGCATGAACTGCTGGCTATTAGGTTGTGAAACTGGTTGTGGCATTGGAGCCCGAGACGGATGTGAAAGTGGAGTAGAAGATTGTTGTGGAAATGTATGCATAGGCGGTGGAGATGAAACTGGAGCATTGCGTTGAGGCGGTGGCGGCGCTGATGATACACGAGCCGCTCTGGATGGTGGTGGAGGGGCTGCTCCACGTCTCGGAGGTGGAGGTGGACCTGGACGGCGACCCTGCGCAGAACCGGTTTGTGTTGGTTGGATAGGAGCTTGTATAGGATAACCGGTTTGCGACGGCTGAATAGGTACATGTGCCGGATAACCCGTTGGATTGGAGGTGACTCTCCGCGGTGGCGGTGGCGGCCCAGGCCCTTTCCTTGGTGGTGGAGCAGGAGGTCCGTTAGAGCGAGGAGGAACGCCGGGCAGAGGTCTATTAACTTGCGGCAGAGGCGGATGTGGTACCATTCCACCCGGCTGATTGAACGGAGCGTTCGGTGTGGTGTTCTGGGGAATGGGGAAAGGATTGTGATTGGATCGTTGTGGAATTGAAGGTGCTGAAAATGCTTGGAATTGTGGAGCTGCCGGTACCGCTGAATGTGGTGCAGAAGGTGCAGAAGGTGCAGGAGGTGCAGGAGGTGCAGGAGGTGCAGGAGGTGCAGGAGGTGCAGGAGGTGCGGGTGCATTGGCAAAAGTAGGCATTGGGGGAAGCTTGTGAACTGGTTGCTTTGGCTGGGGCGCTGGTGTAGCAGACTCCGAAGGGTTAGCCGACGAGCTGTCGTAATCAGACACTGGACTTTCCAGAGCCTCAGATGCATATGAGGTTGCAGTTTCCAGTGGTGCTCGTACTGGTGGTGACGAAAATTTTGGGGTAGGAGGGGCGTCGGGGGTGTGATGAACTGGTGAAAACCCACCTGCAGCTGCAGGTGCCGGTGGAGGTGGAGGGGGAGCTTTCTTTTTCGTCACAGGAGCATCGAAACCGTCCTGAATCTTGTATCGCTGTCTTTGGTCGGAAATGAGAGATTCTCCCCTTGGTCCATGCACCACTTGAGATTCCTCCTCAGTTTGTAGCTTTTTACTCAATGCAATCGCATTTTTGTTTCCCAATGTCTTCTTGGACGCATACTTCTCGCGTTTCTGCACTCTTTTGAGTAAGTGTGCTGCTTCGTCCAAATCTTCGAACAGTAGCCCTGCCATGCATTCTTCAAGCTCAAAAGTATGGAAAAAAGTCCGATCCTGGTGATATTCAAAGCCCACGCACAGTTCCTGATCCCACAAAACGCCTCGATGGCCTTGAATATCCACAAGTTTCAGGAAAAACGTATGTCCCACAATGTCGTCAACTAGAGCGACAGCTCCTGATAGACCAGTGAACTGCCATTCTTGAGGGTTTGGATATGCCACGTACAGTCGGGCCACCGTGACATCCACGATTTTATTGGAGCTTTTGGGTAGTGCTCGTTTGATCTTCTCCTTGTCTTGGGCGTTTAAAAGACCCATTGGGATATGCAAAATGGTCCTCGATCAATATGATATAAAATTAGTGCGTAGTTGGGCGAATTGGGATCTAAAAAAGCCTTTTTTTTCGACTTGGACACAGACCGGGTCTTGAGGTATCTTTGTCAAGTGTTTTAAGGCTTCAAAGGCGACTAGTTGGTCTCAATTGCCTCTATTTCTGTTGTCCGATGAGCTGTTGAAATATTATAGCTTCAACTTCTGGTATGGTGTCTTAATGGTCATTATAGGGCCCCTTTCCTAATATGTGTATAGACCAATAAAGCGTTCACGTGATACAAGCTATGAGAGAAATTGGAAATCCAATGAGAACGAAGCCAGAAAAGAACTGGTCAGAATGGCATCTTACTGTGGTTGGAGATTACGCTAACACCATTGGCTTTGATCAATACAAAGTTTCAAAGTTTTAGAAGAAACAGCTTTCTAAAGTTGATCACTCCACACGGGTGTGTCATTGGAAATGCTAAGTAGCTACTTGTCCAGACATCCCTGCCAAAAAGTGGTGTTGAGCCCGTTGAAATAGCGGTATATATCTCTTTTCGAAATGCAGGATTGTTTACTGTCAAATTGGTGGCAGCTCTGGGTTGGTTTCGTTCTAATTCTAAGGTGGTAAGAAAACGCACACAGTGTTCAAGACCACCAACGAAGACTTCTGGTCGCAAGACTGTTGAATCCACGCTGCTTTTCACAGTCGGTGGGGAATGCCTTACTGCATTCAATTTTTGAGGGAACATTGATCATCCCATCGAACTTCTTTTTTTTCAAATTTCCAGCTGCGACAGCGATCTCAATGACGCACCGAAATACAGAAAGGGACTGTCACTCGAAGGAATTCGCATCAATTTCGGAGAGAAGTACACTCCTATTTGATTGAAGCAGAACATTTGCAGTGCTTGAAACGATGCTGTTTATTCACTGTGTGCCTCATCGCTCGTTGTTACGTAAATGTTGCAGAAGCGATAAATAGCTCACGTTAAGGCTCGTCGATCAACGACAAGTTTAAAAGGGTGGTCCATTTTTCACGGTCATATTCACCGATCACTGCTTGCGGATAAGGGGTATCACTTATTTTCGAGGTAGCGCTTATAGCGCTCTCTTGGTCGTCTGTTTTCTTCTTGCGGGTATCATCTGCTTCGAGGGTTTGATTCAAAGAAATGTCAGCGCCCTCGTTATCGTGCTCAACTCTACTTTCAAATAGTGCGCTGACGGTCCGAAGCGTACGATCTCCTTGTAGAATGGCACTGTTGCGCCTCGATATCGACGATAAAGATTTTGACGGAGAATGCTTGTTCTGCAAAGTGTACAAGTAGCTGAAGTCGACGCTGTTGTTTGTTTCATGGCCATATAAGCTGTCTTCGTTTTCGTGTCGAAAGGATATGTTCGATAAAGACAATTTTTTGCTCATGCGTCGCAGCCTACCGCTTTTGGTTGGAGACGACTGTGTAGAGTAATTGATATTATTTGGATTCGCCGCAGAATTGAAAAATGATGTTAGCTGGGAGCTAGACCGTGAATGGTATGATTGTTGTGGTATATTTGAATTACCAGCATTCGTAACCACAGAACCAAATTTCAGCGGATTCCTCATACTACCCGAGGCTGAGGTGGAGAAAATCGAAGTCACTGATTTAGTAGGAGAGTGTGGTCCTGTAATGATATTCGTATCTCTAGAAAGTCTCTGTTGACTGATCATGGAATCCTCCTGTCTTAAGACGTCATTCATCATTTGTACTTTGGTTTCCTTTTTGTCTCCTTCGAAACCTTCATGCTGCAAGAAAACATCAAGTTCACTTACCGCATCACCATTATCTCGCACATAAAAATCCTCAAAACTGAGCTTAGGCTTCACCTGAGGGAAGCTGAACGCTTGACGTGGAAGTAGCTTATCCGAAGCTTCTAGTTCAAGGCCAGCAGGAAGTTCGGGATTATCTTGGGAAATAAGTCTCTCGTTATGCAATAGCTTAGATCGATTTAATTGCCAGTCTGGTAAGCTCACACTGTGAAGCAGAGTCCCAGATTGACAATTTACCTGAGCATCATCTGTATGAAGGTAGTGATTGGAGATTTTTGGAATGTCTTCTAAATCGTTTTCTCTTAAGACGTCAATAATCTCATCTTCAGTCGAGCTCGAGGATGGTGTAAATTCGTATGGGTTTGAGCCAATCGGTGTCACTGGCCTTTTCTCGTAGTTTAATTCTATTGCGGTCGTCCGATTGTCTTCGTGACACTGCAAGGAGGGCGGTAAAAGTGCATTATTGATCCTGTGAATCGCAAGCTTTTCCATAGAAAGAGCGGTTTCGTCCGGCTGGGCCGGCTTTTGTGTGTCGCTAAAAAGCAAACTAGAATGAATGCTCTTGGAGCTCGCTTCTAAATTTTGAGAATTTAATGCCACATTTATCAAGCTCTTTGAACTATCATGTATTGTGGAAAGCCTGGTTACGTAACGAGACCTGTTTTCTTCAGTCGGTGCCGGCACTGAAGGACTTTTGAATATTTTGCTTCCCGACCTCATCAACGAGAACACATCCAATTTGGATTTTTTGGGCGTCTTGATAAGTCCATTGGCGGGTATGGGAACAGTGGTGATTACAGAATCTTGGGACTGTGGAGCCTGTACCTCCACACTATGCTTAAGAACTGAATGAGTCGAGTTGTCCTCTGAGCTCGTATACGTTGATGGGTAGTTATTCATCCAGTTCTGCTGAATATTCATGGCTGTAGCATAATCGAGGTCTGGGGTTAAAGTTTGAGCTGAATTTTTCATTGTCACCGTTTTCTGTTTTTCTTGGCTTTGCTCGAGTATGCCTGTCATAGTTGAGTCTAACTCCGCATTTCGAAGCTCCTCAGAGCCGCTTTCCAAGTCACTTGTCGTTATTTTGGCGGCAACTGACCCTAGATCGAGATCTGCCACTAGACTATTTGTCAACATTGCAGCCAGAAGCACACTAATGTGTGCAATTGTCAGGCGCATTTCTAGAGATGACAAGGACGCTGTGGGCAATCTCTGGAGCAAAATATTCACGTAGGAGATAGCCGAGCCCAAGCTCAAAAGTTGAAGTAGCAACACAGACCATGCCAAAGCTGTCAACCTCTTCAAGCTGTGAATTAGTTGTGCTCCTGTTAAACAAGACAGTCCACTGGTCAAGACGATTAGCGCAGGTCTGCTGAAACAACTTTGATCAGAACTTGTGCCCAGTATGGCGATGGAAAGGGCAGCACCGGCCACATTAGCAAGTATCGTGCATCCTCGGAAAACTAAAATGCCTCCTGTTGAGGTTTGTCTTATTGACATCAACCAACCTTTCTTGGTTATGCAAAGATGGCCTGTAAACCAAATCCGCTATTTCAAGTACCGCTGCTAAACTGAGAACTTAAGTTCTGAGATGAATAAGGTACTCAGATCAAATCATTGCAATGCGATCAGTGCTAAACGTCAAGATGGGTTGTTTCTCAGTAGCCCGTTCAACAATGTTTATCCTATTCCCAAAAGGGTTCGATGTTCTTATATAATCATTGGATCCTGAAATAATAAACGTCAGTACTATACATCTCGACAAGTATGCGATGTTCAGGTAGACCAAAAGAGAACGTACCGCCAATGGGACTTTAAGTTTGTCTGTTAGAGAAGCTGGGCCTGAATTGTCACACTAAGTTTCGCCAGTTAAAAAAAGGCCTTCCTACCGGAGAGGACGAAGGAAAACCAAAGTTAGAGCCAGTCGAGAGATTTAAAACCGGAAAATAGAGTAGAACTTGCTCGTCTTAAAACACAGACCATCCTTGATGATACTAAACGCCGGCTGGGTTCCATATTCTGAATTTTCTTTGTTCTGTTTTTTCTTCGGGATGAGGTAAGTTCGACTTATTCTTCAATCTCGCATCGTTAAGCTGTCTGAGATGTAATTTGTTCGGCAATTGATACTTAAGATTTCCGTTTAGTGAAGTTTTGCTTTCAAGTGTGTTCTCAGTTCCGCTTTCTGTATAGCATAATCTCGGATTGCTTAAAATATCTCCTGCCATCATCGTCGATGATCACTAAACTCAAATAGTTCTTGATACTAAAGTAGTTGGATTGGCTGCTAGGCGTCAGATCGTATCCCCCTAAGAAGAGGCGTATGGGTATTGTCTCTCCCTTCACTGGGGAACCATCCATAATCTCATAACGGATAGACGTAGAGTCCGAAAGCTGATTGGGCTCCAATCCGCATGTTTCCCTCGTAATAACGCTGAGCTCCATGTGCTTGACTTTTAGTCTTGTGAGCAAGAAGTATATTCTTCCTACAATCACGTCCTTAAGAGAAAACTGGGATTTGGAGTATTCGAATTCTATGTGGAGACAGTTTTCGATCCCAATGTTCAGTTTTACAGACTTAGCATCAGCAGGAGTGCTGGAAACTGCAGGCAGTAGAGCATCCCGGTTGTAAAGTAGACACCAAAACCGCTTGTGTTTGACAATATCAGTTGATTTTCGGAAAACAGTAACCTTCACATAATAAGAGACGTCCACATTCTTGCCCCTATAAGATTCGTATCGTTTTTCAACATCTTTGAAATGGAAAGGAAAGTTTTGAGAGTGCATCAATTCCCCGTGCGGACAAAGATCTGCACTTAAACTTAGAAACGTTTCTGCGGGCCGTTTCTTACTTTCCCCATTTGACTTCAATAAATCAACACTTCCAACAAGGCTCACTTTCACACCTAAATGTTCCAACTTCTTTCCCTCCTTGACTCTCAATGTGACCCTGCCGCTTACACTTTCACCGTCCTCGTAGATAGGATATCGGTCTTTGAGCGTTCTTGCAGTCGGACTGTCTGAGGAGTTGGCTATTTCAACGTGTTTGCGAGACTCTTCGCCATCTAGCAAAATTTCTATATCGATTGGCGCTTTAAAAAAGAGAGCCATTGCGGGTTCCTGTGGTTATCGTTGTGTGAGCTGTTAGGGTCGCTGGCACTGCGTTGTTAACATAAGATGAAAGCTTCAAATTTCGTAGTACATTACTCACGACAGCGTCAGTAAAATAAAACAAGACGAATAAGTGTCACACGTAGAAGCGGTTCGAATACGGAACGCCAGTATCAGCTTCAGAGTTTGTATTCTGCCATTGCTGCTAGGAGTTTCGATGATTGCTCACGGTTTTGTCGCCGAAACCTCGGGCAAGATCTCGTTACCTCAAGTTATAAGAAAAGCGCGAGTTTCTTTGCAGTTCTAGGGCTGCTAGGAAAGCACCTCTCCCACGTTTGAACCTTCAGAGAATTTGGTTGTTCTATTCTTTAGTCTGTTAGCATGAAAACTGGTTCTTGATTTGCAGGGTTATTCGAAAATCGACTTTACCTCCAGTAGACTGCGAACCGCTAGCTATGGTCCTGCTAGTGCTTTCGTAACGGGACGCAAGCAATTGAGGATGTAATCATTGTTTCAGTAACAACAGTCAAAATTATTCGAATAAAGGAAACTCTAATGTGATGCATTACTCTATATACAGATATGAAACGTCCTTATTCGTCGACCATGGAAGATTCAAAGACGTTCAACAGGTTCAGTACTCTATCATCACCTTTCAATTCACTAACCCACTCGCTGCCTTTTTCCTTCCCTTGCTCAACCCATTTTTTGGGCCAATCAGCTTCTTCAGCTACGGCAAGGTTAAGATCTATGGAAGAGCTGAACGGCCTCACTTTTTGTAACACGCAGCTTGTAGTAGCTTTGCAGAAAGAATCTGCAACATACCGCGTCCGGTAAAATCGGTAAATCCTTTCCGGTATATTGAGAAAACCACTCAGGTTGGGCATGGGAAGGACCAGAATGGGTTGCAGATAAATTGCCGGTGTTTGAGACTCCAGTTCTCTGATGACTTTGGAGGTTGAGAGCTCAGACGGAAAATTAGCATCGCTGTACTCATTAGGATAGATGTAACGTTGAGGTACCGGCTTGGGGGCTTCGGGGGTTTCTTCACCGTCCGCGGAGGCAGGAGCGCCCTGTTTTTCTTCCACAGTTTCCTCCACAGGCGTAGGCTCCGTGAGCGGCTCCTCAGATTTCTCCTGTGCAGATTTTTGAATTTCTGTCTCAATTTTTGCTGCTTCTTCCTTCAGCGGAGGTTCCAATGGCCCCAAAATCCCCTCATGTACACCGTCGATGTATTCCTTATACGCTCCACGGCCGATGCAAATGACACCTCCAGCCATTGAAGGATCTGAAACCAGGGCGTCCTGATCCACGGTGTTCAAATCCCGATCTGGATTCTTGTAATAAACTCCCAGCAAGTTTCTGTAGTCGAATTCTGTCTTATACTTCACGGCCAGTGCTTTCTCTTGTTCCTCGTCGAGCTCTTCGGCAGCCTTCACGTACTTGAGGCCCTTGGAAATGGCAGTTTTGCATCTAGACCATAGTCGACGCTCATTTTCCAACCGTTTGAGCTCAGCTTCATTATCTAGCAGTTCTCTTCTCAGTTTTCGTATGCGTTCTGCCACCTCTGCTCTGATCAAGCCTTGTTTTTCCTCCGTGAAAACGTCGTAATCCACACCACTGGAAAACAGGACAGGTTTTACAAACCGTCTCCAGACAGTCATACTAGTGTCGAGGTAATCACTTGGAGGTGGAGCGATAAAAACTGTAATTTTCCGTGGTTTCTCGTTGAAGGCTAGTTTTTCCTTTGAAAGCGGTTCTACCGCTTTGCACCACTTATCAGTGATCTTTTTCTGCTGCCTTTTGTCATAAACGATACCTGATATAGATACTGTCAGCACAGTCCAGAAGATCATCCAGTTACGTGATGGAATGCGCAATGGTGGTATTCCCATGGCTTTAAAAGCAGGATTGGTATACCCGGGTTTTTTAACTTTAGTCACCACATCAGCAGCAGCATTGGCAGTTGGTGTGTCAGAAGTAGCCATCTCGTATTGTCTAGTCCTTTACTTCTCTTAAATGAAGTTTCTATCTCATTATCTCATAAAATTTTTAGGCATTCAAGTTGTTCCCATATAGTATTTACATTTCGAGCCAGAAAGTATAAGTGACATCTGAATTTAAGGAACCTGTCACATCAACAAAATGTAACGGTTCAATTGAAATTTATCATGGTATATAACGTTTAAGATTCTTGAATTTACATATACAGGATACTCTTTGTGAAATATCGTTTCTGCCTGAGAAACTCACAGTTGAGCTTGCAGATACGAATGTGCTAATAACATAGCCGGGGTTGGAGCGTTTTGACAAGACTTGAACTTGAAAGGGTGAAAGAATCCTTGTACGTGCGAATACATCTGCGTAGCATTGGATTAGATTTGTAGCACAACGAAGAGGGTATGCCTCTTCCTTTATTCAAATCATTGCGTCCATCGTCTGGGCGAACACACGACGACGCCAACTCAAAAACAGCTCAACTTTACAATAACGAGGAATTATTCCACATAATTGATTGCTGTGTCATTTCCGTAATTGCGAGAGGGAGAAAGAGAGGGGTGGAGAAAGAATGGAGAAGTCATTAGAAGCCATTTTACGGCTTATTCAAAATGTCGCCGAGTGTGACACGAGATTGAGACCTGTTGTGGTCTTTTGATCGTGCAACAACCTGCAATTCGTCTTGCTGCTCTCTCACAGCACTTTGCGGCTGGAGAGGCCGTGACATGGGGTTGGTGGTGTGTTTGCCTAGATCGCCGCCAAATTTGAAATCCGGCCTTATCATGTCAGCGTCGTTAAGTTGGCGAGAAGAGTCCAAAGTCAAGAAACTTGAAGGGAAACTCGGTACTGGAGCCGAAGCAGATACGCCGGAGAGATTGGAGGGGATAGTAATGCTGCTGCTGCTGCCAGTGGAGCTGCCCGTGCTCGCCGAATGGATGGCAGGCAGATCCTGAGCGGCCCGATGACTGGGGGTTGGGCGTTTATGGCTGCTGAAGTCGTCCAAAAACGCTACGGATGACCTTCGGGACGGATCTTGAGACCGATCCAGAACGTTGGAACAGTAAACCTCGGCCGTGGGAGACACAGTTCTGGAGTGGCCCCAGACGGCGGTGCCCAAAGACGGCAGCTCGGAATGGCTTTTGGAATGTGAAGCCCATGATGAAGGTGCCGGAAACGACTGGGAATGACGGTTTTCCACCACGTTGTGGAAGAGTGAAGGTCCCGACCCCGTGTAACGGTGTCCTAGGACCGCCGGCGTCGATGCCGATGCCGATGCCGATGCCGATGCCGATGCCGATGCCGATGCCGATGCCGATGCCGATGCCGATGCCGATGCCGATGACGCAGTGGTGGATGAAAGTGAACGTCCTGGGGGTGCTGAAGTGCCTGCCACCTGACCCGCGCTGTAAATCGATTGTTGGATAAAACTGACGGGCGGGAGCGATGTTGTGGAGACCAGACTGGGTCGGAGACCGACCGAATGTGAGTGTGAGTGTGAGTGTGAGTGTGATTGTGCTTGTGCCAGCTGCTGCTGGTGATGATGGTGATGGTGATGATGATGGAGCTGTCCAATTGTTGCCGGAGCTGCTGTAGGGGCAGCCAACGGCGAGGACGACGCAGTCGTCGAAGACGACACCGAGCCCGAGCCCGGAACGGAATGCGACGGCGACGCAGGCAACGACTCTGTTCGTGTCAGCGGATCAGACAATGCGACGACGGGAGCTGGAGAAGTTACGCCACGGGCCCGCAAACGTTTGTTGGCGCCACCATTCCACCAATTTTTGACGGCATTGTCACTACGGCCGTTATTCAGCACTCTAGCGATTTCCGCCCATTTTTTCCCGAGCCGGCCGACCAAATCTTCGATCACGGCTCCTTCCGCCTCCGATATGGGCTGTTTGTTGAGGGAAGGTTTGAGATTTTGATGGTAGCGTTCTCTACACTGTTTCGGGGATCGATTCTGCAGCGCTGCAGCGATCCGTACCCAGTTTTGCGGGCCCAGCTGGCGCACCAGCGCCAGCAGGGCCTGATCTTCACTGGCTGTCCAGGGACCCTTTTTGGTCGACTTTGTTGTCATAGTCCGTGTGCGGTTAGAAATGACGGATCGAGCCGGTGATCTGTATCCGTTCGTGTGTGTGTGTGTCCGTGTCTGTCTCGTCTGCCTGTATCGTCTTCCTCTTGTTTCTTCTATGCGGGCGACCGACGACCCGGAGAATTAGACGTCCGTGGTATATATTAGTAGCGGGAAAAAAAAAGGTAGTAGGAAAGCTACCGAAGTGGTGGAAGAGAGCGGGGGAGACACCGGAGAAAGGTAAACCAACTAGTCTGTATCAGTAGTCTGTGCGTTGTTGATAATGCCAAAACGAAATTGTGCCAGCCTGTGTATTTGTATTTGTGAGTGTGTAAGTTAGACAACGACCTTTGATGTGTTAGGAAACGTTCTTCCCGTCCGTTGCCTTGCCTATATGACCTTCCAAAAAACCCGAAAAAAAAAAAACAATATCAGATTGATGGCGAAGAAGAATCTCAAAGCGAAATGAGCTAATTCTTGTGTGGGTTCTCGGTTGGCTGGCTGGTTGGTAGGTAGGAGGTGCGGTCGGGTCGATGCGGCCAGTTGGTTGTTCTGCTTGGGCGAACACCGATCTACCCTTCTTTTAATAAATATTCCATCCATATTTCCACAATCTGTCGTATCGGTATGGAAGCTCAGTTGCTTAGACGACTAAAACTTTTTCTCACCCGTTCTGGAAACGCAAGAGCCCCGCTTGGATAAGCATTGAGAATGCTTCGACGCGGGTAAGGGAAACGTCATTCGGCTGATGCTACGCGACGCGAGGAACGGCGGAAGCGTTCTCTTGCGTATTGCATTACATTGCATGCGCGCGCATGCGCGCGCATGCACAAGTAGGCTTGAAAAAGCAAGCATAGAGAAAACCGGACCGGCCCGGAGCGGACTTAAGTATGTGCGTCCAACGTCATGTGCCAAATACTCGGTGATAGCAAGCGAGTGGTGTAGGTCTCCGAGACAACAGCGGACGTACGCAACCGTCCAGCCCGGAAAAACCCGACGTCGAGGAAGCGGAGCTGAGGGACAAGGCACAGCACAGCACAGCACAGAACGGCATAGCGTACGGCGGCTGCTACAGACTTGGTTTGTCACAACCGTTAATTGTTACCACGTACGTCGGAAAACGTTGGCCTGGGCCCATAAACCCAATGGAAAGTAAATGGTGCCGGTACCGGGATGGCAGGGGGTTGAGCGCGTTTCGCCGGAGCATCGGGTAAACGCGTGTGAATTCTTCTAAGCTCACGCGTAAGTTGCGTGTGTGCTTTTGCGTGTGCTTTTGTGTGTGCTTTTGTGTATGTGAGTCTTTTATGCAAGAAGCACGGGCTGGGGGCCCAAAGTCCATGCATGGGATCTGCATACCGAAACATTCTTTCATGCCTGGGGGACTCCAAGCAACCATCTCACAATCGAGCGCGTCAGCGATTGGGCTATAGGACAAAACACGGCTCCAAGCACTTCAGCCGGGAGCCAAGCGGCTGAGGCGAATCTCAGGTCTTCGACTGTGAGGACTGTTTCATCTGTAAGAATCTAGCAGGGGAGAGAGTGGTAGTAGTGGTAGTAGCAGTAGCAGTAGAAGGCTTTCCGTTTTCGCTATCGCTGGAATCTGTCAGTTCGGTGTGAAAAGGTCGTCGTCCGACGGGCGAATACGACTTCAAGTCCGCTGACAAAGCATTGCTGGTTTCGTCATTCAGGACGTCACGGTTGTAAACGTGAAAGACTTTTACAGCCAAGCACTTGCACATGTTCTGGGAGGATTAGCGGGACAAAGAGTGGAAACTATGATGCATCATCATCCATCACCAAAGAAAGGGTAGTAGACAACAGGTGGTTCTAGTGCAGTAAAACATGCAATCGCGGAACTTTTTCCCAGCTAGTAGCACTCATTTCTAGTCATCGTCATTAGCCAGCGTTTGAATGCACAAGACGGGGAAAGACTCCTAATAGAAAAACACGGGTCACGTGACCCGGCAACACTGTTCTATTGGCAAAAATGCTGAATCTATACTATCTATGGCGGGTGGCTGTGCTAGGTAGTAGTCTTTTTTTTTGTTAGAGAC
Organism: Lachancea lanzarotensis; assembly: GCF_000938715.1. Classification (NCBI taxonomy): domain Eukaryota; kingdom Fungi; phylum Ascomycota; class Saccharomycetes; order Saccharomycetales; family Saccharomycetaceae; genus Lachancea; species Lachancea lanzarotensis. The sequence goes on from NW_019212885.1 coordinate 764,234, forward strand.
AAAAACTTAACAGCGACCTAAGGTCAAAGAAAAACCAGTCATCTCGGTTGTTGAAATACGGTTTCATAGTGGTCTGTCAATCCGTACTGTTACAGGTGACACCAAACATTTTGCCCTGAGTGCGGGCGTTCCAAGGCCCAATATTTTTACCGTGCAAGTCACGTGATGCGCCACGACCCAACCGTCTGTGGTTGTTCCAGGTATTCGTGAACCCGCATGAAGAAAATATACAGCACAAATACCTGTAAGAACACGTCGTGCACAAGACGTTATGCTGGAAACAATCACACCAAAAAAAAAAAATGAATTTCCCGCCGCCTCGTCGACTCCCTGTGTATATTAAGTTAAAATTGGAAATTGAAATTTGTAGTTTCCTGTCTAGTTGAAATTGGAATTTGTAGTTTCCTGTCTAGTTAAAATTGGAATTCTTAGTTCCCTATGTATATTTAGCTGATGGAATTTGTAGTTCCCTTTGAAGTCCCCTTTGAAGTTCCCTCTGAATACTCTGCTGAACATGGAATATGTATATAATGTGAAAACAAGAACGCGTAAACTACTCCTCCGAGTGTACCCCCACGCCCTGCAAACCGATCCCGCTTCTTCTGCTTTCTTATTTGCTCTCTTGGTGCTCATCGTCCCAGTTTAGCGTGAAGCGGCCGTCGGGAACGACATACTGCTGAATCTTGTCAATTACCTCCTCCGCACTGGATGCAACTTGGATTATGCGTCCGTTTTTCTCGCTAATGAACCCGCTCTTTATGGAGTGCTGGATAAACTCTAGCAACGAATCGTAAAATCCATCCATGTTGAACAACACAACCGGCTTTTGATGAATACCCAGCTGCGACCACGTGATGCACTCCATAATCTCTTCCAGTGTGCCGTATCCACCGGGCATTGCGACAAATGCATCACTTTCCGTAGCCATCAGCCGCTTACGGGTGTGCATATCTGGCACTATGGTTGTGGTTCCGTATTCGTGACTCAATGGCGTAGAACCGTTGTGGTTGTCCACGGACTTTTTGATTTCATCGTTGAACGACGATACCGAGTTCTTCTTTTCGTGTTTTTCAGAGGGTTCCTCGGTGCGTTCTCTCGAAACCAACGCGTTTGGGATAATACCGTGCACATTGCCGTCCACTTCCGGACCCATGGCAGCTTTGGCGATTTCTCCCATCAGTCCCGTCGTTCCACCGCCGTACACAAGTTTCCATTTCATCGAGTGCAATAGCGATCCCAGTTTGCGGGCCTCCTCGGCAAATTGTGGTTTTTCACCATAAGACGATCCGCAGTACACGCAGACAGCCTTTTGCGCAGCAGTTTCCGTCATTGTTCGAATTCGAGGAAATTTAATGTAGATTGTATTTAGGGGACAAAAGCTCTATATGTCTTGGTCTTCGTTGAAACCTCAGATTTGTGAGCTACAAGATTCTGAGAAATACTTACAACAACCTGTTTCAAACGGTGTGGGAGCTCTGACAAACCCTCTTTAATACCTACGTTTTTCTGGTTCAAATCTGAAGTCTAGTCGGAGATAGTAGAGTTTAATTATATTGCGTGTCAATATAGGAACTTGATTCCGGGAAAGCCGGCCGGAACAACCAAGACGACGCTTCACAGATAATTAGCATTTAAAACAGAATACTGGATCTTGAGAGTTACATCTCGGGAGATGCCGATCGGGAGAATCAAGAGGAACACAAGATGGAAGAGCATCGCAGCGCAGTAGAGCGAAACCTAATCTTGACGGTATGATCGTAAAAGATCCATCATGCTAAAATCTTCAATTTCCACGCTTTGAAACACTCTCCGGCGTCCCACGTCTGCAGAGAAGATTAGGGCAGATCTAAATACAAGTAAAACGCTACATATCATACGAGTATATTTCACACAAGGTCGAAGCTAGCAAGTAACTTAGTATGTGCCAATACTCCGTGTTCCCTTTCGCAATTCCAGACAGGGTCCTAAGAGTTCGCGCAAGTGGCAAGTTCCCATAGCCGTTGTTGTACTTGTTCGACCATCAACATATTTCCAGCTGGCCTGGGTTTAAGTGCATCGGGCACCCAGCCACCCATCCGGCGATTTGCGGCCCGATCCGGGCGCCCGGTGTCCGGAATGACTAAAACCAAAAAAAAAAGGGGAGCCACTAGAGTACTTGTAAACGACTTTGGGTTTATAATGTTAAACGACTTGTGGCTCCTTTTTTTTCTTTTTTTTCTGGC